>NC_066621.1:114134187-114735343 GCF_025201925.1 Gopherus flavomarginatus
CATAGGGCCCCATAAATCCTAAGGATGGCCCTGGGCAGGCCTGGGTTCCTCTGCCAGCCACTGTGGATGTGGCACCATGGAGCAGTGAGTGGGAAGACTGCCTAAGAATGAGGAAGTGGCAATGAGGCAGTGATGGGAAGGCTGGTTAAGATTGCTGAGGAAAGACTTTGATACCCCAGAAGGGGAAAATGTGTATAATGACATGGCTGAAAGATTGAGTCGCAAAGAGGCAGCAGCACCTCATGAAGCGAGAGAGGGGCTGCAGACTGCAAGAGAGGTGGAGAGATGGCATGCAACTGTGGGAAGGTGTGTTTGCCTCATGAAGCTAATCCCCAGAATGGCCAGGAGGAGGTGCCATTCTAACAATGAGTCAGTCACCCCCTCACAGGTCCCTGCACATGCACAGACATGCTGTGCTTTCAAAAAACAAAAGGGTTGATTCAGTAGGCGCATTTATAACTAATATAAAAAAAGGCAGAGAGATGTTACAAGCCAAATACTGATGACTTATTTGAATAATATTTCTTATTCTATGGATAGAACATTATCCAAAATGCCTTAATTTCCAATTCTTTAATTTCTAAAAACTTACCTTAATTGAAATTTCTCTGTCACAAAGACGTACTTCAGTCATGGGGAGTGACTGCAGTGCAAGTACATATACCTGAGCTAGCTTTAGTCTAGCCATGATCCTATGATATAAATATATCATCTGGCTTTTTCCCAAATATATAAAGAGATATTTATTGAACACTTCTACCTTTTCTGCATTGTTAATAATTCTATCATTTCTATCTAGTAATGGACAAATACTATTGTTAGGATTCCTTTTGTTCCTATTTCACTTTTAAAACTTCTTCCCATTGTACTTAGTTATGCTGGCCATAGATTTCTCATATCTTTTTACTTCCCTTATCAGCTTTCTACAATTCTTAATTTCTGATTTATTTTCATTACAATCAACTCTCCTTTCTTCCATTCATATTATATACAGATATTTATGTCTATAATATAACAAAATGGGGGTTTTCTCCAGCTTGTAAAGGATCCACTGCCAAACCCATAGTCTCTTTTTGGCAGTTTTACTGTTGTCGCAGCTCACTCTGGGCTACAATCCCCAGGGGATTTTTCCCTTTTACCTCTCAGGCTGTCACCGCTGCCCTCCCAGGGGATTCTGGGGGTATGTTTACATGGGGATAAAAAAAACTCTGCAGCTGGCCCAGGTCAGCAGACTTGGGATTGTAGGACTCAGGCTGCAGGGCTAAAAATTGCTATGTAGATGTTTGAGCTCAGGTTGGAACCTGAATTCTGGGACCCTGTGAGAGTGGAGGGTCCAGAAGTCTGGATCAGACTGGAGCACAAACATCTGCACAGCAATTTTTAGCCCTGCAGCCTGAGCCCTATAATCCCAAATCAGCTGACCTGAGCCAGTCCTGCTACTCTTTCTTTCTGTATCTATGGCTTGTTCCAAGAGCACTGCCACCCAGGGCTTTTCTCCCAGGAGGCCCCTTTTCAGAACAGTTCCTCAGGTTCTCATTGCCTCCCCTCCCAGGGGACACTGGACGTATGTCTACACTGCAGCTGGGAGCAAGTCTCCCAGCTCAGTCAGACAGACTTGTGCTGGCAGGACTCGTGCCAGTGCATTAAAAATAGCTGTGTGGAAGTTACTGCACTGGTGGAGGCTTGGGCTGGTTACCCAAGCTTGGACCCAGGGTATAGCTCTCATCTGCAATGTAGATGTACTGGCAGTCCTGCTTGCTCAGCTTCTTAACTGACTCACAGGGTCTCTCTTTTAAAGCCTAATCTGTGCACTGGCTCTGCTCCCTCTTAAAGGACCAGTGTCACCCTTTGACAATATAAATAATGTTTTAAAGCTGCTTTCATTCCTTTCAGCCAGATTGTTTTTATAAACAATGTGAGACTGAATTTTGGGTGATGCAGTAAAATATTCTTAAACAGTTATTCGCATTTTTCTCCCATCTGATTTGGCTGATAATTGTTTTCAGCTTTTTGTGAAATTGGCCCTTTTTAAAGCATCAACTATATGTATTACTGGTTTGGGCTTTATTCTTTTTGCACATAACAAATGTGATAAAGTCTTGATCAACTGTATCAAAGCTATTGCCAGTTTTTAGTCCTGTGATCCTCTTTTTTCTGTCAAAATGAGGTCTAATATAGAATTCCTTTGTGTTAGATGCAACACTTCCTGAGTTAGGAAATTGTCATCTATAATTGTTAGAAATTCCCAGGATGTTTTAGTATTAACAGCATGAGACCTTCAGCATGTATCGCTCAGACTACAGCTCCCTATAATTTTTTTCCCCCTACATATTTTAACTAGGTGCTTAAGGAGCTGGTCATTCTGTCCTCTCATGTGATTTGATAGCCTGTAGCAAACACCAGCTAATTCCCTAGTTTGTGTTTGTCTGTTAGAAAACTGACTCCAAAACAGATAGTGTCATTTTGACAGTGCCACGTCCCATTTGCCCACTTGATCTTTCCTAAATAGGTTATCATCAGTGGTACTTACATGATTGGAATGTTAAACTTCCCACCAGTTTTCAGTAATGCCAAGGAGGTCAAATTTATACTCAGAAATGAACAATTCTAATTCTTCTTGTTATTAACTGTAACCCTTTTGCCCCTCTGAATTGGCAGCAAGAAGGGCCGGGTTCAGTATCCAGGGGTTTCGTTTCAATAACACAATGCCAAACCAGCTCAAGCCCACACCCAGTGACCTGGGAAAATCTTACACACACCCCTAGGCACCTCGAAGAGGCAATACTTCCCCTCTCGCAAGCACAGAGTCTCGGTGTAGCAGAAAAGGTTTAATTACATGAGATAAACAACAAGCATTACATTGGGAAAACACCTCAACTAGAGTTCCTAGACCAAACTGTGAGCAAAGACCCACCCCAGGAAATTGGGCCGTGTCCTTTTCCCTGGGCTCTTGAGTCCAGCAACTCCCCAAATCACCCACAGTCCCAAAAGTCCCACAATTCAAAAGTCTCTGTCCTGGGTCAGTGCAGCCCCAAAGTTCGAGAGTCTATCTGCAGAGGTCCCTCCCCCCAGCCTGGGTAGAAAGGGGCACGTTACGTGCCTCTCCATGAGGTTCTGCTTCCGCCTTCTCCACGAACTGCTCCACTTTACCAGCCACTCCACTCTGCTCCTCCAGCCGTCCTCACAAACTGCTCCGCTCCACTCCACCAGCCGCTCTGCTCCGTGAGCTGCTCCAGCTGTCCCCACAAACTGCTCGGCTCCGCTCGCTCCGCGGGCCGCTCCACCTGTCCCACAGCTACTCTGCTCTGCCAGCTGCTCTGCTCCACCCAGCTGTCCCATGATCTGCTCCAGCTGTCCCCACAAACTGCTCCAGTCCACTCTACCAGCTGCTCTGTTCCGCCGTATAGCTTCAGGCTCCCCCACTAGTTAGCACAGTACTCAGTGCTCTCAGCTCAGTAATTCCAGCTCTTTAGTGATTTCAGCTCTTAGTGATCTCAGCTCATAGTAGGGGAGCCCCAGTGCTAGTGCACCATTAGCCCAAAGTAAGTTCAGCTCAGTAACCTGTATCTAGATTCTTAAGGGAATAAAAAATCAACTCTGACATTCCACAGTGGAGAGAGGAGTGGGTGGAACTGGTGCTTCTGGCTTCCCAAGGAGCCTACACCACCAGGCACAGATACCTGTCCCCAGCCTCTCTCAATTCACTGGTTTTGGAACCCATGTTCCTTGTCTAGCAAGTACCATGCAACTGAAGTTGAGTCATTTCTGTCACAAAGTAGTCCCACAGCTTGGCAACCTGGGATGGGGTAGGTGTGCCTATGCAAATACACTCTCTGAAATTCTTTTCACCAGCTTATCCTGACTGCTTACATAACTCAGGCTTCTAACATTGGTGTATAAACAATTAACAAATTTATTCTCTTCACATCCTTTAGTGTCTTTATTTAAACCTCAGCATCTTGATTTTGTGCTAAATGAGTGATAGTTTGTTCTCTCTTTTCACCCTCCCTCTTGAGTAGTTTAGCAAGCCTGCCTCCTAGGAAATTAGTTCTCCTTCTGCTTAGATGGAGGCCATCCAAACTATATAGCGCCTCCTGCCGTGCAGAAAGTGGACCAATGTTCCACAAAACCAAAGCTTTTTCCTTACACCACTTACCTAACCAGCAGTTCACTTCTAGTCTTGCATCTAATTTCTTAATATCTCACATTGGGAATGCAAGATTCCATCATATAATTAAACCAAAGAGACTGATATTTAGATCTGCAGTACTGAATAATTGAATTAGTTACCATGTTTGATTAATACTGAAATGAAAAGCATCTAAAATTATGAGTTCATAGGGTTGGGGGGTTTATTTTTTATTTTTATTTTTTTTTGGTGGTTGATTGGTTGGAATAAGCCAAAGCACAAATGAGGGATTTGAAATAAAAAGGTAGAAGAATATGGAGTCTAAAAACATGAGAGGATTGGGGGATTCATTTTGTACACTGTTTTTAGAACACTAATTTCCCTTTACTTAAAACTCTATGCCATCTACCCTATCTTAATTTGGTAAGACATGGACCTGTCTTCTGGTAGTAGGGAAGGAAGGAGAAATTTTCTACCAAATCTAAAATTCTACCAAATACGTTTTCAGTATTAATATATCCCATATATCCAAAAAGTATAGTGTATGTGTGAAATTATCAAATGTGAAACAATTAATGTAAACAATTTTAAAAGTTTTTGTGTTGTAACTAATATTTTCAAAAGTACTTAGTAATTTTGGACACCTCCTTTTTTGGGTGCTCAACTTGAGACCCCTTTTAAAGGGCCTCCTGATTTTCCAAGGTTAGACACTCAGCACTTTTTGAAAGGCAGACCATTCTAAGGTATCTCACTTTGGGCACCCAAAAATAGAGGCACCAAGAAGCATTAATCACTTCTGAAAGCTTTGTCCCTACAGCATTTTGGTTATATTTAAAACAATCTGAAAGTTTCTGAGATAGAGGTACAAAAGAGTCAAGGATATGGGGGCAGGAGGTTGGGTGGTTAAGGTGTCCCAGAAAGAAAACCTGGAGTTTTGGGTGGAAAGGGGTTAAACTGTCCTCTAATTATAAATCCCTCTCCTGGTGAATATGTTGCATTATTGTTCCTTTTGCCAGATAAAATAAATGTTATCACCTAACCTCTCTCATATTCGTGACACTAAACTGATGAGCCAAGTTAAATTTACCATCTCTTACACCAAGCACTTCCATCCATTTTTTAAAATTCTAATTGCATTCTTCCTCATTGTGGGCTTCATCCTGCAAAGGGCTGAATACTCTTGCTGTGATCCTACAAAGCACTTAAGCACCTGGGTAGTCCCGTTCACTTTAGTGGAACTACCCATGCTAAAAGTTACACACATTGCTTAAGTACTTTGCAGAATAAGAAATCTAAAATCACCTGTAACTTGAGAATCCAGCGTTTAGCATCACTATTGCTAAATAGATGTAAAATTAAAACATGAAGTCCTATTATTGAGATATATGGTGCTTTATTCATTTTTGTTTCAGAACAACAAATTATTCCTCTTAGAATAATTCTTTGTTGTACTCTTTTATTCTACATAATACATAGATATTAATCTTAGGGTTAAAACTTTGTCAAATACTCTCTGAAAATATAAAGTAATAAGTCTGCTGCATACATTTGTTTCCCTTGTTCTTTATATTCGTAAAGAAATCCAGAAGTTAGTGAAGCATGACCTTTCATTCCTGGCTATCCTTCATCAAGCTGTGCTTTTCTAAATGTTCTCCATTTAATCTCCTAAAATGCTTCTTAAAGACTTCCCCCCCACGCACTAAGGAATCAAAACTAAATGGTCTGTAATTTCCTGAAGTGTTCCCAGATCCTATCTTAAATAATGACATTATGTTGGCCACTTTCCAGCCATCGGGTCTTTCCTGAATGGTGTGACTTTATAAAAATGTCTTCAGGATCTTCTATAATGTCTGCTGAAGAAAGTAGAAAAATCTTGAATATAGGTGACCAAACAATACTCCATACAATGCCATTCTGACTATGTCATTGCAATCTTCTTATACCATATCATAGTGGCATTTTTAACTCCTCTTTTACAATACAGAATCTGCTGGTTATGTCTCCGATAAGACAATTACTCAAATGTTATAACTGAATACCTGAATTTTGAATCTGTCTGCATGTGGATCCTGTATGGTGCGTGTACTTAAAACTAAGTACGCCTTTACTTTGTACAATATTAAGGAGAATAAAACAAATTAAAAACTTAATGTTAAGTACATTGTATTAACTAAAGGACAAGTTCCCACAGAAAAGTTTTTAAAAGGAAAATAGTTTAAAACTAAAAGTGATCTACACATCCTGGTTATTTTATACCATTAGCTTGTTGTTAAATGTCTAGTAATCTAAAATTAAAGGTAACGAGAAGACCAGGTAGGTAGAGTTCAGCAATATGGCACAACAAGACATTAATTGGTGAGCATGTCAAGAGCATTGTGAAGGGGAGGGCTGAAGGCTGAGGGCTAGTCTACACTAGAAAATGAGATTTATCCAGCTGTGTCACTCAGCGATGTGACAAGTCCACACCCATGAGCTACATAATTAAGCTGACCTATGTTCCTATGTAGACCGTGTTAGGGCAACAAAAGAATTCCTAGCTACCTCCTCTTGGAGGTGGATTACCTGTGCCGATGGGAGAGCCCCTCCTGTCAATGTAGGTAGTGTCTACACTAAAGTGCTGCTGCTATAGCGTTTCAAGTATAGACATTATCTATGCTGACAGGAAGGGTTCTCCCTTTGGCATAGTAATCAAGCCCTAAGTATCTTAAGAACCCAGGAAGTTCACCAATGGCCTACTAATGCACACCCTAGCATGGCTTTTGCTTTTAAAGTATGATTAATTAGTCAATTATTGCTATTTGTTTATATTGTGATAACACCTAGTAAGCTCAATCAGGAATTTGGCTCCATTGTGCTAGGCTCTGTACAAACATATAACAATAAAGTGGCATCTAACCCAAAGAGCTTACAATTGAAGTATGACAGACAACAGGTGGATACAACATACCAACAGGGTGGGGAAGCCCAAGGCAACAATGAGACTACTATGACCAATGTGATGATAATGGTCACAGTTTAGCAGCTGCCTAACCACTGTTGAGTGGATTTTATAAATAACCTTTTCAAAACCATACTTTTTGGTGATTCATGCAACATATCCTCTAGCATTTTACTTTTTGAAATCTAAGACCATGTAATTAAAGTTTTGGATTTCACTTAATTCATACTGAATTATATCACGCTTAGCAATTTACAATGTACTTTTCATCCTTAAAGTGCTTTACAAACATCAATTCTCACAATGGCCATGAAAGGTAGTTTAGGATTAGTATTCCCCTTTGCAAATAGGGAAATAGAGACAGGGAGGTTAAGGATAAGATTTTCAAATTTCAGCAGTAAAATTAGGCACCTAACGTCATATTTAGGAACTGAGATGTGACTTGATTTTTTTCAGAGTGCTGAGCATATGTAGGCAATGAAAATGGATGACTTTGGCCTAAGTAACTTGTCCAAGGCTGCAGAGGAAAGTCAGTGCCAGACCTAGAATTAAATTCCTAGATTTCCTGCTTTCCCACACTTAAGCCCACTCCTTAATCACTGCATCATACCTCTACAGTGATCTAAATCAAATAATACAATTTGAATGCTGCCTGTAAGGTTGTTATAGAGTTTCATGTGTCAGAGAAACAGATTTGCTGCAAATAAAAATAATTAAAAATAGAGAACAACTGATTTGAGAACTGAACTTAAGAACCATTTGTATATATACTATTAACAAAGGGTTACATGCATTGAAGAACTAACAGTTTTCATCAGATGACAGTAATTTAGAGAGCAACATTATAATGATTATGCTAGGGCTGTAGATTTTCAGGGGGAAGATTGCTATTCTGCCTGTAATTGTACACATCCTTAAAGACACACAGCAAATCAAACATAAAACTCCAGTCTATCTTTTGCCTTCTTTACAGAACCCTAATAAAAATGAAAAGGACACAATTCCGAAAAAAATGTATTGATAAATTAGGACTTTGAATACAAAGTCTCCTATGAGTTCAAGCATTTTGGACCAAATTCCACCCTGGTGTAAGTGGGCCACAACTCCACAGCTGAATTTGGACCCAGTGTTTTTCTGTGTGGGTCAATAGGTATTACTCTGTATTTGTTTACTATTGTTTGGTACTGTTAAAGGCCTTTTACAGTGTTTTTCTGTGTGGGTCAATAGGTATTACTCTGTATTTGTTTACTATTGTTTGGTACTGTTAAAGGCCTACAGCACTGTAATCTCAATACTATGAGAATGGCAGCAAGGCCTTGTTTCAATAACTAATGAGATGGTGCCTCCTAAACATAAATTAGCATTATTGGGTATTTTGTAATGATTGCTGAAGCATTATTAATTTTCTTGCTGAAATTTGTATAGCTATCATCAGCTGCTGTCAAATAATATTAAGAGGAAACTTTGTTGGCACAAAATGAACATGGTCATCCTAGGGATATCCAGTTAGGAAGGCTATTGTATGGCAAAAACATTTTCTGTGCTATAATTTGATAAGATAACCATTAATTACCTTTCCTAGTGAGAATTACATTACTTGCTAGAGTTTTGAGCTACATGGTAGTACAAAACCACGTTAGCAGAAATATAAATGAAGTATTTTGAATTAAAAAAAAATAGGGCCCAATTCTGCTCACACTGGGGTTGATGAGTGTTCATTAAATGTAGTTAAAAAGACTATTTATGAGCCTAACATACAGTATTTGTGTTATAAACTAATAGTGCAGTTGTTAGGGGAGCACCATTTCAGTTAATGTTTACCTCAGGTTGGTTTTAACTATTAGGTTTTGAGGGTGTTGGCTTTTGAAGAACCAGTCCTAGTTATGGGTCCTCATGCAGGGAAGATTTGGTTGAATTAAATGGGAAATTTTAGTAAATTGTTAAGCAAAGTTGGGTCTTTAATTTTAATCTGTAAGAAATAAAGGATAAAGGACAGCTGTACTTAAAGGAACAGATTATCTCCCACAATAATACCTCTTTGCTCTGGAGGTGCAAAGGAGCTGTAAATTTACCAGAAATCGTAGGTGAGTAAATCCCAGATCCCAGCTGAAGAAGCCTCACTGAACCCCCACTGCAGCTGTCAGTGTAGGCATGTGGCAAGAGGCTTGGCCACACCCAGGTCTTAAATTCAGCCGGAGCTGTCCGGAGCTTGTAGATTAAAACATTTTTAAAGCCATAAGGGACAATTGTTAGAAATCTTCTCCTCATATAGGTAGAAGACTATGATCAAATCAACTTCTCTTGCTTAAACTAAATAGATTAAGCTTCTTAAGTCTCTCTCTGTAAGGCAGGTTTTCCAGACCTTGAGCACTTTTTTTCTGAACCCTTTCCAATGTTTTAACCTCCCTGTTGAATTGTGGACATCAGAATTGGGCACAGTGTTTCAATAACAGTCTCACTAATGCTATATGCAGAGGTAATTTCACCTCCCTTCCCCCTGCTTATATATCCAACAATTGCCTTCGCTCTCCTAGTCACAGGATTGCACTGGGGGAAGGTCACACTCAGTTGGTTATTCACCATAACCTCCCAGTCCCTTACAAAGTTACTGCTTTCCAAGATACAGTGTCCAATATTATAAGTGTGACCTTGCATTTGACTGTCTATTAAACCACGTTGTTTAAATTAATGCAGTTTGTGAAACTATCCTGATCATTCAGTATAACCATTTATTACTCTGTCCTTACTCCAATAATTTGTGTAAAATTTGCAAACTTTACCACCACTAATTTTATATTTTCTTTTAAATCTCTGATAGTTTTCCAGTAACATTGGACCAATAACAGATCCCTCTGTGTTCTCACTAGAAATACCCCCACTGGACGATGATTCCCTATGTACAATTACACTGCTCTACAGCCAAAATGCTTCTGAAATAAATGTAGTCCAACTTTACTAATTCTGGGCCACTGAGAACGAAAATGATGCTTAAAATTGTTGATTGGCTCTAGTTTTCAAGATATGCTATTGGGTCAGTATATACGACCCTTGACTTGGGAATGGCGGATGATAAGTGAGTTATAAAGGGAAGGGATCTCAATTTAAACCAGAAATGACTAAAATACATCTTTGACTGGATCTATGAATAAATCTATGACTGGGTTTGGACAGTACTTGCTTTTTAGGCAAAACAATGAATGATGCAATCTGAAGCTGGTATTGCGTCATACATGATATGAATTGCATCATGTTATTCCTAGAAGTCATGATGATGCAATCATAACGAAGCTTACATCACTCTGCTGAACAAATTGCCCTATATCAGCTCTAGAAATCATACAGAGTCGTGCTCTCTCATTTGTCAGTGTTTGATTTTGCAAAGGGACACATTTCTGTTTAGCCAAAGTGAGCAGAGATGCCTCGTACTTGTGTGAACAGTGCAGATAACTTCTGCTATGTTTGTGGTGAAGTGACTTTTGCATGACAAAAGCGCAGTATAAGCACTATGGTTAAGAAAGCCTATCACCTTTATTTTGGCTGCAAAATTGGAGATCAGGACAAGAGGTGGGCCCCACACGTATGCTGCAACCTTGTGCAACAAATCTTCGCCAGTAGTTGAACAGGAAAAGGAAGTCTATGCCTTTTGCAGTGCCAATGATTTGGAGAGAGCCAACAGATCATACCAGCAGTTGTTACTTCTGCATGATGCCTCCAGTTGTGAAAGGTGTGTCAAAGAAGAAAAAGTGGACTGTGCATTATCCAAACATTCCATCAGCTATACGCCCAGTACCCCACGGAGAAGGACTGCCAGTTCCTGATGCACCAGAATCCTTCTCACTTGAGTCAGACGAGGAAGAGGAAGAGGATGAAACTTCTGGTCCTGAACCATCAATCTCACAGGACCCATATTTTCTCCCATCCTCCTCCTCTGAACCACACCTCATAACACAAGGTGAACTGAATGACCTTGTCAGGGATTTGGAACTACCCAAGAGTAAGGCAGAGCTGTTGGGCTTCAGACTACAGCCGTGGAATCTCCTGGCAGGCTATCAGGGCAAATGGAGCCTATCAATGCTTGCAGACTATTGCTGGACAGTGACAAGAGATGCTCCATTTAATGAATACAAGAGACAAGTCAAGAAGCGCCGAGTACACACTGAATAGGACTAAACTATGTACATAATAGTTTTTTGCCTTTTGTTTAATAATAAATTTTATTTATATAACCCTTTTGCTGATTTTTAAAGTGTTTCATAAACAGGACAGGTGAAATATTATCATGTAAAGCAACCATAAACACATGAAAAGACCTAGGTTTACAATTTATGATTAAAACTCTACTATCTACACAATATACATAGACATAAAATGTAAAAACTTAAATATCTTAGAAACAGTAGCCAGTTGTTTTAATTGTCATATTTGAATTCATCACATCAAAATACATAATAAATATCACATTTTATCTCTGAAGCAGATGACTTCTCAAAAATTGTAGACCAGTGTTATTTTTTGACATCTATTAGTCATTTTTAATTCAATTAAAATGTGCTACACTGATTTTATATAGTGCTAATTTTTAATCAGAATGTCATGGTACTAAGTACCTTAGAGTTTTATAAGAATATTACATCTACACAGTTATCATTATCAACCAAACTTCTTATCTTATCCAAAATGAAATCAGGCAGGCTTGACAAGCCTTATTTTTGATAAAACCCTGTTGACTGGAATGAATTGTGCTTCCATCCTGTAATTCTTTACCATGCCTTATCAGTCTTTCCATGGCTTTGTCCGGGATTGATGTCAGCCTATAATTGCCTTGGTCACCTTGTTTACTTGTTTAAAATATGGCACGACATTGGTTTTTCCCCCTAGTTCTCTGGAACTTCCACAGTTTCAATCTCAGTGATCTAAAAAAACTCCTTAGCTAATTCTTTTGAAACTCTTGGGTGCACATTATGTGGTCTTGTAGATTTAAAAATTATTTATCTGAAGTGGTTGCTGCTTAACTTCCACTCTGCTTACTGTGGAATAGAAAGCATTTCATTATTACTGCAATTTCTGAACACATCATTCAACTTCTTTCTCAGTACAGCACAGAAATCTGTTACGCTATATTATGTAATACATATTGTTACAGTGACGGGCACAGCATACACTAAACTAGGAAATTGCAGCACACACACTTCTTATCAGAGCCCTGAAATAAAGAGGGTCAACACTTGTTCAGAGACTTTTATCAGAGACCTGCAGAAAGCATAAACTAACTCAAATTGCCACAGAGCTCATGTGAAACTCTTTCTGTCTGCCAGTAGTGTGTACTGGCTCAGACGAAGGAAGTGCACTTCACTGAATATACATATGAAAAATACTAAACAATATAAACCCTTCAACCATAAATCCTTCAGCTCTAAACAGTATTTGTACTACAATCACATATCTACTGCAATATTTGACATTATTATTGCTTTGCAGGTGCGACAGTCCTTATTCTTTGCCCTGGTGAGAGAATGGTGGTTAACTTCTATTTCTCTCTTAACTGTTTACATTTTTCCTTCAATCATAGTTTGTCTTATCTCTACCTCTGCAGGAGGGCAATCATCAGTGAGATCTGCCACGAATACATTGAGGCTGATGTATTTAATGGAACCTGCACTTATAGCCAGACCTGTCAATAACCTTAGCACCATTACTGAAGATAGCTTTTTTCACAAGATTGGCTTCTTCTTGCAAAGATTATTCACTATCCTATGCGCAAATAAAAGCAGCCATTATTGCCTTTTATTTCCCATCTCTACTTTCCTTACACAGCTCTTTATTATTATTTGTGACAGCAATAAAGAATAGTATCAATCTAACAATTCTTAGCACTTTTCATGTTCAAAGCGTTTTGCTGTCATTATCTAATTAATCTTCACAACAGCTCTGTGAGGTAAATAAGGAAGTAAGTATTATCTTCATTTTATAGATGGGGGAAACTGCAGTAATGAGTTTAGTAGCCTGTTTTTCAGAGGGGGAGTGCACTCTATGCTACCATTAAAGTTAATGAGAGCTACAGGTGTAAATTACTGGTCCAAGACCACAGAGGAAATGGGTTTCAGTGTTCAAACCAGAATTTGGGAGTTCCTTATTCTGGTCCCGTGGTCAGATCACTTGACCACACCTTTCTTATTTGATTTTTTTCCCCACATAGTGCCCTACATTTTGTAGGGAGGTAATGATATGCTGGTTCTGATTCCACACTGGACATTTTCTAGTTGGATTTTCATTTAAAGTTTCAGAACCACAGAACAAATGACATTTCATAACCTTTTGCTTCAGAAGTTTCATCCCTTCTGGATTTTAATTGGGGTTTCCCTCGATATAGGGAGATGCCTTTAACCTGTTAAAAGACAGTACAATGTAATGTAGGCATCCGTTTTCATATATATTATGTCTTTGTAATGTTTTCTTATGGAATCCCCTCTATTCCCCCCCCCTTTTTTTTTTACAGAAATTCAGACACTTTGAAATACTGCATGTGCCCTAAGCCATAGACAAAATGCATTTCTCCAATGCTTCCCTAATTCATGAAGGCTGCTGTTTTACCAGTCACTATGTTCCTTAATCAGCGGAGTTGTACACCATGTAGATATTCAGTGAAAGTGCTTAATAAAAATCATTTAATTCTAAATTACAAGAGTGCACTTAACCCTAAATATATTAAAAACTGATTGTGTGATGTATTGCAGTGAGTAGGTAGAAATTTAAAAATAAAAGCTTCCTTTACTTACTTCAAAGAGCATAAAGCTTATAGCCCTTAAGCATGAACCCAGGTACTAATGTCATGATGTTATGCTCTGATAAACTAATCCATTTTGGGCTTTTAAGCTGTAAATATGAAGTACTTGAATCTGATCAGTGACAAGATGAAGTACTGAGTTTCCAAGTAAAGAGCTAGCATTATGACTAGTTTTCCTCTTGCCTGGTTCTTGGAGATCCTCTATTTGTACTGCAGTTTTGCTGCTGTTTTATGAATCCATTCTTTAATAGGGCGAGAGGTATAATTTAGGATGTGGGCTCAGTGATAATGTATAGCACCCACAAAAGCATACCTTCTCAATGACACATTGTAAAACATCTGACTGTTATAAGACATAATTGGAAAAATTACATCCAAGACTTATACATGGAATGCCTTCCTTGAATTGATCCACAAGACTACTACCCTCTTCTCCCTCAAACCTCTTCTCAAGGCCCATTTCTGCCAGGAAGCATACAATGAATTGGCAAGGCTATGTTAGCCTCTAAACATATAGGGGTGACTGATATTTATTTGTGAAATATGAAAAAGCATATTAGTGCTAAATTTAACTTTTTCATGGTTTCTTTTTTAATAATAACTGGCTTTTTTGGCCAAAATGAAAACTTCTGGGGGGGGGGGGTGGAAAGAGAAATCAGTTTTCAGCTAATTTTGTGGGAGTGGCGAGGGGTTGTCTTTCACAAATGAAGAGAGAAACTTTGACCAAAACTTGAAAAAAAAATGGGTTTGGGGTGTTTTTGTATGAAAACCTGAAAATATTTGAGGAAAAATGTACATGAGAGCAAAAGCCTGTTGACTTTCAGCAGCATTTTGTTTGGGGACAAAACATTTTGCAGACAGTTCTAATTTATACTTAATTATTTGTATATACATACTGGTCTGTTGCTCTCTCCACCCCTTCATATGTTGTCTGCAAGGACTTTGTCTACCTATCTGTCTGAACATTGGCTAAGAAGTAGTGCCCCAGTCCTAACTGAGCCCTAAGGTGCTACTGTAATACAAATAATGTCTTGCATTAATGAAATTGTTTTTATTCATATTCCTTCATTTTCCAGTAGATTATCCAGATCTGTTTCCCAGGTGACCTGAATTTGATTAATATTGATGGATTGTAGAGTCTCACTAAAGGCATGTGGGAAAGTGCCATTTTTATTTTCTCCTGAGTCCCCCAGATCCTTTTTGAAAAGAAGCAATTATCTGTGCAGAAAATAGTTCTATATCGCTCAGTTTAAATTCCTTTTTTTAACGTTCTAAATCCCCTGGAATTATAAATAATGTATCAATAAACTTTGTTTTCTTCCATTTCTCCTTTCCAGAGAAGGCCATAAAGTTTTGGAAGCATTTTAAGGGAATGTCAGAGTCCTATCCCTTTAGACTAATTTTTTTCTTGTAGTGTCTTTTGTCATATTTGTATGGCATGTTCGCGTGCATATGTCATGACTTTTATAAGGCATATAACAGATATCAGAATCTAATTTTGTCTGCCATAAATCAGATTTATGGAAATCCACTGGCCTAAGTAAACATATTCCTGTTATACCATGGAAGCAGAGTTCTGCTGCTAACCTGCAATGAAAACTTAATATTTATTATTAGAAATGGGAATGCAATAATCATGTGATGACCAGAACTATGTCCAGCCATATGGCATTGGAATGGAAGGTTTTGAAAAGAATATTTTATGGGCTGCAATCCTCACAGGGCAGCAAAGGGTCATAAATCAGCCTGTGATATAGGGGTCTGATTCTCCTTTCACTTAAACCAGTTTAGCTCCCCTGGCCTCACTGGAGTGACTGCTGTTTTTTACCAATGTAGATGAGAGCAGAATCAGGCTGTATAGCCTTTTAGAGCACTATGAAGAGAATCCCAACCAGATTTTTAGGTCAGGCTTTAATGGGACCACATTCAGGTTGGGGAAGGCTGGCTGGCTCGGCAGACCATTCAGAAGTCTCAGCCAGGGTATTTGAGGGTGCATTTTTATCTCACCCAATTTTACACTTATGTAACTCATTTTACTTAAGCTAACTAGAGTGCAACTTGATTATTTAAAAGTTATACCTTATGATAACAAATGTAAAGGGGAAAAGCTAGGGGGGAAACTAATCCAAATAAAATTATTCTATAGTAATTACCTTATTCATTGAAATGTAATTTAACTTTAATGTCATAGTATGTCAACCTACACCAGTCACATTTTTTCCCAATTACAGGGCAATCCTAGTTAACCAAAGTTTGTTTTGTACAGACAGTTGACCTGATTCTGATCCCCATTTACACCAGTTTAAGATAAGTGTGTTGTGCAACGGAATGAAAAATTATTTTTACAACAAGGTTTCTGAGATTTGATAGATGCAAAACTCCTGTTGGAGTTGCAATCAGGTTTTATGTTACATATGCATTTGTAGATTAGCTAGCTAGCTCAAGATTGTTAGCAATAAATGTTCAATTGTATCTTCAATATTAAGAGATTAACATGTCTGCATTTAATTGGAGTGAGCAAGTTAATGAAATAAGTCAGTATATTGAACATATCCATTGGCAATGTTTACAGGGATACTGTTAACTTAAAATCATGGGCCTGATTTTCTACTGCATTGCAGCTCATGTAGTTATTTGCATCTAGGGATTTAAAATGCTGCTAAATCAAAATGGCAGTTTTGCACCTCCCATTTTGATAATCACTTTGCTCAGGGGTGACTACACAGTGCAGAATGGTGGGAGGAAAAACAAATAATTTCTTTATCTTTATTACTAGTACCTACTTTAGATTACTGAAAATGAAAGAATTTCAGAAATCTATGATATTTTTCCTTACTTACATTGTGCGTTTACTTTTTACATTCCACTCAGCTTAGCTATTAGAAATGAAAACCACTTCACTGATTTTTTTTTCTATTTTTTCTTTATCATCAGCTTCATTTTCAGGTTCTCAGTGCTGCAATATTTGCGCTCCAACTATTGCAAAAGACTGTCAGGTATCCCACAAATATTTTAATATTGTTAAACATTTCTACTGATATTGGGTTTGGGGAACATTTGTCTTTACAAAGGCTGAAGTTTGGATCAAATTTGAGGAGCATTTTTCCCATAGCTAGCAAAAGGCAACTCTCTCAAAACCCTTCTTCAGTCAGTTCAATCAATCACAGCAGGGCCAGTGCAAGGAAGTTTCATGCCCTAGGCGAAACTTCCACCTTGCACCCCCCACCCAGCTAACCCCACCCTCCCCAGGCAGCTAACTCAGCCCCCCACCCGGGGAGCCCCCTGCAGCAGCTACCCACCTGCGACAGCTAACCCCTCTCCCCCACTTGTCCCCACGGGAACTAACCCCGCCCAGGGAGACTCCCCCTGTCCCCCCACGGCAGCTAACCCTGCCTGGGGAAGCTTCCCCCCCACCCCACCTCCGCCACGGCAGCTAACCCCACCTAGGGAGACTTCCCACCCCACCACGGCAGCTAACCCTGCCTGGGGAGACTTCCCCCCTTCCTCCCTCCCCCGCCACGGCAGCTAACCCTGTCTGAGGAGACCTCCTCCCGCGGAAGCTAACCCTGCCTGGATAGCCCGCCCCAGGTCACCTCGGCTCTGCCTCCTCCACTGAGCATGTCGGCGCTGCTCTAATTCTCCTCCCCGCCCAGGCTTGCGGTGCCGATTAGAGGAGACTTAGAGTGCGGCTGTGTGCTCAATAGAGAAGGCAGAGTGGAGGTAAGCTGGGGCGGGGAGCTGTTCCCCTGTGCACCCCCCCACCCCGTTACTGCAGGTAGCCCTTCCTGCACGGCCCCCCACCCAGCTCACCTCCACTCCACCTCCTTGCCGGAGAGGACTTTTAGGCGCCCCCAACCACTAGGCACCCTAGGTGGCTGCCTAGTTTGCCTAAATGGTTGCACCGGCCCTGAATCACAGACATCTTTCGATCAATACATACCCCAAGACTCAACATGAATGGTATATAACATTAATTGCATAGTACAGAAATGTACTCCTGTCATACATTTACAAATTATTTCTTAATGCTCATGTTCCATAAAATTGCTCAAAAGAGACACAAGGGCAGATCCTTAGCTGCTGTAAATCAGTATAGCTTTATTAAATTAATTAGCCCAAAACATTTATACAAAACTGCAAAGGAAAAAGTCATTTCCAATATTTTCCAGTCAACTCCACCAGACTGGTGCTAAAGGCAACCAGCGGAACATTGCACTAAGTTATTCATAAATAACTTCATATTAAACTAGTGAGTTCTATATCAGGTAGAAAACACAAATATTTGATTCCGTTTGGATTCCACTGGACCACAGTGCTATATGATATAAAATTATGATGTAGAACTAATGGCAAATCAATTTAAGTACAAGATAACCTACAGAGAGCCTTTGTGCATGTAGCTATGATGTCATGAACTAGTCTAGTGCATAAACATCCTTTTAACATGTTAAAACAAATCGGATATTAGATCAGTTCAGCATGAAAAATCAAAGGAAACTTAGTTTGCCATCCAATAAAAATAATGTTCTTATAAATCCCCAAGCCACAACGATTTTAAATTAGTTATTCCAATCTACCTGTAACATATGTAGGTAGAACATTTGGACTCCCTTACTGCAGGACTAAATGTGGTCCATGATGTGTGAGAACTTTCAATTTAAGACCAGGCTGTATGTCTTACTGTAGCTAGAAATCAAAGTTTGGGATTGAGGAGAAATCCACTATAATGGTAGTTTTCTAGAAATCCACTAGGTGGAAATTATTTTCTTACTGAACAACTTTATTCTGCCAACTGAGGCCATTACCTTGTGTTATAAGAGCTGTAAATGAAACATTTGTTCCTGTATTGTGCATATTACAAATTCTTGCAAATTATCACAAAAACAATTTGCAATGTAAATTACAGAAAATGGTGGTGCATAGGGCCCGATTCTTTTACTTAAACTGGTGTACATCGGGAGTAATTCTATAAAAATCAATAGAGTTAAACTGATGTGGCACTTGTGTAAGTAAAAGAAAGTCAGGCCCATATTATGAGCAATATAAAGACAAGCATCTAGTCATAAGGCCAGTAACAGATGGAGAAAGAAATTAAGCACAGACAAGTGAGAAAACAAATGGTTTAATATTAGATTTGTTCAGAAATGGAGAATGGTTGAAGCAGATAAAGCAGAAACTACAGAAGAAAAAGCTCTTTTATTGATGGATACAGAGGAGGTATCCGTAAATGTTTCAATAAAATTCTGATTTTCACCTTTACATTTTCTTCCACTCTTCTCTGAACTTGTTACCTAACTCATAAAACACAAGTCAGAGTGAATTTTAGATAAGGGTTGGATTCCATTCAAATGCATTGGAAGCATATTTGAAAGGCACATGACAATCAGTGATGCCCTTAAACTGCAGCAAAGGAGATTTAGGTTAGTTATTAGGAAATTCTTTCTAACTGAGGATAGTTAAGTAGTGGAACAAGCTTCCAAGGGCGGTTGTGGAATCCTGTCATTGGAGGTTTTTAAGAACAAGTTGGACAAGCACCTGTCATGGATGGTCTTGGTATACTTGGTCCTGCCTCAGAGTAGGAGGATGGACTAGATGACCTCTGCTACATTTCTATAACTTAAAAAAAGCAGCTATTGTCCTTGCCTTGTTGGGGGTGGGGAGCAAGGAAAGAGCTTGGGAGTGATTCTCCTGCATCTGAGCGTTGCTTCCTAGTAGTTCTAACTTGCATCAGTAATATAGGGTCCTTAGTAAACCCTGTGCCAGTGGAGTATAGGTGCAGCAGACTGGAGTTCTAACATGCTTCCTCCCCCACTCCCAACACACCCTTTACATTGAGGACCTACAACTGGCACATTCATTTCCTTCCAGCAGGAGAATTTTCAGTTGGCCAGTTGCAGACAGCTTTTGGACCCCCTCCACCTACTAAGTGGCACAGAAGGCCAGGCCAAATCACAGAATCCAGCCTTCTGTGGCCTTCACTGAAGCAAAGAAGGATGGAAAGTGCTGGCTGCTAAACGCTAAACTTGCAAACCCTTACCCTGATGTGTAGTGTTTACTACTGAAAGTTGCCCCATAATTATTTCTGTGAATAGTCTAACTGAAATCTATGGTATTCACTCCCTATACTTGGTGGTAGAGGCTTCCCGGCTCAAGCCCATAATAAAAAATTCCTTAGCGGAATCCTTCCCCATAGCAAAAAGCATTTGTTGTTTTTGGAAGGATGTTCCCCTAACACACCCTCCAAAAAAAAAAAATCCACATTCTTTCATAAATTGTTTGGAAAAAGAGGACAGGAACAGAGGTGACATGGAGGAGCCAGAAAGGAGTTAACCTCTCCCTGCTCTGAATACAGCGAAGTCCTCAAGAATAGTCAAAGTTAACGCTGCTTGAGACAATAGGCCTGATCCTCTGTTGGCCTGCAGCCACCTGGAATACTCACAGCGTAAGAGTTCCCTGGCCAACATAAAACTGCCAGTATTGTCCTTTACGTGCCCTTTCTGGGGACCTGGGTCCTTGAGTGATGAGGGAAAAGTTAGACAATAGTTTACATATAGGGGAGGCTGTGGCACCTATCTCTAGAGACTCAGTGGTCCCTCAGGTTCCTTATCCATGGCTATGGGCCCTACCATCTACAAGTCAGCCAATGTTTCTGACTGAAGTTTTCAGTTTAACTGGAGTTAAGGCTGTGAATACAAATTGAACATCCTCAATTCTACCGTGTAGCGACACCATCTAATAAAAATATAAACTCATAGAAGATTAGAGTTGGAAGAGACCTCAGGAGGTCACCTAGTCTAACCCCCTGCTCAAAGCAGGATCAACCTAAACTAAATCATCCCAGCCAGGGCTTTGTCGAGCTGGGCCTTAAAAACCTCTAAGGATGGAGACTGCACCACTTCCCTAGGTAACCCATTCCAGTGCTTCACCACCCTCCTAGTGAAATAGTTTTCCTAATATCCAGCTGTCATAACATTTCTTCCCAGATCTGGACCTTAGCGTCCAAAATATGGGTGTTAGCATGAAAACCTCCAAGCTTAGTTACCAGCTTGGACCTAGTAATTGCTGCCACCAGCCAGGAATTATACAGTGCCTAGCTCACTGTGGCCTCCCCAAAACCTTCCCTGGGGGATCCCCAGACTCAAATGCCTTGAGTCATACAACAAAGGGAAATAACTCCCTCCCCTTGTTTCCTTGTTACTTCCTCCCAGGCTCCCCTCTCTGGATGACCCTAGGAGATTCCCTGCTTCCAGTCCTGGAAACACAAGTACCGAGAGATCTAATCTCTCTTCCCCCTCACCCAGAGGGTATGCAAAGTCAGGCTTAGTAAATCTAACACAAAGAGATTTTCCCCCTGACTTCTTCCTCCCACCAATCCCCTGGTGAGCTGCAGACTCAATTCCCTGGAGTCCCCACTAAAGAAAAACTCCAACAGGTCTTAAAAAGAAAGCTTTATATAAAAAAGAAAGAAAAAGACATTAAACCTGGTCTCTGTATCACGGTGACAATATACAGGGTCAATTGCTTAAAGGAAAAAAAAATGAATAAACAGCCTTATCCAAAAAGAATACAATTTAACACATTTCAGCAACTACACACACGTAAATACAAAAAAACAATATAAACCTATTGTCTTACTATCCTTGTACTTACAACTTGGAAACAGAAGATTAGAAAGCCTGGAGATAGAAAAATTACTGGTAAAAGAACATTAACCCTTAGCTATCTGTTTATGACACCAGCCTAGACTTCCCCCACTGCAACTTGAGACCATTGCTCCTTGTTCTCTCATCTGCCACCACTGAGAACAGCCTTGCTTCATCCTCTTTGGAACCTCCTTCAGGCAGTTGAAGGCTGCTATCAAATTCCCTCTCATTCTTCTCTTCTGAAGACTAAATAAGCCCAGTTCCCCTGTCCTTTCCTCATAAGTCATGTGCCCCAAGCCCCTAATTATTTTTGTTGCCCTCCGCTGGACTCTCTCCAATTTGTCCACATCCTTTCTGTAGTAGGGGGCCCAAAACTGGATGCAATTCTCCAGATGTGGCCTCACCAGTGCTGAATACAGGGGAATAATCACTTCCCTCAGTCTGTTGGCAATACTCCTACTAATGCAGCCCAATATGCGATTAGCCTTCTTGACAACAGAGGCACACTGTTGACTCATATCCAGCTTCTTGTCCACTGTAATCTCCAAGTCATTTTCTGCAGAACTGCTGCTTAGCCAGTCAGCCACCAGCCTGTAGCAATGCATGGGATTCTTCCGTCTGAAGTGCAGGACCCTGTAGTTGTCCTTGTTGAATCTCATCAGATTTCTTTTAGCCCAATCCTCCAATTTGTCTAGGTCACTCTGGACCCTATTCCTACCCTCTAGTTTATCTACCTCTCCCCCTAGCTTAGTGTCATCTGTGAATTTGCTATGTTTATGAAGGCATTTTAGTTTTTGGGATCCAGATTAGATTACAATAACTTTTAAACACACCAGGTTTTTTCCCACGTAGGTTCAATATAGAAGCAGAGTTACGGTTGTTTGGGGGTTCTAATTGTGCATTTCAGTATCTTAACATATTTGGAGTTCTTTTAAAGATAATTTAAAGGATAAGCTATACATTTTATCTTAAAGCTTAAAAAGATAAGCTATAAATTTCCTGGTTTTATAAATGCTTGTTTTTTCACAGAAGTACACTATCTTTGTAATGTATTTTACCCTAAATCACGGATATTTACTCTCAACCTTCATTCTATTAACAGTTTTTGTCTAGACATTTCATTGTCTTTTTTAAGCATTTATTTAAAATGTTTTACATGAACACTAAACAAAATACCCCTCAGACAATGTTACCATGAAAGTGGAATATGTCTGAGTCAAAGTGTGAACTCTATTTTGTATTGTAACCTTCATTTTAGATTAGGACATGCATTTTGTGGTCTGTGCTGGATTCATGTTTAACCTTGCCCAAGGCAAGGGTGTTTTATGATTTATTCCAGACAACCATCTTGGAAAGCTTTTGTTACCTAGTTTGATGACTATGACTGAGAAGTCATCACAGAGCAATCTAAGGCTATCAACTAGTGGGTTTGCAGCTTCTCAGCCTGACCACATGGTCAAAGAGAGAGAGAGACTGTATTTAAGAGGGAATGCTTCTTTGAGGGAAGTTGTACATTGCCACATGTAGGATAACCAGGCTGGAGAGAGACAGAGCAGGAGAGATTCTTCTGAGCATGAAACAGTGACAAGAGCTTGGGGTCAGAATGCGCTCAGACATGGGGAGGGGACATCTCAGGACTTTTGTTGTTTTGCAATGAACTGTAGCTGTCTAGTACTTATTAAGAGTAAATTGACTGTGGTTAAGAAATTCCTTTCTTAAGTCTATTTCTTGCTTTTCTGTTGCATTCTCCCTGAAGGGTTTAAACTAGAAGTCAGAATACCCACAGCTAGGTGCAACTCTAGGGAAGCATGTGTAAGCAGCTAGGATGGGGAGGGTTGAGGCATTGGTTCCAAGGTCTGGGGTGGCTAATCTATGGAGTGCCACATCCTAAAGAAGGGCTTATAGAAGAGATCTCATCCCAGAAGCATGCCCTGGAGATCCAGAAATAAGTACCATAACTAGACTCAGCCCAGCACCAGCTGGCATAGAAGCAAATCCAGTGTTTGGGTCCACTTAAAAAATACTAGTGACAGCCCTGAAGGGGGATAGGGCCAGATTGTAACAGTTACCATGTTCTATTTCTAATTATTGGAAAACATGAAATATCAACCTTTAAAGAATTTTAACTTTAACCTTTAGGGCCAGGTTCATCAGAATGCTCTGGTTGTTTGTTTGTGGCACTCCAGTTTTCCCACCCTGCCCTCCACATTCCCCTGTACAAACACAAGCACATACCCAGTTTCTCTTCCTATCTGCCCCCTGAGTTTAATATATCTGTTGCAACAGATTAGTTTTTTAAAAGAAATATTTGATTAATAGTCTTTTTTCATATTATCCATAGGGGCCAGAGTAGGCCTCACACAAGCCCAACCAATTCAGAGCCTTGTGAACCCCATTCCCTCCCCTGTAACAACAGTGGTAGCAGCATTTGGCTCCGGGGCTGGGCAAGGAGACAGAGATCCTCTGTTCCCAGGAGCATCTCCTCCTCCCCCAGCTGTTATAGTTCATCAGTAACATCCTGCCACCTACCCAGCAGGGAGGGAGGAGGCGCACTATTAGGGAGAACACAGGTGCCCGCATGGTGGGGAGGGAACAAGGCCCACTGTGGTGTGGGGAACAGTGCACTATACAAGAGGTGATGGGGACTGGGCAGCTGGGATAGGAAATGGGACCAAGTTTCCAGAGCCAGAAAGGGGTCCAGGCAAGCTCTGTGGTCATTGCCTGTCCACCATAAGCTGAGGCCCACCCAAATTTCCATTCCTAGCTACCCCACTGGTTGGGGCTGAAGAAAAATATTCCACAGTAGAGAATTCCACAAAGAATTGCCCTCTCTCAAAAATAGCCATCATCTCCTATTGTTTCCAATGGGAATGAAGTCAAACTGCTCACTAGGAAGATGGTGCTGTCTGTGCACTCAAGAAGTATAGAGAAGTAAGGTGAGGAACTAGTGAATGGAAGCTGTGGCTATTCTTTGCTAAGGGCAGCTTATGGCCTCAAAATCATTGAGAGCAATGGGAGATGGTAGCCATTTTGAAAAAGGGCAGTTATGACATTCTCTAAAGTATTTTTTAGCCACTGCTGAATACAAAGCTTTTAGTCATGAAGACTAATGGCAAAAAATGACCATTAATTATATTTTTCTTTTTCGGATATAAACTATGCACAAGATTTCAGTGAGTTTTAATATATGGTAAGTCTGAAGAGTCTTATTTTAAGGGCCCATTTTGAATTTAATATGATTTTATAAACTAACAAGTTTACTTGTAACTTCTCAGAAAATTCATTCTGTAGTCAGTGTAAGAGCAATAATTGTGAAGAGAATACACTGTTTTTCATACATAATAAATCCCTGCCTTAAATACAAAACAACTCAACTATGGAGCCATAACCAGCACCTCTGTAATAAGTCTACTCAAAGTGGATTGTCCACTTTCTGTCTTTTTACAGTCCATTTGTGTGGCTTTTTTGAGTGTGTTTTTGTTTTTTGTAAGCATAACTTCCATTAGTGTAGGCAATGTACTCTGATTTGCCTATGAGATTTTCTCAAGGAACTAAAACCTGCCCTGTCTCCACAAGCATTTTTCTCACTACGAGTCTAGCACTGATTCATATGTTTTAAGGCCAGAAGGGACCATTATGATCATCTAGTTTGACCTCCTGTATAATACAGGCCACAGAGTTTCACCGATGGAGATCCAGTGGTAGCAGACATAACATTAAAAGCATTGCTCTACAGTTGTGTTTCCTCCACTGTTATCACTAGTGGAGCTGTACCAGACTAATGATGGAAAAAGTGCTCTGAAATTCCAGTGCATATGCACCCAGGGTGTGCAGAGTGTTTAAGTGAAGGCACTAGACATTCATCAATCTGTATCCAGATTTCTTTTCCTGGAGAACATCCTCAGCTTCCAGTAGATCCATTTCTCTTTCTTAAAGCCTGAGGTCTGCTGTCCAGGGGATGGTGCCCCGGCTCAGAATCAAGCAGGTGGAGCCCAACTCCAAAACATATAACAAAGGATTACATTTCATAGGAGCACCAATTATTTAGCTTTGGTTACTTTCCTGAAATACTATATACATACGATACAGTGGGCAACATTCTGCCCTCATTTTACATGTTTAACCCAATTACTAGAGTAGTGGGTCTTAAAAATTTGCCTGCTGCCTAAAATAGCCAAATTATTTACAGTAGAATAACATCAATATTTGAAGTATTCAGAATATTTCCTAAGTAATAAGGAATATTACAACTAGTGAGGCAGTCATATATTAAATTTGATATTTTGTTATGGTCCAGCACTTTATATGTGCAATCTCAGTATTTCTATTTTTTAACGGATTGTTTTTAAAAAAAGCTATTCCTGAATCACACAGATCCTATTTTATTTCTCTTCCTTTTCTGTTCTTCTGCCTTCAGTTCTTCGCTTCCATTTCTTGTTTCCACCTATTTTCTCCTCTCAAAAGATATTCAGTTTTTACTAAAGTCCAAATAATTCACTCCTCGAGTACAGTTATATATAGTGGAGACTATATAGTGCTGATTTGGGGGCCGGGGGGGGGAGAGAAGCTACAGCTAAAATTATTCAGCTGTTTCTCAGAACAAGGTTAGGGGAAAATATATTGTATTGCCATATTAAAAATAACTGCTCCATGCTTTGAAATGGAGTTGAACTTTGGCAGAAAGTTCACCCTGTTACCATCTCGGTGAAAACAAGTGATAAGCCTCCAAAAAAATCTCAGTTTGCACATGCTCAGTAGAGGTTTGATAAGTGTTGGCAGATAAATTCTATGAAGATTCCATCTGTACTGAGCATACTGCATACCCTCATAACTCCTATGTGTGAAGTGGACTCTGCCTGTACCATCCTCAGAGAGCAACTGAGCTTAGAGGGTGGTAGGGGACAAACAGGACTTTCCTGCAATTACACCTCCCACATATAGAGTGACCATTGTGGTAACAGCAGGAGCGGCGCTAGGGTTTTTGGCGCCCTAGGCGCAGGGCTGGCTCGCTGGTCCTGCGGCTTCGGTGGACCTCCCGCAGGCGTGCCTGCAGACGGTCTGCTGGTCCCGCAGCTCCGGTGGACTTGCCGCAGGCATGCCTGCGGATGCTTCACCGGAGCCGCAGGACCAGCGGACCCTCTGCAGGCACGCCTGCAGGAGGTCCACCAGAGCAGTCTGCCGCCCTCCCAAGTCCTGGCGTCCTAGGCAACCGCCTAGGGCACCTAAATGGAAGCTCCAGCCCTGGGTACCAGGCACTGGAACTAAGAGCCCTGAGTCCGTCTACTCTGTGTTCTTAGTGCTCCCCCTGCTGGCACCCAGGCAGAATGAAGTCAAAGGAGGAAGTTCAAGTTGCCTGACCCAAATGCAAGGGGGTAAGGAATTAGGGGGTGAGAGGACAGATGAAGGGCAGTGGGACATAGACAGGAGCATGAGGGGAGGTGATAGGAGCTTGGGAAGTAGTGGGGTTAGGAGCAGGAACCAGCCAGGGTGAGGGAACAGATGCAGGAGCAGAGTAAGGCACAAAACAGGAGAGGGGTGAAGGGATAGGAACAGGAAGGGGTGTGGGAAGGGGGAGATATGGGCTATAGCTGAGGACAAGGCCAGGAGAAGAGAGAGGGACAGGAGCTGGGGCTGTGGGGTAACAGGGATAAGAACCAAATAATAGCAGAAGAGGAGGGGGCAGTTGTGGGATAGGAGCAGAAGGGGACAGGGAGTGGAGGACAGTGGTGGAAGGGTCTATAGCTACACTCCTTCAGAACCTGGAACTGAATCCGTTATTCCCAAGTCTCAACATTCATGTGTTGCTAGCAAATAGCTCTGAAACCCACTGGCAAAGTGTGTGTCTCTGTCGCTCTCTTGTGACAGGTCCACTTAGAAAAAAGCACGTCTACTGCTTCCCATCACTCAGTTAACTCAAGTGGTAAAGCTGTATGCTGTGGAAAAAGAATCCAGTCCTGCTAATGACTCATGTATGTGGAGCAGTCAATGTGGTTCCACATGATACAATTTTTGGTTTTTAAATTTTAAAAATTTTTTTAAAAGCCTAGAAAATTTTACTAAACAAAAAAAAAACTGTTAGAAGAACTTTAAGGTAGTTAAATTAAAATTTGGAAATGCCAGAATTAAGGTTGTCTGAGTAAACTTAATTTGTCTCCCTGGTGTGTATACATTATGATATAGTCTTTAATTACATGGTCATGTACTGTTTTTTTCCAGAAGACCGCTAGCTTCTTCAGTACACAGGGTGGGCCTGCTCTGGAGATGCATCAGGGTGCTGTTGTAAATTAGGCTGTTGACTGTAGGACTCCTGCCTCTTTTGCTGCAGGAGTTGGAAGGTGTGTAGTAAATGAGGCAGAGCACTGAAGTTACAGAAAAAGGACAGTCTCATGGTGAAGGCAGTTGAATGCTGTCTTAGAGAACTGGATTGTATCCCGGCCTCTACCACAGAGTTCTTATGTGATGCTGGGCAAGTCACATAAACCAACATTTTCGGGGTTCCTCTTTTTCTGGGTACTCTATTTGAGGCATGTAGCAAGGTATGATTTGCAGAAGTACTGAGGTCAGTGTGAGCTTTGCGTTGAACATGTAAAGTGCTAGAAAATGCTAGGTACCAGTAATCAGGCCCTAGGTTTTTCAGACTGACCACCCAAAATGAGTTGACATTTCTGACAGTGGTGGCTTTAATCTCTGCATCTCAATTCCCCATCTGTAAAATGGGAATAATTATACCACCTCACTGCCCACAGGTGTTCTGAAGATAAATTCAGTATTTTTGAAAAGAACTCAGATACCATGATGATAGCCCATGAAGAATTTAAATAATTCTGTATTCAGTGCATAGTTTGGATGACATAGAGTCAGGGCTGCTGGAACAATTTGTGTAGTGGGAGCACTGAAAGTCATTGACCCCAGCTGTAAATCCTGTATATGATGGAAACCACTCCACGCCAGGGGGTGCTGCTGCAACCCCAGCACCGCTAGGTCCAGCACCTATGTATACAATAAACAATGTCTGGGACCACCCACTGAATGACAAGGTTAAAAAGAAATATTGAATAGTTACCCATTCACTAAGTATCATACCTCCTATGCACTGAGTGAGACAGAGGGCAGTGGAAAAAATAGTATGTGACATGTAATTAAAGACTATATCATAATTAATACACACAAGGGGGCTGAATTAAGGTTTCTCAGACAACTTTAATCCTGGCATTTCACAACTTCTGAGTGCTTCACTTTGCAACAGCAACATTCTGTAAGTGGAGTATTTTAATATAATATTGATAAATAGGCAAATATTCCTTAGCACCTTGTGTAAAACCTGTACTCAATCACTGTATAAGTCAAACAAACTCCAACAACTTTTTCTGAACTTTCTCTATTTGAATCTTGCTAGCCCTTTAATTTGCATGCATTACCACCAACAGCAATACTCACTCTGGACTCACTCCTGTTGATCCTCTTCACAAAATGAAAGTGACAGCTTTCTGTGAAGGGGGAAGTATTGCAGTGAGCTATATGTGAGCACTGAGCAGAACAATGCCTCGAGTAAGCAGCTGAACCTTGAAGGGAATCTCCATTGAATTAAAATACAATAGGAGAGGCTAATTCAATTAGCAACTGATGCCTGTTGCTTGAAGAAACCTCACTGAGTTTTGCAAAAACAGGAAATACAGAGCCAATGAGGTGGTTGTCAAAAAGAACGAAAGCAGAATAGAAATATCTCAGGTTTGTTTAGCTTACTTAAAAATCCTTACTTGAATTCCTAGCTTTCTAGCATTATTCTCTGTCTCCCTATAACTCTTCTTCCCTTCCCTGTTCTGTGTCTCCCTTCCACAGGTAAAAAACACTATTGTTCCTAGAACTTTGATTGTACTTCCAGGTTGGTCTTTTATCCTGCTCCCCCTGGAGCATCCAGTACAGCTATTTGACCATTACTTCAGGAATACTTACAGCATTGAGTCACATGCAGTCTTGAATGTGGTATTTCCTACTTTCCTACCACTGCATGATACAAACTTTCATTAAAAAGAGGTGTATTGGGCCACTCTTTAGCATATTTTATTTGCTAGGCTAGAGAAAGCTGGAACTTAAATATCACTCAAATATGTCTAGTCTACCAACTGTCCTCCCACCCAGACCAATATATTGAAAATAGGCACAGTAGTCAAGGCTTTAAAGAACAATGCATCACACTAGTAAGCCCATTTTTCACATTAGAAAACCTTCTCAGAAGGCAACCATATTCTAATGAGCCCTCTTGTTAGCAATGAGGGGAAAAAAGGAGTCAAACATCAGATCATTAGATCTGATCATTTATGAACAGTAAAAAGATCTTGCAATGCCTTATGTAAGGTAATGAATTTTGGGAAAGGTTATGATCACCAATAAAATAGAACTAAATCATTCTTGTTACTGTGCAAATCAGTGATCTGATCATTTTAAGAATGCCTGTTTCTTTTACATAAACCAGTTTTCTTTAACATAGCAGTGAAAACAATTTTACTTATCTCATGTCAAAGTTTATGCTGTGCATTTAAAGGATTTGTTCTCTTTAACAGCATAAGTGAAATCATCACAGAATATGGCCTCAGTAGTCAAATGCTTTTAAAAATATTTAAGCCATTCTTGTCTGTACCCCTTGTCATTAGCTGGTAAATCACTAATTTATTTCTATTAGAATTTATATAGTTTGCAGCAATTAAGAAGAAAAGCATAATTGCTGACAAACCCAGGGCACTATTTAAATCACTTCCTTGTTGACAACATATTTCTCCTTCCTAAAACTGAATGTCACTGAAATCTGATTTGTGCAGAACCCTTGTGGACTCATCATTCGAATGTACTGCACCTGTCACCTGTGTGCTAGCATTCTGCTAAGGATCAATTTACATAACCTCATTTAATGGTTCATAAATCATACCCATTAAGCCCAGCTAACAGGAACCAAGGGTTCTAATTTATGCTGCCTTTCATAGCAGAAAATTGGGAGGCTGGAGCCTGTGGATAAAGAACCCAGGTCTTGCCTTTGATTGTTGATTGTGATGGTAAATGTATGGATGATGAGAACAGATTTTCACTTTATTGATTTCCTGCCAAAGCACAGCATGCTTTATTGTGAAAGGGGGCCTTTTGGCAGCAGTGCTAAAAGTGGCAGTTGTTTAGGAGCCCTTTGCCAAGATGACATCTAAGACAATACAGAGTGGTAAATACTAAAATAATATCAAGCTGAAATGATATTTTTCTTTCTTTTTTCTTTTTTTAAAAAGAAACTCCCCAAAGGTTCATAAAATCAGTGATGTTTTCTCCGAAAATGCACCTCACTAATTGATATGAAGCCATGTAATTACTCTGAGATATTAAATTAAAAAAGAAACCCTGACATTTCTTAAATTCTTTATTCTATTATAAATTATTCATGAAATCTCACTCAAAGTAATGCAGATGTTTGAAACCCACTAGAGAATGACAGTTCAACCAGAGTTGGGTGTTGGGCCTGTCTTGAGTTTTTATACTCTGTTTCATCCTGTATTTTTTTAAACACCTGGAAATATCTTTTTCTTTCTATTTTACTTTCCACCTTTAGTCAGATCTTTACGTATGTGACTAAACATAGTTCTTTATCCAATGTCATCTTTCCACAAGAGTTTGGACTGAGTGTCAAAATACCAAACATGTCATAAGATCACTTTCCAGATGGAAAAACTGTATTGGTTTGCTTCCATCACTTCAGTCTTGCCAAGGAGTGGATATTGCATGCTCAAATATTTCCATTTGTTTTATAATTCTCTGCTAAACATAGTGACTTCTAGTAAGATGTACTGTTTTTCTTTTTCTTTACTTTGGACACCATGATCAGCAAGGCAACATTTAAGCAGTGACCCTGCCAACATTTCTGTAGGTGAGTAACTTTGCAGGCTTATGGGCATAGTTTGCATTGTATGCCAGTGCTAATAGCAATGCTGATACTAATTTTATAAAGATGAAAAATATGCTTGTGCTGTTTTTCCATCTAAATTTTAGGGATTAAGATCTTGATTCTGCAAGGCTCTTGCCATAATCCAGCAAAGAATTTAAGCATACAGAAGAACCTCAGAGTTGCAAACTGACCAGTCAACCACACACCTCATTTGGAACCGGAAGTACGCAATCAGGCAGCAGCAGAGACAAAAACAAAAATTTAAAAAACCCAAATACAGCACAGTACTGTGTTAAACGTAAACTACTGAAAAATTAAAGGGAAAGTTTTTTTAAAAAAAAGATTTGACAAGGTAAGGAAACTTTCTGTGCTTGTTTCATTTAAATTAAAATTATTAAAAGCAACATTTTTCTTCTGTATAGTAAAGTTTCAAAGCTGTATTAAGTCAATGTTCAGCTGTAAACTTTTGAAAGAACAACCATAATGTTTTGTTCAGTTACGAATGTTTCAGAGTTATGAACAACCTACGTTCCCAAGGTCTTTGTAACTCTGAGGTTCTACTGTATGCTTAACTTTAAGCACGTGAGTACTCTCTTCAATGTAAAAAGGACTACTTGGAGAGGAAGGGTGGCCCAGTGGTTAGGATGCTAGTCCCTAGCATAGTAGAGTGTAGCCATGGTGGTGAGAGGGGCTAGCTACCCAAAGTGCATACCCATGCAATTGTAGGGACATGTTCAGGGCAGCTAGCCCCATGCATCTCTATGGCTATACTCTAGTTTCAGCGCAGTAACTTGATCAGAGCTAGTGCAGGTATGTCTCCTCAAACTGAGAATCGCACCTCCAGTCTGAAGGGTAAACATATCCCCGTGTCTCTGTACCTCAGTTCCCCATATGTAAAATGGAGGCAATAGTACTTCTCTACTGCGCAGTGCAGTTGTTGGGCTAAATACACACATTAAAAGATTGTGGGGTGCACAGATGTGCTCAGGGGTGTTGGAACAATTTGTGTAGTTGGGGTGCTGAGAGTCATTGAACCAAACTATATATGACGAAAACCACTTCAAGCGAGAGAGTACGACAGCAGCCCCAGCACCTCAAGTTCCAGCCCTGAGGCTTAAGTACTTCGCTACACTGCAGTCAGAGTGCTCATTCCTTTGCAGGACTGAGCCCTAACTTAGTTTCTCAACTTCATGAACATCTGTAGCATTGTCTAGAGATGGGAGATTGTGGGCAATTTATTTCATGCAGGTGTGCTAATACACCTCAGACCTGAGCTGTAGCATCCCTGCTATTCAAATCCTTGGTCTCTGCTAAACAGAAACTACCGAAGCTATTGAAGTGTTTGATGGCTTTGTAATGCGAGTCTGCAGTGGGATAGAGACACATTACCTTACTCATTTTCACTTGTGACATAAATAGTATTTCAGCTCAAGAGTCCAGGGGTGAAGAGTTTTAGATGGAGGTATCAATAAGCTCAAGATCCGGTGTACTAAAAAAAGATTTGGCTATTGGATTTCTATCTTCTATAAAGTTTATTTCAAGTTTCTGTTAAATCAAATTAGCTCCCATTAAAAAAAATACTCATTAATTAATTAATTAATTAACAATAAAATGAGCATTATGTATTATTTGTGAGCATCCAAAAGTGTGCTGGGTGCTTCATGAAAACAAGGAAAGACACAGTGGATAATCGTTTTCAGTGAAGATGTCTACACTTCAGGCTGGAAGTGTAATTTCCAGTTCGGATAGAGATACATGCACTAGCTTTGATCAAGCTAGTGCACTAAAAATGGAAGTAATCTTACTTTCACCAGTTTTACAGTGGTGTAGCTCTGTCAATTTTAAATTGAGTTACACCTGATTTAGTAATGATTAATGAAAGGAGAATGAGGCCCATGGTGCCTACTCCAAAGCATTTACAAGCTAAGGCTCTGGTCCTTCAAAGTTTGTGCACATGCTTAACTTTACATACTGTGAGTAGTCCCATTGATGTTACTGGGCCAGATCCTCAGCTGATGTAAAGTTCCATAGCATCACTGAAATCAGTGGCTCTACAGTGACTTATGGTTTGGCCCAATGGAGCTAAGTGGGACTACTCACAGAGTGAAATCCAGGCCCCATTGAAGTTAATGAAAGTTTTGTCATTGAGTTCATTAGGGTCAGGATTTCACCCTGCTATGGTTCCATTTAGCCCCAGTGCGCTACCCACAGTGCAGAAGGTTACGCATTGTGTAAGTCTTTGTGGAATCTGATTCTGGAAGCTGCTTTCACAGATGGGCCCATATACCCAGGCATAGACCCATTGAAGTCACTCTGTTAACAACATTTGAGTTAATAGTTAAACAAAACTAAAAACTAATTAACAGAACTATCAAGCTATGTATATGCCTTTCTGAATTGCCACGTATCTTACCTCTTCCCTGCCAGAGCCGGCTTTAGGCCAATTCAACCAATTCCCCTGAATTGGGTCCCGCACCTAAGAGGGTCCCGCATCCAAGCCCTTCCAGTGCACTGCACTGGAGTGGCCTGGCTTTCCCAGGGGGCAATTTAAATAGCCCCTGAGCCTCGGGCTGCTGCTGCTACCCCGGTGGCCGAGGGAGGAGGAAGGGGCACTTCCCATACAGGGTGGGCTGTACCCCCTGTACTAGCACCCCCTGCCCACAGCCAGCCCCTGCAGCACCCCCTGCCCACACCAGCCCTGCACCAGCCCCTGCCTGCAGCCAGCCCCACGCACCCTGCCCTGCCTGCACCAGCCCTTGCTGCACCCCCTGCCCAGCCTCCAACCCTGCACCCCCATCCTGCCTGCATCAGCCCTGCACCCCCTGCCCTGTCTCCAGCCAACCCTTGCCGCACCCCCTGCCTGAAGCCAGCCAGTCCTGTACTTCTCTGTCTCCAGCCCTGCCAACTCATGTCGCACCCCCCTGTGGCTCTGCCTGAAGCCAGACTCTCCCACCCCACATCCCCCCTGTCTTGAGCCAGCACCGCACCCCTTGCCCTGCCTGCAGCCAGACCCTATCTCCAACCAGCCCCATGTCCACTGGTGCCCTGCAGGTCCAAGGGCAGTAACCCTGCACACCTGCTTCAATGAGGGAGACAGGGGGGCAGGAAGCAGCCAGGACCCACACATGTGCACACCCTAGGGTGACCAGACAGCAAGTGTGAAAAATCGAGACAAGGGGTAGGGGGTAATAGGATCCTATATAAGAAAAAGACCCAAAAACCGGGACTGTCCCTATAAAATTGGGACATCTGGTCATCCTAGCACACCCCCCAGGCAGTGATGGGGACCCACACATGTGAAACGGAGCTCATTTCTAGTTCAGGCCCATCTTTTTAAAAAATAACTTTAGATAGGGTTAACATACATCCATATTTTCCCAGACATGTCCAGCTTTTTGGCTCTTAAATCGCCATCCGGGAGGAATTTTTAAAAATATGGACGTATGGTAACCCTATTGGTAAAAAAATACATACTGTGGCACATCCCTTAAATTAAAACTTTTTACAGGGAACTGGTTGCTAAGAAATGAAAGGCTTTTTTTTACGGGGTTTTTTTTTTTAGTCAGTCCAAAAATGTTCGAATTGGGCCCCACAGTTCCTAAAGCTGGCCCTGTTCCCTGCCCCCCACCTGAATTTATGTCCCAGTCTTGCAAGCTATTCCACACAGACCATTCAACTCCACTGCACATCAGCCAGGTACACAGGAAACAGCTGCTTCCCTGTTAAAGCCCTAGGAACTTTTGAATTTTCATTTCCAGTTTGATCAGTGTGGAGATCTCACCAGCACAGCTGATCATGGAGATTCCAGGCCACAAATGCGGTCCAACATGGAGCACACAGAAGGTGGTGGATCTTATTGCTATGTGGGGAGCAGAGTCTGTGCAGGCAGAGCTCTGATTCGGTAGAAGAAATGCTGACATCTATGCCAAGGGCATGGGGGAGAAGGGCTACACAAGAGATACACAGCAGTGCTGTGTGAAAATAAAGGAGCTTCAGCAAGCGTAACAGAAGACAAGTGAGGTGACCAGTCACTCTATGTCTTCCAGCAAGGCTGCTAGTATGGCATCACATTGTTCCGTGCAGCAGCTCCGGTATCGGCTGTGTAAATACTGCAGGATTAGGCACAAGGTGTTTGCGAAGCTCACAATAGTGTACGGCTGAGTGGGGTCCATGCTTATCATGCTATGGCATCCGCGCAGGTAACCCAAGCTTATGGAAAAAGGCTTGTTTTGTTTGCCATTGATTTCAGGGCAGGAGGGAGGGAGGGAAATGCTTCATGGGAAGCTAACACCATGTTCCTATAACCACCCGTGCCAATGTTTTGGTCCCATAAGGCATTGTAAGCCCAACCCAAAATTCCACTCAGCTACATGCACTGTGAGATAGTTACCCGCAGCACAGTGCTCCATGCGTCGATGTGAGCCCCTGCTAGCAAGGATGCACTCCGCCAACACAACAAGCATAGTGTGGACATGCAAGATCGACTTGCTTAAATAGGAGGCTCAATGTTGACTTAACTTTGTAGTGTAGACATAGCCTGATATTACTTCAGTGGAACTACTCTTGATTTACACACAGAAGTGAGACTAGAATTGTGTACTCTATCTTTTGAAAGTGCATTTTATTGTACCTGCAAAATTCTGGGTATAAATATGGCTTTTGACCCATTGTCGTATGTGTATATTTCTCTGTTTCTTGATGGGACATGTCCCTGGACTGATGGTATAAGAATCTGAAAAATCTCACTGTAAATGCCAAATCCCAGATAAATCTTGAATTAAAAGGGTAGAAGCCTTATGTACTCTAATCTGGTTTTGCTGGAGATAAACATTAAATAACAACAAAATATTTCTCATGTGTTCCATAAGGAAAACATGTACTGGAGATTCAGAATTTAGCTAATAAGCTTTCTAAATTTATTAGTCCCTCATTAGCTTTTGAAATGAAAATCATACTGAAAGATGCCAATACTGATACATTTGATTAATTTGAAAGAAAGAGACTAAACAGAGAAAGAAATAGATTTTTTTGAATTCACAACAAAAATAACACACTTCTTTAAGTCTCTTTCTTGGAGTCCTTTCTATTCCATTCCATTCCATTGGAGACTCTAATTAAACTCGCCATTAGGTAAGAAATGTTGGAGACATTTTGTTTTTAAAAATGATGTGGATTTCCCCCTAGTCTCTCTCACTTCCATTGGAAGCTTCTAAGACCCCCCCCCCCACTGAAGTCTGTAAATAATTATATTCCCATGCAACAGTTTTATTTCCAAAACCCCAGCTGATGGAAACAGTGGGAGAACAACACCCCTGTAATGTATTTCATTCTCTCTCAGCTAACAGGAGAGAGAGATCTAGATTAGATTTTTTAAATATATTTCACATGTGTTTGGGTGGGAGAATAGACAGCTTCATTTTCATATTAAGTACAAATCAAGTTGAAATAAAATAATAAACTCCATTGAGAGCCACATTTACAAAGTGTCAAGTATCAGAGGGGTAGCCGTGTTAGTCTGGATCTGTAAAAGCAGCAAAGAATCCTGTGGCACCTTATAGACTAACAGACGTTTTGGAGCATGAGCTTTCGTGGGTGAATACCCACTTCTTCAGATGCATGAAACTGGTGAGCTTCAGTTCATCTGCAAATTTGACACCATCAGCCCAGGATTGAACAAAGACTGTGAATGGCTTGCTAACTACAGAACCAGTTTCTCCTCTCTTGGTTTTCACACCTCAACTACTAGAACAGGGCCTCATCCTCCCTGATTGAACTGACCTCGTTATCTCTAGCTTGCTTGCTAGAATATATATACCTGCCCCTGGATATTTCCACCACATGCATCTGAAGAAGTGGGTATTCACCCACGAAAGCTCGTGCTCCAAAACGTCTGTTAGTCTATAAGGTGCCACAGGATTCTTTGCTGCATTTACAAAGTGGTTTCAGTCTTTTGTAAACATAAGTCTGCATTTGCTTATGCAGACAGGTAGTTAGCTGTTCAATTACCCATGCACACATACACAAATGCTGGGTTTTGCCTGGGCTAAATTGTGGGAGCAAAATTAAGTGTCTGATCCTGAGACGTGCTGAGCATCTGCAACTCCCATTGACTTCTAGTATCTTTTAAAGAATAGTGTTTAAAATCAGGCCCATATAATCCAATTAGAATCCTGCCCCACACCCTCCTCCACCCCCCCAAAAAAGAAAAGAAAAGAATCTTAAAGCTAACTTGTCTGATTTTAAGTGCTGTTAGTATAGTGCATATCATATCTTTAGATCCATATAAAACAGCTTTGATGAGATCTACAGTATCAATATTGATAATAGTGCATGTTAATGATGAAGTTTCCACTTTATATGCCCTTGTTCTTATAAATTAGCCTCTTAATACTCTCTTGATGAAGTTTTATTTAATTGAATTTGATTTGTATGTTTTTTTCACATTTGAAAGGATTTTTATTCAGCTAATTCAGCTGCAGTGGAAGTGAATCAGAAACCAGGCTATCAAGGGCCTGGTATAACTACTGAACCCAGTGGAACTAGACCAGAAATAAATCAGGCCCAATGTAGCTCTTCCCTTTAGATTTAATCAATCTTTTGTGAGCCAATTTCATTTCAATGGCTTTATATGAAACAACCAATATGGCACAATTCTTCTGGTGAAATTATATTGATTGCTTTGTAGACTAATCTCAGTTGATGGCTATATAGAATCTCTTTTCCTCTTTAAAATAACTAAAATAATAGTAATTTTATTTTAGGCCTTCAACTTTTTAGGTTTTAAAATATGTAATCTAATTTGTATATAAAATCTGAAGTTAAAATACATGTGTACTGCATACATTCATAGATTCCAAGGCCAGAAGGATCCTTGTGATCATGTAGTCTGACCTCCTGTATAACACAAGCCATAGAACTTCACCAGAATAATTCCTTGATGATATAGAAAAACAACCATTCTTGATTTAAAATTGTCAGTGAGGGAGAATCCACCACTACTATTTGGTAAATTGGTCCAAATGTTAATTACTCCCACTGTTAAAAACTTACTCCTTATTTCCAGTCTGAATGTATCTAGCTTCAGCTTCCAGCCATTGTGTTGTGTTATACCTTTCTCTGCTAGATTGAAGAACCCGGTATCAAACATTTATTCCCCCTATAGATACTTAAGGACTGTAATAAAGTCACCACCTAAACTGTCCTCTGTTCAACTAAATAGACTGAACTCCTTGAGTCTATCACTATAAAGCATGTTTTCTAATTCTTTAGTCATTCTTATAGTTCTTCTCTGAAACCTATCCAATTTTTCAACATGCCTCTTGAATTGTGGACATCACAACTAGATATAGTATTTCAGCAGTGGTTGCACTAGTGCCAAATTCAGAGGTAAAATAATCTCTGTACTCCTATTCAATAGTCCCTTGTTTATGCATCCAAGGATCATGTTAACCCTTTTGGCCACAACATCATATTAGGAGCTCATGTTCAGCTGATTATCCACCCTGACTCCCAAATTTTTTCCAGTGTCACTGCTTCCGAGGAAAGAGTCTCCCATTCTTTAAGTTTGGCCTACATTCTTTCTTTCTTCCTATATGTATACATTAACATTTAGCCACGGCCAGTTCCAAGTTTTCTGCCGCTCCAAGCATCAAAAAAAAAAAAAATGCTGTTGCAGCGCGATCACGCCGCTCCACTCTTTGGCGGCAATTCAGAAATGGGTCCTTCGCTCCGAGAGGGACCTGCTGCCGAATTGCCACCGAAGACCCGGACAGGCTGCCCCAATAGTGGCCGGAGGGCCACCCCTTGGTATTGGCCGCCCCAAGCACCTGCTTCTTTAGCTGGTGCCTGGAACCAGCCCTGCTTTTAGCTGTGTTAAAATTCACATTGCTTGCACACATTTTACAAAGTGATCCAGATTGCTCTGTATCAGTAACCTGTCCTTTTCATTATTTACCACTCCCCCAATTTTTGTGTCATCTGCACATTTTTCAGTGATTATTTCATGTTTTCTTCCAGGTCATTGATAGAAATATTAAATAGCACGGAGCTAAGAACGGATTCCTGCTGAACCTACCTAATAATTATTCCTTACTTACAATTGCATTTTGAGACCTATCAGTTAGCCAGATTTTAATCCATTTAGTGTGTGCCGTATAAATTTTGTATTGTTCTATTTTTTTAATCAAACTGTCATGATATGATGTTATATTATGTTAAAATGTTATGACAAATGTCATAACAAGTCAAATGTCTTACAGAAATGTAAGTGTGTTACATCAACACTATTACCTTTATCATCCAAACTTATAATCTCATCAAAGAAAGATATCAGATAAGTTTGAGAGGATGTCAATGTCAGATAGGCAGACCTATAATTACCTGAATAATTTAATTTACTCCATTTAAATCTTGGCACAATGGTAGCTTTCTTCTATCTTCTGGGACTTCCCCAGATTTCAAGACTTAGTCAAAATCAACATTAGTTCAGTATGCTCCTCAGCCAACTCTTCTAAAACTCTTGGAATCAAGTTATCTGGCTTGCTATTTTAAAAATGTTTAACTTTAGTAGCTGTGTTTTAGCATTCTCCTGAGATACTAGTGGAATGGAAAGAATGTTTGTAATGTGTGTGTGTATAACTAAAATTATATTATTACTTCTGATTTATACTGGTATTAGTGAGAGGAGAACCTGTGCCTCCTCCTTTTGCAGACATAAATGGTTGTGCTTCTGAGGTAGAAGGTACAGATTTCCAGGTCATTATATATGAAACCTTGGCCATTCACTCTGATATATTTGATTAATTATGTTTATTTATTTATATAATATATGTATACAATTTGAAATGTAATTTGAATTATTTAAAAAACAGTAGTTTCTCTGTAAGAACAAAAAATGGCAAGTGCTTAAAAAGCCTAAAAAGTCATATTATTTTTTGGATCATAATGGAACCTTAACACTAAAATATAAATGAGTTTACTGTAATTACTAGTCTGAAGTTAACAAGAACTCTTTTTGCTGTTGCTGGCTTCCAAGATACAGGCTTATTCTGAAAGAATAATTATTCCACAGTTTTTCCAATCAATGATCTCAAAGAACGGTGCAAACAGTAATGAATGAAATTAATATAAATGTAATTTACTGTAATTAAATCTATAGTTGTTTCTTTTCTTTTCTTTTTTAGGAGCAAAGAGATACTAGCATCCAAGCCTATATGCTCCTCACCATCCACCTACATCATCATGATCATATGCCAGGGAGGTTCTCTCCTCATCTGGTTAGTAATTAAGGATATTAATCTGTAAAATGGGAATATTATTTGTTCACCTTCCTCTTCATTCTGAGTTTCCATTTTCCTCTGCCTAATCCCATTCAGTCTGTGACTAAGCAACAGGTGCAGTGGCTGCCCTATATGTTGGAGAGGGGCAGATTGGCTCTTTTGTGACTAATACTGCTGTGGACTAGACAGTAGGCCCTGATCTTGCAACCATGTTTTGCATATATTTAACGTTAAGCATGTGACTAGTCCCACTGACTTCAGTGGAACTACTTGCATGCTTAATATTAAGCATGTTGACAGAATAAGGGCCTAGGAACATGACAGTTTGAGGCATGCTATCCGTTCATCCCCTAATAGTGTAAATTGCTGACATTCTTAATTTTAAAAATGAGCCTCTCGCATACTAGATGGAGATCAGCAGTTAGTGCTCCCTTTATATTTTTTTCCCTACAAAAGGGTTCTGAAATGTAAAGTTAAATATTTTTTGGGGGTATTTGACTTAGTCAGAAAATATTGATCCAAAGTTCCGGGCTATTTTCTTGCTTCTCAGAAAAGTTCATTTATGCTCATCTGCATACTGTTAATCTTAAATTAAATACTATTCCTCAAATCATTCTTATCCGTAGAATAGATATCGAACCAGTTCTTGTATTTTTTGCTAATGAGCAACAGTTTACTTTCTAGCAACCGCCAAACACTATGAAAATGGTTTCATTTACTTCCAGAATTTGCCAAAAACAGATGATGACTGAAACTGGTAATGACTATTTTCTATTCTCTATCCCCAAGTAATTGACCATTAATTATAATATCAATAGGATGTGGATAAGTAAAGCAGACACATGTTAGGGCTAAATTTCATTTGTAACTGTTTTGTATATATCATAAATCTCTAATATTGGGCTATTGTCGCACATGATGAATTATTGTAAGCATGTCAGCACATAGTGGAAGTCAAGTACATTCAAATACTACTCAGTCAGAATTGAATTTGGCATGATAGTCTCATAAAAGGGGACTCAATTGAGAGTTTCCACTTGCCTGCTCTAAACTTGTCACTTGTAGGTGCTAAAGAGCTTGTTGTGTTGGTTTAATTAGTCAACAAATCGGTCCTTACTTGATTGCATGGTCGTATCACATATGTTAACACTTCAGTGTTTGATGGAGATATTAACAAGTGACAAGAGTCTCTTGGTCTATGGACTTTAAAGAAGAGAAGCTCTTCTATATTATTTCATTTGGCCCTGCCAATATTTATTAGATCATGCAGCCTGTAGGCTGCCAGCAAAAGAAAGACAACACAAACATTTTTCAGGGTTATGCTCATCTATATATTCCAAAGAAGGGTCACTAAACAATCGATGGTAGAAGAGTATAAGTAAGATAAGTGTTTTCTACCACCGCTTACAAATTCATTATTTGATACAGTTTGCTGCAGACCTCCTTTGAGCTTTTTTCACTTAAAGATAATTTATGACAAGAACAGAGAGGTTCTTGAAAATGCTATAGCAACTGGAGCTGAATGATGCCACTCTGGCACTAGATGCATAGTCACCAGAGGCCAGTAAAAAGGAAGTTTGCATTTGTATGAAGAACTGTATTAGTTAAGCATTCATCAGGGTTGTATAAAATATTCATATTAATGGTCGGTGTAAGATTAAACAAAAAAACTTCAATAATTAAAATGGCTTATTCCCAGGAATAGGGGGTAGGGAAAAAGTTGGTCCTCTGCAAGTTTGCAAAAGGGCTTGTCTATTCACTTTCTGTATAGCAGCAAACAAAAGAGGAGTGCATACTTTATAGGCTCCACTTGTTTGGTCACCATTCTGTTATAGCTTTTATCTGTGCACTAACAATAATAAAGCCTCTGAGCTATTGCTATAATAAAGGGAATTATATTGCATATAGAAAATCTCACTTACAATTTTTCACAGGTCTTTTGCTTGCATGAACCATATAAAACATTTTAATGGGTTCCGTAAATGTTATCAGTCATGAATATTAAATAATGAATGTGACAGTGTGTGCGGAATCACAGTCTATTTGTTTTTTAATTAGAAAGGATCTCTGTACATTATGAATAGTATTCTAGGTAATTTTGCTTCTCTTTGCTAAAGGAAAGGCTAAAAATCTGGAAGATGATGTAAGCAATTCCCTGATGAGAGTGAATACTGATTAATACGAATAAAAGCTCATTGCTACCACCTTCATAAAAAACCCAAATTGTGCTGTCTCTCTGGTTCTGAATTTTCACCAAAAGCTCAAATGGAACCTTTTCTTTTCTTTTCTTTCAGTACACAGGACAATCTCCAAAAGTATGTGTTCATTCTCTGATAATTGTCTTAGATCATAGTCTGAATTTTTCAGACTCGTTGTAGAGCTATTGTTGTAATGTTACTGGTATAAGGAAATGCAGGCTATTGCACAAAGTCTAAATGTTTGAAATAAACTTTCTTGTAAATAGCTGCAAAACTATCCCCTAGAGCTACACAGTCCTTTATCGTTTGCTTAAGTTTCTCCAAACACAATTTTGCACTCACAAGTTTATTTGTACACTCAAAACATCAGACTTATGTGTACAAATTGCATTTCTTTGTAAAAATCAGATAATCTAGTCATCAATATGCATGCACAAATGTGGTTGTTTTGCTCACAGGAAACTTAGCTGTGGGAAATTGTGCATGCAAGTTTACCAGCTGGATTGAGGGTCCTTATTAACAGACCTCTCTCTCTCTCTCTCACATACACACACACACACTTCAATGAAAGACAGTAGATCTGTTTGCTGATACAAGCCCAAATGCAAAGGCATCTCTAAAACACTTTTGCTTTATATGCATTAGACTGTTAGCACAAGCTTTTTTTTATCCGTGGTTATAACACATATTCTGTATTTTAGGAACTATGTTAATGATAGCCTGAATCACGGATCAGTTCATTTGTAAGCATCCAGAGATATTATTGTTTTTATTTGTACTGTAGTAGTGTAGATCAAGGTCCCACTGTGCTAGAAACTTTGCAATTACACAAGGAAAAGATGGTCCCTGAAACCAAGGAGCAGTTCATCTTTGTTTTGTTTTGTTTTGTTTTAAAAAAGAGTAATGTTTTTGACTGTGTGTGCATTGTGCGTGCTTGGCATTTATCTTATAAATATCCATTGCATTAATGAGCTAGCCCCTGGGTGTATTTGAGTTCTCAGTCGTGGGCCTTGTTCTGATAAGGATCTGTGCTCAGATTCCTCCCATCTTTTAGGGAATAGATGTATGATCCCAATCCTGGAAATTGCTGGGTACCTCTTAAGAGTTACTGAGTGCCCTTAATTCCCACAGACTTCAATGAGATTTAAAGGCATTCAGGGCTTTCAGGAAGAAGTTGGTACCTTACAAGATCGAGGTTCAAAGCACTTTAAGTGGGCAACTGACTGTAAATTTGCTGTTCCTGGATCAAAGGTAACTAACCTTGACGTTTGTGTCAATGTATGTCTCCCTTTACTTCAGTTCAAATTTTTATTCTTAGCCAATTATTTAAAAAATAGTTTTAAACCCTTATTAGTCCAAAGGTGTTCTTCTAAGGCTACATCCAGACTACCCACCGTATCGGCAGGTTAAAATCGATTGCTCGGGGATCGATATATCGCGTCTAATCTAGACGCGATATATCGATCCCCGAGCGCGCTTATATCGATTCCAGAACTCCATCAACCCCAACGGAGTTCCGGAATCGACAGGGAGAGCCGTGAACATTGATCCCGCGCGGTGTGGACTGGTGAGTAATCCGATCTTAGATATTCGACTTCAGCTACGTTATTCACATAGCTGAAGTTGCGTATCTAAGATCGATTCCCCCCCCGTAGTGTGGACCAGCCCTAAGTATGGCCACTGATTAGTACCTTTCCCTTCCTCACCCCCTTTCGGTTTTTATTCTGACCTACATAATTGATTTTATTTGTTAAAGGATGGTCTTTTAATTCTTTGACAGCACTGGCCGTGTTCCCCCTCCTCTCCATTAAGGTTGAATGCCTTATCCAGTGTGACAGGCATGAATGAGAACTAGCTGGCTGAAGCTCAATCCAGATGAGATTGAGGTGGTGCTGGTAGGTTGGAGAAAGCAATCAGAAGATATGGCAAGAGCTTCAGTGGGAGTTTATGGTGCTCTGCACCTTGCAGGATCAGGAACTTCACTTAGAAATGTATTAATTGTGGTTTTACATACCAAGTTAATTGAAGTTGTGCAACGATTGTTCCGAGACAAATATTTACTATACCAGACCCAAGGAAAAGCAAGGGCTTCAGATGATCGTTAGTGAAACCTGAATACCACCTTAATCCAATAACAGTACAGCTTTGTCTGCTATCAATAGTTTGCATTTAATAGAAGGATAACAGGTGCATGTACAGACATCAGCAGAGATGGAAGGAACCATGGACTAAAACTTTTGAAGGATCTGAACTTTTGAAAAATCAAGTTATATTAGAAATTCAAACACTAGCCAAAGGGAGGGAGATTGAATGGTTGTTCATTCCCCCAGCCAGTTAATCGGCTTTTAAAAAGCCCGACCAAAGAGCAGTAAAAGGAGAACCAGGCAGAAGGAAGTAGCAGGTGAGCCATGGTTGCATAGCAGGAAGTAATTTGTACAGCACTAGTGCAGTGTAGGAAGTTTAGTTAAGGAGCAATGCTGAGTAGTTTGGGTAATCATCATGGCACTAGTCTAGAGGTAGCACAGATAAATGTTCAGTGAGTGAGGATATATAGAAACCTTTAACGTGAAAAGTGACTATCTTTTTATTCAATAGATCTGGTTCCTCTGTCGTGTCTGCTCACTGAGGTGTGTCTACACTAGGTGTGATTGCAACACACATAGGCATACCTGATTAAGCTTTGGTTGAGCCAGCTAACTAAAAATTCGAATGTAGCTGTGGGGGCAAAGGTGGCAACAGAGATGTCCCTTGGGCACAGTGAATTGGGGCGACCACTCCAGGACCTGTGCTTTGAAGGGCCCTGTAGCAGGGTGATGATGCAAAGGCACCTAATTAGCCCCTGCTCAGCCAGCCCCAATCAGAGGAAATAGATTGAGGCTGGGGAGAAGTCTGGTGCCTGGCCATTAGAACTGGCTGCACTTGTGGGCCTGAGGGTTCAAGGGCTATAAAGGCTGGCTGGCTGGCAGCCAGAAGAAGGGGAAAATGGCCAGGGGAAGGTCAGTCTCCAGGCTGAGGGCAGACTCTGTGCGGAAGAGGAGACTGTAAGGCCTGCTCTATATATAGTATATCACTGGTGGTGGGAGAGCATGTGTAAATAAAGCCACGGGTGCTGCAGAAGGAGAAGCCTCTCTGTGCCTTATTGGGGCAGCCAGTGGGCCCCAGCGGGCAGAGGACCTGTTACAGGCCCCATGGGCTGGTGTGATTGGCCAGCGCAGTCACCTCGATTCGCCATACCCAAGGGACGGATTCGTCACTTCCATCCCGGGCCACACACCCTCCTAGGGATGGCTCTGGGTGGCAACACTAGTGACACTGGAGTCCTGGGCACTTTTATTCTCAGGTGGTTAGCCCATACTGCCACCTGTGTTGCTGCGACTATGCTACTATTTCAGTGAGCTAGCTCACTCAAAGCTAGCTTGGGTATGCCTACATATGCTGCAGTCACACCTCCAATTGCAGTGTAGACATACCCTTAGGCTAAAATAAGTTCTTACTGCTGTCATCCCTGTAGAACCAATATAGCTGCGAGAGTGTGAGCTGGATCCTTTTCCAGCTCTTTCCTTATCAATATAATTAATTATGTTTCAGCTGTAGGACCACTGGGTCAGATTCTTTCCTGTGCTATGGGGTTAGGCCATAGAAATATTCCTCAGCATAGCACGTGTTTGTATACGTATGGACATTTCCAGCTACAACCACATATATATAAAGCATTGCATTACTGAGACCCAAAACACAGACTGATTCTCAGTGCAAAATCAACTTCATACTCACCTTGTAATAAAGAGGAAACAAATAACTCCGATTTCCATCCATGTGTTTCTGTTTCCATTTCCATTTTCCATTTCCATCCATCTTGGATGCCCTGCATTTAGGGTGACCTGATGTCCCGATTTTATAGGGACAGTCCCAATTTTGGGGGCTTTTTCTTATATAGGCACCTATTACCCCCCACCTCTTGTCCCAATTTTTCAATCTTGCTATCTGGTCATCCTACCTGCACTGGTAAAGCAAGAGTTAGTGAAATGGTACTTAGCTGGTGCTACTAAGTTCTCTGTGTAAATGTGCATCCATCAGACAAACAGTTGCCAAATGACAGGTATTCCACTCTTTAAAAGTAGGGCAAATGGTGTGTTAGTTCTCAGCTAGCCTTTGACACACTGACCAAATATATGTTTTAAAAGGAAAAAAGATATAGGTGCCATGCCAGCCTGAGATTAGTTACCACATTCTTTACAGAAAACAACAAACACCTCACACACACAACCAACGCCAATTACATATCTTTCCAAATGCCAGTAATGGTGTGTAAATTTCCATGTGCAGACTGCAGTCTGCTACTTTACCAAATATTTATATGTAGCTGGACATTCACCTTACATGGTTCAAATGTTAAATTAGCTCTGTGCCACTCTGCCTTTATATGCATTATATAGTGAGACACCAAAGTAGCACCTACCCAGCAGTTTTAGTACTAGATTCAAGGGCAATGCATATACGAGCACGCGCAAGTGATCAGATATGAGAGGTCTCTGTGAGCCACAGTTGGTTCACCCAGAGTTTGCTACTGGATGGGCCATGGCACCTTTAGCAGTGGGACCCAGCCCTAGGCTTGCAAGCAAATTAATTGTTCCCACTCTATGATGCCTCAGATGCTAAATATGTAACTGTTTTCTTCATCTCGAAATTACTTTTAGTATGTACCATATTTCACAACAAAGAAACATTTGCATGTCCCAGCTATGCAGAAAGAAGAAAACAACAGCTGCTCAGAACTGACTTTAGTTACAGCCTAGATCAGTGCTAAAAACAGGTCAGAATATGAACTTTAATGACACAGTCTTGCGCTGCAAGAGAGGGAATCCTCAAAATGAAACATGATATATATGTTTAATTGTCTACCTGATTTAGTGATTTTTTTCCAGCAACCAAATAATTATTTATCATATTAATAGCCGTAACTACTTGTGTGTCTTATGACATTTATGTGCCAACTGTAAAAGATTTCTTAAAAGGTATTTAAGAAAAAAGTGTTAACATTACGCTTTATAGAATCTCATTCTCAGCAATTTATGGTTCATGGCTTTTTATCTGTATTATGGGGTAAAGAGTACGCTGTGGAGTCACCAAAAGATCTAGTGGCCTGAACTCTTTGAATAAGGACTTAAGAGTAGTTATGGCCACTAGCTGGAATACTAGGGTGACCAGATAGCAGTGTGAAAAATTGGGACAGGGAGTGGGGGGTAATAGGCACCTATATAAGACAAAGATCCAAATATCGGGACTGTCCCTATAAAATCAGGACATCTGGTCACCCTAGTGGTCACAGAGGGCTACATTGCAACCCAGAGCTGGGCCTCTGGATGGGAGACTGGATGCAGTGCCATCAGATTAAGTCCAGTTACTCAGGGTTTGTGCAAGAGGTGTGGGGAGATGAGTTTCATCTCAAGTCAAGAACAGTGTGTGTGTGTGTGTGTGTGTGTGTGTGTGTGTGTAAGTGGAGGTGATAAACACATGGTAAAATGTGGAGCTATGTGAGTTTATTATGCATTTATGAATGCCTCACCTTATTTTCATATTCCTACCCTCTTAGCAGCCTCAAACTGCCACTTAACCCTCCCCCCTTCCAAAAAATCCCCAAATAAATCAACAACTCAGCTTGCCAGAGAAATGTTGCCTCTTTCTCCTTTCTTCCCCTACCTGAGGTTTGGGGGGGGAAATATTACCAGTGCAGGATTTCTACACATGAAAACGTTATGACTGTTATGTTATCACACTGCCCTGCACAGCTAGAAATGGGATCGTCAGAGCACTGGAAAAGAGCAAGTCTCAGCTTCCTGATAGGACCCAGGTCTCATTTCTGTAAGGTCCCAAAAGATTGGACATTAAAGATGTGATGTTCTTAGATAAAGAAACTATTGTCGCTCACTTTTAGAAGTTATAACTCACTATAACCACATTTGAACTCATATCAGAGGGGTAGCCGTGTTAGTCTGTATCCACAAAAACAAGGAGTCCGGTGGCACCTAAAGACTAGCAGATTTATTTGGGCATAAGCTTTCGTGGGTAAAAAACTAGATGAAGAAGAACAACCCTTGTTGTTTCTATTTGAACTCATAGTAACTAAATCAACTGAATGCTAAAAATAGTCCCAATTACTTTTAAATACTTTCTACATTATTTCTGAAGGTGTTTTGAAGCTTCCAGCACTAGAAATTACCCCAGTGACTAAAAAACTAAATGTCTGAACCTCTAGTTAAATACCTACTTAGGAAATTATACAGGCCTTTTACAGAAGGGTTTCATATATTTAAAGTCTAACATTACAAACTCTTCAGGCATTTCAAATACTAGTCATTAAAAAAAAATCAACCTGCTAGAGAAAGGTTTCCTTATTTGCTGCATATTTAGAGTTTTTCCACCAAAATTACAGAGGTCTGAAGTGCAAGATAGGCAGTAGTCAGCATTCATTCCTGTGCCAGTGGCAGGTTGATGGCACAATATCTTGACCCTGCAGAGATTTAAATCAAAGCTTTGTGACACTGGAAAGAGGAGATTTCTAGCTTCTCAACAGGAAATATGGCATTTTCTTCAAGTCCTGGGAGGGCCCAAGATTCCAGACATTGAAAGTGTGACACTCCTATATATTATTTTAACTGACAGATCACATGAATATGCTTTTTATTGATTGAAAGAGCTGGAAATATCCCATGTTAAAGGAACAACAGAGCCAGCTATCCCACTCCGACTGGAGTGGCTTCCTGCCAGTTGAGCTCATTCCAGCCACATCCTTTTTATTGTAATGCTGTGACACAAAACAATAAAGGAAGGAAAAGTGCTCTTATGAATATGAGAGAATTACAGAATAAAATTGAATATATATTAAAAACTTGTCAGATATAATGATACTGGTCTCCTTTGTATAATGCTTTGAGATCTACTGATGAAAGAGCTATATAGGAACCAGGTATTATTATTATCATTGTAAAAAAAAATCTTGTTAGGCATATGTGGTTATGTATATCACAATGTCACTGGATAAAGCAGGAAACAAATGATAGAAACATTACCTTAAAACAGTAGCTAGAGTATTAAGGGCCTGATCCAGTGCCAGCTGAAGGCAATGGATAGGGTTTGGATCAAACTCTAAAAGCTCTCTGTGCCTATCAAAGGGATTATGGACCATTTCTCAAATTTGTGTCATGCTGTGCTGGGCCATGCTAATCTTATTGTATCAGTCTAATAGTAGTAAAAGTACTGCTGAAGAAAGCATGTATAGGACTTTATTTTATTTAAAGTCCCAAAGAGTGTTTGAGATCTTATTGTATCAGTCTAATAGTAGTAAAAGTACTGCTGAAGAAAGCATGTGTAGGACTTTATTTTATTTAAAGTCCCAAAGAGTATTTGAGTATTCTCATCCTCAGAGCATGGCTTGCTATTACTACTTATCAAAATGTTTTAAAGAAATCCTTCACACAGCAACTTAAGTCCGTTCTCTTGTTTAACTTAAACCTCCCCCACCAAAGCTCCCCCCCCCCACCAAAAAAACCACAAAGGGATGACTTGATGCATTCCTTGCAGAAAATATTTTACCCATTCATTAAAAGTTGTCTTATATAAAGGAATTCAATTTTTTGATTGGCGCTAGACTCACAGACAGACAGAAATAAGCTGCCATTCTTCCATTTGATAGCCAGACGCTGCCAGTTGTTGCTAGGGCAGTCATGCTGTTAAATTAGGTCTAATGAACGAGTAATTGCTTTAGGTATAGTGAACCATTTCAAAGAAAACAAGGATTCTAATTGATTTGCAATTTGTTTGGCACGTTGCATTGTCTGGGGCTATTGATTAGTCTTCTGGATTTCACACTGCATGTGTTTCCCTTTATTAAGGGAATAACAGGTTACTGATTACTTTCCTTCTGGGTTTAATGTAGCGGTTAATGTCTACTTTGTTCTTGTGTCATGTCACAGGCAAGGAAGGAATAATATGCAAGTGGGTGGCCCTTTGCTAAGAAACTCCCCTGCTGCTTTGAGCTGTGTACTCTAAGACATGCTGAAAAGCAGATCAAGAGAAAGGGTTAGAATAGCAGGACTCACAAGTTATGGCCTGAGTCAGGCTCGACCCAGGCTCGAAACTTGGCTTTCCTTCACAGTCAAAGCACAACATGGCTATGAAGCAGCTGGTGGTAGATTTGTTCTTGTGTTATTTGATTATGTATTATGTGTATATGTATGGAAATATGCTATAGTTTTGCTTTTAATATATGTATAAGAAATTGAAGAAAAAGGAATTTAACATCACACAGTCTTCAATGGAAACTTGTAAACTGGCATTTTGCTTGCAATCCACCCAAGGTAATGTCACTAGGATCATCCAAATCGTTTCTTATGTTTAAAATAAATGTGAGGAACATGTGTCAACTTTAATGCCATTACTCCATTGTTTAAAGTACAGCAGGAGCATCTTAAATGGAGATCCTTACAGTGTATTTGAGTTTTGTTTTAACAGGTTTGTTCCCCCAATACATGTCCATTTAAGAGGATGCCATTCCACATATTAAATATATTTAATGTTTGGTAAAGAAAAAAATGGCTTCAATTAACAACTCTACTCCTTTAACAGGTCAACTTTCTATTGTGTATTTAAGTGTTCTTGGAAATATATTAGCACATTTATTCACTTAATAAGTTTGCTGGTCAAGTAAAGTGGACTTCATTGTTTTTAAATTGCTTGTGGCTTTGTAGCTCATCTGACTTCAGGTTCTGCCTTTCCACATTTGGCCCCACAGATGGGGTCCCTGGTTTTTATGTAATCTGTTTAAAACATTTGTCTGCATCTCTCATACTCCTCCCTCTATCAGAGACAGCTGCCATAGCTTCCCCTAATTTATCTCAATACCTCTATATGGGCCTGATCCCAGTGAAGTCAGTGTGAGTTCTTTCACTGATTTCAGTGGTCTCTGATTCAATCCTGGTCGAGTGGGGCTTTTGTGAATTGTCCACTGATGGTATCAGCATGCCCATCATGCTGCTTGTCTCTTCATTGGTCACATGAGTTACCTCAAAACTTCTTGTTTTAGGTTTTATCCACTTTACTCCCTTAAAGCCAGTGGGCATTATGACACTCAAACATCAGGTGCCACTTCGAAAATGACAATATGAGAATTTTAAGGTCTCCACTGAATGCTTCCACACAGGAGAGCTACCCAAGTCATCAGATGACCCCCTGAATCTAGTTTTTGTCCCACTTGTTAGGATTTTGAATTTCCTTATTTGTAAATGAATTTTTGCTTAGCTTATTAGGGGTATTGTTATCAATAAATTATTTATATGTGAATGTTATGAAATCAGTTGAAAAAATTGTTATATAAGGGAGCTTAATTTCAGTTAAGAAAATATGGAAATTACTTCTATGTGAAGTAAGCAGTGCTTTTAAATGAAAGTAATTCACTTTTTTCCTTCTCAGCAGTAACAGAGTAAGTAGTTCTAAATTGCTCCATTTTAATGCTGTCTGAGGTCCTTGGTAAGTGTTCTGAATTGCGTCCTGTATCTGTTTCTCTTCACCATCAAACTTATTAGTTAGTCACTGTATATGTATTTTCTTGGCAGTTCATAAATTCAGAGTATAGCACTCAGTACAATATGTTGTACAGCAGTAGTTAAACCAGCTGACATATTAATTTTAAAACATAAATGATAAAATCTTCATTATTGTATATAAAAAATACTGTGTTTAAAGTCTTAAATACCCTGGTTGCATAATTAATTTGTTCTGCTAAATCGAGTTGTAAAGATCATAGAATCATAGAATATCAGGGTTGCAAGGGACCTCAGGAGGTCATCTAGTCCAACCCCCTGCTCAAAGCAGGACTAATCCCCACTAAATCATCCCAGCCAGTGCTTTGTCAAGCCTGACCTTAAAAACCTCTGAGGAAGGAGATTCCACCACCTCCCTAGGTAGCCCATTCCAGTGCTTCACCACCCTCCTAGTGAAAGAGTTTTTCCTAATATCCAACCTAAACCTCCCCCACTGCAACTTGAGACCATTACTCCTTGTTCTGTCATCTGGTACCACTGAGAACAATCTAGATCCATCCTCTTTGGAACGCCCTTTCAGGTAGTTGAAAGCAGTTATCAAATCCCCTCTCATTCTTCTGTTCTTCAGACTAAACAATCCCAGTTCCCTCAGCCTGTCCTCATAAGCTATGTGTTCCAGCCCCCTAATAATTTTTGTTGCCCTCCATTGGACTCTTTCCAATTTTTTCACATCCTTCTTGTAGTGTGGGGCCCAAGACTGAACACAGTAATCCAGACGAGGCCTCACCAATGTTGAACAGAAGGGAATGATCACGTCTCTCGATCTGCTGGCAATGCTCCTACTTATACAGCCCAAAATGCCATTAGCCTTCTTGGCAACAAGAGCATACTGTTCACTCATATACAGATTCTTGTCCACTGTAACTCCTAGGTCCTTTTCTGCAGAACTGCTGCCTAGCCATTCAGTCCCTAGTCTGTAGCAGTGCATGAGATTCTTCCGTCCTAAGTGCAGGACTCTGCACTTGTCCTAGCTGAACCTCATCATATTTCTTTTGGCCCAATTCTCTAATTTGTCTAGGTCCCTCTGTATCCTATCCCTACCCTCCAGTATATCTACCGCTCCTCCCAGTTTAGTGTCATCTGCAAACTTGCCAAGGGTGCAGTCCATGCCATCCTCCAGATCATTAACAAAGATATTGAACAAAACCGGCCCCAGGACCGACCCTTGGGGCACTCCGCTTGATACCGGCTGCCAACTAGACATGGAGCCATTGATCACTAACTGTTGAGCCCGATGATCTATCCAGCTTTCTATCCGCCTTATCATCCATTCATCCAGCCCATACTTTTTTAACTTGCTGGCAAGAATACTGTGGGAGGCAGTATCAAAAGCTTTGCTAAAGTCAAGGAATAACACGTCCACTGCTTCCCCCTCATCCACAAAGCCAGTTATCTCATCATAGAAGGCAATTAGATTTTTGCATGTATTTACATATAAAATCTTACTCTGTTAACTCAGAAACTTAGAATAGACATGAAAATAACAGATCACATAGGCCCAAGGTAACTCACAATGGCCCAGTGCTGCAATTGACTCTGTGAAGACATATTTTTGCATGTGCACAGAGTCTTATTAACCTCATTTGGACTCTGCAAAGGCTCAGGGTGTGCCTAAGCAGTCAATTGCAATATTGAGTTATCTTGTCCCTTCAGCTGCCAAAAAAAATTGTTCCATGTGGTATATTTCTTTGTGCTTTGTCAGCCTTGTTTGAAGTTCGATATATGGACAGAATTTGAAGATAATTAAATTGCTGAAGAATATCTGAGGACATAACTTGTCCTAAAGAATCTTTAGTCCAAAGAGATGATGAATAAGCCTGAAAGAACACAATTTGACTTTCAGGTCCCATGTTGAGTTTTCAAGGCTGGCAGTTAAAACACCATATTTTTACTTGTAAACTTAGCAAATTTGGTGTGGAAATTGAGAGACAATAATTATGGAACCCCACAATTCAATTTTTACAAAACTTCTGTTCTGAGTAGAACCACATTTTTAAGTATTTCATGCAAATAAATTAGCCTGTACATTAATAGATTAAGTAATATAAACAGTAAAACATTACATATAAAAGGCTACAACAAAAATACCACAGAGTTTGAGTCAGCCTAGATAGCTCAGAATTTGAAATGGTCCAGAACTTGAGCTTTTCCAGAATTCAAATTGATTCTGAGTAGATGTTCTGGGACATCCAGAGTCATATTTTGCAGGATTGGCCATTTATACATCACTCTGTAGGCTACTATGAACAAGGTATGGGCCCAGGGTGCAAAATTCTAATCTGGGTCCAAGTCTAGATTTTGAAATACTAGCGATATTTGGGAGTATCTGGCTTTCGTTCCAGTTTGGTCTCTTATAAAGGTGAACTCTAATCACAAACTTCAGATATAGTTTTGGGTCTGGATTTCAGAAATCACCCTCTAAAGATCAGTGTTTGGGTTTGGGGTTCCATTTCAGATCTCTGCCTCTTTCTAACATCCCAAATCTATGAGCAGGTTTCAAAGAGCTGATACTTAGAAAAGAAACAGAGAAAAACTCCCATAAAATAATTCTTTCTTTCTCTAACATGTACAATTGGATGCTTTTAGAAAGTATCAGGTATTTTGAAATGGCTCTATAATAGGATCATTTTTCAATATTAACTACAGTGATTGCCATCAGGCAAAGGCTGAATAATATGCTAATATGTTACAAATAATAGACCTGCTTGAAAGAAACCTAGCATCACATGCTGTATCAAAGAGATCAAAATGCAAGTAAATGAGAAAGAATGGTCTAGGTGGGCATATGTTCTCATTATTGTACACGTGGAAGATCTTAGTGATTTTTCCCCCCGACTTATAGGGGGAAATCAGGACAATTCTTTCATCCCTTAAATTATCTGTCCCTAGGTTCTAAAGATTAAGGTCCATACCCTCAACTGGTGTATATGTGCATGGTTCCATTAAAATCAATGGAATTTACACCATCTTAGGATATGGCCCTAAATAGTAAACAATTTCCCATCCAGGAAATATTCTTTTCCATGCTTCATTATTATTTCATTTATTCATATTTTAATAGTGTTCAGAAGCCTGTTGTGCTAGCTACTGTACAAACATTTCTGCAGTCCTTATTCATGTAAGAAGTCCTTCTGAAGTTGCTCATTTGAGTAAAGGTTGCATGATTGCACCTTGTATTAATACAGACTGTTTTCAGACCACTGGTTTGGAATCCTTGTGTGTCTTCTCTCTCCCATCTGCTTTAGGAATTTCACATTGAAGTCAGAGGATCTTGTCACCTTTAGTTGGTGTTAGTCTTGCTTTGAGCAGGGGGTTGGACTAGATGACCTCCTGAGGTCTCTTTCAACCCTAATATTCTATAATTCTATGATTCATTGTTTCTTTCTGGCTCCATCTATGCTGAGGATGGAGCTATTCTAAAAGAATGCTAGAACATGATGTGCACAGAGACTGCTGAACTGTTTTCAAACATGGTTTTGCTGATTAATGTACACAGGATCAAAGAACTTTTAAAACAGAGTTAAAAACAATGGAAATATTTTTAAAAACTGTTCTGACATGATTTGGCTCCTTCTACACAGGCCATCCTGAGTTCAGAAAAGTATGTAAGCTCCCTGAGCCTCATTACCCTCTCATTTACACCTGTGTAAAGCAAGGTGAGTTTTACTGTCAGTGGAGTTACACTGAATGGGGGAGAGGAAAATCTGACCCACAGACTGATAAGGTGTTGGGGCTTCCAGGACTGCTAAGTAGCACAAAAAGTAAAATAAAAAAATTTAGGGCCGCTTCTGCAGCTTGTGTAAATCAATGAATCTTCATTGACTTCAAATGAGTTATACTGATTTGCGCTAGCTGAAGATCTGAACCTTAACGTATAGATAAGAAAAAATCTTGACAAGCTTTACTGTGGTATGTCATTCCCAAACTTTCATAACGTGGACTACATCTTAACAGAGAAGTCTCTCATGGGTCATCTCTTCTTCTATTTGTGATTGTGGACACCTTCACAATAGTGTAACATCTGCTGTGGCAACTGCAGCAATTGTTTACGTGTAAAAGTAATAATAGGAAAGTAGTTGATGTATTTGGGCTTCCTGTCATGTTATTTAGCTGACAGGAACAGGGAGGAGAGTTAGAACCATTTGACCACCTGGGTTTCCATGGACTATTGGCAGGGACTCCACAGACCACCAGTGGTCCTGGACCACAGTTTGAGAACCTTAAACCACTGCTATAGATATTATGAAAACGTAATTACAATTATTCTCATAATCTTGGAATGACTGTATCTACTACCATTGTAAAAATGACCTAAAGCCTCCTACAATGGTCCCCAGCACACAAATGAGATGAAGAGTTCTTAGTCTATAAAAGAATCATGTATTTCTTGAACAATACAAAGTTGAGAATAAAAACAAATGTGTTCCTTTGAAATTGCCTAGTGAAGCATTTGTTTCATACTGCCTGTTGAACATTTGGGTAGACTGATTCAAATGTTAAAGCTGTGTTCAAACCAGAAAAAATAAAAATAATAAGCTGTCAGAATAATTACTAAGAACATACGAGGATTATACAAAGTAAACTGCAGCCTGCAAAAAGAGAATTGCATGTTAGCTAATTGTTAATTTTAGCAATTGCAATGGCTAATTACTGTGGCACACATTGACTATTAGCATGATGCCCCAGCACCTGCTTTCTCCAATGAACAGATTTCTTCATTTCTCGTGCAGGAGCAAAATGTGTAATTATTGGCCATCATTGGGGCGATTTTTCAGTGATTCTTTTGTGTGATGTGAATAAAGCATAATGACATATTTTATTAGAGGGCAAATAGCTGTTTGTTAATGGAAATGATTTGAAATCCAAGAAACTAGGAGCTAGGAGCATGTTTTCAGTATCAGCATGAATTCAAATGTATTTTCTTTTAACTCTTTATAAAAGAAGCATAGAAGTCAAATCTAAACTTAGTATAATATATTTAATGATATGTGCAAACACAGCATTGATTAATTGCCTCAAATGTTTTTCAATGCAACACCATTTCATTTGTTACAGCAGTCTGCTAAATTTTCTGCATTTCTCATTTAAACTCTTCTTCTCTGGGCAGAAGATTGTGTCTTGTTCCTCATTTACTAAAAAATTCATTTTTGTAACTTAAGCAACAATTATGAGCAGTATAAGGCATATCTTCATTGAACGCATTATAGAGCAGTGTACTAGCGTTATTATCCTGGAAAGTACATGCTTGAATGTGTCCATCAAGACCCAAATGTCAGCCACTGAATAGATTATGCATAGTTTTTGAGGACAGTGTACAGATGAACAATAAAATCTTGTAAATCAGCAATAGCATGTTCCCCTTTTGATTAAAGAAAATTTTGTTACATAATTTAGCAGCTCTCCCTGAACAGCCAAAAAAAATCCCTACCAAGATTAACATATGGACCTGAACTATAGTAGTATTTAAAGTCTTTTTCTACTTATAATTTTTGAAGGACAGGTAACAGCCAATATATTTGAGTTGGACATTGTCTTCAACTTTTTATTACAAATAGATTTCAAAGTTGAAGGAAGGGAAAACTGTGAGACAAATTTTGCATTGTTCTACTGTGTAAAACTAAAATAAGTCAATGGAGTTACTCTGGATTTACACTGATGTAAATGAGAATAGAATTGGGCTTTGTGGCAGTTTTAATCAGTTACAGAGCTAAACAATTCCTGCAGTAGTCATATATGATGACCTAAAACTCAACTCTGTGTAATATACTTTCTTAATAAAGCTGCTGGGCCTGATTTTGGTCTCACACAGATTTTACATAGGTGCAACTCCATTAGCTTCAGTGAAGTTAGTCCTGATTTACACCAGCATCAGCAAAATGAAAATTGGACCTACTTAATAGATGTTAAATGAGAAGGTTGAAAGAAGATGGTTCTGAAAAGTATGTGCAGATAAGTAAATAAATAAAAACTACACCCAATAGGACTAATAGGAAGATATTCTTCCAAAGTAAAGGATGATATATTTGAACTATGTGTTTAGCAAAGTTGCATTTGCTATATGTATCAAGATGGTTGCAAAGATCAATGTAAGAAAAATTATTCCAGTTTTATAGATATTGAAAACTTTATGCTTATCCCATGTACCATATTTTAGTTATTTACAAACATAAGGAAGAAACAATGAATGGGCCTATAGCTTCTCACTGTTGCAAAATGTAGATAAGTTCAGTATTCAGGTTCACTGTTTGACCCATTAAACTGGTATTGAGGTATAATTTGTGTGTTTTCCCAGTACGGTTGCACAGAGAATGGGGTTCATTTCCACAAGTTTGAATAAATTTATCCAGTTCAGTGAACCTGTTGTTAAGCTTAGCAAAACTCAGTAGGTGGCTTTAAAGTCCTGTAATTAGCCCATTACATAAAATCTGTACTTTAGATTTTTGCACATTGGTTAATAAGTGTAACATACTTCATATATCTATAAATAACATTACCTTAAATGATGCAAGGTAAAGGAACTAAAGGCCAAAGTAGTTAATAAAATACTTGAAAGACACCTCAGATTAGCGTGTTTAATTCCAACTCACGGAACAGGAAAAGACTGTTAGCCTTACTGTACCACGTTCTTATTACTACATACAATCACGTTTACAGAGTAGCAGATATTTAGTCTCTTCATTTAATATACAGTAGCTGTCATATGTGATCTATAAGTGACTTTGGATGAAGTTTATAATTATCTTGTTTCTTTTAAGTTCTAATTATTACAATATCTAAATATAGTTGTGAATTACCAAGAAGACGCTTGCCTAAATATTTTCTTCATAATTTGTACAGAACTAATCAATTCTGATGTTCCTTAAGTCTTGCTTTCTACACTGATATCTGTTAGCAAAATATAATGTATAGGAATCTTAAAATTTAAGCCTTTTTTTTTAAAATAGCTTTGCAAGTGTAATAAAGCTTTGTATCCTACTGCAGCAGGCCAAAATTTCATGCTAATCTGACTGATAATTATATTTGTTATTTTTCAAAATGGGGGGGGGGATGGGATTACATCTTTAAGACTAAAGCCCAACCTATTACTCTGTCCTAGTGATGAGTTTCATAACTCCATTGAGTTAATATATTCAAAATTACAACATTACATGTACAAATGTTACCCATATTAGAAAATTGATTTATTTCCTTTTAGTTTTACATAGAAGCCTTTTCACTGATTCAGGATTATCGATGAGATATTCCAATTTATAGGTTAAGTATCTTCATACTATGGCTGTGTGAAATGTTCACAGTGAACCCTGAAATCATATAAAACTTGCCCAGGTTAGATCTCCTGAAAAATTCAAAACTCTGGAAAGTCTAAGTTCCATGACCCTAAAGCTATTTGTGAGCAAATCTGGCCTAATTTGTAGTTTAGTGTTGAAATCCGTATCAAATTAATGATTTCAAGTTTCAACATGAAACCAAGTGGCACTCAGAAGTTTTTTTAATTTGTAATTTTGGAGTTCATTGAATCTAAAATTTAAATGGAAACGCTGGATAAATGCCTTCACGAATTGCAACCAAGAAAAAAAATTCTCGAACCTCCGAAACTGCCACGTTCCACCTCACTCTACTTAATATGTGACAAATAAGGTTAGCCCTTTGTGTTGTAGTGACTGTTTTTGTTCTTGTTGCATTTATATTATTTCTTTTATTTGCTTTTGACTTTTTCCATCTGTAGGTTTATCTTATGTTACTCCTGTTTGTTGCTTTGCTCATTTTGTTTAATATCATTTTACTTTCACTTTTTCTTTTAAAAGAAGCAAAGAATCCTGTGGCACCTTATAGACTAACAGATGTTTTGAAGCATGAGCTTTCGTGGGTGAATAACCACTTCGTCAGATGCATGTAGTGGAAATTTCCAGAGGCAGGTATATATATGCAGGCAAGCTAGAGATAATGAGGTAGTTCAATCAGGGAGGATGAGGCCCTGTTCTAGCAGTTGAGGTGTGAAAACCAAGGGAGGAGAAACTGGTTTTGTAACTGGCAAGCCATTCACAGTCTTTGTTTAATCCTGAGCTGATGGTGTCAAATTTGCAGATAAACTGAAGCTCAGCAGTTTCTCTTTGAAGTCTGGTCCTGAAGTTTTTTTGCTGCAGGATGGCCACCTTAAGGTCTGCTATAGTGTGGCCAGGGAGGTTGAAGTGTTCTCCTACAGGTTTTTGTATATTGCCATTCCTAATATCTGATTTGTGTCCATTTATCCTTTTCCTTAGCGACTGTCCAGTTTGGCTGATGTACAGAGCAGAGGGGCATTGCTGGCATATGATGGCGTATATTACATTGGTGGACGTGCAGGTGAATGAACTGGTGATGGTGTGGCTGATCTGGTTAGGTCCTGTGAAGGTGTCGCTGGTGTAGATATGTGGGCAGAGTTGGCATCGAGGTTTGTTGCACGGATTGGTTCCTGAGCTAGAGTTACTATGGTGCTGTGTGCAGTTACTGGTGAGAATATGTTTCAGGTTGGCAGGTTGCCTGTGGGCGAGGACTGGTCTGCCACCCAAGGCCTGTGAAAGTGTGGGATCATTGTCCAGGATGAGTTGTAGATCCCTGATGATGCATTGGAGAGGTTTTAGCTGGGGACTGTATGTGATGGCCAGTGGAGTCCTGTTGGTTTCTTTCTTGGGTTTGTCTTGCAGTAGGAGACTTCTGGGTAGACGTCTGGCTCTGTTGATCTGTTTCCTTATTTCCTCGTGTGGGTATTGTAGTTTTGAGAATGCTTGGTGGAGATTTTGTAAGTGTTGGTCTCTGTCTGAGGGGTTAGAGCAGATGCGGTTGTACCTCAGTGCTTGGCTGTAGACAATGGAAGAGTGATTGTTCATTTATACTTCATGTCCCTGTTCTCTACCCTTTTTCTCATACATAAGGAAGTGCAGAGTTACCTTTACTTTTATCATACATCCAGGGCAAAATCCAGATTTGAGGCTAAATTCTATTCAGTTGTAGAGGTGCATCTCCCGTTTGCAACTGTATAACCGAAGCAAAATCTGCCTCTAGTGGAAGCTGTTGCAATTCTCATTCAATTGTCTGAACCTGGTTTTGTGGTGGCAGAAACAGTGGTTGAAATGCCGTAAATGGTGGTAATTGGTAAGAAAACAGGATGAAGAGACAAAGTAAAGTAACTGGCTTTGATCTGGCGTTCCATGACAGTGCAAAATAAGTGTAATTTACATGTTGGGACAAAAGATGGGAGGAAAGTGTAGCAGGAAAAGATATAAGATAGGACAGGGTATTTTCCTTATCTTGCACCATCCTGGTACATTCCCGATTTTCTGCCCCAACTTGTCATGGAAGATGCATTTATCTGACTCATTACTGTAGTATCTAAGCTCCTTCTGGTAGTGCATTAAGCAACATGACTACGTATCTATTGTGTGTTTGTTCTCTCATCCTCTCCCCAAGGGGAGAAGCATATGTTGTAGAATGTCTTGTTTTAGTAGTGGTGTGTCTTTTTATATATATATATATATATATAAAAAATATATAATATATATTATAAGCACACACAAATATATATATATATATATACACACACAAATATATATATATATATATATACACACACAAATATATATATATATATATATATACACATATGTGCTTATATTAGAGAAGGGAAGGTCAAAGAAATGCACCTTGTACTTGGAGCAGAAATTGGTGAGGTTCACAGTTCCTGTGGTATTTCATTCCACAGTCTCGGACCACCCCAGGGAAGATTCTATGTCTCACACAGAGGAACTTTACTTTAATTTTTGAAAATTCCATTGTGCCAGTGGAACTTAGTTGTCAACCAGTCTTTGTCCCAGAGCTTTTAGATACCCCAGGCTGAAGCCACGGAGTGCTTTGAAGAGAAGGTCAGACCTGGAACTTAATTCAAAATTCTTAAGGAAGTCAATGTAAAGAGCAGAGGACAGGTCTGATATGTTTGTGGTAGGCTGTGTTGCTGAGGAGATGTGCTGCAGCATTCTGTACTAGTTGGAGTTTCCTAAGTGCTGGAGACTTCATGACCAGGTATATTGCATTGCTGTAATCCAGCCAAGAGGTGGCAAATGTGTGAATAAATGAGGCCAGGTCTTCATCTGCCAGAATGCAACAGAACTTCCTAACCAAGCCAAGTCTGCAGAGAGTGTTATTTGAAGATGCTGCTATGTAAAAGATCAATGTCAACAAGGGATCCAAGTGTACTCAGACTATGCACTGAATTGGCCAGTTGTGAGTGTATATCGTCAACCTCTGTCTTGCATGAATTTAACTTCAATCAGCTGTTCTTCATCCAAGAGATGATTTCACCCAAGCACTGGGCCATATTGGTGGTAGTGGTGTGGCTGTATGTGGTGAAGGATAAGTAGAGCTGTGTATCATATGCATACTGCTGGCAGTTGAGTCCACATCATCTGTCGAGTTCACCTAGTGGTTTCATGTAGATATTGAGAAAGATTGGAGAGTATTGATCCTTACAGAACTTCATAGGTGGTGGGTCTAGCGGTAGAGGTGCTGTTTCCCATCAATACTCATTGGGTATATCTCTCCAGGAAGGACTCAAACCATTTTAGCATATTACCTTGGACCCCTGCCACCTCTCTCAGGTGAAACAGCAGACTCTCATGGTAAGTAGTGTTGAATGCTGCAGAGAGCTCAAGAAGGATGAAATGTTTGTCTTCTATCCATTGACAAAAGGAAAATATTCATCAGTGCCACTAGGGCAGTTTCGGTTCTGAGTCCTGGCCTGAATTCAGACTGGGCCAGATCTAGAATGTTAGTGTCAGTTAGATGAGCTTGCAGTAGGCCTTTTTGCTAACTTCTTTATGAGCCTGCTCAGGAATGAGTGGATTGATATACCCCTAACTCTGTCCAGAAATGGTTGGCCAAATTCATGAGGAAACTCATTGAAATTAATGAACTTGCAACTTATTACACCAGGAGTTGGTCTGGCTCATGATGTCTGCAGAGATGGTATTTCCAGCAATGACATTCATCACAGCAAGAGACTTGATTCAACATTTCTGGAAAATGGTGGGTAGATATACAAATAGACCATTTTTAAAAATATAATTGCTAAAGTTAGGCACCTAAATCCATTTAGGGGATTAAATTAAAGTGCTCTGATTTTCATAAGTGGTGGGAATTGTGGCCTCTGATTTAAATGCCTAAAAATTAATTAAGGTGCCAAAATTTATTTGAAAATGTTGGCCCTATGTTTGTTTTAGATGTATTGGTTAACCCTTACCAGTTCAGAGATACTTGTCTTTGAAGGGTACCTTAGCATTTCTAAAACAAACATAAACAATCCTTAGTGCAAAAGTTACACCTTCTCTGGTGTTGTAGTAGTATAGAAAAATAGCATTATATTTTAATTTGGTTTTGAATTAAGAAATGTTTTGACACAAACAACTTGGAGCACTTACCTCTTTTTAAGTGTTTTTGGTAACTTCACTGCATTTAGAGCTTGCACTACTCTGTGGTGTAAAAAGAAGTAGCCACTGAGGCACAGAAACGAATACTTTATTGAAAAAAAAAAGCGCAGAACAAGAAAGTCTTATTTTTCTAGACTTCTAGCCTACTGATTTTTTACTGCAGATAGCTTTCAGAATTTAATTTAAGCCATTAGTTTTCATAAATATAAATATGGCTTTTGAAAAGGAGTATTGTAATAATCCCTGACTGTTTGCTTTTGCACACCCCAAGACATGATACAAATATAGCAAAGATTTCTGAGAACCAAAACACAATCAGGTTTGTTCCGTGTTCCAGTGACTCTAAGATCTGCTCTTTGTGACTCAGCAGAAACACAAAACCATGACATGCTTCTTTTTTTCATCATGTCTTTTTAAAACGTATTAAAAATATACTAACAAGCAACATTTTTACGTGGAACTAACAAAAATTTTAGCAAATACCGTTGAATCCTCTTTTATTTTGCATTTTTACAGTCTGGAGGTGCCAGTCATGACTGCATGGGTAAAGTTGATTTGGCACATAATGAGCTCTTAAGCACTGGCACTGGGTTGGCCCTTAAATATAATATTTGGCATACAAAATGCAATGGCATGATATAAGGGTGCTCTCAGCAGGAGTTTGGTGTGGCCAAGAGTGAAGTATACAAGTTATCCTAAATGAGTTTACATGGTGTGGTACAAATATGTTATTTATTTTGTGCCATGTAATTTACAGAAAAACAATTTTTAAAAGATTCTTGAGAGCTTTTCATGATTTTATTGGAACTGATTTTTGTATGCCTTCTCCTGTTAGAACTGGCTCTCTTATTGCCATGAATCCAACTATATGGACCTCTGAAGAAGAGGAAAAAATATAGCTAATATGGTCTTAAAGCATGTTAAATTTACCTAAATTCATCTGATATCTTCGGACTTCTGGGGGCTAGAAGCAAATCCAGTGTGTTACACTGGGAAGCTTATACTTTCCCTTTTCCAGGGGTATAAAGCTCCTAAGCCAAATTCTCTGCTGGTGCAAATTCACTGGAAAATCTGACCCAAGCAATTTCTAGTTTCGCACGATCAGGAAATGTGGAGTTGTCACTTGTAAAGGACTGACTATGCTCCTGCTGCACTTCCAAGTAGAGAGGACGAGAATGAAACTTGTGTGGCTGCTTAATTTCTTTTAAAAGGGAAAAAGGTTGTGAGAAGTTTCAGAGGAAATGGATTAGTGGGCAGAGTGCAAGTGAAGTTATTAAATGTTCATGGTAAGTGAAACTTATCCCTTGACTCTGCAATGTATCACATGGATATTACCACAACTTATATGGGAAGAAAGAGAGAGTGTGTGTGTGTGTCTGTGTATACTAGAGCCCAGATTCACTGAGCCTGATTCTGATCTCACATGCTAAATCAGGAGAAACTCAATTGCCATCAACAACAATAGCAATTTCTTTTTGTTTACTAGGACACCCATCCTGTGAGACCTTTAAGCATCAAAATACAGCTATGTGCATTATCTCTTTCTACACGTAATATATGGAGATGTACCTATCTTACTGAGCTGGAAGGGACCCTGAAGGGTCATTGAGTCCAGCCCCCGCCCTTCACTAGCAGGACCAAGTACTGATTTTGCCCTAGATCCCTAAGTGGCCCCTTCAGGGACTGGGCTCACAATCCTGGGTTTAGCATGCCAATGCTCAAACCACTGAGCTATCCCTCCCCCCACAGTTACCTACTTCTGTTCTTTCTGACTATTGTGAAGCTTGCTTTATTTTCTGCCAAATGCACCCATTGAAAATAGGGGTTACACCATAAACATGAAGAAATTATTAAAATGTGCATCTTACTAGGGTATGTTTATAATATATTTTGGTTCACAGTAATCAGCAATGTCTTCTGGGATGTGGGGTGGGGGTGACTCACTCTATATCTAGGGTTTGAGAAAACCTGATTGCACAATTTAAGTAAGGGGCTCAAGTTGAACTTGTATACTGTAAAGTTGAAGGAGGTTTGGTATATGCAGGGTCAGATCCCTAAGGGGTGCAGGTGTTTTATTATTCATTATAGTTTATTATCATATATAAATAATTGAGAGGAAACTAACTTTATTTACAGAGGAGCCTCTTCCTTGTTGTAGCATATAAGATGTAGGAAATACTTGTCACCATTTAAATTATACAAACATGAGGTGTTAGAGTTAAGGGATTCTTAATTTCTGAAGTTATGCAGGTCTTCAAGCTAGGTGCCTCTCTTCACAATATCCTATTTGGCTGCCTGAGAAACCACAATATCAGAGGCAGTTTTGTTCAGGAGCAGAACAGTTGGATGTAGGGAAGAGGGGGTGGATGGGAGGAGTTGGGGTGAAGGGTGAGGAGGAACACCGGTGCAGGCAAGTTTCTAGTTATACATTTTAAATTCACTCTCCAGATTTTTCTGCAGGACAAAAGCTTACAGAGAGAGACCAGTGCAGGAAGATCCACTGTTCAGAGTAAAACTACTCTGTGTGTCTAGAATTCTGCACTGCCTTGTGTCTCAACTATTCTCAGTGAAGTGCCTTTAATTTCACTGAAATAAAAGGACCCCCCAATACCACGCCAGAAGCTAGAATTTACCAAACTTCCTCTGCAAAATTCTTAATTCCATCTTCACAAAACTTTGTCCACTTTATAATGATAAAGTTAGGTGCAGCACTTTCACTCTACTTCGGATTAATTACATGAATCCCAAAGGCCTGGCAGAGTTTATTTCTGTGAGAATAAAACATTTTAAATGTGTATGTAAAATCCCTATTAGGCTTCCAGAGGTAGAGAATAAAGATAACTGTCCACCAAACATGTTGAATTATTTAAATGTATAGAGGGGAGGCTAAATTCAAAACACGCTGTTGTAACTTCCAGAGTAAAACTTGATTGCACTTACATGTCACATTCGTAGGGTTGTTGTGTTGTTTTTTTTTAAACCCTCTAATTGGAAAGCTCCCGTCATCTGCACACTTGTTTCCAGGCATACATGAAGTGATCAATGGGGAAAGCAGGGTCAATCGAGACAGACTGTGAGTGAAATTAAAATTATAAAATGTCCAAACATTTAACTGCAAATAGGAAATCTTTATACTCACCCACACCTATTCTGTAGCATAAAGCTAAGGCAACAATTATTCATATACCTCCAAGTAATTTGCAGGCTCCACACAAAAATCTCATTTAAAATAATAAATTGCTATTTCTACACATTTATTCTCCCCAAATGCTGGCTAATTGCTGCAATGGCCATTATAAAGAATAATTTTCGCTTAGTGGGGAAAAAAAAGGAATGAAGAGAACATTTTCTGGTTTTGTTCCTCTGCGAAGGCTCTATTCAGTGAAACTTGAATGCACAGCGTTTCACTGCTACGTTTATTATGCTGAGAGGTCAAGTATTACACAGCATCTTGTATTACGCTTTGCATGCTAAGTATTTCACTTCACAAATTGACCCTTCGGTGTACTTACTACATAATGCTTTAAAAATCCAGCTAAAACGCAGGACAATTAGCAATACTTTGCCTCCCGGTTAACAATGAGGACACCAATGTAGGTGATTGCATTTACAGTGTTGCTTTCTTCAGAAAACATTTTTGACACATTAAGGTACTTTGGAATTGTGCAGTACCAGTCCTCTCTTTCCTGAATGGCTTTTCCAGCACGTACAGAGGGAAAGAGTTACTGTAGTTTAGACTTAATTGAAAAGAATTCAGGCACGGCCCTATGAAGCACCAATTAGGGGGATATTATATCATAAAAAGCTGTAATATCCATTTTCAGGCTTGTGCATCAGCGAGTACAAAGTAGGGCACGATCAAAAAGGGATGGAGTTTAAACTCTTGAAGTTCAGGATGAGAGAAAGAGAGGAAGTTCTCTGCGGAGCTGAGAGACGTGCCTATTATGACCACATAATCTGGTCCAGTCACCTATGCTAGTGGATGTAACTAGGAAGAGGAGGAGGGTTGTTTGCTTTGTCCCGAGCTACAAGTTCATGTGGCTGGATGAATATTCATATAAGTGATGAGCTGAGCTGGGCAAGTTCCAAGAGCTCTGTGTTTTGTACGTGTCAGTGGTTCATTTGGTCATCCTGAACGAGTATGCAGCACAGGCCCCCACCTCGTTCAAGTTCACTAAAACTAGGAGTAAGTGCCTTGCTTTCAATGATAGATAATTGTGAAATAATAATAATAAAAAAATCATCGTACCCCCTTTGGTACAGAAGTCCCTGCAGGCACTGGCTTCTGCTTTATACTTAAATCATTGAGCTGCGGTTTGGGGTTATTGTATCAAGGTAATAATCATCAACATTACAAACCTGTAACGTGTTCGACTGGCTTTCAATGTTCCTAATTACAAACCTTGTTAATATCCATTTCAGTCTACCGTAATATGCCCACCAGATAGGCTTATTTCACACTCCACTAGGTAAGAGAGGAAAGCACCCTCACGGTTGTAATTTGCACAGACTGCAGTGTACACATTGCCCTCGCATGGGAGGGCTTGAGGGTGGTTTAAAGGAAAACTACTGTAAATATCTCACAATAAAATGAACCTACAAGAACATAGGAGAACGAAAACACCAAAAATTGTTTTATTGCTTATACCTGTAATCTTGGAAACAAACAGAACCCTCCATTAGTGTTCAGATTTGAACTTGCCTTTCAGTGATTTCACTTACCCACATCTATACATGGAAATTCAGGAGAACAACCATTTGGGGGGAGGGGGAGAAAAGAACCTTGTTGCCCTGTAAATTTTAGATTTCTAATTTCCAGTTGGTAATAAATGTATGTTAATGGGTTGGCCCTTTAAAAGTATATTTTTAAGAAGTTTTAAAGTATCCTTTAAGTGCCTTTTAAAAAGTAACATCTTCCATAACAACTGCCTTGCAGGAGAGTCCTTTGTACTTTAATTGGTATATACAGTCTTGTAGCTGTGTTGGTCTCAGGATATTAGAGACAAGGTGGGTGAGGTAATATCGTTTATTGGACCAACTTCCGTTGGTGGGAGAGACATGTTGTGTAGCTCCTAAGCTTGTCTCTCACCAACAGAAGTTGGTCCAATAAGAAATACTACCTCACCCACCTTGTATCTCTGTGTAACTTAAAATTATGTCCTGGTATTTTATAGCACTATCAAGGCAATGCTCCATTTAGCCTTTCTATAAAAAATAGTGTCGAAGGGCGCTCACCTAATCAAATCATTTTAAGAGATGAACTATCCTGTAAATAGCATGAGACAGGACGTATATAAGAAATTAAACCAGATCGAGGAAAAGCGTTTCATTAAATTAAAGCGTGAAATCCACGCCCACATTGTTTTAGCAGTTGAATTTCTTATATTAAAAATAGTGTAAATCTTATGGGTTAATTTTGAATTCAAATGCTGATTGCACCCCCTAAAAATGTTTCCTACTTGTATCTCCTCTGTATAGGAAGAAAGTAAAATTCAACTAAAGAGGTGGCATGAAATCTGAAAAAGTTTGCGGCAGGGGAGCTTAAAATAACAAGTGGATCGATAATGATAATAACAATGAACTAGACTATGTTTCCCCTTTAAATGTACAGAGGTTCTCGTGCCATGACAAATAGAATAGTATGTGTATCATATGCCCCTTCTGCTGTAATGACCCAGTCGGGAAATCTCCCGAAGTCAGTGGCTCATACGTTAGCTCTTCCGAGAGGTGCAAGCTGTCGAGTCCATCGCTTTCATTTTGTAAACGTTGAAATGTTAATGTGCTTCGGTGGCACATGCAGCTGCTACATTAGAAACCAAGTTCCCGCCTTCAGCCCAAACCCCTTCTTTTGGGGGTGTGCAGAGGGAAGTGTAAAAACTCCCCAGAAATGCAAACTTTCTACGGGGAGGGAAAAGTGCCTGATGCCTTTTGTAAAAGAGCTGTGACACTCAACTGCCTGTGTCACTGAATTCTAGTTTGAAAGTACTAAGCTTTGAAACAATAATGGGGTTCATTAAATCTACCTTAATTACCCATTCACCCCATTTTACCCCCCAATAATTATTGAGGATTTCTAACTCACTTTCAAAACTTAGTCTTTATGAGTCCTATGAGGCTGACTGGGTTTCATGACACTCTTGTTCTTAGGGCATCTATTATATTTAATACTTTATATAGAAAGATAAAGGGATCATTTTAACTGCTAACTGACATAGATAAAATGACTGCTTTTATTAGTAAGATTTAAAAATAGCAACAATAATTTTGACAGAAATCAATTTTTTATAATTTTGATGGATAATCTTGATTGTTTTAAGCATTTTGTTATTTTTTATCTATTTAAATGTTCACAGTTGCACAAAATTATGGGTTTTAAACTTTTTTTCTCTATTTAAATGTTCACAGTTGTGAGAAATTATGGGAGGTCAGAGAATAATTACTTCATGATAGTAGATGTTGAGATTCATACTGTTAAAGCTGTATAACCACTAAACAACAAATTGTTAACATCCATTTCAAAATATACAAAGGAAATATCCTTAAATCAAACTGTAATAAGTTCTAAAGCAGCATTTTTCTTACTTTGCTTATGTGTAAATGTCAATTATTTCCTATGGAAACATTTTTTTCACTTGTTCCTGTGTGTATTGTTTACCAATAAAAATCTAATCCTTCCAAGTCTAACAGTAATGTTTTATTGGATTAGGTATGCATCTTGAGCATGACAAATACATTGATTGTGAAGGTTTAAGTAGTATTTAATTGCTAGTCTAGGCTCCAGCCTAGCTAGTTCAGATCATTCAGATTTTAAAACAGGACATAAATACAGGGGAAAATATACAGGTTATGTAACCAATATGGATTTCAACTTTGATCTGAATAGCCATCACAACACTAATTCCAAAATTTGTATGTCCATGGCTGTTTAGGATAGACAGACAATATTTTCCCCTATCAACCTAATGATCCAGATCTTTGGCTGCAGGCAAGGTGGTTCTGCAGCTCAGAAGGCTTTAAAACAAGCTTTGCAATCCCTCAATCCTGGGCTAGCTGTGTGCTGGGTCATCTCTAATGGCTGCTTTAATTTGCACCAGCTGTTAATTTCCCCAAGGGTGATGGAAGCCCTGGTTACATTCTTTTCCCCAGCCTGGTCCCCTACATTAGCAATTGGGCTGATGCTGTCATATGAAGTATTATGCTGGTACATCACCTGACAGTGTGGTGATAATCTCATATTCAGCTACACCAGTTTTAGGATTGCTTTGTGCCAGTGGTTCAAAGACTATAGTGTACTTCACTACTGAAATCTATACTATTTAATAAATTGCTTTATAATATTCCAAGTGCACATTATCTTGGAATCAAAATCCTCAACAGAATATAAAACCAAAAAGGGAGTGAGAGAAACATCTAACTGCTGTTATATTCATTTTGCTAATATCACACATCTGTGATGTAAAATGTTAATGCAATATTATTTATCTTTCTAAATGTATTCATTTCAATTGTTTTTGTTTATGAAATCAAAATCTGCAGGGTATGTGCTTAATCCCTATGCTGCTCTTTTTAACTGAAACTGGGGTTGGTTTATACTACTGTAACGAGGCGGTGTGCCTCCCCTCCTGATCCAGGAGGGTCGAGCCCCGTCAATCATCCCTAGGGGCGGGGCCTCTAAGCGGAAGTCCCACCCCCCAGAGGGTCAAGCGGCGACCCGGAAGAATAAAAGCCGGCCCTCAGCTCTCAGTTGGAGCCCAGCCACTGTCAGGAGCAGACCTGTCTGGAGGAGCTCCTGACTGGGAAGCTGCTGAGGCCACAGGCCGGTGTCCGGACTGGCCAGAACCTCCCCGCTACGCCGAGGAGCTGCCGGAGCTGCCCCGCGCCTGCTATGATGAGGAGTTGCCGGAGCCGCCCCGCCCCTGTTGCGGCCCTGAGGATCCCCCCCGGAACAGGCCTAGCTGGACTTCCCAGAAGAGCTGCCGGACCTACTGCCCAGCCCTGGCCGTGAGGAGCCGATGTGGTGGGATGTCCCTGAAGTTGATCCCACGAACCAGGTAGGCTTGGAGGGGGATACAGGAAGTAGCCCGGGGGAGCCTGACACCAGTCAGGCTGTAGAGCTAACCTTGCCGATGGCAGTGTGTTTCGGTCAGGATCCCCACTGACCACCGGTAGCAGTGACGGCCGCTACCAGGGTCCCGGGCTGGAACGCAGAGGAGTGGTTGGGCCTGCGTTCCCCCTGCCACCCGTAACTGGGTGGCAGATTCCCCCTCTTCCCAGCCGAAGAGGCTAGAGCTGTTATAACTGTGTTTGGTGCGCCACCCGAACCAAGGGCTGGGCCCCCTCTGACTTTGCCACTGCTCTGCCCTGCTCCAAAGGGCCAGAGCCACCCACACTCCTGCCAGCCTGCCCTGAACCAAAGGGCCGGAGCTGGGATAACTGTGTATTGTTACTCAGCCCTGCAGCAGAGGGTCTGAGCCCCGAACTAACTGTATATTGTTGCTCAGCCTTGCAGCAGGCGGCCTGAGCTCCTAATTAACTGTGTGTTGGTGCCCACCCGAACCAACGGCCGGGCCCCCATTGACTGTGCCACTACCCGGTCCTATCCACAGGGACCGACTACCCGCGTGGTGGGTGACAGTCCCAAGAACCGAGACCCGCAGACGACAAGTCGAGGCCGGTGTGGCTCCCCTCCTCATCCGGGAGCGTCGAGCCCCGGCGAATCTCGCTTACACTACCAAATCCAGGTCCAGAAATACAGGGCCATTGATTTTTAAGCGAGCTCTCTATTGAGCGCTTTGGCATGTAAGGAGACTGAAGGGAGTGGTATATCACATAAGTGAAGGAATAACTTATTTTTCTAAAAAGCATGGTTGCCAGCTAGTATACTAAAAATGCCCATTTTTGTTATATGTGTTTCACGTTTTGAGGCTTCAGCTTCAGAAGCATTGGGGATCTGAAGACCTACCCTCATAACTTCCATGGAGGTCAGTGGGAGTTCCTCAAGAGTGGTTGATGGCTTGTAGATCTAGATCTGAGCATATCTGGGAGAATGACAGAATACAGCAGATCAACAGAATAAGCATATATCCCCCAAAATATCTCAATTGCATCCCCTTTCAGATGTGTGGATGGATCCAGGGCTTGAAACTGAATTGGTTAGTGCTGGTATACCATACTAACAACTTTTGGCAGGAAGATAGAGCAGTTACAACTCTGTGAAATGTATAGCTCATAAATACTAGAAATCGTCCTCCCCTGTGTCTGAATTTTTCTCACCAACATGGTGTTCTGCTTGAATTTTTATTTTTGTATTTGTGAAACTTCCTTTGTAGGTAGAAACATAGTTTCATGTACTATAGCTGGATGCCAGTGAAAAGCTGAAGAAGTTTTCCATTAAGGATGTTGAGTTTTCCACTGGATTGGTCTTTCACTGGAAATCCCACAATATGTGTTTTCTTAGTGACCTCGGTAAATTTAGTTTGAAAGACTTCTAAACCTGGGTCTGCTAGACTTTGCCTAAAGTGACTTAATAACTTTTGCATTCTTATCATTCCTCAGTTAGCAGGAACTATATAAGTTGGTTATTTTTTCTCATATGTGCCCTCTTTTTTAATTTTATAAGGCAAATGAGAGGCCTAACATCTATATTTTAGTGTATACCTGACAAAGAGAAACAACCCGCAGATTCCATGGGAGAGAAACTCTCACTTTAACGTCTTGGTTTCTCTTGCAGTACAGATGAAGCATTTGTATAGTTTTGGAACCTGCAGCAGTGAGCAGTAGGGTGATTAATGCTACAAGTCATTTTCATGCTGCCCCTAAAAGGTTAGCATAACTAGTATTTCATGCTGCATTGGAAAGCCCAGCATGGTCAAATCGCCATTCAGCAATGAAAATGCTAACGTAAACTAGTGGTTATATTCAGAAGAACTTAGTGTACCATCTTCATACTGTTAAGCAGCATAGTTTTATTTGATACTTATTTTAAGAGACAAATCCTCATACCATCTGATTTGCAGTCCCACATACCAGCAGTCATATGCCGGTCACAATATAAATAGTTTACATCATATTACTGACTGAGGATTATCCAAAGTATTGGTGTGAAATGCCTGGGCACTTCTGTAATGCTGAGCCACATGAAGAACAAATAAGTTTTTCAATATAAAGAACATATTTTGAAATGTTAGTGCACTCGTGATCAAAGAGGGGATGTGCTGGTATGATTGTCCCCCTCTGTTGTATTCCTCTTTTTACATGTGAAGATAGAGAGCTTTGGAGTGCTGATGACAGCTGTACCTCTACACTGGCAGGTGCAAAGTCATATGTTTTTCTCTAAGGCAGTGCCAGGGATTTTCGGAGCAGTGCACGCCGCAGTGAGGCATACTTTGGCCACATGGGAAGATAAGACTACTCACTTCATCACAATGGTCAGGCCACTGTATACTTGTATGTGAGTGGCCAGTGGGTCAGCTTTGGCAGGAGCAGCAATACCTGGCTGCATGCCATGTTGTGTATGTACAGCTTCATACTGCCATTAAATCTTCTGAACAAGCTGTAAACAGACATAATAGAGGCAGGCATAGCATATGTGGTGACTAGGCATGCTCTCCTCCCAGGCCTGTGATATCAGATGATGGTGCCTGTGGGCCTGATGGGTTTTTCTGTGTACTGTGTGTCACACAGCACTTTAGTTATAAAGGGTTTCCTGGGGAGCAAGCAGGGGGAAGGAATTGAGAAGATGGTCGCTGTGGCCGTAAGCTCTGCAGCCTTTTTAGCCAGTTGTGCTCAGCATAGTATTTACTCAGATTGTTCCAGGTGCATAGTGAATTCTCTCCTCCACCAGCTGAAGCAAACAGGGGTGAGATGGTGGAATTCCACTCTGCTGCACGTGCTGGAAAGTCTGAATGAGCAGCGCATAATGATTCAAGATTTTGACATCTGGTCCAGTGTGTACCTGCAGCATGGCTCCTGACTGGGAGTCTGTGTGCCTTTTTGTAGCCAATTGATGATGCAGCTAAGGTAATGAACTGAGATGCTGACAGCAACCAAATCATACTCTTTATATGCCTTCTAAAGAAAAACCTTCTCTAAGGTCAGTTAATATGACCGGGCAGCTGATCAGGTATTGCTGGCATTGGTGCACAACATGCAGTGGAGTTACACACGTCACTAAAGTATGACATGCACCTCATAACATTTTGTCTACATTCTTGGATCCACGATTTAAAAACAACATGGCCACTTTCTTTCTTGGAAAAGAGAAGAACTTCACTAAATACAAACAAACTTTGATTGACACATTCGTTCTAATTGACTCCAGGTATAGCCCATTTTTTGCTATCAGCCTGAAGGTCACATCGCCAGGTGTTTCTTGGACGGCCGCTTTTCCGCTTGCGTTGGGGGTTCCACTGCAGTGCCTGTCTGGTGATGTTACTGGAAATCTGTTGTTGGCGGCCCATACCCCGATTGGGGTGACGGGCGTGAGTGAGTTGATTGACACAGCATCTGGATGCTCCAGTTGGCAACAGCATGTGGAGTGGAGGGATGTCATTAGCAATGCTAAACTTGACAGCAATAGTGCACATGGTAAAAAGTTCATTGGAAACAGGTTGGAGGGCTTCAAAAGCATGAGTAAACCCTAGAGTTCGAGGAATCTGCATGGAATCTTGTTGTCAAGACACCTGTTATGTCTGCCACATTAGAATGACTACTTTAATGACAGTTCAAGGGAGATTAAAGCCATAGACTATCACAGGTAGCCATGAATCATCTGAACAATTTGTCTTCAGTTATCTATTATATGAATCTCTAAAGAAACTTAACATGCAGTTAGTTACACACTATTTCTTTAAAATAGCTAAAAAAAAAAGAAATAGTAAGAAAACAAGAAACATCCAAAAAGGAAATTGAGAGAGAGTATAAATCAAGGAAAAGGAGAGAAGAAAAAGGTATCAACAATTAAAAAGCATTATATTGTCAACAGAACTTCATCATGTCTATGTTGTTGGTAGCACTGCTTAGTTGAGACTTTCATTGATAAAAGTATTTCAATTAGCTATAAAGACTTACACAGCTAATCAGTTATAACTGATGTACATTTTGACTAAATACCCATAATTATAGTTGTTTCGCACCTGAGTCCCTGTTATTGATGTTGTGTAACAAGCAGTCCTGATTGCTGACATCAGCCCACTTAATGTGCTTGCATTTATGTGATAATCAGATAAAATCAAATAAAGACTTGCTGGTAACTTCATAAAATCCAGTATTGATGTAAATGTATTGACTGAGATATGTATGGTTCCAAAGTATTTCATTATTTGTGGTGTCGTATTTTTCTTTTTAACTATTGAGCACAGCATGAAAATACTCCAGAGGCTTGATCTAGAAGTGTTATATTAAAAACACCATCACCAAAAATAACAGTGCACAAGTCTTTAATGGCCATCTTAGACTTTACAAGCGATCAAAGAAAGGGGTGCTCATAAGTAAACGAGTATGGAAATGACTATTTATCTAAATATAATACCTCAAAGATATTCTAGGGGCACAGCTTCATAATAAAATGTTTCTAATGTGTCAAAAAGCAGAGGTAGAAAATATGTGCAAGATAAATAAAGTAACTTTGCTGTGAGACCAACAAGATTTGGATTCAGTTGTAGATTTTCCTCCTTAATAATAAAGGGTAAAAATATTCATTTTTCTGTGTGTTGTAATGTATATTTCGAGACGGCATATGAAATATGGAGGGGATCACTTTTAACAGGAGAACTACGACAAACACATTGATATGCTCTAACAGTGACATTCACTGCAGGGCACAACATTCTTCACCACTTAAACCTCACAATATGGATGTACAGTGAGAGTGAACAGTGACCACACAGAGGAGTCTCTGTGCACCCTACGTAATAGATTAGAGTGTTCTCTTCCAGATGTGGTTTGGCTGACCTGGAAGGACTACAGAATCCATGTACACTTGGTGGAGGTTAGCAGCCACTATTTAATTTCATCAGCTTGTGTAGCAGCTACAGGAGAGTAGCACTGCAACCATCTGGCCTGCCTGCAAGTGGCATTTAAATTGCATCCTTCAAGCTTGGTGTTGTCCCTTGCACAAATCCCACCTACTTTGGCTGTGTGCAGGAGGTCAGGATTCTCCTCATATTGCCAGCTTTTGTGATTTTATCATGAGTCTCACGAGGTTTATTGGGGGGGTGGAAGGGTTTAAACCCCAGCTGCTGGAATCACATGAGACTATCCGCTTACATTTCTAACCCTCATGATTACAGGGAAAAGTTTGCAAATGTGAACCCTAGAAATGCAACACCAGAAGACACATAAAAAGACCACCACATTCATTATTTTTTAAATGTTCATGATTTTAAAGCTGATTTTGGGGGGGCCTAACTCATGATTTTTGGATGCTTTGTGTTGGTAATATGGTTAACTGCACTTATTGGCTAATGATGTAGGGACAACATGGTGTCTATGTAGCTGTTACGTTAAAGATAGCTATGATTCAGTCTGGCAGGGAAAAGGGAGAAGATGCCTTATTTGAAGCCGATGCCAATGGGCCACATGCTGTGTTTGTTCCAAGTACACAAAACTTCCTTTGAAATCAGAAGGGAGTTTTATGTATTTAAAAACAAAGAGCACAGATTTCACTTATTATCCAGTGCATGTTTATCAGATCTATGCTTACATAGGGCAAAATTCAGCCCTGTGCAGAGGGCCAACACAAGGCCTATGCACCACTTAAATCACACTTACACCCTATTTTGAGGTCTTAGGTGAGATTTAAGTGGTATATAGGTCTTTCACTGACTCTGTGCATGGTCGTGAATGTCACCCACTCTAAGATGAAGTCATCTTCCCTGTGGAAGAAATGGGGTGATGAGCCTATAATTTAAATTACTAATCAGCCAAGTAGATAAATGGATAGAGAAAAGCTATAAGGATTATTTATAAATATTAAGGTCTTAATTATAGCATTTAGTCCATAAGTCCTTGAAAAGGGACTTGGTGGTTGCACTGAATCAGTGGGAGTTCCTGAGACACTGTAGCTCCAGGAGCCCCAAGGAAGCACAGCTACCCATGTGGGGGCTAGCTCTTCTGGTCTGGGGGAGACTACAGCTACATTCCCTTCCCAGACCTCTATCTCTTCCCCTCTCTGAGAGTCTAGCAGTGGTGGCCAAGCTAGATCCAAGTAGCCCTTGTGCTCAGGGAAGCATGAGGATTGGGATTATCTTTGATCCCTGCTCAGGGCCAAAAGTGGAGAGACTCCTTGTACCTTGTCTCTCACTCTTGCTGCAGATGAAGTCAAGCCCCAAATATGCAAGCACTGATCTTAACATTATTTTAGTGAACAGAACTTCAGATGCAAGCTAGGAAATCCAACAGTTTTTAAAGGCAGTTTTTAAAGGCAGTCCTGGAATCCCAGACCATAAACAATATGTGGTTTCCTTCTCAGTGCCTATGTCCTCTCTTTTATTGCTTTTGTGTCATATTTTTGAAATACAAATATCAATACACCAGTGTAGCTAGCTACTCTGATAGAGAAATGTACTTGACTCCCTACAGTCATTACAATTGGAGAGGAATCTGATTAGGATGCTTTACTTAATTAAGTGATATCATCTAAAGAGAGTTCTACCCACCATTTTCTGTTGAACTACACTATAAAAATAACAACAGATGAGAATCATTTGGTTATTTTATTTTCCTGATTTCAATGTCATTCCTCATTCATATTTTATGGAATAAAATTCCATCTGAATGAAAGAATTATGGTCAGTTTCCCACTACAGCTAATTATACACTATTATGTACTGGATGTATTTAGGACCCATTTCTACTCCCCTGGAATTCAAAGGCAGCAATATTGGGCTTTAATTATATAACTAAGGGCCAAATTGTGCCTTCCTCCAACCAAGATTCACACACAGAGTGGATCCTTTAAGCACCAAGGTTGAGAATCATCCATATCTGTGGTACCACCTCATTACAGAACCTACAGAGAGTCCTCCGTAGAGTTGAGGATCCACATATGGGGCAGGGAACATCATACCCGCAATCAGTCAAATACTGTGTAGAGGCACTTCTCTGCAGATAACCTTTGTTGTCCAGCAGATTCCCTAAGATCCATGCTGAACCCCTTGTACATTCTGTGTATGTGAAGGAGGGGGTGAAACTATCATTCCATAGGGCAATCTGGGGAAAACACCACAAGATTCTCCCCCTGGCACCATTCTACAGGTTTTTCCATGGTGAGGCCTGGCCTCACATTTGTTGAAAATGCTGCTTACCTTAGTGTCACAAGTAGTTCCATTGAAGACAGTTGGCCAAACAAGCATAGATTTGCTCATATTTCCATAGACTTTTAACTAAAAAATATCAGTTGTTCAAGTAAGGCAAATGTGGCTCTATATTTTATCAGCCCTCTCTCTTTAGGTCCTCATCATGTTAATACACACACACACACACACACACACACACACACGTTTGTTTAGATCCTAATTGTTGTCAAACAGGGACTTAAAAGAGAGGCCTCTTCCCGAAAAGGAAATAATTTGTTATGACAAAACTCCTGCTACACTTTAAGAAAATACCCAAGGTGAGGTGTTACAATTTGGCCTGAAGGAAGGACTTTGAGTTGTGAATTTCAGATAAAAATGTTGGACCGAATCCTGCAGTCTTTACTTAGGCAAAACTCCCAATTACAGTGATGGAAATTTTGCCTAATGAAGACTGCTGGATCAGGCCCATGATTGCATATGTTTTCTAAATATAATGATATTATGTCACAATTAAACTCATTCATTTATTGTTTGTTTACGTAATGCTCAAATGCATGTTTTATTCATAGATGCTCAGGAGGAGATTTTTCTCTTGATAATCGCATGCAGAATACTTAACCAAAACAATTCTCTTTCTACTTCAGCTTTCCCATTAATATAATTTCATATTTCTCATTTATTTCATTCTGACTTGTAGGATTCTGTGTGCCTCATTCCTCCCACCTGCTGCCTTTTGTGTTTTAATGCCTGCATGCTTAGCCAATAATGGAAAAATAAACTTTCCTGCAACTCGGGCTTTTGTTTCTTGTACTTCAGCTCCTGTTTTGTGGCTTCTGTTGTTTTACTAGTTCTATTAAATTAAATAACACACAAAGGAGGCAAATAGAAGCATAAGGGAAAGAGATTTCACCAACCCATTGACAAATGTTAATAAGCTTTATTAACGTTAATATTTACTATTATATTTAAAATATGGTAATAAAATAAATAACACAAGAGATCTGATTCTTCACTCACACCATTGTATTCAGAGCAATTAATCTGAAGTCAATGGTATTACACCGACATAAAACTCATGTAAACAAGAGGAAAATCAGGCTCAATATAATTGCCAAGTTCAGTGATTCTCAACCAGGGGTACATGTACCCCTAGGGGTATGCAGAAATGTCCAGAGGGTACATCAACACCTCTAGATAGTTGTGTAATTTTACAACAGGCTATGTAAAAAGCACTAGTGAAGTCAATACAAACTAAAATTTCATGCAGACAATGACTTGATTATATTGTTCTATACATTATATATTGAAATGTAAGTACAAGATTTATATTCCAATTGATTTATAATTATATAGTAAAAATGAGAAAGTCAGCAATTTTTCAGTAATACTGTGCTGGGACACTTTTGGTTTTTTATGTCTGATTTTATAAGCAGGTTGTTTTTAAGTGAGGTGAAATTTGCGGTATAAGATGAATCAGACTCCTGAAAGGATTACAGTAGTTCGGAAAGGCTGAAAGCCATTGCTCTAGGCTTTACTTGGGCAAAATGCTGGCGAGAGTCAGCTGTGAGAATTTTGCCTTCCTAAGTATTGCACTCTTTGGTCAACAAGCATTAGAAAGATTAAATTAAAGGGCAATACTTTCTGTAGAGAAGTGTGCTAGAATGCCGATCATCGGTTTGTGAGTTTGTATACATTTTTCAAAACATTTTTCATTTGAAATTATACATATCTGACTAAATTCTGCTGTCAGTTTTATTGATATAGCTGAGAAGAAAATTGGCTTGTTAAAAATAGCACACTTCTGCTTAAAAACTGACCATACAATATAGCCTACTGGGCCAGTTTTTTTATCTGTTACCTCATCTTAAGAAATGTAATTTGTACTTCTATAACTTTAATTTGTCCATAAGAAGATCAGAAATATTTTTTACCCAAAACAGTTTTCTTTCCTATCTAGAGCTCTAAGAAGTAATGGCAACAAAGATAATGTTTGTGACAATTTTAATATTCGTAGTTGGCATTAGAGTGTTGACGTTTATTTATTAAAAGTAATATCAACAATATAATTTGTAGCTATTTGCTGTTGATAAAAACTGCAGTTAGTATTTTAAATATTTGCATCATTACAGGCAAGCAATATCAATTAATAATTTTTTAATTTAAACAGGAACGTGAGGGGCACAATTGTATTACAGTCTGTTGTTACTATCTCCTTTAATGGGAACATTCAATAATTTTCATCAAGGTATACATTCTATATTAACAGAGCAAGATATTAAAGAACCGCAGTGTTTCAACCTATTAACTATCATAGTTACGTGTTTGATTAAATACAAACTGAAGCATTAGAGGGATTAAAGGGCAGCCATTCAAAAATGTACTTTATTCTACTTCTGATTTTTATTGTTTTTCTCCCCCCAAACAAGCAGACTAATGAAACAAAGTACTTTGCCTCTTAAAGCAGAAGCCCTTACACTCTCTCTCCCTAATTAATCCCATCCCCAAATTCCATTCACTTTTTGCAATAAAGTTGGCTTCATTCATAATAGTTAGATACATTTACAACTGAAGGGTAGAAATTTTCTTAACATTATTTGTTTTATTGTCCCAGAGATGAAGAGCAGTAAACAGCAAGCAGATAATAAAGAATCACTTAGCTTAGACTGAAGAATACATATCAGTTTTTTTTAAAGCTCAAGAAAAAAAAAAGATACTCCCTTTAAGCATTTTTAGCACAAGATTTTTGTCTGATACACCCTGTAACGTTCCGATTAAAAAAAAAATCTGAAACAGGAAATCTGTGTTCTCAACATTTTATAAATTTACAAATATGTTCAAATTATTTTCTCACAATGAACAAACCGTGGACAGTCCAAAATTTTAAAAGGAATACATTTTTAAAACAAGTATATGTCTGAGAAGATTGGTAATAGTAACCTGTTGGCAGGCTTTATGTTTTTGCCACAAAATTTGATTGTAATCAACCTTTTGAAGAAGCTTTGTTGGCAGTTCATTGCCCCAGTGAACTGCATTGTGAAGATATTTGCTGTATCATTTTTTAATTAAAGAACCTGTACAAAATAATAAATGTTGCATACCTGTTTGAAGTATATGATGAAAAGAGTATGAATAATTAAGATAAGCACCTTGTACACTACAGACTAATGATAAACTCCATCAAAATAAAAATTGTTCATGAAATATGATGCTTCCCACTGAAAAGTAAGTGCCCTTGCCTAAACCTGTAACAAGTAAACTCTTCAGTCTCCTCTGGACCAGGACATTGGTTGAATAGCTGAAATAGGAGGAGAGACTCAGATGCTGTTTAAAGGCATTAAGCAAAGTGTTAACTTAGCTCAGGATTCAGTTAATACGAAAATAATTATTATAATGTTGCACTTCATTATTTGTAATGCATTAAATGGAGCATTTTACAGAAGACTTCTCAGAACAGAAAGACAGTTATCTCTTGTATAGTAAATAGAAAAAGTACATTAAAATTACAAATCTTTATTCAAAGCAATAAATGTGATTTGATGATTAAGACTAGATATTAATGCAGAAAATGCTAAACAAACAGGAATATGAAATACAATGTTCAGTGGTTTTAATCTCTGTTTTTACAGTGATAGTTTCAAATCTCTTTTAACTAGCTGATGGAAAGATTAACTGAAAGGCCTCTGTATTTTGAATGACTAAACTGTATATTTTCTAGTTAATTTCTGCATCAAGAGTGGGAAATGTTTATTCTAAAGCTCAGATGGAGCATTGATGTGAGAAATGTTGCAAAGCATCCAATGCTGATTGGAGCTAATTAACTTCAGTGCTCCAGTGTTGTTCTCATTTTTAAGCAGGAGAACACTACACAATACCTTTTATTTTGCTTTTCAATAGATTTTGCTTAAAAATAGATGAATTCAATATCTGTAGGGGTTTTTGGTTTTAGTTTTGATGTTTTGAATTTGTTTTTTCTTTACAAATTTTCTGGAAATTTTTCTTTGATTTTTTTTTATAGAACACGTTACAATTTATGCTTAAACAGAGTGTTAAATCAGTTAAATTAATTATATTGTATCATTTCATAAATATCTTGCACGTTCTACAGTTCATAATTGCATTCCCAAACTACAACTAAATTCCTCTTTAAAAGTTATGCATCAGAGATAATGTGTATGAGCGTGCAATAACACCCTCCCCCCATAGATTCTGTGGTGTTAAATTTCTTTCTTCTCCTATATCAAGCTAATCTTGAGTCAGAAATACATACACATCTCCTAAAACACTTGATTCTGTATATAAGTAGACATAGATAAATTCAGGGTGTTGGGAGTTGGAATATTGTAGTGTGGTTTCAATGCTTTAGAGACAGGCAGTTTTTTACTTTTAAATCAGATTGTTTTTAAATGTCTGACCTGTGAAGTGCATGAAAGTTCACGATTTATTTTTGCCAATATTGCTGAATTTTAAATCACCAGAGAAAGGGGAGTACAATGAATTTTTGGAGTCTGATGTCATAAGAGATTTGTGTATTGAGTTTAGCTTCTTAAGTGAGAAAGGTAGGAAATTAATCACAGACTCTAAACTCTTTACTGTTTGTACTGCTTTTTTTTCAATCATATTTAATGCTCTTTTTACCTTAGGAACACTCATACATACAGACAAAGGTGTACATTCTTAAGGAAAAACAACATTTAAATAATATGAATGAAAAGCAACACATTTTTTTAAAAGAGATGCATAGAGAAAGGCTCTTTGATGTTTATAAACCCACTGACCAGCTGCAAATTTAAGCATCAATTTTGGGGTGCCACTTTCCAAGGTTTTATCTGTCTCAGAACAGCAACTTAATTTTTCTAACCTGTTCCTACATTGCCACACATGAAAACTGTTAGAAGCAGAGATGGGGCAAGACGTTGAAAACCAGAAACCATAACAACAGTGGGACTTTAAAATACAGTAACAGTTCAGCTTCTGTGACATTAAGGGATGACACAGGAGTCTTTCCATTTACATCCATGAGAGTTGCTCACATCTTAAATCCTTCAGCCCTTTTGAGGGCTTATACTGTCATTAATCTGCACACAACACTGTCACTGCCAGTGAGTTCTATACATTGGTGATTATATATGTTCCTCTAACTTACTTGCAAACAATGGATGCCTATTACAAAACCTGTCTCCAAATTCCACACACAAGGTAAAACTGCCCGTATGGTGTGCAGCCATTCCAATGTACAACACAAAAATAGTCTTCACCAAGAAGTCACAAGAAAGCTCCAAACTCCAAAATGGAGGCTGTGCACTTATGAATTGTGGGAGGAGTCAGGACAAAGTCAAAGTACTACATACGTTAACTTGGACAGAACTTGGGTCTCCTTGATCAATCTCCTTCTTCCACCATTATGCCTCTCAGCCAACCATGCATACCCTGTGTCCCTATGAAATCATGCCTCTATAAAATGGAATTAAAGCTGAGGGACCTTTTCAGGCTCAGCATCAGTAGCAGTGTGCTCTCTTTCCTTCTTTCTTTCATTCTGTTTCCCTGCTTCTGATGCTTTCAGGGCTTTTTAGATCCAAGAGAGGAGAGATAATCTTGTGGTTAAAGCATTGATGGGACTCAGGAGAGCTGGGTTCATTCCCCAATTCTGCTGTAGATTTCCTGTTAGACCTTAAGAAGTCACTTAATCACTCTGTGATTCAGTTCCCCACCTGTAAAATGGAAATAGTAATACTCCTTTTCTCCCACTGGTTGTTATGTTGGGTGGGGATGTTTCTCACTGCGTATGTTCAGTGCCTCTAGGTGTTACTGTTATGTGGATAATTTTTACTTAATTTATTTCCCTTCACACACAATAGTGCAGAACATACTATGGCTGTAAATGTGTCAGTGGGATGTCAAACTCATTCCGTGAAGAGGGTAGAATTTTATTTTCAATTAGGATCAGTAGGCCAGTGTGTCATTTTAGAATACATATATCTCTGTGTCCTTAGCAGAATGCCTGCTGAACTCAATGGGAGGTTTGCATGAAGATCAGGGTAGAATATGGTGTGAGGTAGTAATTAAACTTTTAGTTCATCATTCTGTAACAAAATGTTCTTACCTTTATGAACACCTTTATTTCTGCCCTTTCATTCTTCTTCCTTCCCCATGCTCCTTTCTCTGTTTCTCTCCCTCTTTTCTATCTCTCTGGTTTCCTCAGTTTTTTCCTTTTTTTCTTTTCTGTAGTAACTCCAAATTCCCCGTACCACTCCCCTGATCACTTCCTTCTCGCTTCCTTCCCCTACTCTGTCTCTCAAAATTATCAGCAGCAAAGTATAATGTTGACATAGTGGTGACATCAGGCTTTAGCATTAATATTGCAATGAAGTTCACATTTCCTATAGTCATTGATTCAGGCTCTCTGTATAGATTTATACTCTTTTCACTTTTAGAAAGTTTGCTTCACATCCATGAGAACTAGAAACAGCCTAATTCTGTAAAATATAAATATAAGATTCTGTACAATTTGTATATGTCTTGTGGGTCACATAAATACATCAAGTGAGCCAGATCTGGCTCGCAGGTCACTTGTTTGACACCCTTCTGTTCTCCAAACTAACCAAAGTATCTCCAAACTAACAAGTCTAGAACTGCTCTGTCTTGAAGTACTTCAAAGCAGAGCATACCTTTTCCATTTGAAGTACCTCTTGTGACAGGTTCGGTCACAGAGACTCCCCTCAAGACTGTCACTCGATGACTGGTATACCACTCGATGAGCTGGTATACCAAGCAGGCAGCACCAGAGGACACCCCCTTCCAGTCCAGAAAAGCAAATACAGTACAGTACAATACTATGTTAAACGTAAACAACTAAAAAAAAGGGGGAAAAGTTTTAAAAAAAGATTTAACAAGATACAGAACGTGTTTCTGTGCTTGTTTCATTTAAATTAAGATGGTTAAAAGCAGCATTTTTCTCCTGCATAGTAAAGTCTAAACTAATTAACCATCAGCAAGACAGGAGACTAAACTAAATTGATTGAGTTTCAGACATCTTTCACTATAAGACATGTTTTCCAGACCTTAAATCATTCTTGTAGCTCTTTTCTGAACTTCTTCCATTTTTTCAAAATCCTGTATGAAGTGTGGACACCAGAACTGAACACAGTATTCCAGTAACTATCTCATTAAAGCTGTATACAGAGGTAATACCACCTCCCTACTCCTGTTTATACATCCAAGGCTCACACTCATCCTCTTAGCTACAGCATTGCATTGGGAGATCATATTCAATTGGTTATCTGCCATGACCCCTAATCCTTTTCAGTGTCACTGCATTGCAGGATTAGATGTGTCTATTGCATTTCAGTCTAAACAAGCTAGACATTTTTCTCCACTGAACATGTGAAAGCCTTGGAAACCAAACCATATTGAAATATTAACTTATTGTCTTTGTCAGTGGGTGCTGAAAGTGGAACCCCAGTATGATTTGTTATAAACACTACTTTCAATTGTACTGTAAAAACATGTTTAAATGACAATACATATTTTAAAAGCCTTTCAGATTCCTTTAGCAAATTTAATATGTTTTGCTGCTTGACTAGGACAGAGGTGGATTGTACAAGGGACAACAAAACAGAGGGCATTACAATAACTGTGATGCTGATTGTACTTTCAGTGAAGGGAGTAAAATACACTGTGTTTTAAAGGTAGCAGGTAGCAAAACAGAGTTTTAATTGTGTCAGACATAGGATGGTTTTGTTCCCAGATAGCAGGTGAAGTACACAGGAAGAAGTTCCTCATACTATGGGAAGATTTCATAGCATGATAGAATCATAGGACTGGAAGGGACCTCGAGAGGTCATCTAGTCCAGTCCCCTGCACTCATGGCAGGACTAAATATTATCTAGACCATTCCTGATTGGTGTTTGTCTAACCTGCTCTTAAAAATCTCCAGTGGTGGAGATTCCACAACCTCCCTAGGCAATTTATTCCTGTGCTTAACCACCCTGACAGTTAGGAAGTTTTTTCTAATGTCCAACCTAAACCTCCCTTGCTGCAATTTAAGCCCATTGCTTCTTGTCCTATCCTTCTCCTTGTAACAACCTTTTATGTACTTGAAAACTGTTATCATGTCCCCTCTCAGTCTTCTCTTTTCCAGACTAAGCAAACCCAGTTTTTTCAATCTTTCCTCATAGGTCATGTTTTCTAGACCTTTAATCATTTTTGCTGCTCTTCTCTGGACTTGGCCGCATCCTTTGCATTTTTCTATTCCTCCAAGTTATGCATCTACTGCCTAGAATACTTGTATAATTCTGATGAAAATTTGATTGATTGAAAATGCATATTGTAGATTTAGAAGAAGATACCGATTACAGCTGTGAAGAGATTGGATATGGACTGCTGGACCCTCAGGTGCACCTCAGGACTGCTCATTTTACCTGAGAGGATGGGACAAAGGTGGCTTTCCAGCACCTTTTTTCCCCTAATCCTTGGGGCTGCTAGTGCCAGTTCAGTCCAGAGCCAATTTAGAGCACTCCTAGGGCAGCTGCAAATTGCACTTGCTTGTAACAACCCCCTAGCACCATTACTACAGGGAGGATTGCTAGAATAGAGTGTGCTCTGACTATGCCAGCTTTATACCATTCCGGAATTTTCTGTGCTTAGAGCACCTTGAAGTCCCTTTTGTGCCACTGGAACAGCACAAAGGGAACATGGTATAGTCAGGGTTTTATCACAGAAGATTTTCCAAGCAGAGTATCAGAGGGTAGCCGTGTTAGTCTGGATCTGTAAAAGCAGCAAAGAATCCTGTGGCACCTTATAGACTAACAGACGTTTTGGAGCATGAGCATGAGTGGACTCGACTCTGCCTTTCCAAGAACCGTTTAAGTTTGAGGCCCAAATTCTACGTGATTTACAGTCAAGTCAATGAGATTGTCAGGGGAATATTTTGTCCTCAAGTGTATGAATAATTTATGGTAATCCCAAAAAGCTAACACGGGTTTTCCATAACACTGAAAATGAGTCTTGGGGCAATGACTTTTCATTTAAGATTCTCACATGCAATTTTATTTTTGTATAATTGCATGGAGGGGGGAAGGTCCCAGTGGCTGGGCTCCAGCCGAAGCCCAAACATGTACACTGCAACTAAACAGCTCTGTAGCCCGAGCCCTGTGAACCTGAGTTAGCTAACACAGACCAGCTGCAAATGTTTAATTGCAGAGTAGACATGCCCTTACTGTATGCTGCTAATTACCAAAAGTGGGCTGAGAGAGGATACGCACATTGAAGCTGAAGAACTGATTACCACAGGATATCACTGAGACCATGAACATAGTGGGATTCAAAAAAGTACTCGACATACATATGGATAAAGATTTCCCCTCTAGGCAGATTATTCCATAATTGTCAACTCTGGGGCTTCTGGCACCTTCCATTGAAGCAACAGGTACTAACCATTGTTAGAGAAAAGGATACTGAAATTTATTGACCACTGGTCTGATCTGACCTGGCATTTTCTGTATGACCTATTCATTAAGCCTAGCCATTGCCCTGGGGATAAATTTTCTTATAAACTTGCCAAAATGCTTATCTGCACATCTCCATCACTCCCATGCTTCTTCTGCAGCACCTATAGTACCTGCATTTTTGTCTTAGGAACCTTTATTTGTAATACCCTGCTGTTCCCTCTGACCTAACATCTGCACTATAGGTTTTGAAGCTGATGTCTTTTACTGTGGCCCATCTTTGAAGCAAGAGCTAGCAGTTTTTTGCAGTTGTCACAAATAGCAGGTCTGGAGAAAGAATGTTCTGAATACTCTTATAGCATCCTAGTATTCCTCCCATCCCTAGGACTAGTGTGAATTCCACCAAAAGTTCTCTTGTATTGACACAGAAACAAATCCAACTGGGATTTATCTTCCAGAATGAGGTGGGCAGAGCTTTCCTGTCTGAAGAAAGGGCAGCCAAAGTGAAATAAGCTGTAGAGGAAATCGAAAGTCTTCAGCACTACTTCGGTGTGTCTGAAGCTGCTTGTTTTTCTGGTGTCCTATCTCAAGGCAAGTACCCTTCTGAAGCCAGCATATGTTTCTGATAAAATAGAATCCACTGGACATTGCTCTGCTTGTTATGGTGGCTGTGGTACTCAAACTGACTAAATGGAGCTTCTCTGTCTAGTCTCCAGTGGATGATGTTGACCACAAATACAAATCTCTCTGGTTGTGGCATTCATACGGCATGCCACAAGTTTAGGAGAAATTATCCTAGCCAGAGTCAAAGCTCCATCCCATCCTTCTATATCTAAAAGCCATATGAAGAGCCCTCTTTACCCCCAAGGGCATTCTCTCAGGTAAGCCAGTCCTAGTCCAGACAGAGACACAACATGTGTAACCTACCTGAACGAACAAGGGAGAACAAAGAGCCCTTGCCTCCTGTCTGAATACAGGCTTCTGCACGCCTGCCAACATTCTGTAGCAAAAAAGGATAGATTGTAATTGCATATATGTTCATAAATTCAGGCAAAACCTATTAAAAGCATATGACTTCCCACTTCTAAAGTTTTATGATAACAAAACCCAGGCATGGAGAGAGATCTGCATGCATTTCCATGAATTTTTCCAGTCTCATTCTCATGTTTTTTTCATATTGACATATCCTAAGAGAGTGGGAGAATTGGGGCATGTTAACATTAACCCTAATGTAGTGCTCACTTAAACTAGATTAACATCAAAAGTAAATGTAGAAATATAAAACCATTTCTACAGCTCTCTATTGGTGGGCTTAGAACAACATCTTAAGGCTGTACATTGAGAAGTCAAAGATTTTAAAAAAATGTATTTCCATAATTTGTATAGCAAAAGAGTGTGATGCCTCTGAGATGTATGTCTTCTGAGAAAGTTTTGAGCATCTGGATTTAGCGCAGATAAATTATTATAGAAATCAGAGAAGCAGAAGATAGCTTTAAAACACTTTAGTTCCAGGGCTATTGCTTAATACAAACAAATCATTCTCTATTTCATGTGAAATGCCCTGCACTGAGTCTATAAACCCAGCACTAGTAAAAGCAATAGATTAGTCACATTTCACATTAGACAAAAAAGCAGTAGTCTACTGGGAAAAGCAGTAGACGTGGCAGATCTGCTTCTATATCACTAGGCTGAAAGCTGTCTTATATCCCTAGGGCCTGTTGCTTCAAAGGAAAGGTAAATCATATTAAGCAGCATGAAGTACTGTCTAGAGTATAGGGTAAAACTTCTCTGAGTGACACAGCAGTGTCTGCTATGAATAGAGCTGTTCACATCCCTGATTAATCCTGAAATTCTACACCTGGTCCTCAGACATTCAGGGTGGGATTTTCAAATACACTTGAGATGGCCTAGCTCTGCCATTGTGAGTTTTGTCATTGACTCCAATAGAAGCAGAGTTAGGCCAAAACTGAGAATTTTTTAAAATTCCATCCTCACCCTTCTTCAATGGACATATTTTTGATCACATAGTCTTTGGGGTTTTGTACCACGTAACCTCCCTCTCCATTCCAAAGGCAGCAACAACAACAACAAAAATTCTGGTCAGAAAGGACAAGTGTCATGCCTTGCGCATGAAGCCCTGGTGTGCAGATTGTACTTGACTGTCCACAGACAAAAATGTCCACCTTCTGCTCACTAGTTGTCCAAATTAACTTGACTTATTACCCTCCTTACACAATGAAGAGGTAACCCACACATTTCACAGTAGGACTATTGTTCAGCCTTACTGTATTTGAAAAAAATAACGCCTCTCTATAGATGAGCGACTGCTATAAAGATCAAAGTAAATTGTGGACTATGCTTGCTCATGTGGGCCCTGATGCACTGTCCTTTAACTATAATGGACCTTGAACAAGATCCCTGGATAACAGACTTTTTTTTTTAATCTGTAATGTTATTTCTCTGATGACGTAAGTTTTGTCCACTTTACACTCCCCTTGCACCACATACACACCTTGTTGTGCTATTGATTTGTGTTTGATGCCCTTCTTGTTTCAACTGTCCCAGCTATGCAAAGTATCCTTATTTGTAGTATATCTCTTGTAAACCTGGGCAAATAATAGGGGAGAAATCTAATATGTTATTTAAAAAATAATGCACACTTTGTTGGACATTATTGTCATTACCATTATCTAGCTGGCTGTAGTCTCTTGGTTAACACTTGTCCTGCCCCTGGATTTAATCTTGCTGTTATTAACTTGCAATGCCATAAGTTTCAATTTCCCTATGTCATTGTGGAGCTTTTGCTTTGCTATCTCTGCCTTCTCATCAGCTGTTCCTTTATTTTGCAATCTGTGAATATTCCATCTAAAGTACTATGGCAGCTGCTGGTGAGGCTAGGAAGGGAAGGGGGCTACCGCCACTGGAAGATGCTTGGATTCTCACCCCAAGAGATCCCTCCGTTCCACTGCTCACTCATGCCTATTAAAGCCTGGCATGAAACTCATTAAGCTGTGGACTGAGCTGCTTTCAGCTAAGAAATATCATTTAGAGGCAAGAGAAATTGTCCATTCTTTCGAGATGGCACAAAGAGAAGGCATTTCCCTGCATTCTCCACTATTTTAATAAGAACAGTTTCCTTGGCATCAAAATGAGTAGATGCGGGGCCCCCCATTTTCAGCAGAGAATGCGCTTGAGTCTCACCGTTTTATTTTCCTGTCTGATACACATTGTGGGGTAAATGATCCACACACACATCATTATCTGAGAAGACTGAAGAGGAGTTTATTCTGCAGAGATATCAGGGTGAAGTCAGGGTGAAGCTCCCTCATTAAAGGGAAATTGTGTCTGTGTTTATGAACCAAAGAGGAAAAATACAAACGGGGGGTCACTCCAGGTGCAGGAAATAAATGAAAGAATAAATCTATTACAAATAATCCGGCGAGCCTGGCTCCAGATTGTGATTTCTGCGAAGAATGAACAATCGCCAGGGGAATATCACCGTCGCAGGCTTCAAAGCGGCAGAGCTGGAGTTCTCAGCACACACCGGAAAGGACTTTATCAGACCAACAGTGGGAGGCCTTGGAGGCAAAGTTGAGGAGCAAGATGTGAGGTCTTTTGCTTTCCCACCGTAGGGCTCAGTCCCGCACTCCTGGGTCAGGAGAGTGATTGCAAATCAATAGTCAGCAGCTTTTAGATCCTATCATCTTGTCCCCAGCACTGAAGCCCAGGCTGAAATGTCCCGCTCAGCACAGCTTAATGGGTCTCAATACTGCGCACGGGTTATTGTCATTTATTGTAGACTACACTGGGGAACGGACGCGATGGTGTGCAGAACTGGAGCACTGAAATCGCTGCCAGCCAATTATTCTGGGAAGCTCCAGGTGTGACAGGTTCCTGCCACATCAAAGGCCAGAGAGGAGGGAAGAGAGTGAGGGAGGTCGATCAAAGGGAGGGGGGGAGTTGGGGGCCGGCTGTGCTGTGCTGGTAATGGGTGTTGGGCCAATTGTGATGCAGGAAACTTGCATTAACGTCAAAGGGCGCTTCAAATCAATAGGAGTTTTACCACTGACTTGAATGGGAGCAGGATCGGGCCCAAAGCCCCTGTGCTACTGGGCAAATGACACCAACGGAAAACAATCCCAGTGGGTCAAGGGAAGGATCGCAGTATTTAAGAGGAGTAACATGTCTTTGGGGAATCCCTTTCGTATTCAGGGTATTAACTGGTAAAGGGTTTCTGAAACGATCTAGACTTGATCAAGATAATAGGAACCGCTTCAATTTAAGGGTTATGTTAATGTTAGGAACAGAGGCTATTTAAAAACTATAATTATAATCATGATTATTATTAAAAAGAACCATTCACAGTCTAGCGGTGCAAAAACGGAACCCAAACACAAAGAAATTGTCACCCGGGTAAAAGAATTCTCACAAGTGTCATTTTGCAGCAGCCCTCCCCTTCCGACCCACCCACACGCTTTTTAGAGCCCTAAATATAAAAGAATTGGACAATCACAAACCAGTGCCTCGGTTTGTAGGTCTGTTTTTTAGATAAGTCACAAGAACTATAGTATTTAACCTAATATCTAACTTTAGAAAGGTAAACTGTCCCATCACGTCTCAGGCAATAGCAGTAAACAACTAGGAACACAAATGTGATAGCTTAACAGTATTTTCTGCGTCTCTTACAAACCGATCACAAACTCCAGCAATTAATAATTTTGACAAAAACAGATCGTGGACCCAGTGCTGCAATCCGTACGCTGTTTTGCCTCCCTAAGAATAGAAGTATCGGACACGTATATTTGCTCTGAGATTTTCCTTCTTAGGCTTGTACCAGATCCCTTTGGTTATAGTGATATAACGTGCAGAATTGAACTGAAGTTTGAATGCTTGGTTTAGAAATGGTGAAAATACAAAATGCATTCGCCCGATGGACCGTACTGTTACTTCGCCTTGTTTTGGGTTTTTTTTTCCTGCGTTTTCCTATTAAATTCTGCACACAGAAGTCGACACGTGGTTTGCAGTGTAAAGAGTCGAATAAAGGAGCTATTATTATCAAATTCAAAGTTTAAAAAAAATCTGTAACGCCTTAGGGATATCACTTTTAAAATGCCCCAAAATATTCTGTAGCTTTTTAATTGAAGTAAACAAAGTGCAACAAATCCTAACTCAAATATGATTGCATTGAGATTAGGCTCTAATTGCTTAAGGTTCAGGTGGAATCTGCAGGCTAAAGCCTATAGGACCAATCTGAATTTCACAATCATTCTGTCAAAAGCAAAGAGATGAGAGCCCACACGCTTCCTAACAAGTCATTTTTAACAGTTACAAGCTTCTTACAAAGACCACACAGGGAGTCTAAGAGATGCAAATCTAATCCTAGGTCATTCTACAGGCCTTCAACAAAGATGTGCTAAAGCCTAATAGAAAAGAAATCAGTTCTCTGTCACCAGCTCCTAGTACAATCTATTAGAGAAAATACAGATCTTGTATTTACAGCAGTTGCTTTTAAAGGTTAAGGACAAGTACATATAAAAGATATAAAAATGTTCCTGTGAAATATTTAACAAAACCTATCAATTATCTACTCATTTTATTCCTAAACATGCTTTGATATTTTAGTTTGTATTCATTGGACAAAGGAATTATTATTTTTCATCGATCTTAAATACATTGAATACAAAGGTAGAAAATAAATTTCATATGATAGAGAAATACGGCAGGGGTTTAAAAAGAACATTTTATTTTAAAAAGACATCCAGCTCCAGAGTTCATGTACATTACTACTACAATAGGAATTCATTGCAGTCAAAATTCCTGGAGAAAATCATCGCTAAATTGGTATTTTGATTAATACCTGGAATACTATATGAAAAGCGTCACAGGAGTGGATTTTTAAAACAAGTCCTAAGTCGAGCTGAGTAAAGTGAATCGGCTGTGTGTGACTGAAAGACGTGTATCAACAACATCGTTTTCAGTCCCCTTTCGCTTGAAAAGTTTTGTTTCTAATTAAATAGATTCTTAGCGCTCTCACTTTCTCTCTTTATAGAATTACTTATTATCGCCTGACAAATCTTATATTGATTGTATATGACTTACTATGGCATGTTTTAAACCATGCAAATAAGCTCACACACAGATATAATCATATATCCACATAATATATGTTTTCATCTTGTTTCCAGAAAATCTGTATCATCATGGAAGGGTTTTTATTTTGTTTGGGTTTTTTGTTTTGTTTTGTTTTGCTTGTTCAGCTTTCTAGCCAGTATTTTAAAAGTTCAGTGTTTTTCTTTTGTAAGACCTTTCTGTATTCCTCCGGCTAACTATGACTCTCAATAAACCATGATCAAATCTAGTATGTAAGTAAATAGGAAGTCAGTCCTGCAGTGCATAGGCAACACTCCCTTTGGATTAACGTGGATTGTTGCCTGTGCAAGGACTACAGGATGGGGTCTTATATTACTCCTTGAAAAAAAATCAATGTCATTTTTATAAATTAGTCAGTAATATTCACTTGTTGATGGATTGCACGTGGATATATAAAACAAGGTATAATATTCATAAAGGGAGTTGACGTGCTATATGTGTTTAAAGAAATAAGTGTGGCATAGTGCATGTTACACACAATAGGTGTTGTCTTTGAAAGCTAAGTCAGACTGTTTTGATCAGAACCCAGTTTTCAGTACCTAATTTAAAATTTGGCTTTGAACAATATTAAGCTAAGATAGCTCCATAACCGTAATAATAAATGAACAACCGTCTAGGCAACTCGGATCACTGTCAATTTCCTTTTCCTACCTATTCTTCGATTTGGGGATGGGGAAGATTTAAAATGTGCCATAAAAATGTACAATGACCCCAAAAGGAAAAGCAACAAAACAGTATGAAATCTACAAGAAATAACTAGAGCCCAATCCTTCTCCCTGTACTCACTTGAGTAACCCTTTGCATTTCCATGGGACAACTCCCGAGAATAAAAAGGAGCTGGATCTGGACCATAAACTGACTTTTCCTGAGCAGAATGGTGGCTTTTTTCCCCCTCTCTATTGCAATTGGGGCGAATGAATGAGGTACCAGCCCATATTTTGAGGTGTAGAAATTGCTCTTACGAATTTATACCATGTAACTTTCATCTGGCTCTTGTGAAAAAAAATTTCATAACTCAGAAATTAATAATAAAATTAAATGGTGTCGTCTCAACTGTCTGCGCAAAGCTGGTAAATGGCACCTGTCTTGCACAGGCAACTTTACTTTTACTGCATTTTGCTGCTACTGCACATTCTCATTTGCTCACACACCTCCCCGGCCCGCTACTTTTCTTACTGTATTGACTCTCTACAAATAACACCGGGAGCTACTGAAGTGTGAAAGGCTTTTAGTTTTAAACGTTCCTGCCAATCGCTGTAGGAAGTTCTCGGCTCAAATTCCTTTTAATTTGTATTTGGAAATCCTGGAAATGTTCTTAATAGTGACTTTGGACAGTTCTTCCGAATTAAACTCTACGTAATTAAGAAGGAGCTGACCTAAATACATTGGGGGGCACCATTTGGCCCCTGCATCCACAATAACAAGGAGAGTAAGTTCATCCATAAGCTGCAAAGCTGACCCTGCCCCGAGGTGACCTCCCTCCAGTTACATCGTACGTTTGTCTGAATGTAGAAGAGAATGTTAGGTATCATGTTGAATCAATGCCTGGAAGTCTAGACTCCTGGAATAAAGAAGAGATTCGTCAGGCTAATACTTCGTTCAGGGTATTTCAATAAAATGATTAATAGCCTGCAGGGTGTCAAGAACAACAAATTCAGTGTCATGGGGCCTCCACCCATTCATTTCAGAGGGCGTTTGGCCTGAGTGAAAAATGCAGGATCTGATCCTAATTGGGAAGCTCACTCTCAGCAGATTGGAATTGATAAGTATGAAATAATATTTGAGGGAAGCTTACGTCTCTTCGGTGACTAAAATGAAAACATCTGCTCACATTTACAGCATCAGCTACAATGAAACTTTAAAATAATGCACTTAAAATACAACTAATGTCAGAAATGTGATTCTGTAGGTCGGAGTCAAAACAGAGGAGAAACGTTTCTAAAGATAATGTGGCAGGTTTTGGTGTGTAGAGGCTGAGAAGTGAAAAGGCAACCAAATTAACTCCAATAGCAATTTGTGAAGTTGTCCTTCCTGTCCACACTTGAATCCCTTTTCGCTACTTATTCTTAGTAGGTGGTTTAAATGTAGTATCAGAGGGAAATACAAAAACATCTGAATACAGCGCTCTTGCTTTTACTACGTCGGTCCATGTATTTATCACTGCTCCGGCTTTGACAGGAAACAGAGGTGATAGTAAAAGATAAAATCAATAATTGTTGAAGATGGCTGGGTTCTGTTTTAAGCAACTATGTAAACCCATCCATCATCGAGTGAAATTTGTATGTAATATATTGAACGTAGGTTACATTTTCAGGGCTGATTTTTCACTTCCTAATGGTGGAGAATAAAATTGTGTGTATATCAAAGGGAGTGGGAGTTTGAAGAAAGCAGGGGTGCTGAGTCCAGAACTGAGTATGGTATTTTAGCTGCAATTAGCAAGTGTCTCCCATAAAACTTATCGCAGAAATAGTTAAGGGCTATGATCAACTCAATTCAGAGTCAAGATACCTGACTACAATAGACATTATTCAGTTCCCCCTGCCAAAAAATAACCCAGAAAAAATAAGATGTTATATCTTTTCAATTATGAAAGTGTTTAATTTTCTATTGGTTATATGCAGACAATCCTCAGCTCCCATCACTACTCCCGTCATAAATTATGATTACTGAGGTCCTGTAGGCCTCTTATCTTCTGGCACTTGAATAATGAGGGAGGAAAAAGCTATGCAGAACAGAAAATATTATCAGGTTTGTAAGATAACTCTCTTAAGAAGTGTTGGCGATGGGATGGGTAAACCTGGATTGTAATATGCCATTGAATCGGTGATGCCATATTAGGGTGTTATGTCTGTCTGGTTTTTACTTTCAGGTCGAAAAATTTTTGTTTGTTAAGAAATAAAATATATTGCTTTAAATTGCTAAACTTTTCACCTCGTAGCGAATGAAAGAGTTTGTTTTCAGAGGCTTGACACAAACACAATAATAAAAATGACCTGTCTCTGGCAACTGCATCTCAGCTATTTCCAACAGTTGCACCCTGTGCACTTATTCAGGCCCTGAGATTCACTGCCAGAACACTTAGCTACTGGCGCTGAGTATTTCAGAAGATTTTGTTTCTGAAGAGAACTTCCTGTCTGTATCAGTCTAGTTTCAGCACGATGTGTCCTTTATACTTTTACATTTGTGTATAGTAGCTTCTATTTATAGCCCTGTGCAAATGTTCTTCATCCAGTCCTTACTTTAAAAACAAGTTAGCATTTTCCACAAAATCATTTACCCAGTGTACTCTTGATTAAATGACTGTTAACCCTAAGAGACTAGTAGGACAATCAACATGCTTTTTCAATCACCATTCTTTCTTGGTTCCCCCCGCCCTCTCTTTTTTTTTCCACCGAGGAGTCTAGCTGTGGGTTAGAGCTTTGCTTTCTAAAGCAATTAAGTCATATTTTCAAAAGGGATATTAGATTAAAAATGCATCATGATTAAAGTATAATGTAAAAGGTCTGAAACTGGAAGAAAATATTTAGTGCTTGTCTACAGCTTCTATCACCTACCATCTACTCTGAATGCATTCTGTATCTTTCAGCATGTCCGGCTCTCATGATTGCAAATAGGCCTGTTTTCAAATGGAAATAGGACTTCCAAACTGATTATGTGTATTGAATCGGAATCACTCACTAGATCCTCTTGTTTAAAATGTATTGAAAAAAGGATGATGGCTGCAGACCTCTGTAACCAGCTCCTTCTCATCTCAGGGAGGTCGATCTATTTTGCAACTTTTTGCCATTTGAGAATGTTTCAGCTAGATAATTGCGTTATTATTGTATAAGGGTGGTACGCTGTCACACAAATACCCCCAACCCTCCTCCCCCACTACCAACTCATACACTCCAACTACCCTCCTCAACCCTAACCCCCACAACACCCCCCCACCCATCCAGCACCACCACCAACCTCCCCAACACCGACACACACTCATCACACCTTCAGCTGCCACCCCCCATCTGCCACAACACACCCGTTCCACTTCTACCTCTAACCTCCCCAACGCCATCACAAACACACAGGCTGCACCCCGACCTCACAAAGGCCACAAAAATGCGGAATCCACCACAATAGCTCTAGCACCCCACCACTTCGTCCCCCAAACAAACTCGCAAAGCACACACTATTCCATCACCCCTTCCCCTAAACTACACACACACAGAATGCGGTGCCCAGCTTTTCAGCCTGGGCTCTGCTTCTCGACCTACGTTACGCTACATTATTCCAGGACAACACACACGCGTATGTGTGTGTGTGTGAGAGAGAGAGAATGATCCATTGTTCACACACTGAATATTGACGATGGTTTCCATTCGAAGGATCCTTCCAGAGATACGCGGTGGCAGCTTTCAGACAAGTTATATTTTCCAGAGAGTAACCAATTTAAAATACAGAATGATTAAAAGATTGAAAATAGCTGGAATTGGCAGAGAGCATTCAATTCCCAGTAAACTAAATGCCTTGTGCATGTGATAGATATTTTAATGCCCCCCCCCCCACAAAATTCAGAAACAAGATACGTTGTATCACACACGTAGGTAACTATACTATAAATATAAAATGATTCACGTTCTGTTATGAAGCGGTAGAGGCCATGCCTAGATCCTAATTTTTAACAAAAATCTCAAGCGTATTCATTTTTGAAAGTGTGGTTTTCTTTTGAAGGACAGAAATACACGCCAGGGAGTAAATAAGCAGTTACAAGATTAAGGCATATGTAGCAAAATGCTGGTAGCCCGTTTGCGTCTTCTTAGCTGTCCGGATAGAATTAAAATAGCTAGAAATGGGCCAGATTGTGATGGTTTTACTCACTCACCTAATCCCATTGAGTTAAATTGGATTACTTCCGTGAGTCAAACCAGCGGGATTTAGGCAGGACTGTACTGTTATCAATGTACCTGAGCACATTTTAGTCCCATGAAAAAGTATTCAAATCGCAACATTTGTCAGCTATTAACGTTTAACAGACGACAGTGCTGGGGTAGTTGTAACCTGCCCACGTTGCTTCAACAGGAGAATTCACACTCTTTTTTTTGTTAGGAGGCACAGCTGGTGTGTTTATTCGGGTGTATCACTTCCTTCTTTTTTTTAGCACACTGTCTAGGAAAGGGAAAGTCTGTTTAGTTAATGGGCAGTGTTCTTCATAAACCTTTCTCTCTATAACTTCAGTACTAAGCAATTGTTGTATATGCTGGTCCATATACTTTTGATTACATTAGTCATAAGCATACTTAAATAGGATACCATGTTGTTAGCCATAAATAATATAAAGCATCACAATTAGAAGAAATTATTAATTGGATTTAGGGTTGGTATATGCATTTGAGTAAAACAAATGATCAGCTTGATGTTTTTAATTCTCTCTTCCCCCTCCGCCCCCCTCCATATATGACAAGGAGTAAAAGAAGCTCTCAATTTATACTTTTGAATCTTCCATTGTAGTACCTGCAACAGTCCAGTCTAGAATTATTGGGCTTTTTTCCGTATTCCATAAATAAACAAATAAACAAATAAACAAACAAATAAATTAAATTAAGGAGCTAAGCACTTTACATACAAAACTCCTTTGTTATTTATTTTAAGGCTGCGTGTAGGTCACAATAAATTGAACTTCATTGAAAATTGTTACCACCCACTACTCCTGAAATCTGCCTGATCACCACATTAAATGAGCAAAGACTCTTTCAGAAGAGTTATTTCTCACTTTAGTGAAACTATAAATGGTGATCATTTTAAACCGGCTCCTACTTCCATTGAAGTCAATGACAAAACTCCCCTGGGTTTAAATGGGAGCAAAATCAGGCCCTCTGTTCCATACTGAGGGATATGTTTTTAAAACAGAGAGAAAACTTTGGCATACTATGTTTTAGCTGATGTTGAAGGCATTTCATTTTGTGCTCCGTTCTGTTTTTATCTGGGAGATAAACCTCAGAAAACGATTACCTGTCAGGAGAAATGGAGTCAAATTTTTCCAAGCACACACCGAGGCTCGAGGTGTTTTAAGGACAAACCTTTTAAAAATATATAAAAATGTTCTTAGGTGCTAGAAATGATGAAATAATTTTAACAGTTTAAATAATTAACAATAGATGTTAGGGGGAAGAGGAGAAAAAATGAAAAAAAATCACAAATGATAATAAAAAAAACCAACACCCCACCTTCACTTAACTATTCAGTTTTGTTTCAATGTAACATTTTCTTCAACTGAACCTGTTGGGTTCTAAATGCTCCAGAGATAAATCAGCTTCTCAGAGCAGCATCTATGCAGGTTGTGCCTAGTATTTATATTTTTTTAACTGTCCATGTTAAATACCCTTTATTTTCTTTCTTTCAATAAAATAAACTGATTCAGAAAGAGAAGAACGCTAAGGTGGCTCTATTTTATTACTACCATGATTGATTGTATTATCTGTTTTAATAATAATACATATCTTAAGAAATCGGCATGTTGGGAGTAAATGATAAAAATAAAAATAGACACAAAAGTATATTATTTATAAGTGCTTCTGAGAAACAAAAAAAGTTTGCCAAACAAAAGCACTGAGAGAAACTCCAAAAGAACGGCATCCTGGAGTTACATTATTAGGTCACTAACAAACTGAAATGAACTCAGCCACTTCAGCTGCACCTTTAATATGAAACAGAAAGTTTGTTCTTTCAAAGTTCCCAGGTGTGCGCATGTTTGGATGCTTTTAGCACAGCATTACTTGCGAAAATTCACTTTCTCAAAGAAAAAAGCCACTAGATCTTACTCTTTCCTTAGTTTTCTGTATTGAAACTATGTTGTCTTAATCTCTTATATGCACATTTTCTGAATATCTAATCAATTAAGTGCTTCCCCGAGAAACACGTTAATGAACCATTGCAATGATAAAGCAAGGTACGGAAAGATATTCGCAGTTCTGATCAACAGAAAACAAGAAAACTTTTTAAGTGTAGCAAGATCATTATGTAAATTCTTTTGCTAGGGAGATGCAACTCCCACGTTGATTAAAAATCACATGAATAGCCCCAGTGTGCTTATCAAATAGAAAAATATTTTTTAAAAGTATATTAGTCAATTTCACATATTGTTGTTAATGTGAGATACGGACGTAATTATTAAAACGGCTTAAATATTGCTAATTACATTGTAAATATTTTTTAAAATTAAACATACTACTTTAGAGAAGTTTATATATGGCAGCTTAGGTCAATGAAGTGATACTCATAAAACTGGTTTTCATATCTTCACTATTATTATAAAAATGATCAAGTTTTTTTTAAAAGAACCGAACCTTTAAATCTAAGCTTGAATCTCAGAACTAACGTTTTCCATTTTAGGTTTTCGGCATGCTCAGTTACTTTAAGCATTAAATAGTATTTTAATTTAATTTTAAGACAACACATCTTACTCACTTTCTTTATCCGAAACTGACCAGAAGCCTTAGAGAAAAAGACATAATATATAAAGCTTTGACCTTACCTGATCCCTAATGTGCTTGCAGCCAGAGACAACCAGATCTCATTTCGTGTTAATCATCAATTTGCCATAGAAGACAATATTTCTATCTTTGTACCCATTTGATACATATATACAATATTACCATTTACTTGTTGGGGGAGGGGGCAGTTTCGATGGGAATCATAAGAGGAACAGCTGGTCAGATAGAAAGATAGTGTCAACTTTGCGCCAAACATTGCCTTGAAAGGATTGAAATTCTTCAGGAGCCATTCAGTGTTTACCTCCAAGTTCCCTTTGTAAAAGCAGTCGCCATGAGTAGTTAGAATAGAGCTCACTCCCCAGCGAGGCCCTTTTACCTGCTGTCTGCAATAAAACTGCTAATATACTTTTTTTCTGTGGTGTCATTTTTAGAGCTGTCTCAGATTACATTGTTTGGGATCTGAACTTTAAACAACTAACTGTATTAGGATATGGAACTGCCTTTTGAACCAAAATGCAGGCAATACGCATCTAGATTAGCATCCCGATTGGTTTTCTCGTGTGTATAATAATCATCCCTGCACTGCTTCTTATTCTGACTGCAGGGAACAGAAATATCGTCTTGGCTCAGACCCCAAGATTGGAGATCCTTCTGATTGTGTTTCTTTCCGAGACTCCTCAGCTACTGGTGGTAAAAGGACGTTGGTTTGAAACAAAAATGCGTTCATACCGAACAGCAAATATGGCGAAGCCCTGATTTTTTTTTCTCCAGCCTGCTGTGCCACTACATCCACACACTTCATGGCACTCAAGCATGAACTCCTATTTACAGCAGGGAAAAAAATGCCCTCAGCAAATCTCTTACATCTATAGGCAGTGCCAGGGGGAGCGAAAGGAGGAAACAGCCATTCTTTATTAGATCTCTTTAACTACAAAATATAGATTTGGTGCCTGTGGTCTGATTTGTATATGTGATCGGAGACATTTTGGAAATGTATTTCTCTTCCATCATTTCAAAGATTTTAATCACTGTTCTAGCTCCCCCCGCACCCGCCTTTTTAACTTCCCATTATTCGAGTTCTGCATTGATTAACAAGCGACTGAAAATCAGTGGCATGGGAAGAGGCAAGGGTTTACATAGTAGCATATATTTTAATTTAGGAAAGCTATGCAGTGGGTCAATTCCCGCGAGTCTACTCAAGGGATATTTTAGATTAAAATGTTTTAAAAGTCATTGGAATATCTTGATCGTAATGGCAGACGTAACTGGCTGTACAAAGGAGTCTACGATAAAAGGCTAATAATACGGTGTCATAAAAAAACTCTATAAATTTGTTAAAGAGGCAGTTTGTTTGCATTTCTCCTGATTGATATGTAAATACAGTTTGAATTGTGTTTGCTTGGTCTCTAGTGCTTTATAAAGAGATGAATTCACCTTTCTGTGGAACAAGTAAACAGACTTTAAACTAAGCCGACATCAGACAAAGTGGAAACGAGTTTATTTAATCGAAACTAAATTTAGTTTAAGAAAGATAAGCCAGTGTACATAATAATCCATTACAGTAATTACACCCACCACCAAATGTGTATTTATGAGGTTGTCTAGATACAATAAAATTCATTTATTGCCCAAAGTCTGTTCTGTTAAGTCGCTAGCTGGTTCCACACTAAACATGTCAACTTTAGTTCTCCCTTCCATGAAAATAGTTCTAGGATTTTGCAATTATTGCTAGTTCCCCTCGCGTTGGAAAATTCCCCGTTTTTGGAAGGACTCTAAAAGAAATCCCAAGAAAGGGCAAATGTCGATTTAAGCATAGGATTTCTTTAACATCGGGAGAGAGGAGCTAGACCTACTAAAATGTATAGCATTAAATATGCACAGATCTCCCCTTGGGGCAGGACCTAAGAACAGAAGTTTAACATCTCAAAGAAATTCCAACCAATTTTCCCGTGTATTTCTATTTTAAATGACAGCACCGAGCACTTAGTTTAGGCGCTGTGAATGCTAGTTTTGAAGTGTACTTATACATCTGAAATTAATATTCGGGTAATAGAGAAAAAAGTAACGTTAAAATATGTTCTAGCCCAGTTGATAATCTTCCTCTATCAACCTACGGAATTCTATGAAAATCTAGGGGCTTGAAATTCCCGCTGACGCACGTGATGTCCTCCTGTTTAACAGAAGGATCCGGCAATCTTTTTACTCGATTTCCTTTTTCTTATCCAAGCTCTCAGTAACACAAGGGTATCGAAGATGATGAGAGCCCTCCGGCGCTGCTACAAAAACTGTAGATTTGTTTGCTTGTTTCCACTCCTGGTTAACTCCTTTCTCACTCCGTTTCAAATAACAGGCACTGGTTCGTGATTCTTCAGCATTTCAGAAATCTTTGAATTATGAGATTTAGTTCTGCGTTTTAATTTAAAAATCGGAGGGAAAATTACAACTAAGGCGGCGATTTGGAGGAAATTAGGGTCTGAGATCCTTGATGGGATAGGTTAACACTGGGCACTTTGGATTTTCAGTTACACTCAGAAAAGGAATAATGGGCCAAAAGGCTTGTGAATTTAATATATTTGTTAAAAGCTATTTCACAATATCTACTTTGTCCGTTTACACCGAAGTTAACACATATCTCTCTTGAATCCCTATAGTGTTGACATCACTAACACATGCACGTCTGTTTCTCAGCTACAAACATACACCCCACCCCCCTTCACCTGTGTCTTTACAGCCTAGTCCAGGCACCAAAGCAAAAGCAATCTGCGTTAAAAAGAAATGCGCTCCCAGCAAAGTAGTTCCCCTGCCTGTTTTGTAAGGATGAAAGCTGCAGGGAAAAACTGAAGTGATGCGTTTGCGCCTGTGTGTAAAATGAAATACAGTTTTATAAAAAAAAAAAAGTTAATTCAAACTACACGCCGGACACAATAAACTACCATTTTATTTTGATTATAAATAAGGTGACTATACTTTCCTTAAAATACAAGTACATAAAACCTGGTAGAAATGATCTTTGTACAAGTTATTAAAACTGGACACGCTTTAAAACGGTTGCACTTGCTAATCTGTCAGTGGGCTGGCTACTCGTTAGTTTGTTTCTAACAACCTCAGCCGTTTAACTTCTCTTAAATGCCTTTTGGAATTGCAGTGACTGCTTCTGGAATATTTTCCTTTATCTATGAATTACCAGCCATGTGCTGTGGACTCCCTAGCCTGATATCTGGCTAATCAATTCGGACTCGATTCCTTCATTAGATAAAACAGGAATATAGTTATCACGTATATTCGCTTATCACTTCTCCAGACCATGGGCCTGATCCTGCTTCCCATTGACACCAATGGGCCGAACTTCCCCACTGACTTCAGCGGGCGCAAGATTTGGGCCTTTTTGCTGTTAGTGTCAGTATTTATGAGCATCCTGACTTGTTTTCGGGGGTGGGGAGAGAGATCTACGGGGGAAAGCCAAGGGAAATAATCATAATAATAAAAAGAATATTTGGAATGTGTATAATTTATTAGAAGCTTCTTAGGAACTATATTTAAGCCAAATATCTACATAAGTTTACAACAGAAAGAGGAGACGTGCGGAAATAACAAACTGCCAAAGGATTTACACGGATCGTCCAATGTCCATAAAAAAGGTCGGGTGTGTGTTTTGGTTTGATTTGGTTGATTGTATTTTTTTTTCTTTACAACAAAATATACAGGTTACTAAAAACTATGGGGTTAGCCCAACTTTTGACAGCATTATACAGCTACAGGTTCACACCAAAAGTAAGGGAAGAAAAAAATGCCAAGCTGTGACGAATCAATCTCTCCATCCGCGGGCCCTGGCGGCTGGGCTGGGGGAGTAGAAAGAGGGCCTTTCCTTTTGTCTGGGTGACACGAATGGTTTTTTTGGGGGAAACGCCCACCCCCTCCCCTCCGAAAATCTCTATATTTACATGCAAGGTCTATTCGCTGACAAAGTGTACATTTGAAATCCAAGCCTTCAGACCATGACACTCATGGGCTCCGTTCTGCAACTGCTCCATGATTTATTTTGTTTTTATTAAATACCCATTTAACAACCTAAAAGTCACTCTCTGTCTCTCTGTTAGGGGTTCCTCAAAGAACCGCTCGTTAAAAAATAAAAATAAAATAGTTTGAACAGGGCAGAGAGTTGTGTGACTGGGCGCCTCTGAGCTTTCTTTACAAAAAAAAAAAAAATCCTTTCACCAGGTCCTACCGTAAAGCAAGGTAGAGCAAGACATGGCAGTGCCATAGTCAGAACTAGAAGAGTTTAAGTGAGACAAACTGGAGACCTGGCTCTGGAGAGACGAAGGGCTGGCTGAGTGCTGTCCCAGGTCTGGAGACTGCCCAGCACTGTTCGGCTGGTGGCTCTGATGCTGTCCCAGGCTGTTGCCATTGGTAGCCACTGTGATTGCTGCAGCTGCCTGCTGCTGATGGGTCTGGAGAGCTGCCGTCGGTGTGTTGGAGCCGGCTTGACAGGGCTTGCCATCCTTTACAAGCACGGGCACCGCCACTCTTCTGGGAGACTGCTGCTGTTGGCAAGAGCTGTTGTCCTGCTGCATCTGCTGCTGCGCAGCTTTGTCTTTGGCCTGGCGTTTCATCTTGTAGCGGTGGTTCTGAAACCAGATTTTGACCTGAGTCGGAGTGAGATGTATCATGCTGGCTAAATGCTCTCTCTCCGGAGCCGAGAGGTATTTCTGCTGCTTGAAACGTCTCTCCAGCTCGTAAACCTGGGCCTGGGAGAAAAGGACCCTGCGTTTCCTCCGCGGAGTGCTCTGGAGAGGTGCCATGCTCTTGCTAACGTCTCCCAGCGAGCTCAAGCTCCCCATGCCGCCCATGTTCATTCCAGAAGACGGCCCCATAAAGCGGGATACTAAAATCAAGAAGATCACACATTTTAAGCAACACGGTTAGCGGCACAGGACTGCCTGGGCGAGAAACGCTTTTGGAATAGTGACTCCAAAGCCAAGATCCTCTCCCCGATTAATCACCTTCCCTGTCAAAATCTATTCGAACCCCACCTAAGCCGGTTGCATTGGTACTGGCCCACCACCTAGCCAGGCGGGCCGTATACCGCTGCACGCTGTGTTACTAGCAGGGTACAGTTTGATAACGATTTACACTCCCCCCCCACCTGTCTCTGTACTATTCCAAACACTTAGGGGGTCATACGGAGCAAAACCTTCACCAATAACTGAGTATGTACAAACACGGGCTATCCGAGAGCTGGACCATAGCGAAAGAGAACGAAACAAAAGCAGTGCTAGGAACATACAACAAGTTTCCACCTTCAAACGGGTCTCACACCCCTTTCGAACCACTCTCCGTAAGAAGAAAACATCTCGCTCCTAGAGCCTTATTAAACGAATACACCCGAGTTCCCCCTTCCACCACCTTCTGTGTTAAGCCGGGCATGTGGGGGGCTGAGACACGGTAGGTCAATAAGTAGCTTGAGGGGTCGATTTAGTTGCGAATTATTGGGAATTTAGGTTGGGAGGTGTTTGAATGTATCTAAACGAGTCCCTTGCCCTAATGACAATGTTTTCCGCGTCTCCGTTCTCTATCGCCCTTATCTGCAAGGTTTTATTGCAGGAGGCTTGGGAAGAGACCCCCCCCCAGGGACACAGCCACCCAAATGTTTCCTCGCCTACAATGAAATCGCTCCTATCGTGGGGCATTTCCCCCGTCGGTTCTTCTTCGGCAAGGGAGCGCTGGCTCACTGGGGCCGGATACCTTCCCTGTCAGTGAAGCAACCCCCGAACCGGGGGTGAAATGGAAAGCGAGAGACAGGGGCTATCGAGGAAGAGCTAAAACAGGACAGGAGCCAGGGAAGCCGAAAAAATAAAATACCGATCGTATCTATCCTAGACAGCCCTGCCGCGATCCAGCTCTTTGGGCTGACCTGGTTTCGACTTCAAGCCACTTTCCCCCCTTGTTCCTCCCCGCCCCTCGTTCCAAACCCGCACTGTACATGGGTTCTCCAAGTCGCTACACTGGAGCTGTGCGTAAAGTTTCCCCCGCTGGTTACGGGGCTCACTTACTTGTAGAGAAGCGGGGGTCCGGATTGGCCCCGTACCATCCTGTGGCTGAAGCACTGTTCCTCATAGTCTCCTGGTAAGGTGGAAGCTCGCCCATGTTGCCTAGGTTGCCGTTGCAGTAGCCCCCCATAGTGGTATGGGAGAGTTGGGGGACGCCTGCCGCTGTCATATGGTAGGCAGCAGTCACTGTCCCGTTGTGGCCCATGGGGTGCTGCTGCATTGCTGGCTGAGAAACCTGAGACTGCCTGTAGGCTGCCAAGGGAGCCCCCAAGTTGCTACCCTCCATGCCCACTTTCTTGTAGCTTTCCTCCAAGGGACTCAAGATGTCAGACACTGAGAAAGGAGTCGTATGCTTTGGGCTCATCGACATGATTCGGCGGCTGAAAAAAAAAGGGGGAAGGGGAGGCAAATCTTTTTTGCCAAATATTCTGGTGTTGCCTTAACGCCGATCTTGTTGGATGTACACGTAACCGAGTGGACGAAGTCCGCCTTAATTGGATTGAGTGGAGGCTCAGGGCTGCCTTTCGTTTGTTTTAGCCAGACGCCAGGTTTTAGGCTGCCACCAGAGGCGGGGCATAGGCACTAAAGCAACAAGACAATAGAAGCCTACATCTTGCCCAAGATAATTAGCTTACATGCTGATGACAAGGTAAACACCTTTAAGTTTTACTTGTCAGGATTTTTAATGTCTTTTTTTTTAAAGACCCCGCGAGCACAAGTAATTTTATTTTATTCTTCTGGGGTGGCAGCATTATGGGTGGGGAATTTTATGGCATTTGTAAAGACAAATTTGCTGAGTTAAAGATAAATTACTTACAATTCTATTCCGACTCCTAACATTATAGCCTCAGCCTTTGTGAGGGATAGCTAGATAGGGTTTAACATTATGGAACAAAGGGATTTATTTCCCCTCGCTTCCCCCCTCACTCCCTCCTTCCCCACAAGTTAGACTTTAAAGAAACATTGAAGAGAGAAATCTCTCCTAGAATAGTTTGAGAATCTAACGTTCATATCTGAGGCACCGTTTCCAACACTGGGCATTGCACAATACCAAGGGTCCTAGAGATGCCCAAAAGATTGTCAGGTATAAAGCCTGACTAGTGAACAGCACCTGCATTTTAACAACCTTTGCAGAGCAGGTTTCTCTATAGCATATGTTATTAATAAGTCTTCAAATGCAACGCCACAATCAGCGTCTGGTTCCTTGCATTAAATCATCAGATCGTTTTGCCTACTTTTTACTTTGAAGAGAGATGGAAGCTTGCTTGCAAATACGTAAAGTAATGATAGGTGACAGATTGTTGAAAAATATCTTCAAACAAAATGTCATTTGCCATTTTCTAGTAGGAGCAGTGTCAGAGGCTTCCTATGGCACCGCTAAATATGGTTTCTAAGGTTATTTATGAATCAAGGAAGTTAGGGATGGAAAAGACCTATTTGGTCATCTGGTCCATCATCCTGCCAATGAAGGTTTGGTTCCTTGAAATGTGTGATACTGTATTTTGCCCAATCTAGTTTTAAGTAAATGTAGAGTCCATTCATATTAATACATATATATGTCTCGAATAGTTAATGTGACTCAGATTATTGCCAAGACTTTGAAGGAATCTTCCAACTTTTACAGTAACTACAAATCACACATTTCAGTGTCTCTCCTGAACACAACGAAAAACCTTCCATGAATTTTAACACACTGGCCCAAAGGATTGGGAACTAATTTAATAAATGGATTATCTGAATATTAAGAAAATTACAGCAAAGGTGCAGTTAACCTAGTGACTTTAAAGCATCAAATGACTATTTAATAATTGCACTCGTAAATATGTTTGTACTCTACTTGTTCCTGCTTAAATATGCAAAAGTGCACTTGCTACCCGGGAATAACTAAATATCTTTGTCTAAAGTGGCAGCATAAATGGCCAGTCGCTTTGTGACTGTGCTTGATATTAGACATAAGGATCATTTTACTTCAATTGGGAGGCTCTCATTCAGTAGGCAAGAAACGGTTTAGGAGAAAGTAGGTTCCCGTATGAGAATTAACACCCTTCAAGTGAAAGCCTGCGCCTTGATTATACTTTAGAGCTCTGCAAGAGGTGAGCTTTTCCACACACATATAATCGGTGGAACTTTTTTTCTGTCATGCCATCAGTTCCTCTGCATCAGTTCAACTGCTTCTTTAGGCACCAGGTTATCTCCAGCCTTAATACCGAAAAGAGGGTTTGTTGTGAGTCTGTTGTGTTGCCTACAGCACATCTTCATCTGGGAAGAATAATTTTTGGTTAGAAATGCGTCTGCTTTGGAGACGTCCTGTTTTCTTTTTCACGTTTTTAGTTCATCTTTCTAATTACGTGGCACATTTCCTTCGTTGGCGTTGCCAAGGGATAATTGCATTAAGCTGTCATTTTTTTACATATTTATTTCAATGCTCTCGATGAGAATATTCAGTTAAAAATTTGAAGCTTTTTTCCCGGATTTTCCACATAAATCTCCTCCGTATTTTATTACGTTAGCAAAGGAACAGGACATAAAAGTATATGGAAAAATACTAATTCTGCAGCATATGCAGGCAAGAATAATACATTTTTGAAAGGAGTTTACATTACATTTTACCTAATTCCAAAACTACTCAATTATTAATCCCAAATTAATTATTGCAAAAAGTTATTGTTAGTGGTAAGGAAAAGGGATGTTTTCTATTCAGGATATTAGCTATGCATATGACACGTCTAAAAATCCTCGTGTTTTGCCTTTCCTACGAAATATCACTGGAACCTGTATCTTTCCGAGTAATGTCTAATAGCCGTTTAATATAGCGCGGGCTTCCTATCTGACGGTAATTCTGCGCATACGCTACAGTAGCAGGTCTTGGTGCAGGTGTGCCGTTTTAATGTGTTGAAATTATTCCTTTTTCAAAAAATTTCTGGTTCATCATTCTTGTTTGTCCTCCTGTTCGAACGAATGGCCTCCAAATATTCCTCAGTTAGATTAACCCGATCAGTGAGGAGGTGGCTTTGCGCTGGATCATGGAAAGGAAAGTTGATGTGAATGTTATGTGTGTCCTGCGTCTCTGATATGTATAAAGGTAAAACTCGCTTTTTGTCATTGTCATTTAGCTTACACACACACACACACACACACACACACACACACACACACACACGGATTGTTTATTGCAAATCATATGACTTTCATACACTTTTTAGCAAAATAAGTTATCCTAGTGGAATGCTATCACTGAGGCACTCAAGTTAATTACAGCACGGTAGTTCAGTCTCCTGTGCAACTATCAGGAAAGTTTATTTTTTGTTTTTAAAGGACCTTTCCGACCTTAGTTTTGAGAGAGCTGCCTTCAGAGCAATTGAAATCCAGCCTTTCCGAACTCCCTGATTTGATCCTACCTCACTGCCTGGCAGCGGTATGTTCTTTTACCTGGTGATGAGGTCTACTAGCGCGCTTGAGCGAAAAGGAAATGCTAAGGAGGAGGAGGAGGAGGAGGAAGAAAGATGAAATGCATTTCGCCTGTTGGAAGCATATTCATGAGAATGCCACCGTCTGCACCCTGTGTTTGCAGAATGTTTTATTCTCTTCTCTGCGGCTACATCGACGGTTCTTCAATAGCTTGTGACCCCACACAATTCGTTTGATAACACTCAAGATGTGGAAGAATGGGAGAATTTGTCAATCAAATGGTGCCAATCCCAGTGCAAACGGTGCCACCAAAACCACAGCGCCTTTCCTCATCAGCTGGATTGCGGGGGCTGGGAACTCCAGGAGCAGCTCAGGGCTCTCCAAATTTAACAGTGTCTTTTTAAACACGTGCTAGCATGCCTCCCAGATGGGAACCAGATGAGATAGTCTAGGTAGTCAGTCCAGGGGCTGGAAAAAAGCAGAATGTCCATGCATTTCTCTGTGTCTGAAGGGGAAAGATTTCTGCGCGTTTCGGCGTCTGGTTTAACTGATTTAACGTTGTTTGATGTCAAATCAATCAAGAAGGGTGTCTCTCGTTTTTTTAACATTTAAAACGAAAATGTATCGCTCTGCAGGTGTTTTTCATGTGGAAGCGGAGCCAACTTAGACGCAACAAAAACTAAGGAGCCGATTCAGCAAAGCACTCAAGTTTCAGTGGGACTCCTCGCATGCTTAACACTAAGCACGTGCTCAAATGCTTTGGTGGATCCAGCTCAAACGAGTACCACACTTACAACAAAAGGGTGTCGAAGAATTTCCAGACAGGGTGCTTGTGTCTACACAACGGGTTTTGAAATCTTAACTTGAAAAAGTCAAAGGCACCTCCTTAAGTCCCTGTTGTGTAGGCTCCACAACATTGCTGGCTGTGTAAGGTCGGTACAAGTTACCCTTTGATTTACAAAGCAACAGACACACCTTAGCCAATTCCCGACCTGTCCGTGAATGATAGATGTCAGTGTCTTCCGGGAAGTGCACACCTTCTGGGAAGTTTCCTTTGCCTTTGGGAGGAAAGGCGCTTGATGTTTTTCAGTTCGAGCGAGATTCATTGCTTAGACGTGATTAACCTTGGTGGGATAGCCCCGAGTCAATGCATGAGCGAGAACAGTGAATTAGCTCGTTTTGCCCTCATAGGTAACGTTGGATAAGAAGAATCAAAATAATTACTCTTAGAACATACAGAGTGGTGGAAATAGGAAATCACCGCCAACAAAACGCGCTGTGCAGTGTAATGGAATGTTCTGTTATCTGTATAAGGATCATTATTACCAGTGTAGTGTAATAATAATTTAGTGCCATTAAACGAGCTTTGCTTAGTTTAAAAGAGTTAATAATAAAAGTAAAATTCGGATCCAGTCTTTAGAGGCGACTTCCTGTTACTATATTGCCTGCTCATTGAATAACCCTGCCACAGCCCAGATGTCCGAGCAAATTAAATATGGACAGCAGGAAAAAAAGAAACCGCAAGAGAGAGGTTTAAACAGTATAACTGAACACTGCTAGAACACTTTACAGTCAGCTACTCCTGAGAGGTAAGATGAAAATGGGTGTCCGTGTAAGTAAAGGTTATTTTCCACAAACACACCATGTAAATACTCCCTTGAAATCTATTGCTCCGATGGGAGGAACTGTCGTTAGGAATCATCGGGAAAATCTACATCTTTCCCTCTGTCGTAAAGTCTCACTCCACTGGTTACTTCAATAAGCCCTGAGAAAGTCTGGCGGGTTGAAGTGAATGAGTCCACATTTGCTCAGGTTTTCAGTTCGGAGGAAATGAAAGGGGAACCTTCACTTCATAGTCTCAAGAGCTGAGGCTGCGTAGGAAAAAGAGCCTTTTTGAGCCTGGACTCTACAGTGCCTCTTGGGTGCAGGCTCCGGAGATAACCTGTGGCTTTCCAAGGGCTGCTCTGACCAAATGCAGAGTCCCCTTTGGCCCCACCCTGCAGGCTCGTGCTCATCTTGCACCGCGCTCTTAGTGTTTGTTACAGGATTCCGTGGGCTCCCCACCTCGGCCTCAGCAGCTTATCCTACAGTTCAGTGCCCATCCTCTGCCCCAAAGCCCAGGGCTCTGACTCCTCTCCTGATATGTCATTTGCCCAGAGACCGCTGGAAGGGACCATTATTTTATGCAGAGGGCAGCATTTATAGGCGAGAGTCTCCTCTGTTTTAGGACAGATTTGGCCTGGGTGCTGGTGCCGCATTGCTGTGCCGTTGTGACTTGTCCCCAGGAGACACTGACATGCCCTTTACCTAAAACGCACTTTGCAGAAGGGGGAAGAACTTCACACGATGAGGGGGAAGGGAGAAATGCCAGCCGAGAATCAAGGGCTGAGTGGAAGCCCCTTGCAGTCTGGACAGATCAGTTCTTTATGGACAGCTTTGGCACATTAGGATCCGAGGGGGGTTATTACTCTAGGGGAGGGGGCTGTTGCCCGCATTTGTGAAGGATTTTATTTAAAAAAGACCCTATATTTAGGAACTCATCTCAGAAAAAAAATCAGTGTTTTCCCCAATCCTACAACTGCCATCCTAAGCTATTTCCTCGTTAATCATTTCAAATGCTGGCAATTCTGGGGAACCATCCTGCAACCCCTAGTCTGGAGCGGTATATAGCTTGAGCAAAGAGTGGAGGAGATCACCCCCCCCCCCCCGCAATGTTAATTAGATTTGCTAGGTCGCTAAACATTTTAGAGCCGCTGTGGATTAAAACTCTGGTGTACAAAACCTCCCAGGCCCGCTGGGATAAAGCTCCCAAATGGATTATGTTTCAGCAGTTAAGTTTAGGATGAAAACCAAGGGAGAAAGTTGCCAATAGGTATATATTTGCTTTAAGAAGAGGGTGAATGAAAGAGAACAGGCGCAGGACCAAAATAATTTATTTGAGTGTCTATTTTTTGGTCACAGGTCTCCGTTGATTTTAATTAAGCTTGTGAATATGGAGGGAAGTGGGGGAGGGGAAAAAGAGACCGTGTCTGTTTGACTGTTTTTTTCCCCCCAAGACTCAGTGGCTAAACTTATTCGCCTTGCTTCGGCAAATAGTCCCATTGGTTATAATGTGAGCAGGTTTTGATTTTATAATTTAAAAAGATATTTTCTTCTCTTCAGTTACCGAAAGTATTTAACTTCAAATATGATTAAGTTTAAAAACTAGACAATACGTTCTGCATTTCTTGCAGGGATGCTGAGGTTTAAAAGTCTGCATTAACAGAAAGTGCCTTCCTTGTATTTACCAACAACATCTTAGCCTATTTAAAACGGAAAGAATGAAAACAATCCGATGTCTGTTGTCACTGAGCGCTGCACAGTTTCCCCTTCGCACTTCACTCAGTTGGGACAACGCAAACTACTTTTTATTTTCAGTCAGATGTCACTTTTCAGTATTATTTAGATGTTGAGGTCATTTCGTTCCCCAGCTGCAGTGCACGAGCTGGCTGCTGCAAGGGCTGGATGGCAAGCGCTCTCAGAAACGGGAATGTTTGATCGTTTTAAAAAAAATCTCTTTCCATTGACATTTTGTAATCCGGTAATAGGAATATTTCTGTTGTTCTTGTGGTTGCAGAACTTGGTATTTTTTTTTATTTTTACACAAACTAAAAATGGAGGCCAAATTAGACCTGCCAATGTTCCTTCAAACACCTGTCGTTTACATATTGTGATCCACCTTCAGAGCTGTTACCTGCTGATTTGCCGTCACACTGAGCTCTTTGCTTTGTTTCAAAGAACGATTCTAGCTAAAGCATTAATTACACTGATCAGATCTGAGACTCCCAAACAATCTTACATGGATCCCTGCGAAACTTGTCATCACAGTGGAAAAGAACACTGAAGCCGACCACAGGACTCATTCACTGTTGCCCTGTTATAATTTCCTTCTGAACAATCAAGCAATAGCTCTCTAGCAATGTGGCCCGAATTCTTCGCTTCCATCCCCACCAAAGAGTTGCTTGGGCGATGATCCTCAGGGAGCTTTAATTCAGAGGGAAAGCTCAGAGATCTCCCACTGTGCCCTTGTATCTGAAAGTAGTTTTTGTGGTAAGTACAGACGTGTTAAGGACGGATGCTACGTTTGTGCTCAAGAGGATTCAGTGCAATTTGGAGGATGCTGGGATTTTCCGACCTGCCCAGGGAAAGATGTGGTAGGACTATCTGCTTCCCGCGGGCGCTTCCAATTGATGCGATCTACGAAAGCCTCTACTGGCCACGGCGGGAACCGCAGCACTCCGGAGACAGGAAGGTAGGGGCCTTGCTTGACTATTCTCAAATACATTTCATTGCATAGGTGCTGGAACTAGGGGGTGCTGCAGTACACTGCGGCTTGAAGTGGTTTCCATTATATTCAGGATTTACAGTTTGGTTCAATGGCTCTCAGCACCCCCACTAGAAAAATTGTTTCAGCACCCCTGTTTCACTAGGGATGATTTTTTATTTAAATTCTCCTTAAACAATTTGTGGCTCAAGATAAAAACTGAGAAGCAGTTCTCATGTGTAATTGTGATAATGGCCTACGCTCTGCATTGTGCCTTCTGGATATTTCTCCTGATCTATAGGAAAGGGTTAGCTCCTTTGAATTTGCTTGGCCTTAATTTTCTATTTTCAACTCTCTTTCATTCAAAAAGCTCAATCTCCAAACCAGAGATAAGTCTTTTCCTCCTCAAATATCTGGTACAGATCAGCTCAGGGATCAAGAGAAGGAGGAGGTTGTTAACCTATGACCATTTATACTTTGTTTCCAATGTTCATTTCTGCAAGCCAGTAAAATATTCTCAAAATGTGCTCTTGGTAAATCCATGTGGCAAAAAACATCTTCTGCCTAACAGTGGATTTCCTTGCTTTCCACTTTGCTCCCTACACATATGGCCAAGCATACCTGCTGCTATTCCCACCACATGACATGATGGAATGCATCTCCCCCTCCCTAAGGGTCAGGCCTTATAGAAGAACTGGTGAGTACTGTTCAAAGCTAATGTATAGTGCTTCCACAAAAGGAAGCTCTTTGCAGTGTCCAACAAGACTGAATTTTTTTTGGTCCTACTACCTGGCCCTTAAACAATGCTAAATGTTCTTGAAAACCATCTCCTGGCAAGTTTTCTGTTAACTGTCTATTGATATATAGAGAGAGACACAACATTCTGGTAAGAAACAAATTCCTCTTGCCAGTAGTTCTGCTTCTTGTACACTAATGGCCCTAGTTTTAAGTCCTAGTTTTCCAAGGGATTTACATCATACAATAAATTTTCAAGGTTATTCTTCTATTGATATGTGACAAGAACATAGAGCTAAGTGACATAATGCTAATGGGATGTACGTGTGGTCAAGTTATTGCAAGCTTATATGAGAGCAGAACCTCTTTAGTCTATGCTATAAATAGAGGTGGGTGAATTGTAAAATATAACCCTCCCAGCTGCTCTCACGAGCACCCTGTAATAGGGATCTACTCTTTGGGTAATATGATGGCCATGTTTCTCTGTTACTCTGCATATCCTCCAACATCCTAGCACAAGCATTGATATTTTCCAGCTGGTTGACATTCAGTTAATCAGAGCAAATTTGTAAAATGGTTGTATGACCCAAATATACTGGATCTGCTCGATAGGAAGAAGAATATAGCTAACTGAACTGAAATTTTTCCTTTTATCTCACTCCCCTTCCCAAGAAACAATAATTTGGCAGGGGATGGACCTGGAAAGGAAAAGTCTCCTTCAACCACTATTTTACTCTAGCAGTTGAGTGAAGGACAGGCATGCTCCCAAAGCTTGTTATTTGTCAGCCTTGTCACCTGTTACTCTCCCTTCTTAATAAATTAAGTAATGTTAAGCAGTAACCTCTTAACATTTGTGTAATCTTCATATGAGCTCATTTCCATGAGTTCTTCTCCCTGTGGACAACTTCCCAACACTCTAGTATAGAGGCATTTTATTACTAGTTTTGGATTCTCTGTGGAAGACTGTCCTGAAGGTTGATTTTCTGCTAAGTCACTATATATAGCTTTCTCCTGCTTGTATGTCTCAGAAGTTTAATACATTGAGATTGTTATAGGTTATATTCTATACTGCAGAATTTTAGAAAGATCTCACCTCTGTCTCCAAATACTACCTTTGTTTTGTTTTATCATTTTAAAACAGGAAATTAATTGCAAAAATAATATTAGCGTGATTCATGCTGAGTAAAAGTAAATGTTAAATATTGAGTTAGGGGGCTGGTGGGATTGTTTGAGTGTTTGAGGAGAGCATGATGAATAAGGATGAAGTCATGGATTCCAGAATTATGATGCTTTATTTAAAAAATATCCATGACTTTTGACATTTTTAGAGTTTCATTGTGCTAGTAGTGAGTGAGGGAACAGGTGGCATAATGGAATGGATGCCAGCCGGATGAACTTCGATTAGAAATGCTGGGTAGAGTTTTAGGGTGCAGAGCAGACATTGTCTACAAAGAAAGCAACTCCTTCTGTGGGCTTTTAGACAAATAAAGATTTAGGGCTAAAATCACTGGTACACTTTGGCTTGTTTGCGCATATCCAAAGATAGAAAACAGCCATAAATCTGGCTTAACTGGCTGATAAACATGGATTTACTGCTGCTTTGCATTGTCAAAGTGGTGCAAAGTAGTCTAGAGTGTTCTGGTGAATCTGCTGCATCATATCTTAACTTATTTCCTATTGTCTTCTCTATCCCATACCACAGGGACATCACTTCTCATAGATGAAGAGTCTGGAGAGGAAGAGTGGGGAATATGGTCAGACTCAAAGATTTTGACAGGTGGACTCAGATTGGAGCCCTACACAATAGACCTTCAAGGTAGTACTTGGCAACTAGCTGAAATAAAAGAAGAGATGACAATGAATTAGAGTGACCAGAGACCAAGTGTGAAAAACTGGGACAGAGGGTGGGGGGTAATAGGAGCCTATGTAAGAAAAAGCCCCAAATATCGGGACTGTCCCTATAACATCAGCACATCTGGTCACCCTACAATGAATATTCATAATTTTTGCCACACTTGCAATGACTTGTGACACTGTTACTCTAGTTCCTCTACATTATTCAAAATTTACCATGAAAATAGGGAGAGAAGAGATCAAAGACAATATAGAAGGAAGCAAAAACAGAAAATCCAGGCAGTTGAGATACAAGAACAGAATGACAAAGAAAATGTATTCCATGAGACACAGTCTGTCTTGGTGGCCTCTAACAAAAACACTGCCTCCAGGAATGAAGGCATTGGAGAATGACAAGAGTGGTGGGAGAAAATCAACTGATTTGACCTAAGGTAAGGGGCAAAAATGGGATGCTGTCCTGCTTCAACAGATCTCTGAAATGAACCCTGTTTTCTTTCCCCCTGTTTCTATGCATAAACTGAACTAGCTTCTCCATTCCTCTTAGTCTTTGTTGCCACACTAGTATCTGCCCTGGTTCTTTTGTTTATTCCACTGTCTCTGACCACTTTGTTCTTCTCTCTGTCCCTTTTTTCTTCATCCTTTACATCTCCATGTTCTGTTTTTCCTTTATCCCTCTTTTCCGTTGTCTTCTCACCTTTTTCCCTTCCTCTTTGTCCCTCTCTGTGGTTTGTGTTAGTCCCACCTGCTCCATTTTCAGTTGTTTTTCTCTTCCACAGCTTTTCTGCCTCTTCATGGTTGGTACTGCCTTCTCTCCTGCCCCTGTTGAATCTTCTCCCTGTTCCCCTTCCAGATCACTTTCTCAGTTATCTGGTTGCAGGCCAACAGTGTGAGAATCTGGGACATGCAGCATTATGAAATTGGCGTATATTACATTACAGTGTTTGTGTGACATTGTTACTTGGAGCCTTTAGGTTTGAATAAATTAGAAATTCAGGGGTTGCAAATTCAGTGAACTGAACTAACTAGTTCTGATCTCCTGATACTGTGCTGGTAGGTTTAGCTACATTCCACTCATATAGGTAGGTAGGTACTAGCCATAAGCAAAAATACACATGCCATTTAACTAGCTGTGGCCTTCAGTTTTTTACCAGTGTCTTGTAATACGGTTATGCACATTATATTCATCCCCCTGGGGGCCCATCCTACAATAGTATATAATCCATAATTCATGAGCCAGTTGTGGTTATTTTGCATATCAATCATTTTCTGCATATATGGCGTTTGTTTTTATTTCTTGGCTATTTCTGCTCTCTTAGTGTTGATTTAGGTAATTGACAGAAAAACAAATTTATCTGTTTCTGCCAAAGAAGGAAATGGAATTAGAGGAACTACAGAAAACTCCATTTGCTAAACACTACTTGCTGCCATCTATAACTTTGTAAAAGAGTATCAGAGGGTAGCTGTATTAGTCTGGATCTGTAAAAGCAGCAAAGAGTCCTGTGGCACCTTATAGACTGGGTATAGCTACACTTACAGTTGTACAGCGCTGGGAGTTACAGCTGTCTTCGTACAGCTGTGTAGGGAAAGCTCTGCAGTGTGGCCACACTGACAGCTACCAGCGCCGCAGTGTGGCCACATTTGCAGCATTTGCAGCGCTGTTGGGACTGGTGTATTGTGGGCAGCTATCCCAGCATTCAAGTGGCTGCAACGTGCTTTTCAAAAGAGAGGGGTGAGGGGGAACATGGGGGAGATAGAGAGTGTGGATTTTTGGATCTGTCAGCTCCCTGCCTTGCAAGTTCTAAGGACTGGAACATACACATCACCAACCTGCAATCAATTTAAGAGTTTTGAGTCCTCCCCCTACCCCTCTCTTATTCACTAAATGCAAATTATGCACTCCTAAATAGCCTTCAGACCACATAAGCAGCTGCTCAACACGGACTCCCCGCTCCCCCTCTGCCGTGTGACTTCTCTCTTCAAGCAAACAGCTGTGAACCTTCCAAAGCAATTCCCCTGTCTGCCTCCACTCGCTCGCTCCAGCAAACAGGAGCTGTGTTTGTTTTTTAGATAAGCAGCTCAGGCGAGCTCGGAGTTCAGCCATTCTTTCGGTTTGTTGTGAGCAGGCATTCTGGGATACCTCCTAATACCCTGGAGACCAATAACAGCGCTTTTGGTGGCCACACTTGATGAGCAGCGCTGCATCACCAGCGCTGCAATCGTTACACCCCAAGCAGACCGGGTGTACAGCCAGCACTGCAGCCAGGGAGTTGCAGCGCTGGATGTGCCTTGCAGGTGTGGACAGTTACTAAGTTGCAGCGCTGTAAACCCACCACCAGCGCTGCAACTCTCCAGTATAGCCAAGCCCTCACAGATGTATTGGAGCATGAGCTCTCGTGGGTGAATACCCACTTCGTCGGATGCATGTCCGATGAAGTGGGTATTCACCCACGAAAGCTCATGCTCCAATGAGTCTGTTAGTCTATAAAGTGCCATAGGACTCTTTGCTTCTTTTCTAAAAGAGGAAACTTGTGCTCAGGATATCTGTTTGGGATACATCAGTTACCTTCCTGGTTAGAAATCAGCACTGATCATGCCGGTTGTCCTCAGTTTCAGTAAATAGATTTGGAAGACCAAACCAGCTTTTCATACCTAGAGATTACAGGCTTTCAATTAACTAAAACTTAAAGGCCAACATTTTCAAATGTGTATGCCTAAAGTTAGACATCTACATCTGCCTTTAGGCACCTGAATGAATGTTGTCAGACTTTCAGAGATGCGAGCAACAGCTGTGCTGAAGAGAGAGAATACTGAAAGGAAAAGAGATACGCTGAAGACCAAGGTAGAATCAGAAAAGTGGTTTGAAGAGAAAGGAGAGATGTTTGTCTGTCTATCTTTGTAGGCATTTGTGCAAAGCTTATTACTAGGGTGGGTGAGTGTGGTGTCTGAGTGAGATGTAAGAAGAATGGACAGAGAAAAAAATGAAGTAACATTTAAAAAAGTATTCAACTGAAAAAATGGACTAAATGAACTCAGACACTGAGAAGACAAAGAAAACATGCCAAAATAGAGTACTATGAAGTGAAATTCCAGGTGTGAACCCCACATAAATGGAAGCTGGAGCAAATGTTCAGATAAATCCCTGGGAAGAGACATCACCTAGTACTGCAGAACTCGGTTGTAAAGCCTATTTCCTTCTGGGTCCCCAAGATAAGGGATTTTTTTTCTTAGTCAAAGAACAGTTCTACTCAAAAACGATTTTGTAAACTAGCATCATCATCTTACTCCATAAATTTGCTCCCCATTCAGAGACCCATCTGCTTATTTTAGTGTCAAAAATACTGATAGCAGGTTTTTACTCCTGCTATCAGTACAGAACACAGATACCGTCTGAGAGAGTGAGCAGGATTCTTTTCCAGCTTGTGCATCAATTGTTAATTGAGTTCTAATTGTAGCACCAATCCCTTCCAACTGAATGTTGACAAAGGTATTTCATAGATGTAATGGAAGACAGATTATGGCTTGCAGAATCTTTTTCACTAGTGTTGATGAGCTGGAAAGAAAGATGCAGCTTGGCTTTCCAACCTCAAACTGAGTTTGAATAATTGGCAGTTAGAAAAAAAGCATATTTTTATAGAAAACTGAACAAATGCAAACTAGAAGTCATTGAGGCAAATAAATATCACTCTTCCAAGGAGAATAGCACTTTAGAATTTTGGGGGAAAATCCATTAGAATTACAACATGTCTTCATTGACACGTATATATTTTTTACACTCAGATAGTAGTCATTATTAGCATTCCGGTCCAAAAAGTCTCCATGTTGCAGGACTACCTTTTTAATTACTTTGGATGTTGGAGATAATGAAATGAAAAATTTTACTCAGCTATGCCCTGTAATAAATGAAAGCATATATTATGTATTTAAAATAAAGCTAATTGTATCATTGGGTTCATTCAGGTTACAAGTTCACTGTAGAAATTTTTATCCTGAAGAAGGTTAGCTATCTTTATAGAGCCAGTTTACCCATTGTAATAGCCCATTAAGGTATTTTTTGACTATTGTATAGTTTTTAAGTTTCTTTATCCTGTAATTACTTGTTTCCCCACTATTTTATGTGTCTTGCTTGCTTCAGGTTCCAGGCAAAGAAGGCTGCTGAGGTAATACAATTAGATAATGTCCAGCATTGACGTATGGAAGGACAAGATTGACTACCGCCTACATCAGTAATTATATATGCATTGTTTTCCACAACTGGATCCAGAATAAATCATGTACAACATTGCCTTGGTATAACGTTGTCTTCAGAAGCAAGCAAGTACCTTAGGTGAACTTGTTTACCTATTATCACTGGATGAACAGATAGGGTAGAAACCCGAGCTAACAGTGCTTATGTCTGTTGAGCCAGATTTGATCATTGTACCAGATCCCTGTGGCAAGTCAAGCTGCATTTGGCACAGGGCCTAAGGAAAAGGAAAGGTTTCTCTAAGCCCCTTTTCCACTCCCCTGATCCTGAAGCTGGTTCAACCTCTATCATTATTTTGGAAGGGTACTTTGCACTTACACATCACCTTCTATTCCAGGATCTGAGAGCACTTTACAAATATGAATGAAGGTAGTGAAATAAGTGACTTGCCCAAGGTCATATGAGAAATATGTGAGAGAGAAATAAAGTAAATCCTGGTCTCTGAAGCATTGCTCCTATCTCTTATCATGAGATCTTCCCTCCCCCAAAGTTCAGTTTGGTGGACCCCCTTCAGATGTTTGTATTAAGACCTATGTGGGTCAGGTCTTATTTTTCTAGGGCTCCCCTCTGAAAACAAATATTTTGTTAAAAGGATGAACAAGCTTATGCCCTTCAGGGGCAAGTCTTTCCCCTGATGTACTCCCTTAATAGCAGAACCAGTGTAATTTTGCTGCCTGTGGAAGCAGGATTTGGCAGGGTGTAAGATGGATAGAGAGCACAATTCCATGTTACATACAGATCAGTCTCTGAGAGACTCCTGCCTGCAGTGCACAGGGGGCTGATGGAAAAGGGACATAGGTGAGAAGGGGCAGGGTGAGCCAAGGGATCCACATCTGTATGAATCTTTCCATCCTCCTTCCCATGGAGGCTGCTTATAGGGCTGGGGAACCTACTCCAGTATTAGCATAGTCGTCACAGAATTACTATGAAGCCATGTCTTGGCCTGCAAAGGTTTGCCTTCCCCTGCAATCTGTCCAGAGCTCAACTAGAATAGGCAATGGGCAGAGCATGTGACTTCAAAGAAAGCAAGATTTTGCACCCAGCCTCTGATGCTTGCCCTGAAAAAAACCCATAATGTATTCATATGTTTTTTTTTTTAAATGCATTTCGGTTCTGTTATAATAAAATGTGTATTTGTGGAATACGAATACTCCATCCTATTAGGGACCACCAAAAGTACCACTTAGAAACATCACATTGAAGTAGCAGACAAATATTACATACATCCCCACCCCATCTCACTACAAAATAAACATGGCGTAGAGGATCTTACATAACCATGAATTAGAATGACCAGCCATTTGAGACAAATACAGTCCAGATAAGACAAAATGGGCAAGAACGAAGATTGGAAGGCTTTACCACTTAGTTGCTTGAGAACTCTGACTTCTGGAGGAATTGTTTAATGAACTTCTGATACAATGCTTTCTGTGACTTGTTCCTTCCAAAGGACAACATCTTGCTGAATATACAGCCCTTGGAGTTGATTTCTCTCATTTTTCCTTGGCTGAATTATTCATAGAACACCCTGGATTTATTGCAAATGGCCATAAACAAATGACTTTCCCTTTGTCTCTCTTTACTCATGACTTTTTATGGAGGTTGAAAATATTTCCCTATGATGTTTATTTATTTTGTTTTTCTTCATATCCAATTAGACTGTTTTCATGATGGCTCAGAGATGAAAATGGCAGTGCCTGTCTTGCATGCAGCTCTGTTTCTGTTCAGTTTCATTTCCCTCAGGGTCGCTGATGGGTTATGCTATGCAGTAATGTCCCCAATGAGGTGTTGTTTCCATTAGCTTTCCCCTTCAGAGGTGGTCAGAGGTCTGAATTCTTATATATGATTTGTTTTCTTGGCTACCTAGGAAATAATGTTCAGTTTTCAGCTCTCTTCTGTGCAGATGGTGAACTCACTATTTGCAGGAATTGGTTCCTTCCCTTTTAAAGAGGCTGCTGTTCCGCCTGTTTAAAAAAAGGACTGTGGTCTGGTGGATGATTTTTCTAATTAGCATTCAATACTATTTATCCTCCAGAACACAATGCATTTATATGTATTTATACATCTTACTAAGAAAACAAGAAAAAAAATCATAAGAAAATAAGAATGGCCATGCTGAGTCAGACCAATGACCCATCTAGCTCAGCAGCCTGTCTTCCAACAGTGGCCGGTGCCAGATGCTTCAGAAGTAATACACAGAACAGGGCAATTTATCTAGTGATCCATCCCATTGTCCAGCCCCAGTTTCTGACAGTCAGAGGTTTAGGGATACTTGGAGCATGGGGTTGCATACCTGACCATCTAGGCTAATAGCCATTGATTGCCCCTATCCTCCATGAACTTATCTAATTCTTTTCTGAACCCAGAAATATGTCTGTCCTTTTCAACATCCCCTGGCAATAAGTCCCACAGGTTGACTGTGCATTGTGTGAAGAAGTACTTCTTTGTGTTTGTTTTAAACCTGCTGCCTATTAATTTCATTGTGTGACTTCTGGTTCTTGTGTTATGTGAAGGGGTAAATAACACTTCCCTATTCACTTTCTCCACCATTCATGATTTTATAGATCTCTGTTATATCCCCCCTTAGTCATCTTTTTTCTAAGATGAACAGTCCCAGTCATTTTAATTTCTCCTCATATGGAAGCTGTTCCATACTCCTAATAATTTTTATTTCCCTTCTCTGTACTTTTTCCAATCCTATTATATCTTTTTGAGATGGGGCGACCAGAACAGCACACAGTATTCAAGGTGTGGACGTATCATGGATGTGTATAGTGGCATTATGAGATTTTATATCTTATTATCTATCTCTTTCCCAATAGTTCCTAACATTCTGTTAGCTTTTTTGACTATCACTGCACATTGAGCAGATGTTTTCTGAGAACTAACTGCAATGACTCCAAGATCTTTCTTGAGTAATAACAGCTAATTTAGGCCCCATTATTTTGTATGTACAATTGGAATTATGTTTTCCAATGTACATTACTTTGCATTTATTGAATTTAATTTGCCATTTTTTTGCCCACTCACTCAGTTTTGTGAGTTGTCTCTGTAACTCTTCACAGTCAGCTTTGGACTTAAATTACTCAAAATAGTTTGTATCAGATGCAAACACTGCCACATCACTGTTTATCCCTTTCTGTAGATCATTTGTGAATATGCTGAACAGCACTGGTCCAAGTACAGATACTTGGGGGACTTGCTATTCATCTTTCCCCACAGTGAAAACTGACTATTTATTTCTACCTTTTGTTTTATATCTTTTAACCAGTTACTGATCTATGAGAGAACCTTCCCTTTTATCCCATGACCGCCTACTTTACTTGAGAGCATTTGGTGCGGAACCATTTCAAAGACATTCTGAAAGTCCAAGTTTACAGTATCTACTGGATCACTCTGGTCCACATGTTTATTGATCTCCTCAAAGAATTCTAACAGATTGGTGAGGCATGAAAGCTGTGTTGACTCTTCCCCAGCATATTATGTTCATCTATGTGTCTGATAATTCTGTTCTTTATTATAGTTTCAACCAATTTGCCTAGTACTAAAGTTAGGGTTACCAGCCTGTAATTGCCAGGCTCGCCTCTGGAACCTTTTTAAAAAATCAGTGTTACATTAGCTGTCCACCAGTCATTTGGTACAGAGGCTGATTTAAGTGTTAGGTTACATAACACAGGTAGTAGTTCTGCAATTTCATATCTGAGTTCCTTCAGAACTCATGGGTGAATACCATCTGGTCCTGGTGAGTTATTACTATTTAATTCATCAGTTTGTTCCAAAATTTCCTCTATTGATACTTCGATCTGTGACAGTTGCTCATATTTGTCACTTGAAAGATTGGCTCAGGTGTGGGAATCTCCCTTGCATCCTTTGCAGTGAAGACCGATACAAAGTCATTTTTGGCCTCCCTAATTACACATTTATACTTGACTTGCTAGAGTTTATACTCCTGTCTAGTTTCCTCACCAAGATTTGACTTCCAATTTTTAAAAGATGTCTTTTTGTCTCTGATCACCTTTTTTACTCTGTTGTTTAGCCATGAAGGCGTTTTTTTTTGGTCCACCCACTGTTTTTTTATTTTGGATAACCCATTATCATGTGTTTAAAATGTTTCCATGCAGCTTGTAGGCATTGCACTCTTGTCACTGTTCCTTTTAATTTCTGTTTAACTATCTTCCTCATTTTTATTTAGTTCCTCTTTTTGAAGTTAAATGTTACTGTAGTCAGTTTCTTTGGTATTTCCTTCCCTATAAGGATGTTAAATTTAATGAGATTATGGTCACGATTACAGAGTGGTTCAGCTATATTCACCTCTTGGACAAGATCATGTGCACCACTTAGAACTAAATCAAGAATTACCCCCCATGGATTCCAGGACTAGCTGTTCCAAGAAGCAATAATTAATGGTGTCTAGAAATTTTATCTCTGCATTGCACCCTGAGGTGACATGTGCCCCATCAATACGGAAATAGTGGAAATTCCCTGTTATTATTGGGTTTTCCATTTTTGTAGCCTCTCTAATCCCCCCAGAGCATTTCACAATCACCATCACCATCCTGATCAGGTGATGTACTGTTCACACATATAAGAATACACTAATAAAACTAATTAGCATTTTTTATCCATAGAGCTCAAAGCACTTTTTAAAGGTAGGTAAATATTATCAACTCCACTTCACTAGAGCCCAACAGGCTTAGAATAAATTATTTTTGCTGAATGAAGCATATCTTAAAATCAAGAATGGATGTAATTATATTTTTCCAGTGCCATTTCAGTTTCGGCAATGGTCGATGGGGGCAGACAACCAGGTGCTGCAGGTTCATCTAGTTAATTTTTCTCCTCTGGAGAAATGTCATGTAAATGTTTTGCTTAGACTGCTCTTTTCCTGGTTATGGAGCTATTTATTTTAAATGATCACTTAGGCTTATTCATCAAGTAAATATTCCCATATTTGTGCTTCTAACACTTCAGGCTAATGCATCTCTCCTTTTGCAGGTTTTTCATATTGGACTAAACACTGGTTATGTAAAACAGTTCCAAATGGATACTAACACTGACTACAATGTTTTCTTATGCTCACTCAGCTGATTGCATTGTGTTCCAATTCCATTTGAGATAGACTTTCAATTCTGACATGCCGTGCACTTCATAGTCTTATTGCACCTTAACCTACAATAGTGGTTAGAGTTAATGCACCTCTGACTCTTTAGGTTGGCTCTTCACAGCACTTGAAAAGCCCATGGTGGGGCTGTGCAGTGCAAACTGCAGACAAATGCCCTGTACCCTGCAGTCATGGATCCTGAACAGGCTATTGCATAAGTGGGCTGATGACAAGCCAGGGGTAGTGTGACAGGGGCCAAGGTCTTTAGGATCCAGTGGCCCAGAAACTCCATGGAGGGATTGTGGAGAGGCAGTGACTGCTGTCTATGGAAAAGTGGCTGCAGAGGGCCTACCACTCAGACCCCCCTAACCTATGAACAGGCCACAGGGCTGAGGTGAACTTTCACTCATCAAGCATATTTCTTTCATGCCCTTTTTTCTGCTGCTGTGAGTTAGTTAGCCTTTCCACCGGTTCACTGTAGGAAAACAGAGCCAAGCCCTCTTGACTAAAGCATTGTTTGTGGACATTAGAGCTAGGTGAGAATTCTCCACAAACCTTTTTGACAGAAAAAAAGTAGTTTTGCTGTTTTGTAAAAATTTTCTGTCAGGAGAATCAAAACTAAATATTTTGTTTTGAGTTGGGTTGACTTGAATCAAAATATTTTGGTTTGTAGAACTGAACTGAAATGTATTGACTCATGTTAATTTGATATTAATTTATGTCTGCTTGAGCTGCAGCAGCACACCATGGGAGTTGTAATTCGGATGTCAGTTCTTTTCTTTGAGCTAGGCTCCCTGGCCAGACTACATCTCCCATGATTAGAGTTGCCAACTTTCTAACTGCATAAAGCTCAACACCCTTGCCCTGCCCCTATCTCCATCCCTTCCCCAAGGCCTAGACCCTGCCCACCGCATCTCCAAGGCCCCACCCTCACTCACTCCATCCGCCCTCCCACCATTGTTCACTTTCCCCCACCCTCGCTCACTTTCACTGGGTTGGGGCAGGGGGTTGAGGTGTGTGTGGGGGGGTGAGGGTTACAGCTCGGGCTGCGGGCTCTGGGGTGGACCCAGAAAAGAGGGATTCAGGGTGTGGGAGGGGACTGTGGGCTGGGGCAAGGGGTTGGGATGCAGAAGGGGGCTCAGGGCTGAGGCAGGAGGTTGGGGTGCAGCATCTGTGGGGGAGTTAGGGTGAGGGAGGGAGTTCCGACTTGGGGCTGAGGGTTGGGGTGCAGAAGTGTCCAACATGTCTGGCCCAGCTCCTAGGTGCAGTGGTGATCAGGCAGCTCTGAACCTGCAGGCACCACCCCCGCAGCTACCATTTGGCCATGGTTCCCAGCCAAGGGGAGCTCTGGAGCCAGTGCTTGGGGCAGAAGCAGAGCGCAGAACTTGCTTGATTGCCCCTGTGCCCAGGGCCAGCTCCAGGCACCAGTGCAGCAAGTGTGAAGGACCTGCCGCTGAATTGCTGCCGACGAATGAAGCAGCGGTGATAGAGCTGCTGCAGAACTGCCGCTAATCACGGCTTTTTTTTTTTTTCGCCGCTTGGGGCAGCAAAACCGCTGGAGCTGGCCCTGCATGTGCCTAGAGGCTGCAGGAACATGCCAGCCACTTCTGGGAGTCGTGCAGAGCCAAGGCAGGCGGGAAGCCTGCCTCAGCACTGCTGCACTGCCGACCAGACTTTTAACAGCCTGGTCAGCGGTGCTGACCAGAGCTGCCAGGGTCCCTTTACAACCAGGTATTCCGGTCAAAAAAACCAGACGCTTGGCAACCCTACTCATGATGTACTGTGATCTCATCTCTAGCTGAACTGACTTGGTACGTCATGGGAGTCAAATGACCATACCACATAACTGAAGACATAGTCCAGGCAGGGACCCCAGTTCATAGAGGATAATGGGGGCATGAGGCATTTGAGCTACAACTCCCATGAGGCATCACAGCAGCTCAGGGGGACACAGATTAATTTCAAACCAACCTAAAGTGAAATGTTTCAATATAGTTCAACAAAATGAAATCCAGTATTTCAATTTGGGAATATAAAAACATTTTGTTTCAAGTGGACTAGATTAAGTTAAATGTTTCAAATGGAAATTCTTCTGAACTTTCCATCCCATGAAAAAAATGATACTTTTTGTCCTGATTTGAGACTTAAACAAATTTCAAAATATTGGAATTTTCTGCAGGATAGAAATTTCAATTTTCAACCATCTCTAGTTGTAATTAACAATCCAGTTGGTTAGAGTACTTAGGATTTTCCTTCCAAAACACATAGAGTTGAGAAAAACAGTTGGTCTTGGATTGAACCTTCTAGCATGATCCAGCACCCAGACACAAATCACTTAGCCTCAGGACAAACATTTTCTGTTTGTACAAATTTTGCTTTCTATTTTTGATCAATAGAGTGACCATTGAAAAATATTCATATTGCCTATGTTGAGTGAGTAACTCAGTTTCCTCCTGCATCATGAATTTCTGTAGTCTCCTGACACATCTGAAATCCCTTTGCAACTATGGAATCAATTAGCTCCCCACTACCTAGCAGATGTCCCGATTTTATAGGGACGGTCCTAATATTTTGGGCTTTGTCTTATATGGCTCCTATTACTCCCCATCCCCATCCCGATATTTCACACTTGCTGTCTGGTCACCCTACCAACACCTAATATTGCCTGTTGGTTAAGGAGAGGTCCTCAGTTGTAAGGCCCTTTACTGTACCCTAGCAACTTCTTGTGCCCAGAGACCAGTGTGGTTTCACTCCCCATTTCCACGAGATGAGGCAGACGGTGTACAGTTTGGAAAGGAGGTGTCTGGGGAGCCACCTGGAATCAGATTATTATCTGTACTTAGATTTTATGTGGATGTACAGAATAGCTATGAGTGAGACCAAGAGATGCTACAGTCTTTTGACATAGACACCATGAGCAGCTGTCCAGATGATAGGGTGACCAGATGTCCTGATTTTATAGGGACAGTCCTGATTTTGGGGGCTTTTTCTTATATAGGCACCTATCATCCGCCCCCCCCGTCCTGATTTTTTACGCTTGCCATCTGGTCACCCTACCAGATGAACACTTTTGGGGATAGCAGATTCTGATTAATCCATATTGTTTCATCATATTAGTAGTTCATTCAGCTGATCATTACGGTGAGTTTGTTATGCTCTTTATAGATATAGCAGAACTGGTCGGAGTTGATCTCACTATGCCTTATGTTTTTCAGAGCCCTGGGCTTCTGGGGGATGATGTTCCCATTTATGAGGCTGTCTTGGTTTCTGAGGAGGGTGTCCATTGTCTTCTGGGTTCCCCGAGATCCACTACTTGTGGTCATGTCCCTTCACCATCTTGGTTACATAAAGCAAATAATGTGTCTGTTGTGTCATTATTGACAAGCTATGTCAAAAGGACAAATTCTGCTTCTTCTGCATAGGTAGAAGTCTGTGGCCACACATTGCACAATATTTAGATTAGATCATGGCATTTCAGATCCAGGCTGGAAGGTTCTCGTGACTTTGCAGTGTTGCACGTGTGGCATGGAACTTGCTTTCCTTTGACATATGTCTCATTCCAGCTTAAAAATAAGCAAATCCATAAAACTTGTTTCCCCTTCAAAGTGTTTTTTTAACCACTGCCAGCTCCACGTTGTTATTCCTCTCTTCCATCCTATTTATTTATTTATTTATTTATTTATTTATTACTTTTTCTGCATGTTTTATTTTATTTACATTTTAAAATATGCTGTTCAACACACTCAGCTCTTCAGTAGGGAAAGTGGATGCTTTAATTGTTATGGATTCTCATGGGAAACCAACATCCTGCAAATCCATTAGACACATATTCAGTATCTTTTTATTTCACAAACTGTGGGCCATATTGTACCATTACTTTTTAATCAGAACACTCCATTGGTACCTTGCATGATACAGCCCCATATACTCACAATTTACTGCCACAACACATACATTAATGTAAGTTTTACAATGACATTATAAAGCTCCTTTGTTTCTTGTTTTCAAAAGGTCCTGTGGAGCATAGGTGAGGGTTTTTTAGCCTTGTTTTCCAGCATAGCAAATGTTTTTTACTGTTTCACAATAGGCATTTTATTCCTTTAGTCTACTATAAAAGTCTTTCTTAGTCCACCAACACTGCTTTAAATCTCTCTTTAGAACAATCTTCCAACTGAATAGAAGGTAAACCTCTTCACTTGCAAATTCCACTCTCTTTGTGTGCATGCATAACTTCTACTGATATCATTGAGAGTTGCGTACATATAAGAAGAGGAGACTAGAGCCCCAGTGATTGTCACCTTAGCAATTGGCAACACACAACAAAATTTCTTTCTTCTTTCTTTAAATTTGAATGTGACTCATAGATGTTAGGATTTTTATATCCACTATTGCCTCCTTTAGTTGTATTCATTATTTTCTGCAGCAATTTAATTGTTGGCTAAGCCTATATGCCCCCAAGTCATATTGCAGAGGGGAGCAAAATACCAGGAATTCCATAAAAAGCAGTAGGATGGCTGTGAGGAGGGGAAACACAGCTAGATGTCCTGTCCCCTCCCGTGCCACCCATCTACCACTCCTCATGCCACATAGCTGATCACTCATATAGGAAAGAGAGTCAGGGAGCAGAGGACAAAGATGGGAACAGACTACTTAATAGGTCAGATTCTCCAGTCTGCTAAGGTCGCTTTGCATAAGCAGTGCAAAGTGGCCTTAAAACAATGGGAGGTGTCCAGAAGGGACTTTCTCCCATTCAGGAGAACTCTACTGGAGAAAGCACTGTTGCCTCTCACTCAAGCCACTCCTCACCACCAGAGTAGGGAGAGATATGAGGGCATTCCACAGGCAGGAGCAGGATGGAAGCAGGATGGAGAACGGAGTGGGCATGGCAGAGCAAGACTCCACATCTAATCCTCTGCTGGTATAAGGTCCCTGTATCGTAAATTTGAGCTGCTCCTTTACAGCTCTATCTTGACCTGGAGGCAGTTGACTCCAGATGAGGGAGCTACAATCTGTGGCCTCATATCTCCACTCCATTTGAGCTCTGCTAGGACAGAATGGAGAATTGAGCCCAAAATGTGATGTTCTCCATCCTACATAGGTTAAAATGATCAGTTAGTGCAGATTCTAGCAACATTATCTATTTCTCTGTACTCTGCAATTCCCATGAAAGGAGTACAGCCCATAGCTTGATAGACAGGTCTAGGAACCAGCTATACCTGGAGAAGGGAGAGGTCTAGAAGACATAGGGAAGTAATATCCCTCTTCATGCTTGGCCAGGGATCCAGGAATTTGTTACCAGAGGGTTTTGTAATAGAGCTATGGGGTGAAATCCTGGAACCATTAAAGGCAATGGGAGTTTTGCCATTGACTTCAGTGGAGCTAGGATGTCTCCTCATGTCTTTTGTGCTTTTCCTGACCCTGCTTTCTGATTTGCCTGCATCCCAAGGAACAAAAAGGAAACTGTGCCCAACAGCTGTCCTCCAAAATCTATGTGAATTGATTAATTTGTTTCCTTCCACTCATTTTTATGTGAGAGAGGCACATAGAGGCTTTACAGAACACACATTTGGATATACTTTAAATGTATTTACAATTGCTTGTCTCATTCAAGAATCAATTTGATGGTTACCTGTTCTTAAAGTTATTTTTCCTCTAGTTATATAAGATTCCTCACTTTTATTTTTACTATCACCCTTCACATTTTTCTTCATTGAGCTGCATGTTTTCCTTAGATGAAATAGTAACATAAATTCGGATTGGAGGGCTTGATTCTGAGCTCCCACAAGTACTTTACTGGTCTGTAACTCCACTGGCTTCAATAGTTATTCCTGATTTTCACTAGTGTGCCTGAGAGCAGAGCAAGGGCCAGCATATTTCTAATTACAGTACAATTTAATTTTGCTATTGTTTAAAAGCTTTTTGGCACAGGTTGGAAAATGCATAGAAAATGAATAATTTTAACTAGATTCTTTCCTTTTCACTGCAGCCTACTACCAGGTTGGTGATCTACTAACTTTTTGGATTTCTCCTTTTCTTCAGCTAGTCATCTGGTCCTTGCAATTTCTGTCTCCATTATTTCTGGCTAAGAAGTTCCTCTGTAATTCCATTGCATTTAACAGGGTCCAATTCTTTCAAATCCCTGGATTTGGTAGCTCTGCTGGTTCTGCTGGCCCTGCCTAATTTGTTTATGTCCTTAAAGATCAATACATGGATCCATCCATGACCAAGAGAAACCAAATGTAAACTCTGTTGTTTCCAAATAGTCAGGGTACTGTTGTGAGCTAGGGATTCTGAATGAAACATGGAGCCACTAGAAGACTCATAATTAAAGCTGGAAGCAGGATTGGCTCTAGGCACCAGCAAACCAAGCACGTGCTTTGGGCGGCACAATTCTAGGGTCGGCACTTGTGTTCTCAGAGGTTTTTTTTTTTTTTTTTTTTTGCTTGGGGCGGCAAAAAACCTAGAGCAGGCCCTGGCTGGAAGTCCACCCTTTACTCACTACCATGTGCAGCTTGGATATTGAAGGATTATGATAAACATCTACAGATGCTGAAGGGTTGAAAAACAGGATAGAAAGAAAGCATCTGTAACTAAAAGTAACAGGATGACAAAATGTCAGATTAAGAATAACAGGATGAAATTTCAAAAAAGAAAACAGTCTTAATGTTCAGAAATGTTGTGGAATAATCTCCCATGGGAAGAGACGAAAGGCCAAATAAGATTGGACAAGGCATTAGAAAATACATCATAGGGAATAATCTTGTGCTGGCAGGGTGATTAAATAGATGACCCAATAATCTTTTTCAATTCAAAGTCCTTTAAAAAATAATTTTGATGCCCACCTCATTCCATTGCCCCATTGTAACACTGTGGCATGATATCAGAGTTTATCCTGATCTTCAAAAATGGCAACATTTTTGCTTAACCAGAATATACATATTTATTTCTTTTAATCTTTCATCATAAATCCATCCATCCAGCTCACTGATCATTTGTGTTTCTCTTCTCTGAACTCCCTTTAATCTGTCTACATCCTTCAGGTACTGAGGCACCCAGAAGTAAACACACTATTCCAGGTGTGGTCAGGGGTCCTGGAACAATTTGTATAGTGGGGAAGCTGAGAGCCACTGACCCAAACTGTAAAAAACCCTGTATATGATGGAAACCACTTCAAGTCAGGGGGTGCTGCAGCCCCCCTGCACCCATAGTTCCAGCACCTATGAGTGTGGTCTCACCAAGCTTAGAAAGACCTGCATCCTGTTCCAATTTACATTATTAGCAGACTCCTATTGGCTTTAATGGTTGCAGGGTTAGGCCTTTAGAGAGAATGTGTCACTTCCCTGCCCTGTGACATGACATCAATATATGTTCAGTAAGATTGGCCTCATTTGCTGCAGTGTCACACTGAAGATGTAACTCTATTTTGCTGTTCACTGTTACCCCTAAGTCTCTTTTAGTATTACTGCTTAATGGGATTTTCCTTCCAATTTATTATTTCAGGGTTGAATTTCCCCCACCCGAGATTTCGCAGCTTGAATCTCATTTTGTTATTTTCTACCTATAGTTTCAGACAATTTGTATTATTGCCCCCAGCTCCCTTTGCATTATAACTGCGGCCTCAATGAGGTTTGCAAGATCTCCCCGTTTGGTATCCTCTGCAAATTTCATTCATGTCTTATTAACCTCTTTTTCCTGAAAGATATTAAATAAAACCAAAGCCAACACCAATCCAATTTATTACATGACTGATTATCATTAGCCTTTGCAGTCCACCAGCCAATTTACAATCCATATTATAGTGCTCATACCCAAGCCAATTTGAATTAGTATTGCAAGTAAGCTTCATCATGTAATACTGCATATAATGTTTCTGGGCTTGTCTACACTTAAAGTTAATTTGGATAAACAGAGGGTATGAATTTAAAGTGCAATAGCTATTCCTGAATAATACCATTTATAATTCTGGAATAAAAATGCCTTGTTAAATGGATTAAACTAAACAGGAATAAGGCATTTTTATTACAGCATAAGCATGTCCACACATGGAATTATTCAGAAATATCCGGTCAGGAATAACTCCACGCGTAGGCAAAGCTCTAAGTAGAATCCAACTATATTAAATCTATGGCATTCCTTTCAGCTATTAATTTATTATGGAATGATCACTCTTTACAAATCCATGCTATTTTTCACTCAGGGTCTGTTATCCTCCATGGGCCAAAACCAACATGTTTAAGTAGGTGCAATTCTATTAAGTCTATAGAGTTTCACCCACTTGCATCAGTGATCAATTTGGCCCCATATAATGCTAAATCATTTCTCTATATATTTGATATCACTCGGGATTGAGGTTTAACTTATCAAACCATCAGTTTTCCTGTTTTGAAGATTGTTTCCACAGTTGTTTTTTCCCAATCATCTAATATTTTACCAGTTCCCTGTGACTGTTCAGATCAAGGGCTAGATCGCTCCCCCGCCTCCATCCCCCTGCATCCCCCAAGGAACTATAAACTTCTCATTGAGATTTCAGGAAATCATTCTTTCCAGTGGGAGGAGTTCTTTTGTAGGAAGGTGCAGAGCAGAGGGTGGATGAGGTTTCCGAGTCTTGTGGATCCTGGAGTTTACAGGGACAGGCTCTGAGATTCAGGAGGGCAGGAGCCATGAGGCTGCATAGGTAGCCATCTATGCAGCTGTACTGACCGCTCTGTGCAGCTGAAGTCATGGTGCCACTGGCTGAGACCCTCAGCACCTTTCCTTGGCACATAGGTACCACAGTGATTGAAGTTGCCCTGTATGTGTATATATATGTGCGTGTGTATAAATAAAAACATTTAGGTGGGATTTTCAAAGCTGCTTAGAAGATTTAGATATCCAATTTCCATTAATTTTAATGAGATCATTACAGATTTCATTTTATGTGTTATTAGCACACTAACTGTGTTAAATAAGGACAGATTCCCCTAGGCAGCTTCGAAAATCTCAGCCTTAATAACCAGCCATCCTCAAGCTCTGTTCACTTGGTTCCCTGTAGAGTGACAAAAGCAAGACCTCAGAGCAGGACCAGACCATAAAAATTTACATATCTCATCCATTATAAAATCACCATCTGTTGAGTCAGTTACAAATGTGTCATCATTCGTGGACTGTACCAAGTATTTACACTCTGATATCTCATTTTTGTAATAATGACTCAAATAGGATGGAATAAGCCCATTCTTGGAAGTTTTTGTTTGTTATCCATGAAACCTAGCACTAGGGTGACCAGCTAGCAAATGTGAAAAATCAGGACAGGAGGTGCAGGGGGGGAGGGGGCGGGCAAGGGGAGGAATAGGCACCTATATAACACAAAACCCCAAATATTGAAACTGTCCATATAAAATTGGGACAGCTGGTCACCTAGGGAGACCAGACCTCCCAATTTTATCGGGACTGCCCCGATATTTACTTGTTTGTCCCTTATCCCTACCGATGTTCAATCAGGCCGGAACTGTCCTGACATTTTGCCCTCTGGTACGCAGGCTGAGGGGGCTCACGCCCCCCAGCTCCACCCCACCCCCGCCCCAAGTCCGCCCCTTCCCCCATTGGCTCCCTCCCCAAATCCCCGCCTCATCCCCACCCCCTCACTGCCCTATTGGATCCCTCCCCAAATCCCCGCCCTGGCCCCACCTCTTCCCCAAGCACGCCGCGTTCCTCCTCCTCACCCCTCCCTCCCAGGCCTGCGCTACTCAGCTGTATGGCGGGGCAAGTGCTGGAGGGAGGGGGCAGCCAGCTCAGGGGAGGTAGAGGCGGAGCAAAGGCAAGCTGGTGCAGGGGAGCAGGGCGTGGAGCTGCCAGTGGGTGCTCTGTGCTCAGCCCCCACCAATTTTTCCTATGCTCCGGCGGCTCTTGGGGGTTTTTTTGTTTTTGTTTTTTGTCTTTTCCTCTGCTGCCGGCTCTTGGTTTTTTTTTTTGTTGCTCCGCCAGCACCCCCCACCCCAGCGTCCCGATATTTCATGTCTCTCATCTGGTCACCACTAGCACTGGTGGTGTTAGTAATGAGCATGATATGTAGTTATTCTATTTCAAGGTCAAGATTTCCTGAGAGAACAGAGAAGCACAAATAGTTTGATATGGTTAGGTAGTCAAGCAGTAGGGCTATTATAAACAATCTCAAAAGGCAATTTAAGGCTAATGCTTAAGGCCAGAGCAATTTCTTTCTGAGTCCCTTGGTGAAAACATAAATTGCTATAAATTTTATCTTTTTTCTTCAGCTTAGTGTGTTTTACTGGTATTTCACCATCATGTAGGCAGCTCTGAAACTAAAAATACGTATCCAGAAGATTGCACATTTCATTGCTTCTGTTAGCCAAACTCATCACACGCACAAGGGGCTGCTTGCATCCCTCCCTTTCCCCCACAAGCTCCCTTTGTGTCCACTCCCCTCTATTTCAGGGACTCCCTACAATTCCCCCCATCATGCCAAGAGCTCTGTGTGGGCCCCACCCCTCCTTCCCCCATATCAGGGTCCCTCATTCTCCCACTCATGCCAGGGGCTCTGTGTGATCCCCTTTTCCCACTCCACCCATACTAATGTATCCCATTCTACCTCCCTGCCAAAATTTCTATGTGTACCCCATTATCACCCCCCATACCAGAGTCTGCCATTCTCTTCCTCCATGCCAGGGGCTTTATGTGCCCCCCATTTCTCCCTTCCCCCCCTACGAAACGCTGTGTTGTGACCTGCATACCTCCCTCTACCCCATGTAAGGACTTTTGTTTCCCCTTTCCCCCTCCCCCATACCACTGTGTCCCATTCTATCCTCATGTCAGGAACTCAATGTGCTCCTCATTCCCCCAACCCACATACCAGAGTCCTCCTACCTCTTCCCCCACTGGCAATGGCTCTGTGCATTCTCATTCCCTCTTTCACCTCATGTCAACCCACTTCATCCTTTCCCCGCACATTATTATTTATTTTGTTTCTGTTTGGAAGATAAATCATTCAGGAGGCCAACATTTTAAACTCTGAAAGGCTGAAAGGACAGGCAGAGAAGAGTGTGGGGTGTTGCTATACAGGAATGGCTGCCATCAAGTTGGTCTCCGATCTATAGATAATTGCAGCCTTGAATAAAGCTGAGGGGTCTGCTAACTTGATTCAAGGGGGAGTATTGCCCCCCATTTCCCCTTGAAAGCATTCTGATTTCTCCCAGAGTCAACAGGGTTCTGCCCATTGATGCCTAGAATATTCCCTGAAATTTTGGAATTAATAAGTCAAAAGATATTGCATAACACCCAAACAGAGAAGAGCCATCAAGCTGAAGGCAGGCCCTCACTTTGTTCAACCACTTAACTCTCCTATGAAAGAAAATGTTGAATTAAATATTACTTCTTGAAAGACAGCGGTACCCAGAAATCATTTACATTTACCTCTGACTGAAATCTGGAGCATTTTTGTTTGTGATGTATTACTGAGACACTTAAAAAGTATCACTTAATTATTTTGACCTCAGTTGGAAGCTAGATTTGTTTTGTAAATACAGGTGTTAGGGGTAACCACCTGCCCTCTTGCTTGTTCTTTGTGTAGTTGTGGTCACTTGGAGTTGGGTTTTCAAAACAAACAGCACTCCTCGCATGTCCTTTTATTCCCTTCCCTCTGTTTTTTTGGTTTGCTGCTTTGCTTGGTGCCTTTACTTTCAGGATATTTGGGCATTCATAAACAAGGCAAGATGCTATGTATTGGACTGGACTGATACTGATCTATCCTTGTGATGTGTCTTCTGTACTCCTGCTGACACATGCAGTCAGCAAGTTCATGTGAGATCATGACAAAAGGAAAGTTATTTTTTAAAAAACACTAAATTAATTTATCTCATTGAGGGCTAAATTATGGCCCTGGGAGCCAGTGAGCCTCAGGTGAAAGAGATAGGCCAGGGCAGTTATGAGCAGTTATAGTGCCCACAAAGTGGTTGAAGGAGTTATTCTGCTAGCTTAAGGTAGGATGCCCCTGGGCTTGCTGGGAGAAGCACACTTAGCAGTGTAACTTGCTACAAGTTCCTGTACAAACAAATATGATGTTTTTCCCCTCCAGCACTCCTCTCGGGTGTGGGAGGCTTCTAGAGGCAGTGTTGTGGCACAGTTCCTCTTGCACACATCAGGGGAGCTGTTTAAGGGATTGAATCCCTATCTCATTCTATGGTGGAGGGAGGGAATGGAAATGGGAACAATTTCCTTGCCCTCCCTTTTCCATCATCCACCTTCCCAAGACAACCAGCTGGTGAAAACTGCAGATGCAAAACCTGTGAAGTTTTCAGTTCCTTATAAGGAAATAACTCATAGACGGGAAGATATGCCCCTAAAATATACCAACTTGTTTCCATCTATATCTCTTTACATGCAAATCCTTTGCCTCTTGTTGGACTTCACGGAGTCTCTGCCCTCTGTTTTCTGATTTCCCCCCTTTAAAATAATTTTTTTCATTGTATCTTCTTTCCCTGAAAATGTCATACTGAAAGAGAAAGAAAGGAAAGGTGTGTGTGTGTGTGTGTGTGTGTGTGTGTGTGTGTGTGTGTGTGTGTGTGTGTGTGTGTGTGTGTGTGTGTGTGTGTGTGTGTGTGTGTGTGTGTGTGTGTGTGTGTGTGTGTGTGTAGGGACTGGAAGGGTAGCTGGAGGAGGAAGAACATGCCTTTATTAAAATATTCACTCCAGCCTCTATTGCTCAGCAAGAATGGAACATTTTTGATGTTGAGAGCGCCCAAGTTCTTTATGTTTTCAGTCTTTAAGGTTATTTTATTTTATTTTCTCCTTGGTCTTTAGATTGACTCATCCTCGACCAGGGACAATGAACCATTGGGAAACATAGATGTTGCATTTGCTAGCATGATGATGTCATGGATGTAGGAGAGATGGGGCATTGGCAGAATATGTGACATCCTGTGCCCATTTGTTAATTCTGTTCCAGAATGTGAGTGAAAACTTTACTCCTCCTTCTGAAAGGATCAGCAAAGTGAACCTCACAGTGTGGTACCTCATCTTCCCTTGTTACAGGGATGCCCCAAGCAAGCAGTACATCATCTCCACCTCACTGAATTGACTCACCGAATAGCCTCAGTATGCGTGTGAGAGAGACTAGGTGTAGAGGGTACAGGAGGAAGAGTATGTATCAGAGTGAATTTGGAGGGGAGAAAGGGGACACAGAAACAGTGGAGAGAAGAGGCGAATCAAGGAAATGAAAAGAGAAATTAGGATTGAAGCCACACACCCTGATACAAAATGCTTCAGCCTGTCTGCTTGGCAACGATGGGTGGCTCTATGTTTTTTGCCGCCCCAAGCACGGCAGTCAGGGAGCTTTTGGCGGCATTTCTGAGGGAGGTCCACTGGTCACGCGGATTTGGCGGCGGTTCTGTGGGTGATTTACCAGTCCCGCACCTTCAGTGTACCTGCTGCCGAATTGCCACCACAGCAGCGGGACCGGCGGACCTCCCACATGAATGCCACCAAAGGCTCCCTCACTGCCGCTCTCACGACGACAGGCAGCCCGCCCCCCGCAGCTTGCCGCCGCAGACATGCACTTGCTGTGCTGGTGCCTTGAGCTGCCCCTGTTGGCAACACAGGTTACCACAACCCAGCATCCCAGGGATTTGCTCTCTGCACCCACTCCCTATTGAAGACAGGGGCCAGTTCAAGGTCTTTGTCCTAATATTCAAATTCTTCTATGAGGTTTGGGGCCCAGCTATCAGAGTGATCATATCTTCCTCCATGATCCTGACCTGTCACCACAGCTATATTCCACCAAAACAACTCAAGCTATTGACTGATTTGGGGAGGCTTATGAGTGTAGGAGACAAAACTTTCACTTTCACCAGAGCTGGACCAAGGCTATGGAACTTGCTCTCACTAGAGATAAAAATGACCACAGACCTCATCATTTTCAGAACTAAATGCAAAACTCAGTTCTTCCACTTAGCTTCCCTTCAATAATGTTTTTCACATACACATTGGGATACACAACACACTTACTCTCACAAAAAAAACCCCAAACCTGCTTTGATTCTTGTCTTCCGTGTGCTGCCCCTTATATTTCTGAGAGCCTATTGGAGGCAGCTACTCTTTTCTGTCGAGTTGAGATACAGAGAGTCACAAAGAAGAAAAACATGGTGCTCGTTCATGGAGACTTTATTTTCGTTCTTTCTTATTTTTGTGGTTTCTTTTAATCTAAAATAAATAATTCAGATTGAAAATACAGTATTGTCAACTCATGGTTTTCTTAAGGCACCAGCTCCTGGAATCATGTGATTCAGTGACAATCTCATATTTTTTTCCTTTCCTTTCCTTTTTCAATTTTTTTTAAAGTAAATTTATCACTCTTACAGTTGTGAAGAAACGCTTGGAAATGTGAATTCCTTAAGGCTCAAAAACTAGATATCAACCAAAGAACCCAAAACATATTATTTAAAATCTCATGACTTTTAAGCCAATCTCATGATTTTGAGGGGCCTGGCACATGAGTTTTGAACACATGGGATTGGCAATATTGAATGTATATAGTTGCTCTTTGTGCATGGCAAATGTCCTACAATATAATGACCAAACTCAGAGTTGTTTGATGGGCTCTGACAAGAATTTTATCCAGTTTTCCTTGCTCAAGGAAGTTCACTACAACATGAGGCCTTAAAGATGTGGAATGAAAAGTAAAACCAAGGAGGAACATCCTGTTTATAACACAAAATATATGAAAATGGATGTGCAAATCCTTGTCCAAACATCAACAATTTGGTGTGGAGGAGGACAGAATTCAAAAGCAGTGAACCTGATGAACTCATAACCTTCTTCAGCTCTTGTAAAGTAGTCCCCAAAACTCCCAAGGAAGTCCAGTTCAATCTTATGAGCATTAAAAGCCTTGATTGTTTGAAAAATGGTTACACTAGCACCTTTGCAGAAAGGGACAGATGGTGAGAGCTTTACTGCCTGAAAATTTTGCAAAGAAAAAGATTTGAGTGAATATCATCCTAAAATATCAGTGTCTAATTTCACAGGTTAATTTTGCAAACTGTTGCTGTCAATTTACTTTCCTAGTGGCCACCTCTGGGAGACAACATGCATCTGTGTCTAATGCCCTTGGTTCCATCTTTCAGGAGAAACGGGTGGAGACCCTATTCCATTAAATCAAGCTCTACATAGTCAAGGAAAGAAAAATATGACAGCTAACAGGCTATGCCAGGAACAGCTAAATATAGATTTGGTGGAAAACGGTCTTCACCCTGAAGTATTTCAGTTTCTAGTGAGTAAATTCATGGTCCTTCTGATGGATCACCCCAGAACTGAAAGATACTCTCCTTTTTCTCCTGAAAGATGGATCCAAGGGCATTGGGCACAGATGCTGCCTCCCGGAGACGGCCAATAGGCCTTATGTACACCTTGCCTCCTTACCTCCTGCTACCCAGAACTATCCAGAAGATTAGTAGGAAGATGGCTGTGGTAATATTAGTGGCTCTGTATAGGCCAAGGAGGTCCCGATTCTCTAGGCTCCCGAACATGGCTCAGTTGACCCCAATATCTTCCCTTTAAGACATGATCTGCTCTCTCAGGGACCAATTTGTAACCCGGAGCCAGAGTATCTAAGATGAATTACCTGGTCTTTGAACGATTTTGCATGAAGAAGAGAAAATATTCAGAAGGTATAATCTCTGCTATTGGCATATATATAAATTTCCAAAAATCTTCCCTATTCTAGAATATGATGGAAGTTTAAACAGTGGTGCAAGAAATGTAGCTTCTGTCCTTCACTTGCTATATTGCAGATTTTGGAATTCTTACTGGAGTGTCTGATCAAGGGCTTCACAAACTAAAATGTCTAGTAGCTGCACTATCAACATACTTTTCTCCACAGGCAGGAAGTGGATCTCTTTTTACTGGCACATCAAGCATTTCCTCACAGCCACACCCTTACTTCATCTTCCTAAGATTCATTAGGCACTTCTATGGTCCTCAGTTTGGTTCTTAAAGCCCTCATTCGACTTTCCTTTGTGTCCCTCAGGAAGGTATCCATGTATTTCCTCTCCATCAAGGTGGCTTCCTGGTAGCCATCTCTTCTGCCCAACACTTGCTTGTATTTAAGCACAGCCATTGACTGGAGGATTGTCTCCCCAGCATAATTGTTTTGGGCTCTGATATTTTTGTCAAGCCACATCACATCTAACTTTGTCTATCCCTGCTCCTCAGCCTGGCCTAACAATTTCTAACTTTTCAGTGTTATTAATAAAAATGATAGTGCAAGAAATAACACTTTTTCCAAATGAAAAATAAAAGTTAAAAAGCATCACAGCTGTCGCCAAGGATTCACCAAAAGCCATATCAGCAGTTTCTGTTTTAAAAACATTTTTGTTCCTTTCCCTTGCACTGATGCAGCTGCAGCTTTCGACAGTGCTTCAACTATGGCTGATCTGCCTATTAGTGTTCACTTTTCATTAAAAGATAAAGAAACAGTTTTTAACACCTCCAGATTTATATCTTTTAAACTCTGAAAGTGAAGGTTAAATGTAGCACTGCATCTGGTGAAGCTGTGTTAAAACCAAGGTCAAGTATTTTACATTTTAGGTGTGGGAAGATCTGTTTGTTCTCCTATTGAATTCTGAATGTCAGCTGAAATTGTCAAAAGTCACTCCAAAAACTTGAAATAGTAATAAAATACTGTGGCTATCTGAATACTAATGGAATCTAATTTAATTTTCTCTAGGGGCTAACCAAAGATGAGAAAAGGAATTCCTAGCCAACCATCAATATTTGGGTGAGCTGGAGCAGCACTGTATTCCATAAAAGCCCGCAACAGCATACTGTTTTGACCGTTGGAAGGCAGATGCCCTCAATACACGTTGTGATCATTGCTTTTGTCAATTCCTCAAAGTGCTTTCCTCTTCCTAATAACTTTACCTCCATCTGCATGGGGTTAGCTTGAGCCAGCTTTCTATCATCCAGGTCCCAGTCTCCTTCAGACACTGAGGCAGTTGGACTGTAGCATTGTCTCCGTTATCTGAAAAAGATGTAGAGCTGGATGTCATCAGCATATTGATGACACTGTAATCCATGATGATGCATGACCTCCACTAACAGTCTTACTCTCTTGCAGTGTCATAACAGACAGGGACGTTTGGACCCCTTGAACTTCACAGGAGAGAGCCTACAAGGATGTATAGTTGTCTACTGTCACCCTCTGAGACTTATCCGAAGAATGAGCAGAAAGATATTGCTAAATTCCAATGTAATGGCATGCCTATTCAAGTCGTGTAAACCCAGTGTAAGCGAGCTCCTTGGAACCTCTATTTCTGTAATCTTGGGTAGTGATGTTCCTTATTCTTTTTTATTCTTTTTTCTTCCATCCTCTTCTGTGTCTTTTTCTTGGTCATTGTCATTTTGTCAGCAGTATAATTAAGTCTCTGAACAAAATATATAAGTGCAATGACTATTCATGCCAACAGCTGTTATAATACTGATATTCAAACAAAGAATTAGTACACCACTGACACAAAATATATGGACTATGAATTGATTATTTAACACTTCTGTTTCTGTCTTACACCTGACTTAGAATCTGGTATACATGTGTAAAAATACAGTGTATTGCTTACTATTACAGTAAGTGTGTCACTGTTAATGAATGGAATGGCATATAGAACGTGTGTTTTATACAATTCTATTTGTTATTTTAAAACATTAAAGTTATAAAATATTTTTAAATCACCTCTATTAGTAGCCAATTATTCATATTAGAAGACCTAGTATGATCATCGTTACACTATACACAGAGGGAGTCAACACAAAACGGCTCTTGAACTCAGTAAGAACATCCACAATTGAATGTTTACTCTATTGCAGGGAGTTGTTTTCTACACATGCTGGCTATACTTCATTGACATCCTCATTCCTTATGAGTCTCGGAGGGTGGCAATAAGCAACTATACCTCCGAGTGGGCTTGTGACATCCAAGAGGGCTCAGTCTTGTCATCCCCTCCTTTTATGCAACTGCAAAAGAGTAAGGCTGTTAGGGAACATCATGAGTCAAACATGCTGTTATTCTCTCCCACTGAAGCCAAACGGTGAATCGGCATCACTTTATTTTTTCTTAATCCTGTAGAGCCTTTGAGTTTCCTACTGAACGTGCCTGGCACTTGTGAAAGTTCTAAGGAACCTTTGGAATGTTGGCATTCCATCCGGCACCTTTTAGCATTTATATGTGGAGCCTTCAGCATATGTTGTTTCAACAAGTGGAACTTGTAGGTGCTTACTGCTTAACTTCAACTTTTAAAATATGCAGATTAAGTCATAATAGGGTAATCTTAGTTGGTTGGCCTAATTTGCATATTTAATGTCAGGCTTCAAATATGAAGGTTTGATCCCTATAGCTCCCAAGATATCTGCACTAAAAATAAACTATCCTCATTGGTTATGGCTGCCATGGCAGCAAACGTGTGCCACTTGTTGGACAGTACAGATGTATGGGTCTGTGATGCCTCAGTGAACACAACTGACCTCTGAGGTTCTGCAACATCTAGAACCACAAGCCACCCCTTCTGAGGAGTACAGGAGAAGCTCAGTTTTCATTTTTTTAAAATAGCTTCCTTGTCTTTTCCTTGCAAAGATAACTTTGACTATATAACTGGGGAAAACTCATTACCAGGGTTGAGAACTTGTCACTGATTTTATTCTTAAAATCACAGGTTATTCAGTCCCTTCACCTATACAGGGGGCCAGGATCTGAAGCCCAGAAAAAACAACATAATCAGACTCCTGATATTTTGGAAGAAAATCAAGCTTGCAGTTGTGGAGGTCAGTCCTGGGGTTAATGATGATGGTATGAGGACAAGCTCCCACCCAGTCAGCTATATGCAGCTGAGGCAGGTCCTATGCTGAGCAACAAGCATGACTTTAATATGTCCATGTGGAGGGGCAGCTCAGCATATGAGAAACAGCATGAGCTAGTTGACTACGCAAAGGACAGAGAACAAGGCACTATTCCCAGCTCTGAGTGACACCTCCTCTCCCACAGCCCCCATGGCTTTTGGCAAGTCAATTTTCCTTCTCTGTCACACATATAATCCCAGATTCTGAGCTCAGGGTTGCGAGCAAGGATGTCACAGAGTGTGTGAGTAAAACAGTTCCAAACTGGCTTTCCATGGGCTTTACATTATGAGGGAGAGTGGAGCAGAATCCAGCCCATAGTCCTTCTTTTGCTGAACATTTAAGTTCAAAGTCTGTCCTATCTCCACCACAGAAGGTTGTCTGGGCCTGCACAGTAGGCTGTATTGCAGAACAAGTACAGCAAGGGAAAAAAAGGAAAGCTGATTATAAAAGATGAGCTGTGAACCTAGCCCTCACACAGGTCCTCTGCAGAGGAAAACATGAACTTTCCCATCAGTCCTCACTAGAATTATTTTAACTGCAAGGATGCAAAGAAAACACAAGCTAATTATAAAAAGGAACATTGTCTTAATATCTTAATGAAGCGGTTTTGCTAACAGTGAGAGACCTGAATTTTAATGCATTTTAAGAGCTTCTTGATTACGTTTGTTAGTTGATATGATCATTTTAAATTATCTGTATGTGGCTTTACTCCAGCTTAAAAACTGCATTAAGCAATGTACTCTAAACAGGCGTTAATGAAGCAGGAGAGTAACACAAACACTGTTGTTAAGAAATTCACTTAAAAAGAAATCTAAACTAGTTAACATAAAACATGTCATCACACCCGACAGTTACACCTTTCAATATAATTGTTTATACACTTGCCAGATAATTCTTCAAACATATTTTCTTCTGAAAATAATATTCCATGAGATTGACAGCTAGTGTATCTCTGCCACTAGTTCCTGTTTAATTATGCAGTACATTGCATACAAATTCTCGGACAGATAAAACTTGCATTAAAACATTGTATGCTGAGGAAGTTGAAATTAAGAATGGGTATACTAGTTTGGAAAATCCCATTCCATCTCTCAGCATTAGAACCAATCCCTCTTTTTTGTTCTCAAAATGTTTTTTTGCTCTTCTGATTCTGCTCTGGATAGGGCAAAGAACCTGAAAAAGGATTAATTATGAGTGTATCCACTGGGAGGTTCCTATCTATTCTTTCCACAGAGATTAATGTTGAAGTTTGAAGGTTCATAAATGATCCCATGGTAATTCATAACCATCAGTATTAGTTTAAGAAGCTTGCTGATAATGTTCTTACATATAGTAAATTTAACTGTGTTAGTTGCAAACAGGGCATACTTTGGTGTTGCTTAAGTAAGTTTTATACGGATTGATACTGTTCATCTTGTTATAAATGAAACTACAATTTTTGTTGCCGTCACTGGAGATTAAAAATGTACCTAAAATCATATGCATCTTCATGAGAATTTGTAAGGGCAAGTAAGAAACAGAATCTTATTTAACATAGACAACTATTGAAAACATTCTAATTGCACAGCTCAGTTTAATTTATTTTTAGGTCATGCTGCCCTCTAGGGGATTAAGCATATAACCGGGTGTTTTTTGCATATATAATTTTCCTAATTCAGACTTTCTTTCTTCAAGAAAAAAGCGGATACTTCCTTTGTACTGCAGTAGAAATATGAACCAAACATTATTTTAATAGAATTTCACAAATAGTTATTTTAAGTATTATTTGTATTATTTCCCTAGAAACATTCTTAATAATTAGCACATAGCCACAACTGTACACATACAGGGACCACACTTCAAATGTGTCCACAATCCTACATTAGAATGCTTGTATAGAGTCCAATCCAAAGCCTACTGAAATAAATGGGAATTTTTCCATTAGTTTCAATACTTTAATGTCTGAGCATCAAAATGTGGAATTTAGATGTTTAGGTTTTTAAAAAGTGGATCTTCTGGCTATAACAAATACTATGCATGCAGTCAGAAGCAAATGCAAGTCATCTTTTCAAATCATTTATCACGTTTTATAAAACCACGGTAGAATATATTTAATGTGCATTTATTGCTTTTTCAGGTGTATAGACAATCCCAGTCCACAGTACAGATATTTTTATCATGCCAAAATGTTTAAAATAGAATCAAATGCAGATTATTCAAAATATCAACAAGCATGGGGATTTTTAAAGATGGAATAAAAAAAGTAGAATAAGAAAAGGAAGAAGAAAAGGAAAAGAGAGTGAAGAAGAAAGGGGAATGATTAGTAACCACTAAATGGGCTGGTAAATAGAAATGCTTTTTTCATAGGAGACAATTTTTGTTAAGGAGATAGGCTAACATTTTCAAAAGCACCTAAGTGACTTAGGAGCCCAAGTCTTGTTTTCAAAAGCATTTAAGGGCCAGATTTTCAATAGGAATCAATAAAAGTTAGGCACCTAGACACTTTTGAAAATCCTGTTAGACACTTACCTACATCTTAATGCATCTAAATACCTTTGAAAAATCTGGCCCTTAGATACTTCTTTGAAAAAAATGACTATACTACCACCACCCTCTGCTCCAAATCATTTCTTGTGTTCCAAATAAAAATGAACCAACTAAACAATGAGTGACGTGCACTTTGGTGTTTAAGTCCCATTGAAAAATCAATGGATGTTAGGCTTCTCAGGGATTGCCCAGCAGTTCAGACTGCAGGGTGTGAGAAGCAGTGCACGCCAAAGTGCTGCACTGTAACTCCCTTGTGTGGATGCTGTGGGCATGAACCGAACTAGGAACCTTTTTGTTTGTGCCCACAGTATCCACAAGGGGGAGTTACAATGCTGCTATTCACACCCCCATAAACTGAATTGTGGGGCAGCGTAGACATAGCCTCAATCTCTTAGGCAATCTTGAATTTTTACCTGGAATTGCAGTTCTCCGTTAACAGTGCTTTAGCATCACAGTCCTAGTGCAAATGACATACATGCCTGAATTAACAAGTTTTGTTTTGAACCTCTCACTGCTTTTTGAAAGTATTTACCTGGAGGAAGTTAGCTTCAGTGCAGAGGACCTGCGCAAGGCACTTCATACCGTGTGTGCCTTAGGGATCTACTGTGGGTTTGGGATGAGGGATTATGGCATGCCCCATGTAGGGGTGGTGGAGTGGCCTCCACATCCATTAGAAGGCTTTCACAGCAGCTCCAAATAAATTGGGATAGAGTGTGCAGCTGGGGAGTAGCCTCTAGATCAGTTTTAGCTAACACATTAGGGTTACTGCCCCCTAGGGGTCTCCATGATTAGCTATCACACATTAAAATGTAACTGGCCCTATCTAGCTATGAATTGTAAAATGTGTTAGTTACAAAATTTTTGCTAACACATTTCAGAAATAGACCTATTATCTGTGGGCGTGTCTACACTACAGGATTATTCCAATTTTACATAAACCGGTTTTGTAAAACAGATTGTATAAAGTCGAGTGCACGCGGCCACACAAAGCACAATAATTCGGTGGTGTGCGTCCATGTACCGAGGCTAGCGTCGATTTCTGGAGCGTTGCACTCTGGGTAGCTATCCCATAGCTATCCCATAGCTCCCGCAGTCTCCCCCGCCCAATGGAATTCTGGATTGAGATCCCAGTGCATGATGGTGCAAAAACAGTGTCGCAGGTGATTCTGGGTAAATATCGTCACTCATTCCTTTTTCCATGAAAGCAACGGCAGACAATCATTTTGCGGCCTTTTTCCCTGGATTGCCCTGGCAGACGCCATAGCATGGCAACCATGGAGCCTGTTTTGCCTTTTGTCACTGTCACCGCATGTGTACTGGATGCCACTGACAGAGGCAGTACTGCAGTGCTACACAGCAGCATTCATTTGCCATTGCAAGGTAACAGAGATGGTACCAGTCGTTCTGTACCGTCTGCTGCTGTCATGGGTGCTCCTGGCTGACCTTCACTGAGGTTGGCCAGGGGCACAAAAACAAAACTGGGAATGACTCCCCGAGTCAATTCCTCCTTTATGGTTTATCTAAAAATAGAGTCAGTCCTGCCTAGAATATGGGGCAAGTGTACTAGAGAACTAGTGTATCAGAGAACCAGAGAGCACAGCTGCTCCATGTCAGATCTCACAGAAATGATGAGCTGCATGCCATTCTAGGGTGTGCCCCTGCAACAACCCCACCCGTTGCTTCCCTCCTCCCCCAACCCTTCTGGGCTACCGTTGCAGGGTCCCCTCATTTGTGTGATGAAGTAATAAAGAATGCAAGAATAAGAAACACTGACTTTTTAGTGAGATAAAATGAGGGGGAGGCAGCCTCCAGCTGCTATGATAGTCCAGGCAGGACATTAAACGGTGGAGGGGAGAGGAGCACAGCATCCCGCTGCTATGATAGTCCAGGCAGTACAGAATCTTTTCTTTAGACATGAAAGGGGCAGGGGGGCTGATGGTGTTCAGCCCCAAGTTGCTATGATGAGGACGGTTACCAGCCGTTCTGTACCATCTGCCAGGAATAACCGGGAGTCATTCCTATTTTCACCCAGGCACCCCGGGCGACCTCACCTGAGGCCAGCCAGGAGCACTCACGGGCTGATGACGAGGACAGCTACTAGTCCTACTGCACTGTACCATCTGCCTCCGGGGAAGGGAAGGGAGAGGATGCTTCTGTTCATTGCCCCAGCACCATGTCTACCAGCAGCATGCAGTAGACATATGGTGACATTGAAAAAAGTCAAGAAATGATTTTTTTCCCTTTTCTTTCATGGGGGGGGGTGAGGGGAAGTAAATTGACGACATATATCCTGAACCACCCCGGACAATGTGTTTGACCCTACAGGCATTAAGAGCTCAGCCAAGAATGCAAATGCTTTTTGGAGACTGTGGGGACTGTGGGATAGCTGGAGTCCTCAGTCACCCATCCCTTCCTCCATGATCGTCCATTTGATTCTTTGGCTTTCCATTACGCTTGTCACACAGCACTGTGCTGTGGACTCTGTATCATAGCCTGGAGATTTTTTTCAAATGCTTTGGCATTTCGTCTTCTGTAAAGGAGCTGTGATAGAACAGATTTGTCTGCCCATACAGCGATCAGATCCATTATCTCCCATACGGTCCATGCTGGAGCTCTTTTTGGATTTGGGACTGCATTGCTACCCGTGCTGATCAGAGCTCCATGCTGTGCAAACAAGAAATGCAATTCAAAAGTTTGCGGGGCTTTTCCTGTCTACCTGGCCAGTGCATCTGAGTTCAGATTGCTTTCCAGAGCGGTTACAGTGGTGCACTGTGGGATACCGCCTGGAGGCCAATACCATCGATTTGCGGCCACACTATCCCTAATCCGATATGGTAATACTGATTTCAGCGCTACTCCTCTCTTCGGGGAGGAGTAAAGAAATCGGTTTAAAGGCCCTTTATATTGATATAAAGGGCCTCGTTGTGTGGACGGGTGCGCGTTAAATTGGTTTAACGCTGCTAAAATCGGTATAAATGCGTAGTGTAGACCAGGCCTTAGTCTAAATAAAGCCACAGAATAGAATCAGGAGACAAAGGGACTAGCAGCATCTAGCACCTTCAAAACGCCAGCACCATACAGTGCAGTGAGGAGGGAGAGAGAGAGGCAAGTAGAACTAGAAAGAGTCTAGCCCCAGATATGTCAGCTCAGCCAGCAGCAGCAAGCCTGCAAGCCTGGGTCAATAGCCTTAGCCTTGGGGACTCGTGCTGCCATGCTAAAAATAGCTGTGTAGATGTGTGGCTTGGGCTGGAGCCCACCCATCTCCCATGGGCTGTATAGATATAAGAAGGTCCCTCCCTCCACTGTAAGTTTAGAGCACTGAGATCAGAGCATGCTCATATGCTGCCTTTTCCGCAAAGCCAAATAAATGCTGACTAAACATTTTGTTATTGGCCGTTACAGATTCACTGAAAATGAAGCCTACCGAGGAGATGGTTCAATTTTCACAGAGTTCCAGTGGAACCCACCAAAAACCTGTCTGGTTTCCTGCCAGCCTACATGGCTCCTTGGCAGCCCCACTATAGAGACTGCCTCAGAGTCAGGGCTTCCAGGTCCCACAGCTCTGGGGCAGCCCACCAGGCAGACTGCAATGGAGCCACCAGTCCATGTTGCCTTTTATTCCTAATTGGAATGAAATCAAATGTCAGGATATTGAAATCCTCCACAAAATGGAGTCAGCGTCCTGCACCTCCATTCTACTTGTCAATCCTGTTTGGGACACAGAATCAGGTGAACCTCAGACTTTAAGAGTAACTCAGCCCCTCTGCAAGCTCCAGCCCCATCACAGAAGCAGCATAAGGGGCGCTACTGGGGGAAAGCCAAGGGAGAGGAGATAACCAGTCTCTGATCTCAGTGAGGTAGCAGGTAGAGAGGGGGACCTGTAACCAAGAAGTGGAAGTCCTATGAGCTGGAGAGGGATGTGCCAGAGGGAACGTCACAGGTGACACTGTCCCTTTAAGAGGGAGCAGGGCCAATGCACCCATAGCTTGTCAGATGACCCCAATTAGGTTTAAAAGAGGGCACCTAGGACTGGGGAAGAGATAGACTTGGTGAGTTAAAGAGCTGCAAGAAGTGGGATCAGCTAGAAGTTCCTGAGAGGTAAAGAGGGGAAAGAAATTCTGGGTTCTGTAACCTAAGGTAATCTTAGGAATTGTGTTTTTTGTTGCTTACATTCTTATGTTTAGGAGAATAGAACTACCTGAAAAGAAGTTCCGGATGTGGCAGAGAGTCCTTTGTGAGTTGGGGAGAAGGCTAGCTTGTTACAGGGAGCCTGTGATCTGGTGAGTAGTGGGGAACTCAGGCACAGAACAGAGCTATTTGTTTGTCTGTCTGTCTGTCTGTCTGTCTTGTTTCCCCCCTTCCAGGAGTTGCAGTGGTGAGAATTACAGCAGAGGAGCTATTGGGGGTGGAGGAAAGGGAGTGAGGATTTATTTACTGGGTGAAGAGAGAATACAGGAACATATTTAGTTTGGGTGGCCTGTTTGTTTAAATCTGGAGTACTAGAAATGATTGTGGGAGAGATTGGGGGTAACGTGAGAAATAAGAGGAGGGAAAGGTAGCTAACTGCCAGCCCTGTGTTTTGGAAACTGACCCAACTCTCTGCTTCCAGTGAAGCCAAGGGGACTTAAGCACTTACTCAGTGGAAGCAGCTAGGCCAGTGCTAAGTGCTTTTGAAAATCCTGCCCAAAATGCATAAGACTTTTCAGTGGGGAGGAGGGAAACCAGCAAGAGTCCCATTAGCAAATGGTCATTTCAACTTGGAGGGGGTGGCCTCAGCTTTCCTCATGCATTAGTATGCCACAAGCAGCATTGTGGCATCATGAGTTGGATGAAAGCACTCTCATTTAGGCACATGTAGAATGATAACACTGGTCTACAATTTTTGAGAAGTCATCTGCTTCAGAGATAAAATGTCATATTTATTATGTATTTTGATGTGCTGAATTCAGATATGACAATTAAAACAACTGATTGGCTACTGTTTCTAAGATATTTAAGTTTTTACATTTTATGTCTATGTATATTGTGTAGATAGTAGAGTTTTAATCATCAATTGTAAACCTAGGTCTTTTCATGTGTTTATGGTTGCTTTACATGATAATATTTCACCTGTCCTGTTTATGTAACACTTTAAAAATCAGCAAAAGGGTTATATAAATAAAAGTTATTATGAAACAAAAGGCAAAAAACTATTATGTACATAGTTTAGTCTTATTCAGTGTCTACTCGGCGCTTCTTGGCTTGTCTCTTGTATTCATTAAATGGAGCATCTCTTGTCACTGTCCAGCAATAGTCTGCAAGCATTGATGGGCTCCATTTGCCCTGATAGCCTGCCAGGAGATTCCAGCACTGTAGTCTGGAGCCCAACAGCTCTGCCTTACTCTTGGATAGTTCCAAATCCCTGACAAGGTCATTCAGTTCACCTTGTGTTATGAGGTATGGTTCAGAGGAGGAGGATGGGAGAAAATGTGGGTCCTGTGACATTGATGGTTCAGGACCAGAAGTTTCATCCTCTTCCTCTTCCTCGTCTGACTCAAGTGAGAATGATTCGGGTGCATCAGGAACCGGCAGTCCTTCTCCGTGGGGTACTGGGCATATAGCTGATGGAATGTTTGGATAATGCACAGTCCACTTTTTCTTCTTTGACACACCTTTCCCAACTGGAGGCACCATGCAGAAGTAATGATTGCTGGTATGATCTGTTGGCTCTCTCCAAATCATTGGCACTGCAAAAGGCATAGATTTCCTTTTCCTGTTCAACCACTGGCGAAGATTTGTTGCACAAGTGTTGCAGCATATGTGTGGGGCCCACCTCTTGTCCTGATCTCCAATTTTGCAGCCAAAAGAAAGGTGATAGGCTTTCTTAACCATAGTGGTTATACTGCGCTTTTGTGATGCAAAAGTCACTTCACCACAAACATAGCAGAAGTTATCTGCACTGTTCACACAAGTACGAGGCATCTCTGCTCACTTTGGCTAAAAAGACATGTGTCCCTTTGCAAAATCAAACACTGACAAATAAGAGAGCACAACACTGTATGATTTCTAGAGCTGATATAGGGCAATTTGTTCATCAGAGTGATGTAAGCTTTGTTATGATTGCATCATCCATGACTTCTAGGAATAACATGATGCAATTCATATCATGTATGACACAATGCCAGCTTCAGATTGCATCATTCATTGTTTTGCCTAAAAAGTAAGTACTGTCCAAACCCAGTCATAGGTTTATTCATAGATCCAGTCAAAGATGTATTTTAGTCATTTCTGGTTTAAATTGAGATCTCTTCCCTTTATAACTCACTTATCCTCTGCCGTTCCCAAGTCAAGGTTCGTATATACTGACCCAACAGCATATCTTGAAAACTAGAGCCAATCAACAATTTTAAGCATCATTTTCGTTCTCAGTGGCCCAGAATTAGTAAAGTTGGACTACATTTATTTCAGAAGCATTTTGGCTGTAGAGCAGTGTGATTAATGCTCCCCTTGCTGCCCTCTCCCACCCCATTGGGTTGGCTTTACCTGCTAGACCAAAGACTCAGGTAATAATAGCAAGGATATGATCATATTTGTTAGTGGCTACAAGACTTCATTCCTTATGAGGGAGCTCACCCTTCCTTATCGAAAATAAATCAATGGAGTAGAAAGAGAGCAGAGTTCTAAGAAGACCTGGTCAAAAGTGTTCAGAATGTTTTCCTGTCAGAAAATGCTGATTTGGTTAAATGAAAATGTTTTGTGGGAACATACCAATCTTACTGAAAAATGCAATGAGAAATTATCAATGTTTAGTTTCAAAACAGCCTTCTCAAAACATTTATTAAAGTCAAATTAAAATGTTTTTTGAAAAGGTCCAATGAAAATATTTCAGAATATTTTGGTTGGGGTGGTTGGGGGAGAATGAGATTTCTACCTTTTTTGTCCCAATTTGAGATGAAATGAAACTTCAAAATCTATAAGTTTTGTAACTAACTCTAGTTCTAGTGTATCCCAGCTAATTCAAGCAGGCAATAAAATCTGAAAAAGCAGCCATTGAAAGACTTGTGTGAATGGCAACAAGAACTGAAAAATTCAGATTTTGAAGGCCAGAAGGAACTATTAGATTATCTAGTCTGACCTCCTGTATAACACTGACCACAGAAATTCACCTAGTTTCCCCTGTAATCAGCCCAATAACTCGTTTCTCTAAAGCATCAGAGTGTCAGGACAAATGGTCTTTATTTCTCTTGGAGAAAAGGTGGGTAAGAATATCTTATTGGACTTATTTCTGCTGGTGAGAGAGACAAGATTTTGAGCTCTACAGAGCTCTTCAGGTCTTAGTTACAGACTAATCATAACTTGTATGTAAAATTTTTGAATGTTTACAAAACAAAAGGTTGGCTAGTGAGGGATGCGCTGACTACATATATATGTCTGATCGCTATCTCTGTTCCTCACCCCCTTCTGCCCTTGCTTCTGTGCCACTCTAACAAAGACCTTTCCTCTATTGGTGCTTGCTTTTCCTCTTCCAGACTTTCTTTCCACTGTCATTCCTACAGGAGAAAGTCACATCACTCATTACCTGACAGTGTCATTTACTGTTTTTTCTGGCTGACCTCTTTGTATTCCCTTCTGATTTTTCTCTGTATCAACTTTTTTAATTTAAAAAAGAAATAAACCATTCTGTAAAACATTCCTAAAATATTTTGTGGTACGTGAAAAATACATGATGGGTAAAATTGTCAAAAGTGACTAAGGCTCTAAGCCTCATTTTCAAAAGTAATTTAGGAGATGAGTCATATTGAACTCCAATATGACTTTGGGTAAAAATTTGAAAAGCACTTTCTGTAGCTTCCATTTATAAGCAGTGCAAGTATCCCAGGTTCATGTTGCATATTTATAAGGAGCTTCTGATATGTGCATTTTTGGTAGTATAATTTAAAATGATGCAGTCTTGTAGCTTTTGCTCAGATAAAACACTTATTAAAGTAAAGACAGTTTTGGAACGTAAAAATTATGAAACGTATCAGCATTTTCCATAGACAATGTGAATAATCACAAGATTCATCAATAAATATAGGGCTCAATCACAGCTTTGCCAGGATCCCAGAGCAAGGCCCAGTGCATTGTTGCTTTGCCTCAGGAGCAGTCCAGGAGGGAAATTGTCTCCCTCATGGTTCCCCACACCCCTGAGGAGGGAGTAAGATGTGCCAGGTCTATACCAGGCATAACATACACTAAGCAGCCCAAGACAGGAAGCAGGAGATGGAGCCAGAGCTCCTCACCTTCCTGTCTTCCTGTCCACCTGCACAGGGAGTAGGAAAGGATGGTTCTTAGGAGCCTCCTGCACTGCTGCCTGTGATGTTGGTAACTATCACAGGAGCCTGTTACATCCTTGTGCCATTGTGCTACCTAGGCAACAATTTGGCCCATGGAAGATAAAAAAAAACAAAGGAGAGAAATGAAAATATCCAATATCATGCTCATGGCAAGGTAAGACACTTTAAATAGAGTGGAATCCTTTTAAATGTAACCCAGACATCTTTTACAAGATAAAATGGACTTGTGTTGCATATTACTCTGGGTGGTTCCCCTAAAACAAAGGGCTTCTTATGAGTACGGTACTACTTAAAATGGGTAAGGTGCCACAGTCAGATTCTGATAGTACTACTCAACCTCATAACTGGGGACTTTGGATGCTGCTCTGATACAAACAAATAGTAATATCCACACAGCAAACAAATGCAATTAGATTTTCAATCTCCATGTGATTGTTCCACAGAACTTGGTGAAACAGAACTACTTTTTTTTCCCATTATTAGCTAGTGTCTCAGTCATTTGGTTTTGATAGCAAGACATTTTACTTAAAGACAAAGTTTGCAATTCTTTAACCCTCAGTAGAATGATTACTATAATTTAAGAAAATGATATTCATTCTAATTAAGCTGTTTTCAGACAATTAAATTGCTTCCTGATTTTCATAATTGTCTCATTTCTAAGATCTACCTCTTTCTTGATTAGTGAGGTAGAAAAAATCCCAATATTTAGCAGTTAAAGATAAATCTCCAGCAAACATGCCTGGCCAGATTTCTCCACTCCCATCCCTTCCCAGTTGTTTTGTGCTGCTCTGTCTCTGCAAAACCACCAGAAAGCCTGTTTAACAGTGAAATTAAAGGCAATCCCAGGAGAAAGAGGAATAATGGCCTCTGCTGTTCCTGGCTTGCGGAGTGCAGCCAGGCATAAGTTAGAGCACTCTTTGTTGCTCTATTTTTTACTAGGAAATAATCCAGTCCCCAGATGGTCTAGAATCTTTAGGCCACAACAATGGTGTATAAACCTCTTTCTCTCACTACCCTATCTATCTGCTCTAATGTTCTGAGAATATTACCCCGATTTCTGAACAGAACTTCTCAAAAACCAAAGACTGTCCTCCATGGGTATGTCTACACTTGAGTTGGAGGTATAACTTCCTGTTCAGATAGACCTAAGTGTGCTGGTGTCCAGCAGGCTAAAAATAGAAGTGTAGCTGCAGGGGTGGACAATAGGCTAGCTGTCCTGTATACACACCCATGGCTTCAGTCAGAATCATAGAATTATAGAAGACTAGGGTTGGAAGAGACCTCAGGAGATCATCTAGTCCAACCCCCTGCTTAAAGCAGGACCAACTCCAACTAAATCATCCCAGCCAGAGCTTTGTCAAGCCAGACCTTAGAAACCTCGGAGGATGGAGATTCCACCACCTCCCTAGATAACCCATTCCAGTGCTTCACCACCCTCCTAGTAAAATAGTTTTTGTAATATCCAGCCTAGACCTTTCCCACTGCAACTTGAGACCATTGCTCCTTGTTCTGTCATCTACCACTACTGAGAACAGCCTAGCTCCATCCTATTTGGAACCCCCGCTTCAGGCAGTTGAAGGCTGCTATCAAATCCCCCCCACACACATTCTTTTCTGCAGAGTAAAAAAGCCCAGTTCCCTCAACCTCTCCTTAATCATGTGCCCCTGCCCTCTAATCATTTTCATTGCCCTCTGCTGGACTCTTTCCAATTTGTCCACATCCTTTCTGTAGTGGGGGCCCCAAAACTGGGTGCAGTACTCCAGATGTGGCCGCATCAGTGCCAAATAGAGGGGAATAATCACTTCCTTTGATTTGCTGGCAATGCTCCTACTAATGCAGTCGTTAGTGTGCCCTTGTGTTCTAAGAATGCTGTTAACTCCTATCTAGCTTCTCATCAACTGAAATTCCTAGGTCCTTTTCTGCAGAACTGTTGGTCCCCAGCCTGTAGCAGTGCATGGGATTCTTCCATCCTAAGTGTAGGACTTTGCACTTGTTCAACCTCATCAGATTTCTTTTGGCCCAATCCTCCAATTTGTCTAGGTCACCCTAGACCCTATCCCAACCCTCCAGCATATCTACCTCTCCCCCCAATTTAGTGTCATTTGCAAACTTGCTGTAGATGCAATCCATCCAATCTTTCAGATCATTAATGAAGATCTTGAACAGGACCAACCCCAGGGCACTCCACTTGATACCGGCTGCCAACCAGACATCAGCTATTGATCACTACTCGTTGAGCCTGACTATCTAGCCAGCTTTCTATCCATCTTGTAGTCCATTCATCCAATCCATACTACTTTAACTTGCTGGCAAGAATACTGTGGGAGACTATATCAGAAGGTTTGCTAAAGGCAAGGTATATCTTGTCTTCTGCTTTCCCCATATCCATAGAGCCAGTTAGTTCATCATAGAAGGCAATGAGGTTGGTCAGGCATGCTTTGCCCTTGGTGAATCCATGTTGACTGTTCCTGATCACCTTCCTCTCCAAGTGCTTCAAAATGGTTTCCTTGAGGACATGCATCATGATTTTTCTGGGAACTGAGGTGAGGCTGACTGGTCTGTAGTTCTTCCCATGTCTTCCAGTGCGGGCTGTCCCTGGATTCTTTTCCATCTCTTTTTTAAAGATGGGCACTATATTTGCCTTTTTCCAGTCATCTGGGACCTCCTCTGATTGCCATGAGTTTTCAAAGATAATGGCCAATGGCTCTGCAATCACATCAGCCAACTCTCTCAACACCCTCAGATGCATTACATCCGGCCCCATGGACTTATGCATGTCCAGCTTTTCTAAATAGTCCTTAACCTGTTCTTTCACTACTGAGGGCAGCTCACCTCCTCCCCATACTGTACCGCCCAGTGCAGCAGTCTGGGAGCTGACCTTGTCTGTGAAGATCAAGGCAAAAAAAGCATTGAGTACTTCAGTTTTTTCCACATCAGATATCACTAGGTTGCTTCCTCCATTCAGTAAGGGGTCCACGCTTTCCCTGACCTTCTTGTTGCTAACATACCTGTAGAAACTCTTCTTGTTATTCTTAACATCCCTTGCTAGCAGCAACTCCAATTGTTCTTTGGCCTTCCTGATTACACCCCTGCATGCTTGAGCAATATTTTTACACTCATCCATCTGGGAGTTCGGGTGCAATTTGGCGGAGAGGCCTTCAGTTGCAGATGGTCTTTGGTGGTACTTCAGTAATGGGTAATAAACCTTGCTACCAAAGACAGAAGCACCTGCCGCTGAAATACCGCCAAAAACCGTCTGACTGAAGTACTCTCTGCCGAATTGCCGCTGAAGACCAGGAAACAAAATATTGAGACAAATGGCATCTGGTCGGGATGCAGGACAAACTCCTCAAAATAGAGACAGTTTATACACCAATTGAGATGTCTGATCACCACCCTGGTTTGCCAGCATCATAGGATCTCAGGCCACCTTGCAGAGAATGGGAGCCAGGCGACTGCTATGCTGTACAGAGAAAAGAGTCCATGAGGGTTCAATATAACTGATGGAAGGACCAGATGATGGATCTGGTTTCACACTGCCCTACGCCATGTGTAGTCTTCCCCATCTGTGCAAAGTGGGTGTCAAATGCCCTCATTCTGACTGTTTATTCCCACTTTGCACTTGGTCTTCAATGACTAAACTTGATGTAAGGCAATGAAAATTAAGGCCCCAAGTCTCTGGGAACTGGAGGCACATTGTTTACTGATTCAAGTAGCTGGACCAGGTTCTTACAACCAGGATGACCACAGATGCAATTACAGTTATGGATGTGGAGGAACCTGAATTTGGTGAGCTGATGGCGGAGGAGAGGGAGGATGAAGCTGACAAAGTAGTCTGGCAGAGGGATGAAGGGATGCCTGATTCAAATGTAAGCCAGGGTCTGAATAGGCTCCCCCTTGCCATCTATTGATCAGCTGGGAGAATTTAGGAGCAGAAGGTATTTGTATAGACACACCTACTGTGTGTAGGTGATCAGCAGACAGACCTGTTTTGCCAAAGTGATCAATTTTGGCTAATTTGGGTCAAAATTCACTTTAGTTTTGGATGCAAGGGTAATGACATGTTATCTTTTGTGACTAAAGGGCAGCAGCAGAACTGCACATATGTCCTAATTGAGTGGGGTGGTGATGTCACCCTGATTTGAACCTCACTCGCTTAGCAGGAGATAGTGTTGCCAAAACCAAGTAAAAATCAGAGGTGGTGGGGATAGCTATTCCTATCTGGTAGTGTGTAATCTGTTTAAAGAGTTCTAGACACTATTTGACCTTTCCCTTCTAGTGTTTGAAGACAGAGCTGATGACTCTCAAGGGAGAATCCTTGTTTTTGCTCAGGGATCATTAGAGCTGAAATCACTGATAAGCTGGTTTAGGGCGCTGAATGTTAGGCCTATTGTGGGGAGAGTAATGTATTAAAAGACACCACAAAATATACTGCCACAGTGAGATTCCCTACTGCCCTGTGATATCACTAAGAGCTAAAATCTCTAAGAACTGGGCCAAGTGGCGGAACCTCAGAACATGCCATTGCAGCTAGAGGCAGAGATCATGGCAGCAGTGAGCAGCACAGTCAGTGCTCAACTCCCTCCCCTGCCTTCATGGGCTAGAGGTGAACACATGTGATTGCACCCCTGAATTCTGGGACTTTGCTGACCTCAGACAGCAAACTGAGTGGGGTCAGTGGCAGAAAAGGGGAGGGGTGTGTGACAGGGACACTCATCTATGGGATGTTCACACCACAAGGCAAAGGACACTGACCAAAATACCGTTTGCTTCTGAAGGAAAGAAAAGTTAGTCAGTACTCAGACAGATTTAAGCAATCCAGGGTCCTAGGCACACTCTGACATGGGGCCTCCCATGGCTCCACCCTGCAATCCCCCACTGACATTCCCCCCACTTGGAATGGTAGTGACACAGAGCAGGGCCAGAGAGCTAGGAAGAGTAGCCAAGGACCCCCCCTCTCTCCTCTCAGAAAAGACAGTATTTGAGAGGCATCCGGGCCTGGGGATCTTTGGGGTGATGGTGGTGTAATGAATTGCACTCGCATGGTGTTCTTTGGACAGTTGGCCTTGATATGTCCCAGTTCATTACACTTAAAGCATCTTCCATCTGATGGGTCACTGGGCCGAGGTGAGTTACTGGAGACTGGTGAGGTGGAAGAGTAGGGTGTCTGTGGCTTTACTTGGGTGGTATGTGGGGTCTTTGGCTGTCCTCGGTTGTAGGGTTTATGGTCTGTGTGCCCCCTGGGGTAATCGTTCCCCTTGACAGTAGCTTTCTTGCTTTCTGCCAGTTCCATCCATTTGGCTCCAATCTCCCCCGCCTCAGCGAGATCTTTGGGTTTTCCATCTTGTACGTACCGTGTGATGTCTTCAGGAACACCACCCAAGAACTGCTCCATTTGTATGAGGAGGTGCAGTTCTTCCAAGGTTTGAACGTTGTTTCCTGTTATCCAGGCCTCATAGTTTTTTGCAATGTAGTGGGCGTGTTTGGGAAATGACACCTCTGGTTTCCACTTTTGGGTTCTGAAGCGCCGACGGGCATGATCTGGGGTTATCCCCATTCTGTATCTGGCCTTGGTTTGAAAAAGTTTATAGTCATTCACTTGCTGCTTAGGCATTTCAGCTGCCACCTCTGCTAAAGGTCCACTGAGCTGTGACCTTAATTCTACCATGTACTGGTCTTCGGGAATGCTGTACCCAAGACAGGTTCTTTCAAAATTTTCCAAGAAGGCCTCGGTGTCATCACCTGCCTTGTAGGTGGGAAATTTCCTGTGCTGTGGAGCAATAATTGGCGCCGGGTTGTTAGGGTTGGCTGGCACATGCAGCCCAGCTTTTGCCAACTCCAGTTCATGTTTTCTCTGTTTTTCCTTCTCTTCATTCTCTTTTTGTTGTTTTTCCATTTCTTTTTGTTGTTTTTCCATTTCTCGGCGGTGGGCCACCTCTTCTTCTTCTAGTTTTCTTTTGTGTGCTGCCTCTTTGGCTGCCTGTTCTCTTTGGAAGGCTGCCAGTTTGATGCTTTCTTCCTTTTCTTTCAGCTCCATCTCTTTTTGTTTTATTTCTAGTTCCTGTTTGTATTTTTCCATCTCTCGCCTGTGTTCAGCTTCTTTGATTTGTTCTTCGGCCTCAATTTTTGCCTTAGAAGTCATGGTTCCTGTTTTCTTGTGTTGGGGTGCCCTCCGGTGTTTATCTTCTGAACTGCAGGTTCTCTGTTGCCTCCTGAAGTCTGCCTAGCAACAGTGCCTTTAGCTAATCTTCAATGTTAAGTAAACCTGAAAAACCACTTTATTTGCATGTATATAGTGCTGGTATGACTCTCAGTGGGAGTGCTATTGCATGACAAAAGACCTGTAACAGCTCCTTAATGGCTTCTTGCTTAACATGCAAGCCACAAACTGCCAGAGAGAGCAGAAAAAAAAATTCTCTCTGGTTCCCTTTTAAAACCAAACTGTTTCTCTCTGCTAAAAAGCCCTTAGCAGAGAAAAGAAAAATATAATATTCCTACTGGCTTCTGGATTCTGTCTATATCCCACCGCTGCCACCATGTCATAACCTTAGTCCCAGATTTGGACCTTAGCGTCCAAAATATGGGGGTTAGCATGAAAACCTCCAAGCTTATTTACCAGCTTGGACCTGGTACTTGCTGCCACCACCCAAAAAATTAGAGTGTTTTGGGGCACTCTGGTCCCCCTGAAAAACCTTCCTTGGGGACCCCAAGACCCAAATCCCTTGAGTCTCACAACAAAGGGAAATAATCCTTTTTCCCTTCCCCCCTCCAGGTGCTCCTGGAGAGATACACAGACACAAGCTCTGTGAAACTACACAGAGTGACTCTCCCTCTCTGTTCCCAGTCCTGGAAACAAAAAGTACTTTCCTCTTTACCCAGAGGGAATGCAAAATCAGGCTAGCAAATCCAACACACACAGATCTCCCCCCTGATTTCTTCCTCCCACCAATTCCCTGGTGAGTACAGACTCAATTTCCCTGAAATTTCCCAGTAAAGAAAACTTCAACAGGTCTTAAAAGAAAGCTTTATATAAAAAAGAAAGGAAAAATACATACAAATGGTCTCTCTGTATTAAGGTGACGAAATACAGGGTCAATTGCTTAAAAGAATATTGAATAAACAGCCTTATTCAAAAAGAATACAAATCAAAGCACTTCAGCACTTATATTCATGCAAATACCAAAGAAAAGAAACCATATAACTTACTATCTGATTTCTTTGTCCTTACACTTAGAAACAGAAGATTAGAAAATAGAAACTACTTCTCCAAAGCTCAGAGAAAGCAGGCAGACAGAAAAAAAAGACTTAGACACAAACTTCCCTCCACCCAGAGTTGAAAAAAATCCGGTTTTCTGATTGGTCCTCTGGTCAGGTGCTTCAGGTGAAAGAGACATTAACCCTTAGCTTTCTGTTTATGACAGCCCCTCTATCCTACAGGGGCAACCATCAGGGTTCCTCTCTAGCCCCCAGACTGGCAGGGGTGTCAGCAGGGAGCCCAACCGTACTTACACCCTGGTAGCTCACAGTATTTCCTTGAGTGGACCAAGCCTGGATCCCTGCCCTTTTCCCCCAGTTGCCACACACAGTCATCTCTTGGAGCGATGTTTGTAGGGAGCGCCCCCAGAGCAGTGTGTCTTAGAGTTTGTCTTCACTACGGGGGTAAATCGACCTAAGCTACACTACTCCAGCTATGTGAACAACGTAGCTGAAGTCAATGTAGCTTAGGTCATCTTACCCCAGTGTCTTCACTGCACTGAGTTGATGGGAGACGCTCTCCGATCGACTTCCCTTACTCTTCTCGGACAGCTGGAGTACTGGGGTTGACCAGAGAGCACTCTGTTGTCAATTTAGTGGGTCTTCACTAGACTCACTAAATTGACAACACTCACTGTATCGATTGCAGCAGCATTGATCTCTTTGGTAGTGAAGACAAGCCCTGTGTGTTAGCACCTGTGATGTTATCTGATTAAAATATGACTACATAAATAACAGTTGCAACCACTGTTATATATTTGCCACAAATCTTGTAGAAAATGTGGCATGTGAGATGTCTATGAAAAGGTTATGATTATGCTATCTGCAAGCATATATAATTTTTGTATTTGAAGTTATTAATATTGGCTGTATACCTGGATTTCAAATGTTTGCTCCTAGGGTAATGCCCACAAGTTAGCCAGTACATCTTGGAGGGACCATTCAAATTATGTGGCTCATCAAGAAACATTTAACTGACAATAGACCATGGGAGACGCCCATCTACACTGAATGGCCTGTCCTGCAAACGTGCTGTTTGGAATATAGGTAATGGTTTCTACTGTGTCCAGACCTTCATGCATGGACATGTGACTTGTCCATGTCATTCCAAAACACTATCTTGTCACCTGTAATTTTCTACTAGCTGTGCTGAGGGCTTTGTTTGAAACAATGGGTTTCCCTCCACATGGCAGAAGATATAAAAGGCCCTTGAAACCCCTCCATTTTGCCTCTTTCCTGCTCAAATTGTGGATCTGGAGGGATAGCTCAGTGGTTTGAGCATTAGCCTGCTAAACACAGGGTTGTGAATTCAATCCTTGAGGGGGCCATTTAGGGACCTGGGGTAAAAATCTGTCTGGGGATTGGTTTTGCTTTCAGCAGGGGGCTAAACTAGATGATCTCCAGAGGTCCCTTCCAACCTTGATGCTCTGTCCTTATAGGAGCATCCTAACCAAGGAACTGAGGTCCTTCCAATGATTTGGAAGCAGCCAGAGACTTGACAGAAGCTATCAGTTTATTCCATCACTGCTACAAGCCTGAACCAAGAACGTTGCAGTTACTCTGCGTATTTGATGCCTTTAGCCAATTTTAACTTTCACCTTTCTCTTTCTTTTTATAAATAAACCTTTAGATTTTAGATACTAAAAGATTGGCATCAGCAAGATTTTCAGGGGTAAGATCTAAGATATTGACCTGGGTGTGTGGCTGGCCCTTCGGGGTCAGAAGAACCTTTTATTTGAAGAGTGGTTTTAAAGAACCACTCGTCTCTAGGGTTTTCAGTGGTAACACAAGGATTGGAATGTCTACAGAAACTATTTTTATGACTTCTTGTTAGCCAGTGGTGAAACAGGAGTTTACTTTTGTTCCTGGTTTGGTATATCCTATGGGGGATTACACCCCAAGACTGGTGGTTATCTGCCATATTTCTCAGTTTGTTCTGAATTTGACATTCTCAGTTCTTGCCCAGGAAGACACGGTTACAACATTCTACTGAATACATAATAGAAATTGAATACAATAACAGAAAATGTGGAAATGGAAGTGTTAAAAAAAACTTTTACCGAAAAGGTTAGTAGCGATTGGACGTATAACATAGTGAATGACAGTGAAAATGAGGTAGGATCAGAGGCTAAAATAGGGAAAACAGTTAATGACTTAGACAAGTCATATGTCTTCAAGTCACCAGGACCTGATGAAATACATCCTAGAATATTCAGTCTGAGGTCAGTTGCCTAAGGAGAGATCTGAGCCATTAGCAAGTATCTTTGAAAAGTAATGGAAGACAGGAGAGATTCCAGAGGACTGGAAATTGGCACTATTTGCTCATCTATAAAAAGGTAAATAAGGACAATCCAGGGAATTATAGACCAGTCATCTTAACTTCAGTACCTGGAAAGATAATGGAGCAAATCATTAAACAATCAATTCGTGAACACCTAGAAGATAAGTACCAGTCAGCATGGGTTTGTCAAGAACAAATGGTGTCAAACCAACAAAATAGCGTGGTTTTTTTTTGACATGGTAATGAGCCTTGTGGATAGCAGGGAAGTGGCAGATGTGGTACATCTTGACTTTAGTAAAGCTTTTGATACTGTCTTGCATGACTTCCTAAACTAGGGAAATACAACTTAAATGGAGCTACTATAAGGTGGGTGGAAAACCATTCCCAGAGTAGTTATCAGTGGTTTACAGTCAAGCTGGAAGGGCATACTGAGTGGGGTCCTGCAGGGAAAGGTTCAGGGTCTGGTTCTATTCCAATATCTTCATCGATTATAAGTTTACTCACTATGCCATTATCTAAAGTTTGTGGATGATACCAAGCTGGGAGGGGTTGCAAGTGCTTTGAAGGATAGGATTAAAATTCAAACTGTTCTGGATAAACCAGAGAAATGATCTGAAGTAAATAGAATGAAATTCAATAAGAACAAATGCATGAAATTCAATAAGAACAAATGCAAAGTACTCCACTTAGGAAGGAACCATCAATTGCATATGTACAAAATGGGAAATTACTGCTTAGGAAGCAGTACTACAAAAAGTGATCTGGGGGCTCATAGTGGAGCACAAGCTAAATGAGTCAACCGTGTAGCACTGTTGCAAAAAAAAAAAGTGAACATTTATTAGCAGGAGTGTTGTAAGGAAGACACAAGAAGTAATTCTCCTGATTTACTCCATGCTGATTAGGCCTCAGCTGGAATATTGTGTTGAGTTCTGGGTGCTACATTTCAGGAAGGATGTGGACAAATTGGGGAAAGTCCAGAGAAGAGCAACGCAAATGATTAAAGGTCTAGAAAACATGACCTGTGAGGGAATATAGAAAAAACTGGGTCTCTTTCTTCTGGAGAAAAGACTGAGGGGACACTAACAGTTTTCAAGTACATAAAAGGTTGTTTAAAAAGAGGAGGGAGAAAAATTGTTCTGCGTAACTTCTGAGGATAGGACACAAAGCAATGGGCTTAAATTGCTGCAAAGGCAGTTTAGGTTGGGCAACAGGAAAAACTTCCTAACTGTCAAGGTGGTTAAGCACTGGAACAAACTGCCTAGGGAGGCTGTGGAATCTCCATCATCAGTTTCTTAAGAGCAAGTTAGACAAACACCTGTCAGAGATGGTCTAGATAATACTTAGTCCGGCCATGAGTGCAGGGGACTGGACTAAATGACCTCCTGAGGTCCCTTCCAGTTCTACAATTCTAAAATGCAATTCACAACTCAGAGCTATTGTTTCAGGCAATCTGAAGAGGCAGGCAGATAACCAATCCTGTGACTTACTCTTCACATTTTCAAGTGGGGTGTATTTCTATTTTTTTAAAAAAAATTGAAACTCAACTTTAAAAAAAGAAAAGAAAAAGCTGTGGTGCTGATGTTAAGCACCGGCCTACAGTGTCATTGTCTTACTTTGGCCCTGCACATACTCAGCCATTGTCCAAGCCATAACTAGTAATTTTAAAACTGCAGTGCAGTAACTCACTTCACTCAGGGTCACTGAGTTACAAAATACTAAGCGCTTGTGTCAGCGGAAGCAGTGTCTGGTGAGGGCAGAAGTTAAGTAACATGCCCAAAATACTTTCAGCTTCCCTACAATGGCTAACTCGAGGTGTAGGTTTGCATATTTCACAAATGTAGAAGAAAGGGAAGGGACTGTGTAGTCAATCAGTGGATCAATATATTTCACTAATGAGGTGAAGGCTACTGTGCTGGCACCAATTGCTGATGCCCTGTGCTTGTGTTCTTAGTTTTTGTGTTTTTTAAACCCTCTGTAAACTAGCCAGATTGAGGAACTACAAACTAAGATTATCTGAGATCTTTCCTGATATGTGCTGTTCTAGTTTATGCCCCACAGTCATGGATGTTTCTCTTCTGATTCTGCATATTGTACTCGACCACTCCAGATGTGTCTGAGATGATTTATCATAAGCCTAAGTAGGCCAACAGCAAAACAGTCTGGTTTCCCAATACCTAGTCCTATAAAAGATATCATTTACAGCTGATCAGGATGACAAATGTGTGGTTATAAAAAATAAACCATCTTATTTGTGTCAGGAACGTAAGCAGATTTGACTTGGTACACACAAAGAGAAGATCTGCATGAGAAGGGACTATTTTTTGTAGTCGTTTTTCTGTTCTTATCTACACTTTGTGTTAGCTCTCTCTGTCAGATCCCCTTTCAAGTCAAAGTGTTTCTTTTATCCCAGTTTGTTTAAATAACTTCTCTCTCAGACTTGCATAGTGTGTGCCTTCAAAATGACATAGAGCAGGGTGGCTAAACAGATTACGCATAATTGTTTTCAAAAGTTTATTTCTAGTCTTGTCTGTTTTTGAATGTTAGACAGATTCCATATTTTTACCCCCTTGTAACAACTATCAAAACAAGGCATGGGCCAGAGCTGTATAAATGAGGAGGAGGGAAAGAAGATGCACTGCCTGAATGGCAGGAGTTGGCTATATTGGGACCTATCCTCAGCAAGGATATACTAACATTAATGGAGCTACACTGAGCTGAGGATCTGACCCATTATGCCTATGAAGGAGAGAAGCAGAGCTAATAACTCCACAGGCTTTCAGGGGGAACCTGTCACCAACAGTTCTTTCTACACCTGTATAATGGGAATACTATATGCTCTCTCCAGCCTAGCCCTCTAGTTGCTTTCTGGTGCTCAGAATTCCTGTCTCTGGGAGGCAAACATGAGTGGTCCTCTTAGTATTTAGGAAGCACTGGGTGCCAAATTATATATGCCTCCTCCATGAAAACTGGTGAGGGAAAAGCTCCCTGCTTCATGTCCCATCCCCACGGGGCACCCACACCTGGGCAGCTAATCTTAGGCCTGTGGAATAGAGCATTTTCAGCACCCCACAAATCAAAAGGTTGACAAAGCTGTCCTCACTTAAGCCAGTCTCTGTGTCTCTACTGAGCTAACACACTTTGGCTCTCTTAACTGAACTCTGCCTTAGAACAGATAAAGGAAACTCCTCGCTGATGGGACAATCCTTTCCCTCCTGCACTGCTGAGCAAACATTCTTCAGGCAAGCCATTTACCATAATCCATTCTCAAATGCATGTATCATATAAATGCTGGTTATGGAATCCATAGCTCCCTTTGATCTGCATTCTCAAGAACTGTGCTTACCAGATGCAGTGTTTCCTTTGGAACTTCAAAAAGTTTCCTGAGCCCTTTGATTATGACTTTATGGGCCAACATTGTAAAGTGTTCTCAAGCAGCCTCTAACTTTGCTCCCACGAGGTGTGGTTTTATTTTTAATATAGTGTACTAATGATGTACAGAAATAAAGCACAAAATGGAGCCTGCAAATAGACTGGTTTGCAGCTTCCAAGTCAACTGGAAAAGAAACAAACCAGAATATAAAATAAGATTTGATTTAAGAATTTCCAGAAGGTGTTGCTCTACTTATAATAGTAAATAATATAAGTTAGCATTGCAACAAATTCTTAATTTACATAGTCCTTTTTTTTCTTAAATAATAAAGGGCTGGATTCTGCCTGGCTCATAGTGGAAGGGAATAAGGAGCATTCCCCATCCTTGTATGACCTACATTAGGGCAGGGTAAATTCTAGTCCAGGAGTCAGCAACCTTTCAGAAGCAGTGTGCTGAGTCTTCACTTATTCACTCTAATTTATGGTTTCACGTGCCGGTAATACATTTTAATGTTTTTCAGAAGGTCTCTCTCTATAAGTCTCTATATTATATAACTAAACTAGTGTTTTATTGTAAAATAAACAAGGTTTTCAAAATGTTTAAGAAGCTGCATTTAAAATGAAATTAAAATGTTGACCTTACGCTGCCGGCCCGCTCAGCCCGCTGCTGGTCTGGGGTTCTGTTCACCTAGGCTGGCAGAGGGCTGAGCGAGGCCTGTGGCCGGGACCCCAGCTGGCAAGGGTCTGTCAGCCAGAACCCAAGACCAGCAGCAGTCTGTGTGGGGCCGGGACCCAGAGGGCTGGGGGCAGAGGGCTGGAGTCAGGGCTGGGTATGTGGGGGGGGCATAGGTGTGAGGGCAGAGGGGGGGCTGGGTATGGGTGGGGTGCCGGTGTCAGGGCTAGGGTTGGGGGGTGCGGGATGAAGGAGTCAAGCAGAGGGCTGGGTGTGTATGAGGGAGGTACAGGGCTCAGGGCAGGGGCCTGGGGGGTGTGCGGGGCTCAGGGCAGAGGGCGTGGTGTGTGTGGGGAGGGGGATGTCAGGGCTCAGGGGAGAGGGCTGGGTGACTGCCCCCCTAAGAACTCCCAACCCTGCTGCTGCATGTCCCCTGACTAACCCGTCCTGGGACCCCTGCCCCCAAGTGCCCCCCCAGGACCACACCCCCCATCTAAGCCTCCCTGTTCCTTGACCCTGTCCCCTACCTGTCCCTTGACTGCCCCGACCCTTATCCACACCCCCGTCCCCAGCCAGATCCCCGGGACTCCCATGCCCCATCCAACTCCCCCCCCCCCCCGCTCCCTGACTGCTCCTTCCAGAGACCCCCGCCCCTAACCCCCCCCCGGGACCCCACCTCCCCATTCAATCCCCCTGCTCCCTGACTGCCCCCACCCCTTATCCACCCCCCAGCCCTGGGCCCTTTACCCTGAGGCTCCACGCAGAGCCAGACACGCTGCCCCACCGGAGAGCACAGCCCCGGCCCTCAGAGCGCTGCGCGCGGCGGCGGCAGAGCTCCGGTTCGGCGGGGAGTGTTTGTGCCTCCCCGCGGAGCCAAACGCTGCCCCGCGGGAGCGCACAGCCCCAACCCCCGGAGCGCTGCGCGCGGCAGCAGGGCTCCAGGGGAGGGGAGAAGGCGGGGGAGGGGCCAGCAGCTTGCTGCGCTTGGCCGGTGCTCCGGCCCCTGAGCGCGGGCCCCGCGGCTTGCTGTGCTGGGAGAGTGGGGCCATTTGCCCACCCCGTGCGCACGGCTATGCTTCTGCTCCCGCGGGGGGAGCGGAGAGCGGGCGAGGCTGGGCAGGATTTTTAATGGCATGCTGCAGTCCGGGCAGGCTCCAGCGTGCCATTAAAAATTGGCTCGCGTGCCGTCTTTGCACCCGTGCCATAGGTTGCCGACCCCTGTTCTAGTCCCTCCACCCAAGGGACTTCAGGACTGTGCCTTCCCTACTCCCCTGGGAGAACAGGACATACCAATAGGTGAGGGAGCAGTAGTTGGAGTCCTGCCTCCACATCCCTCACATTCAGGCCAGGCTGGCTGACTGTGCCCCTGCCTGGGGGAGTATGCTGCACCCAGGAAGGAGTGCTGTCCTGTGCATACTCCCTTACATACTGCTTCTTAACAACACATGGCTTGTGGTTGTACAAGCTAGTCCAAAATTATGACTAGTGTCCATTCATGTCTAGGTATGTGTATGCTGAAGCTGGAGGTGTAATTTCCAGCTGGGGGAGACATACCTGCACTAACTCTGAGCTAGCCTGCTAAAAATAGTAGCATAGCTGCGTTATCATGAGCAGCTGGATGGGCTAGCCAGCCGTCTACATCCCATATGAAACCCAAGGCACAAGGTGTGTGGCTAGTTTGTCCCACTGCTCATGCTGCCCTAGCTACACTGCTCCATCACAGCAAGTGTGGGTATGTCTGCTTGAGCTGGGAATCACACCTCCATCTCCAGTGCAGATGTATCCTCTGCCTCTAGTGACTAATCTTTTTTCTATTAAATTTCAAAGTAACTTTTTTTCCTCTTGACTAACTTTACATTTAAATTGTATGTGTGCAAAACCTGTGTGTGCACGCAAGCACTGCTTTGTGCATAGTAGCTAGGTAGTCATACCTCTGCCTGACATGTTTACATGCCCACTGGAATTCACAGGTAGGGTTTTGAACACACAAGGAACAAATTTTGAAGGCAGCTTAGGACCTCACTTTGAAACTGTAGTGTTGCCAACTCTCATGATTTTATCATTCTCACAATATTTAGCTACCGCTTCCCTCCCCCCCCTAGAACTCCAGCTCCTGGAAACATGTAATCACATGACTCTCAGCTTTCATAGAAACTTTTTTTAAAATCTCTTGTGGTCATGGAGAAAAGTGGTCTGAGTGTACCCTAATGGCTCAAGAGGCAAAGAAAAAGAACCTCAGTTTAAAAAAAAAGCCATGATTTTTAAACCAATCCCATGATTTTTGAGGCTTGATTCATGTGGTGTTTTGGGATTATTGGGTGGTTTTTTAACACTTGGGTTTGGCAATACTGAAAATGAGGCACTTACCTTGTAAGACCATGAGCGTATTAATATAACCAGGTGTCTTCCCCAAATATACACTCAGAGGAATATCACTGTGTTTAATATAAACACTATCCTTAAAGTTCCTGACTAAAAAAACAAGTTTCACTTACAACATGTGACCAACTGTTTGACTTGAGGTATCAAAGGCTGTTATCGTTTTAAAAACTACTTCTGTCACATTCTTTCACAAATCCCCATGGTGAAATGGATTTTTATTAATCCATCACTTCATCGATAGTTTTGTGAGGAAATGGGAATGCGTATCAGAGGTGAGAGACTCTTGGCAGCACCATGTCCCAGGAGAGACACAGATGGCAGAGCAATGTTTCAGGCAAGGCAGCACAGAGTGACCCAGCAGTATTTAGTCAATTTCTCTCTTATAGTGTTAAGATTCCACTGTTAACTAGTTTAGTTTTTATTGTGTCAATAGTTCCAGACACTTTCACATACAATACTTCTCAACTCTGCCATTTCATCCGCTCACTCTACAGCAGGCTTCATCAGAAAGGGCTAATGAAGCAAATAATATTTTTGCTGCTGAAAACAAACCTGTCAAAATGTACCTTCTTGGAAGAGAACATTCCAAATACTTCCATGTGTCTTTCATATTGGAAGCTTATAAATTCACTCTGACCTTTAATACCCTATTTCCTGTGGAATCCCTTATGTGTGGCACAAACCTTGAAGAAAATTATACTGTTACTACTTCCTCCTCCTCCAAATCTCTTCTTAAATTTCACTTCTTTCTGTGATGGCTACACAATACTGCCAGTTGATAAATGACAGGCAAGGGCCAGTTTGTATGAAAAATATGCTGATATTCCCATCCCCCCCATACACACCTCCACTCTCCCATCAGTATGCTTCAACCACTGATTGGTTCTTGTACTAATTAAGTTGCTCAGAGCAAGAACTCTTTCTTTACTTCATGTGTGCAGCATCTAGCACAAGAGGACCCCATGACCTGCCTGAGTCCTGCAGGCCAGGGGTTCCCAAACTGTATGCAAAACATCTCTCTGGGGTATGCGGGAGAAACTGTGTAATGGTGAATTTTATTTATTATTTTATATATTGTATTTTCATAATAAGATACTCCAGATGAAGCTTTAAAACTCTGTGGGAATTTGTTATATAAAATACTGAAGTTAATTTACTTCAAGATGTACCAGTGAGAACAGAGATATGCAGACGTATAGAGCCCTCACCTCCGGTCACCGTACAGTATGGGTTCAGTTGCTCAGCAACTGTCTAGTCTAACTGAGCTCACAACTTAGTCAGGATCTTTTTTTCAGTTCTATGTGTCCCACTATATCAATAGCTGTACATACTAGTTCAATATGGACAGATGGCTAAAGGCGGGCAGTGTTAAGAAGAACACACAAAATATCAGTGATGAGAAGGGTAGGTGTATGCAGGCAGCTGGTAGATCTGGAAGGGGGTATGCAATAAGAAACATTTGGGAACCTCTGCTCTAGGTGCTACTGTATTATACACAGAACTGGTGGAAAATTTTCCAACTGAACTCTTCCATCAAACAATGCTAATTTGACAGACATGACTCATTCCATGGGAGTGAGTTGATTCAGTCTAAGCTTTTGATGGAAGCTAAGCAGGCTGGCTGGCAACCCAGCTTGCCTGCTATCTAGCTGTGCAGTGGAGGTGAAGGGGGCACCAAAACAGACTGTTTTGTTTCACCAGAACTTCCACAATGTTGACATTTAATTCTGGTGTGGAATTAAATAAAATACGGACAACTCAGAATTTCCTGGAAAACAGAAATTCCCTTTTCTGGCCAGGTCTAATTATAAATAACAAATCATTTAAAAAATCAATTGAAAAAATAGTATCAAAGAAACTGCACTTTTCATCTCGGAGATTCACACAGCATCTAAAGCCTCAAGACTGACTCAATGCGTAGCTTAACTCCCAAGATCTCTCCCCTGCTGTTGTTATCACTGACAAGGAAGGCGGTGTTGTAAGTGCAGTGCATGATGGACAATTTACACTGTCTTGCACTCTAGCTGCGGGTGCATGATTTTTCTGAAGAAATGACTGGATCAAACACATTCTGGCAGACGCTCTCAAAATCAGAACTCCATTCACTCAGTAAATGACCATAAAAAGGCTTTGAAGACTACAATAAAAAGTTATTTAATTCATGTTCAAAACAGAAGCACCTGCCAAGCCAATGTACTATTTTTACATGATTGGCTTGTACAGTGACAATGGTGAAAAATGCAAAGTGTTGCTGCTATGAGAAGCTATTGGTCTAATGCTATAGCAAGCATGGGGAGGGGGGAGGATGGTGGGGGAAGGCAAAGGCAGAAAGAGCTAGAACTGCAAATACACTTCCTCAGCTTCCTGATCGTTCAGTTATTTCTACCAGCTGCTGTAAGATCCTTTATGGGGCTGAATCCAGATATATGCTTAGCACCCACAATTCCCAACAAAGTCAGTGGGCCACATTTTTATCCTGTTTTATGAGGGAATAAGAGGCCCTTTCTAAGGGAGAAATCTACATTAGCAGGGCTGATCCAGCTGCCCCAGAAAAGGGGGTAAAGCTGCTCAGTGCAGCTCTGCTGTTGGATCTCCCACAACTGCTGGAGGGGTAATACAAATCACCTACACATCTCTTTCTCCATGAATATTGACTCCCTGTCTCACCTGTGGAGATACAGTAATCCCCGGGGGGGGGAAGCCTAGCCAGAGACACCCCCTCAAAAATAAAAAGTTAACTGGTGGCTTGAAGGATGGAAAGAACTCTGAAGCACCCCCTTTTCATGTGGGCTGCCTTGGAAGGGGAGTTTCCTTTTGCTCTCAAAGGCCTCACCGTATTTCCCCAAGGTAGCCTTGTTTCTACTTCAGAAGAGTCAATTGGCTCTGTAGACTTAGTCTGCTCACTTCCCCCTTATTCTACTTGTACACATGTGTATGTTGGAAGAGACACCATTTCCCCTACTCTCCAGATCCTCCACTGCCATATGACAATAGGGGCTGGTGATAATCATTGACAGCTCCTCTAGGGAGAGGATGAGGATAAGTAGCCACAGAACAGCTCAGTGGCCACTAATGATTGATGACTCCACTCTCCCAGTGCTAAAGGGTTACAATTTAGCCCAATAGGTGTTGAGTGCTCAGCAATTCTCATGAATAAGCAATTAAGCTGTGGCTTGTAGCATCTGGGCCTGATGCTAGGCTGCTTTCAGCCTGCACTCAGTGCAGCTCAGAAGAAGTGGATGGAAGACAAACATAGTTTTAAGCCACCTTTGTGGTTCTCTGATTCAGGGGCCATACAGCGACCAGTCTGAATCCCAGCATAAATTATAGCAGCCTTAGGGCTGCCGTAATTTGTAGTGGATGACAACAAGGATCATTCTGATACCCAGAGATCATCAGAGTGTATGAAGGGCCAGAAGGGGCCATTGTGATCATCTAGTTAACTTCCATCTTAACACAAGCCATAGAACTTTCCTGCATTATTTCCCACTTCAAGTCCAACAATTGTGATTGAACTAGAGAATGTCTCTTAGCAAAACATCCAATCTCGACTTTAAAATGTCTAGTGATGGAACATCCACCACAGCCCTTGATAAGTGATTAATGACCCTCAGTGTTTTAGAAATTGCACTGTACTTCTAGTCTGAATTTCTCTGACTTCGATTTCCAGCCACTGGATTTGGTTATAGCATTCTCTGTTAGGCTGAAGAGCCCTCTGTTATCAAATTTCTGTTCCCTTTTGTGGGTATTTAAAGGGTGTCTTGTCGGTCTATAACCTTCTCTTTGACAAGCTAAGCAGACTGAGCTCCTCGAGCCTTTCCCCAGAAAGGATATTTTCCAATCCCTTAATCATTCTTGTGGCTCTTCTCTGAACAGTCTACAATTTATCAATATTCTTTTTGAAGTGTGGATACCACAACTGAGTTAGCATTCCAGTAATGCTGGAAGTATACACGAACCTAGATGACCTATTAAATTACCATACAGGAACCATTTCACTATCATCACTGAATTTTAATGTCAAAATTTCATAAAAATAAAGCTGCTAGATTACTTTGAAACAAGAAAAAAAGTAAATTATTTTCTTCAATAGCTAACTGCTAAAATAATTGTAAACATAGAATTATTATAAGAGCTATTTGTAGAAGTGGTCCTGCAGATTATTCAATGGTGACATTAATTCCTCTTGATTGTCACATCAAACAATATCAAATACATTAGTGTTAAATCTGTTGGATTAAAGATACAGTAAGGTATAAGATCCTGATTCAAATGAAGGGGAAGAATGAAATAACTTTAATTCTCTACCTCTAACAACAGAAAAACACCCTATGAAAACGTTTGCAGTTGAATAAGAGGGAGGAGAAATTGTGACATAAAAGATATTAAACAGTAAAGTTAACAGAATGCCCTGAGATTGGCAGAAAAGTTGAGACAGAAAGGGATAGCAATGTCACTATTACAACTGTGCATAGTGTTGTGCTAAAGGCAATGGGTATGCAGGGACATTAGAAAACACAATTAGTTTCTCATAGATCAACATGATCTATGAGAAACTGCTGGGAAACAGAAAAAACAAGAAAGAGCTGGCAATTTCTGCCAAAATAGCAGCAGCAGCAGATGTGTTGTTTGGAAGAGTAGGAAGAGACCACCTATCATAGAAGGATATTGTGTCCTGCAGACAGCAGAAGTGTTCGGTTGGCAGCTCTACATGAACACATGTGAACAAACACAAGAGAAAAATCAACACCTTCCAGAAAGGCATATTGTTAGCTGTGGGCATCTTTCCAAACCAAGTTGCAACCTGTTTGCAAAATTTCACTTCTGCTGGGAATGTTTGAAAAGGTATGGGCAAGTGATGTAGCTATGATGTTATTTGATGCATATAGAAAACTGGCAAAAGTAAAAGGGAATAAAAAAAATCCATGCAAGCCTCTACAAAAAGATTCAGTAGATATGTCTCATAATGCAATCAAAATCTTTTGATTACAATTTTTAGAAAGAGACAAAAGTGATTGGGATATTTGGTCACTACCATAATGTTAAAAAATACTGTAATGGTAAATTCCTTTTCTTCAAATGTTCTTTTAGTGTAAAATTTTACTCAATTTGCTACATACAGTATGTTGTGTACCAAAATTAACGTCAAATATAGCAAAATTATATTAATTTATGCAATTATATTGTTTAGTTTTACAGAAAGATGAATTTATCACCTTTTTAGTACAGGAGTTGGCAACCTATGGAATGTGTGACAAAGATGTCATGCAAGCCAATTTTTAATGGCACGCTGCTGCCTGCCAGAGTCCCAGCAGGCAGCAGCATGCCATTAAAAATCCTGCCCTGCCTGGCCCACTCTTCTCCGCTCTTTGCCCACGGGACCAAGGGGCAGAGGCTTGGTCCTGCCGGCTCCCCTACCTCTTCCCGCAGTGTGCTGGGTTCCTGACTTCCCATCCCTCCCTCCCTCCCTGCCAGCTGATCAGCTGATGACCCTTGTGAGGGAGGGGGTCGAGGAGGAGTGGAGTCAGCTTGCTCGCTGCTCCTGGCAGAGGCAGAGAAGAAGCGGGGGCAGGGCCTCAAGGAAGGGAGAGGGGGTGGAATGGGGCATATCCCCTCCAGCCCCCTGCCGTGAGCACCCCATGACCCCAGTCCATGCACTCTGCCCTGACCCCCCCCTCACACACATCCAGCCCTCTGCCCTGACCCCCCCCCCACACACACATACCCAGCCCTCTGCCCTGCAGCCCCACACATCCCAGGTCCCTGCCCTGAGCCCTGTATCCCCCTCACACACACCCAGCCCTCTGCTTGACTCCTTCACCTCCCCCACACCCCATGGCCTGACCCCCTCACACCCCCTCAAATGCCTCCAGACCACTGCCCCGACTCTTGCACTCCCCCAAACCCCATGCACCTCCCACATCCCCACTCCACCCCCTGAACACACAATAGGAGCTCCTGCACCTCCCTCACCCACATTCCCACCTGCACTCCTTGCACCAAATGGGAGCTTCCCAGGTAAGGGCTCCACACCCAAACCTCCTGCCCCAACCCTGAGCCCGCTCCCTCCTTCTAGCTCCTGTCCAGACCCTACACTCCAATCCCCAGCCTGCTCCTTCACCCCCAGCCCTGTGCTCAGTGCACTCCCATCCTCAGCTCAGTGCAGAGAGAAAGAGAATGGGCCAGAACCAGGGAGAAGGTAGGTACCCACTCTATGTGGGCAGGGCTGGGAGTCCAGACTGGCAGTGGACTGAGCGGGTCCGGCAGCCGGAATCCTGGCTGGCAGGAGCCGGTGGATGGAACCCCTGAGTGGCAGCGGGCTGAGCAGCTCAGCCCACTGCCGGTCTGGGGTCCTGGCTGCCGGCCCTGCACAGCCCTCTGCCAGTCTGGGGTTCTGGCTGCTGGACCCTTGCCAGCTGGGGTTCTGGCCACAGGCCCCGCTCAGCCTACTGCTGGCCTAAGTGAACAGAACCCCAAACCAGCAGCTGGCTGAGTGGGCTGGCGGCGTAAGATCAACATTTTAATTTAATGAAGCTTCTTAAGCATTTTGAAAACCTTGTTTTGTTTTACAATACAACAATAGTTTAGTTATATAATGTATAGACTTATAGAGAGGCCTTCTAAAAAACATTAAAATGTATTACCGGCACGTGAAACCTTAAATTAAAGTGAATAAATGAAGACTTGGCACACCACTTCTGAAAGGTTGCTGACCCCTGCTTTAGTACATATTCAAGTCATGGACAGATTATTTTCTGTATTAAAAAAAAAAACTTACATTGCATATATTTGTAATATCTTTTTCCAATTATTACTAGGACTGGCATCATAAAAGTAGATACTAACAATCTATAAGAATGAAGAGCACAATAATTCTGCAGATACTCTACAGGTCAAGTCTATTGGCTTTCTAGGATATTACAATCAATGTGTCTCCTAAATCAGAACTATAGTGGATCCTAAGCATCTACTCCATCCCTTTGTACCTACTTCATTTTAGTATACAGGTTACCTGCAACAGAAGAAAAACTAAGATGAAAAGAGCAGTAGTCACATATGGAGTCTAACATCTAGTGCCATGGAATAGTTTTGGGATCCTAAGCCATGACTGTTGTAAAGGCCAAGAAAGATTTATTAGCCTCCATAATATTGTTGAAGTCCCAGTCAGTGGAAATGTTCTGAGTAGTGGACATTTTTGATTAATCTGGGTCTCCTGCAGTCAAAGGCAGAGTCAATATTTTCTCACTGTGAGGAACTCCAGAGAAGGATATCCCATGGACTTCCTGCTTCCAGCCCCTCCTACATTTTGTTCTGTTTTCTTCTAATGATTTACTCATTTGTACTGTTGTATGATCATAGATAAGATCTATCCGTTTCTGGGTAAATCATCTGACTCCAGTGATAGGAGACCTTTCTGGTGAAATAGAAAACCCAGTGGATTTCCCTCCCCCTACCAGGATTTTGCCTAGTTTTGCTCATGAAGATTGTCTGTTTCAAATCTTCTGATTATAGCCTGTGAGGTGGAGTCTTTCTCTATGCTGCTGGTAAAAGAAAACGGAGGTGTGGGAACTTTTGTTGGATCAGATTGTTACTGTCCCTTCATGGGAGGACCAGGTTCTGGCTTCACTCAGATGAATGCTTTCCCAACTCTTGCTCAAGAAACTCTCTTGATACTGACAGTTTTGCCAGTTACTGTCCTATATACAATCTTCTCTTGTTTGAAAAAAGGTTAAGAAGGCTGTGGGAAAGTAGTATTGGTGTAATCTATCTACAGTCCTGATTTTTATTGTCCCCTGTCAATCTAGACGTAGGTATGAATATGGCAAGAAGGTACACTGCTCCCATAGGTCATTGATCTCTGGCTAGTGATTGGACTAAGGCTAGCTAGTGAACTGTCAGCAGCTTACAATGCCATTGATCAGAAATGTTGTTCATCCACTCTTCTCTAGTACATCACCATCACTTCTACTACTACTACTACAGTTTCATGTTTTTGAGTGGGCCCCATTCCATCCTTTGTGTGAGATTGCTCAGCTGATAAGTTTGATCTCAGATGAAGTTCAGACTGTGAGTAAAGGCACTAGGTGATTAAGTGAAGCTGTATGAGCCTACATGGCATCAATGATTCCAATGGTACTTGGTTATATCTCTGACCTTCATCTGATCTTGATGATGATGATTGATGATGTCTTTGCTTCACCATTGTCCGATCAAGACAGAAGCTTGGAAGAAAACATTCTAACGGAAGCTCAATACATTTAAGATGGAAATGGAAGTAATGCTGGTGAGTCAGGAGAAACTTCTAGAAGAGAAAGAAAACAGAATATCTGGCCTCTAGGTTAAGGGAGATGTCAGAGTACTGTTAAATAAGGCTCACAGTCTGGAATTCATGGGATCCTCAGCTGTTCCTGGATTTTCAAGTAGCGGCAGTAGCCAGAAATGCTTTTTCCAATTTGAGTCTGGTTAAGAGTTTTTACCTTACCTCTTGGATGTGGCTCTCACCACTGCTATCCCAGTTTCATCACCTTCAAACTGGATTAGAGAAATGGGATTCCTCTGTAGACCACACAGAAATTTAAGCTATTGCAAAACAACTTAAGACTTGGATTCCTCTATAGACTACAATAGTTTGTTTCTGCATGCAATACAAAGCAGTGCTGTTTTCCCTGAGCACCATTTTAGCAATTGTGATCAGCTGGGTCTTCAAGGGCAGTTCATCAGTGGTCCTTCAGTCCCTCGGCGGTGGTAGAGCTGAAGTGATGCCGATCACAGTGTGTGTGTTGGGGGGGGTTGTTTGTTTGTTTGCCGCTTGAGGCGGCAAAAACGCTGGAGTTGGCCCCATCCCTAACAGTCCTCAGGTTGCAGGTCTAGGGAGCAGGAGGCAGGGAAGCTAGTGGAGAGCCCTCAGCTCTGGAATTTGCTTCATTCATAACAAAGGGTATGTCTACACTACAGGATTATTCTGATTTTACCTAAACTGGTTTTGTAAAACAGATTGTACAAAGTCGAGTGCACGCGGCCACACAAAGCACAATAATTTGACGGTGTGCTTCCATGTACTGAGGCTAGCATCGATTTCTGGAGCGTTGCACTCTGGGTAGCTATCCCATAGTTCCCGCAGTCTCCTCCGCCCATTGGAATTCTGGGTTGAAATCCCAATGCATGCTGGGGCCAAAACAGTGTCTCGGGTGATTCTGGGTAAATGTCGTCACTCATTCCTTCCTCCATGAAAGCAACGGCAGACAATCATTTCGCACCCTTTTTCCCTGGATTGCCTTGGCAGATGCCATAGCATGGCAACCATGGAGCCTGTTTTGCCTTTTGTCACTGTCACCGTATGTGTACTGGATGCCGCTGACAGAGGCAGTACTGCAGTGCTACACAGCAGCATTCATTTGCCATTGCAAGGTAGCAGAGATGGTTACCAGTCGTTCTGTACTGTCTGCTGCTGTCATGGGTGCTCCTAGCTGACCTTTGCTGAGATCGTCCAGGAGAGCAAAAACAAAACTGGGAATGACTCCCCGAATCAATCCCTCCTTTATGGTTTATCTAAAAATAGAGTCAGTCCTGCTTAGAATATGGGGCAAGTGTACTAGAGAACTAGTGTATCAGAGAACCAGAGAGCACAGCTGCTCCGTGTCAGATCCTGCAGAAATTGTTAGTTGCATGCCATTCTAGGGGATGCCCCTGCAACAACCCCACTCATTGTTTCCCTCCTCCCTCAACCTTTCTGGGCTACCATTGCAGTGTCCCCCCCCATTTGTGTGATGAAGTAATAAAGAATACAGGAATAAGAAACTCTGAGTTTTTAGTGAGATAAAATGTGGGGGAGGCAGCCTCCAGCTACTATGATAGTCCAGGCAGTACAGAATTTCTTCTTTACACATGAAAGGGGGGGGGCTGATGGAACTCAGCCCCCAGTTGCTATGATGAGGACAGTTACCAGCTGTTCTGTACCATCTACCGGGAATAACCGGGAGTCATTCCTATTTTTACCCAGGCGCCCCCAGCTGAGACCAGCCAGGAGCACTCACAGGATGATGAGGATGGCTATCAATCCGTTTGTATGGTACCATCTGGGGAGAGGAGGGGAGAGGATGCTGCTATTCATTGCCGCAGCACCGCATCTACCAGCAGCATGCAGTAGACATAGGGTGACATATAAAAAAGTCAAGAAACAATATTTTTCCCTTTTCTTCCACGGGGGGGGGAGGGGTGGTAAATTGACGACATATACTCTGAGCCACCCCGGACAATGTGTTTGACCCTACAGGCATTGGGAGCTCAGCCAAGAAAGCAAATGCTTTTCGGAGACTGCGGGGACTGTGGGATAGCTGGAGTCCTCAGTCCCCCTTCCCTCGCTCCCTCCATGAGCGTCCATTTGATTCTTTGACTTTCCATTAAGCTCGTCACACAGCACTGTGCTGTGGACTCTGTATCATAGCATTTGAAAAAATCTCCAGGCTTTCTCATTTCGTCTTCTGTAACGGAGCTGTGATAGAACAGATTTGTCTCCCCATACAGCGATCAGATCCAGTATTTCCCATACGGTCCATGCTGGAGCTCTTTTTGGATTTGGGACTGCATCACCACCTGTGCTGATCAGAGCTCCACGCTGGGCAAACAGGAAATGAAATTCAAAGGTTCGCAGGGCTTTTCCTGTCTACCTGGCCAGTGCATCCGAGTTCGGATTGCTGTCCAGAGCGGTCACAATGATGCACTGTGGGATACTGCCCAGAGGCCAATATGGTCGATTTGCAGCCGCACTAACCCTAATCTAATATGGTAATACAGATTTCAGTGCTACTCCTCTCGTCGGAGGAGTACAGACATTGGTTTAAAGAGCCCTTTATATCGATATAAAGGGCCTCGTTGTGTGGACGGGTGCAGCGTTAAATTGGTTTAACACCGCTCAAATCTGTTTAAAAGCGTAGTGTAGACCAGGCCAAAGTCTGAGTTTGTTAACCAAGACGTATTGCAAGACTAACCTATTCACTGGAGCTTTCCCCGAATAAGTGATAAAGGTAGTGAGTTTTCTTTGTGGGTTGAGGAATTCTGTTTTTGAGGTGACCATTGTCCTTTTTATCTTTTGTGTTTTAAATGTATTGTGAATGCAGCCAGAGACTATTAGTAGCCACACATACAATCAGACAAATACATTATGCTATAATAGTGCATATTTATTGATATGGTTTAACTAATATATGTGCACATTTAAAACTATTATACATTTGTCTGAAGGTTAATTCTAGTGAGTTGTCTTAATACCTCTGGTGCTAGTCCAGAGTCAGTAAGTTTTGCTAGTGATTTCATTGGGAGCAGGATCGGGCCCTTAGATAGCTAAATAAGAATAAATATCCAGGAAGGATTTTTGAAGATTTTAGCAATACCAATTACTGATTCAGTATCACCATTTAAAGCCTGATTCTGCCACCTTTATTCATTTGTTTCAGTGGAACTGCAGGTATGTGTGAGATCAATCGTTCTGGGGGGCAGATTTTTTTTAAAAGAATTTAGCCATTAAAAGATGTAGATAGGCAACTAGTTTTTCTCTGCGTGCAGAGGTGGAATTTTAATTTTACTTGTCAGCAGAGGCCAACTTTGATGCAGAATAAGACTGAAAGCATCATCAACTTTCCTATTAGAAAACACTGGAAGGCAGAGAAAGATTCAAATCAGATCTACCTCTCTCCATCTAATTACAACTATCTATGTTCATAAAAGATGGATTAGCCATAGGTTAAATTAGCAATTAACACAATATAGAATTTTCCTTACAGTGACTCTGAAATTTCTGATTTTAGAACTTTTTCTAAGGAGGAAACTCTTTTCTTGTCTGTCTCCAATCTTATCCTATTATCAAGTTGATGGCTCCCTAAGTGTTTTTTGTTTATATATTATTTCTCTTTATTACATTTTAAGATGCCTATTTTTGTAACTTGTTCCTGCTTTTAATTAGATGCAGCAATTAAATACTGTTTTATTACACTACATTTTGCCTTTAAAGTTTTCACTATGCAATCATCACCATAATTCCACAAATCATGCAACTTTATACCATCCCCCTTAATAATCTGTGAATTATGCCTTCCCTACTAATCTGAGACTTTTATAGGTGCTGTGCAATGTCCAAAACTGTCTTGTTATATGCAACCAGTGCCCATTTAAGACAATACATTAATTAAATGACTCCACTGCAGTCTGTCTGTGACACAAAGGTAGACAGATAAATAAAGCAGCCCTTCCCCTTTGCCAAAGGAATTTAGTCCTAAAATAACCAAGTTAGGCTTTGTAATGACTAGTGATAATATAAGTCAGCAAACTTATAGGAGCTACTTTAATGCATGTGTGATGTTCACCTTAGAAGACCATTGAACTTGGAACTAAGAAAAGGGAAGGCCCTAGATATGAAGCAACTGGGTTCTGAGATTGATTATTTCAATGGTGCCCTCTCTGGGTTTTTCATTTCAAAAAACTAAATCGTTCCATTTTCCCATCAGATCGTGCTAGAGAATTGTGTCTCTGAGAGAGAAAATGTAAAACACCATGTGCAGTTTCAAACATACCTTTGACAAAGTCTATTGCTTGAAGCTTCTATCCCCTCCCCTCCGCAATCATTTATTATAAAGGGGTTTTATGATACAAATTTGATAATATCCCATACACATTGGCACTGTTCTAATTGGAGTTGTAAGCCCATAAAATTCGAGCCCTTTGTTTTCATGAAGGCCACAAGGTTTTAAAAGATACCATTGTCCCGCCTAAAACCCATAAAATTGTCACTAGGGACTGATTAAACAGTCCTGAATCGAAACAGTGAGGATTTTGTCTAGGTCCTTTTCAAGCATAACAATGATCTTTTCAACTCTCAAGACAAAAGGAGGTTTAAGGAGCCATTCTCTGGGAGATTCTTCTAAGATAACCCCATCCATATGGAAGACAAGGTGGCCAGCAGCTGAGACAAAAAGGGGGTTGGGGAGAGAAGAGAGGGGGGAACAGGTGACGAGACAGGGCCATCCTACGTGTTCCATCCAGGACACACTAGCGCTTCTGGACTGCGCTCTGCACCTCACTACGACACACGTCCTGAAATCACCACTCGCACCCAGTTCCTCCCTCCGGGCTGGGCCCAGAGCGGTGCCTGTGGGCCTTTCTTCTTGCATCTTTTGAGGGGCTTGGAGATGATCAAACCCCTGATCTGATGAGTGAAACAGGGCGTTCGCCGCCCAATTCCCCAGGAGAGAATGTGCCTGGCGCGGCTTGGAAATCAGAAGATAAATCTCCCTAGAGGCTAATTTCTTCATCCAAAGCATGCCGCGGCTAGAAAACGAGTCGGGGACCTGATCCCATTCAGTCGAAGTCAGTGGCGTAGCCCCCATTGGTTTAAACTGGAGTCGAATGAGGGCCCTATAGGGAACATCACCGGGCACTTCTTAGGTTAGACAGAGCAGGCATACGGGATCAACATTAATTCCCTGCTGAGCGAGATCCGCGCTTTTTCTAGGAACCTATTGCTGTGCTGGAAATTAACCGCTGTACAGCGGGTAATGCAGATAACTGCACTAGCAGAGCGAGCCAGTGGGTATTTGGGAGGGCTGCAGACTCGGAGCAAAATCAACAGCAGGTGCTTCAATTCTGTGGATGTTTTAAGGCACATCCAGCATTTTTATATCAATCAAATGATTTTCGGTTGGTTGGTTTGTTATTTCAATGGGTATTTAGCCTAAAGACCGCGGGCTCCTGCTCTTGTCTACTAATGCTTGTGGAAAAACTATGAACGAGTGAAATAACTCTGGTAAATCCCTCCATATCCCATTGCTCGAATAGTATTAAGTGAGCAGCCTCACCGGTGTAAATGATGACGCGTCCTTTATATAGGATTTAATACAGTTAAAAAATCATTGTAAGAGAAATCTGCGTAGGAGAAAACTGGCCAATTGTTTAAAAAAGATAGCTAAAGTGGGGGGAGGGGGAGGGAAGGGGAGTGGGAGTTGTTTCCACATACCCATCCCTCTCTGCTCGGACAAATTAAATTGCACTTTAATTTCCCCTTAGTTTGTCAGTGCCAATTCTTTTAAGATTGACCCTGTTACCACTGTCCATCGGCAGAGCAACGAGGAGAGGTTTTAGGGGTAAAGGTTTAGTACAGAGAGCCACGCGAGTTAACGGCTCTCCCGGCTCTGATGTAAAACTCCTCACTCTGGCAGCATTTACTCTGCAACTAGCCTCAGCGAACTTGTGTAGATGATGTGTATCTTGCTCCGTCAAATATGCCTCTATTTTCTATGCAAGATGTACGGGTCCGTTCTGGGCTATTTACTCGGATAAAGCTCCTGATGAAGCTAAAAGGGAGTTTTGTCTGAATCAGGACAACAGGACTGGGCTAATATTTCAGGAATCTTTCCCAAGATTCTTGGTAGGGCAACCGCTTGAGTTTGAAATGAATAAATCCAATGGCATAATGCCATTTGTATGTTACAATAAGATGTATTCGTTTGTCCTTACACATTTTCACGTCTGTGGTTAGCAAAGGAAAGCGCAATTATTTTTGATAATCCTTTCATACTAAAATATTACAAATATACTGTGAGCTGTGAATATAATTCTGAAGATTTGCTTGAAATCCTGAGACGCTATAGCCTGGATCCTGTTTTGGAAAAAAAAGATGGAAATTTGGTGAAAATATGTCTGTGCAAATGAGCCTGAATTGCAATAGGTATCATACTCTGTAGCTGGAAACAGAGATAGGTAAAACCCACTCGGGAAATAACAAGCATTTAGTACATTAAAGAAACACGAAACCTCATTAGACTCCAAAAATCATAGCCCCAAGTGAATGTACAATAGACTAATTTTAAAAGGATTTGGGGGTGGGTGGGTGGTCAGGTATAATAACGTCACCAGCTTTAAAGTTAGGTGTTTGTAGCAAACTTTGTGTTTTACTGGAGAGTGAGGGTCAAGTATAATGACAAACATGTAATTTATTTAGCACATTTAAGAGAATCTTACTGTTCATCACACAACTGATAAGCTAAAGGTGAGATCGAATGTTCAAAAAGACACTTGACCTGGCGGATTTTATTTGCCAAAAAAAATCAAAAATCGGTTTATTAGTCACTGGAAGAATAATCTATTTTAGGTACAAACCACTATTGTATGTATTTATTTTACAAATCGCCTTTCGAATGGAAACAGGAGTCGCATAGGATTTAAAAATATAATTGTTTTCTCACCCATCCTCTAAAACGGATGCCCTCAAAGAAAAACAAAACACATCCCTGACTAGCCATGCAGTGCTTGAATAAAACAAAACAGCCCTAGGTTGCGTTCCGAATACCAGTCTACACTGATGTGGATTCGCCTCCCTTGTGGATCCACCTGCAGTTTCATCCCAGATTCTTGATGTAGGAGCTTGGGGCAACGAATTCGCTTGATTCTTGATTTGTTTGTTTGTTCTCAGTTCAGCTCAGGAAGGTTAGGCAGCATCACCAGTTCCAGGAGACTATTGCAGGGTGTGCTAAGCGCTGGTAGGCAGGGCAGAGGCTCAGGGCAGCGGCGGAGCTGGGATGGAAGGCTTGGTACCCTTGGATTGTGAAAGCAGTTTGTGTGTGGCAGACCAACTTGTCCTGCGCCGCGGCCGCTCCCGGGCTGGTGGTACAGGTCTGGCACGGTTTGCCATCCCTGACCAGCACTGGCACCACGACTCTCCGGAGCAGAGGGGGCTGGCTGAGTTCGGTGCCGCAGGACCCCTCCGCTTTAGCCCTTTTCATTTTGTACCTGTGGTTCTGGAACCAGATCTTTACTTGCGTGGGGGTCAGGCTGAGCAAATGGGCCAACTGCTCCCGTTCCGGGGCTGAGAGGTACCTCTGCTGCCGGAACCGCCTCTCCAGCTCCAGGGTCTGCGCCTTGGAGAAGAGCACTCGCCTCTTTTTCTTTTTCCCGGCTTCCGGGCCGTGGGGAGGGTGCGATCTTTGGGTGGAATCGGGTAAACTCGTTTCTGGACCGCTCTCATCGGAAGCTGGGGAGAGCAATAACAGTGGCATGGTTAGAGGGAGAGCCATGAGTCGCCACCACCAGAATCAGGTATCGATTGCCCCAGGGATGCTGGTGTGAGCAAGGTGCTCCTGGGTCATTCTGATTGGAACAGTGAAAGCCACCGTTGTTTAAAAGCCAGAAAGACTTCTAAACAGGAGAGTCGATCTAAAATCCCGATTTGGGAACAAATTAAACCTAAAAGCCAGGATTGCCTAGTGTGTCCACGTTTAGCAGCTGTATTATGTGCAAGACCGAATCTCTGTGTCTGTACAATATGTAAATTCTGCAGAGGTCACAATAATGTGTATAGCGGTATGCTGTACGGTTATTATAACAGCTACCCTCTTTCTTTCAATAATTGTTGGCCCTGTATCTCTTTTCTTCAGCAGCTCCGTTACTTTAATATGAAGCATGGGACGGGGGGATACGTTCATTTTGATTATACATGCACAGACGTTACTCGATCTATCAAAGTTTCAGCTTAATAATAAATACACGCATACTTGTATAGATGCGTATTTCTACCCTCACTTGGATTCTATTTACCCGCTGTTTCTATGTTGTACGTGGATACAGACTGAATCTTTGAGCACGTGTATTAGAGTTGGAATCTCCCCACTACATATCGAATTGCAACAGGAAAAGAAAAGGACAATTCTGATCAACTTTAAAGCTTACAGTGTGTATATAGGTAAGCAGTCACCTACATATATTGGTGCACCTATACGCATATCTATCTTTAGCTTTAATTCTCTATATCTACCTATATGCCCTTAAGCGTGTTGTCGGTATTTCCCTGCCGGTTCATTGCTCCGATTCAATCAGTGTTGTCCAAGGAATCCCGTCTGGCTCCCGCGGAGGGCGGGATTGGCCCAGGTAAAAAGGTATTTTACGCTTGCGAGGTCCTGTTTCTTTCATACTCACACAGATAATGGTTTCTGTCGCTTTCGATCCATTCCCCGTACGGCGAGCTGGCGTACTTCCCCGACGGACGGCGATCCGAGTCCTGCTTGCCGCTGCTGTTAGCATCCTGCTCCGGTAAATCCAAAATGCTCCTCACCGTAAAATTGATCCTGCCAGCTGTGGCCATTGTAGGGTCGGCCGCCTTTGCCACAAACTCTTCCCGAGCTACCAACTAACTGCGCCAACCTACTCGGGAACCCGCGGGCTCAAGCAGATACTCGCTCCATTCCAGCCGAAGCCCAAATATTAGTGTCGTTTACAGAGGTGCCCTGTTTATATAAACAGTCCACCCCGCTGCAAACACTGCCCGCTTTCAAACCGTCCCTGTCTAGGGGATGCTAAGTACCTGAATTAGTCAAGTGCTGAAGCTCTAATGGGAGTAGGTGTAACCCCGCGGAGAGAATAACCCGTTACCTCCCAAAGACAGCAGGAAACGGGCTTCATCATTACATATTCTGTCTGATTAGCCCAAAGTGGGGACAGATAATGGTAATTGTTAGCAGTGAATAACATCTTGGGTGGTATGTGGTGACCAACAACCGCCCCCCTCCATCCACCACCAAAGCCACCACAGTCCCTGCTAGCCCAGTAAGATCCACAGAACTTGGCCAGCCCCCCCGCCCGCCCCAGGCAGGAATTTATTCATAATTGGTTTTATTCCTGGCCTTCATTTGGCTCGTTCGCCGCAGCACACGGAGCTAGCCCCCATGCCCCTGGCAGCTTTGCTAAGCCACGGGGCTCTTTCACACCTCGAGCCGTTTGTTTCCACTAGAAAAATGGGTCCGTTCTAGGAAACACCTTCACTCCCGTCAGGGCTGGATTTGGATGTCTGCTCCGACCTTTCCAGGGGCTCGTGTAAACTTGGGGGGGGCGCAGAACCTTTCCCGAGAAATAGCCAGTTCAGACACCGAGGAGCTACTTTTAGCATCATGTGACGCTGCAGCGCCCCATGGTCGGATCTCTCACGCCAGGCATGGCAGTGACCGAAATCCCTGCCGCCGGGAAAGCGAGAGAAGCGAGCAGGCGTGGGTGGGGTGGGGTTGTTCCGGATGGACACAGTTTAAAAGGGACGGGGCCAAGCTAAATTGCAGGAGCAAACTCTCGCTCTGAAGCAGGTCTGCTCTGAAGCACGCAGCAGGGCGAGGCACTAAAACGCAGCGGACAGATCGAGTTCCTGGTGTGTGTGAAACTCTTGGTACGTTAGGAATTTTCTTTGGCCGCCACCCTGCAAGGCTGAAGTCATCGGGGGTGTTTTCAATCGACTTCAACGTATCGGCCTTGAAAAGGCTTCAGTGTAGGAGGCAAATGTAGCCTTTTCATACCTACATTCAATGTTCAATGTAGCCTTTTCACATAGCCATTCCCTTAGCAGGTATCGATCAAGCCAGCGGGCATTGTCTAACTTTGTGCAAACTGATATTTTGAAGAGAGGCTTTAGGTTCAAAAAAGAGGCAGAATCAGTTTTTCCTAAGTTAAATAGCAATATTCCAGGCCTGAGGCTGCAGTCTTTGAACTGCATGATCGAGCCATAAATAATCGATGCTCACCAGTTGGGGGTCCATCCGCCACCCCCTGCTTCTGGTTTAAATCGGTGGGATTATTCCTCGTATTTCCGTATCGTCAAACCAAGCGATGGTGGCTCGCTCCCCAGCCAGCGCAATCCCACGTGGCTGTGAGTCACGAACAGCTCTCCCTGCCTATGACGAGCTTATCTCCCAGCGATCCCCATCCTTTGGAGCTGGCGTCGCACCAGGGACGGGGAGCCCTATAGAAATAAACGTACAAGTCTGATTCCTGGTAAATAGAGGCCACAGGAGCCCTTTATGAAAGGCGACCCTTCCTTTCCCAAGCAGCGCTTCTTTCATTTGGACCGCGTCAAAAGTACAAACAAAGCAGCAAGATGGGTTAAAAAGTGAGTTCCGGGTTAGGCCTGTGAAACATACACGGTCATATTTACATACCAGTTTGATCTCTGGCTTGTAATGTTTCCAATGTGCCTGTATACACACCAAACAAATGCTCCACTGCCCATGAACCCCCACCCTACTGTTCCGGGTATAGCTTCTGGAATCAGTCACACTAGATGGGGAAAATGTAAACAGAGCGATAATGGCAGGGGAACGAGACAGATTTATATCTGACAGATTTGTGAGCTAGATGAACAGGGCCCAAAGCTCCCTTTGGCCAACTTCCTGCATATTTCTTGGAGACTGGACAGGCTCCATATAAAAGATTCCCAGGCCATGATTATTGGAGCCACCTATCAAGCGTGCCTGGTGACAGTAGTTATCTCCCCTGTTCCAAGATCAGCCTCCCAAACGTCCTGGGTGGTCGGACCGAGGGGAACACAAATACATGGCAACTGCTAGCCTGTGAACAAAGGGGAAATGTAGCCCTATGTCCTGGACCTGTTGGAAGCATTTGTTCCAGTCAAGATTTTGCATTTGTTCAGATCTGGAATAATAGGTGATTGACGCCTCCTCACAATGTTCTTTAACTCCCCGGGATAAATCGGAGCTTGTTTCTTGTTGTCATGGTTTTCAATAGGGTTCAATGGGATTTGAACCACTATCGACTCTGCTATACGTCTACTGCAGCCTAGTCCATACAAATTTATTAGTTATGTCTTTTTAAATGAGATTAAATTGAAATGCCCTGCTTTCCCTTCACGGAAGAGCTCATTCCTAGATAGGTGGCCCTGTATCTCCTAATCATTTTAATCCCAGCCGAGATCCATAAACTGCACTCGACAAGGTATGTATAGTATAATGTGTATTGTATTATGCCGCTCCCGAGCTATGACTGATAACAGCTTACTGGTAGTTTGTAATGGATTCAGATCCCTCTGCAAACAAAGCAATGAGATTATACTAAAAGCATATTTAATATGTCGGGCCCTGGGGCCATACAGAGGCAACAGTAGTGCTAGTACCATTGAAGCGAGGCAATATGTTGAATTGGAGTTGTAAAGCCTCCTCCTCCCCCAAATAAAAGACACCGAAAAGTACTTATTAATATCTCGCCCCCAATGCAAACATATTGTTACTGCACTGGGGTTTTTTGGAGTTCACAGAGGCAAACATTTGTACTGTAGTCAAGGTGGCTCTTAAACGAAGTTTGCCAAGCACCCTCTAAAGAAAGTGTAAAAAACTTTGTAAGGGAAAAGAGTCAGGATGAGAGAAAGAAAGTCTCTACTTCAGTGACCTCTCTTAGCCTTTTAATCTATTTAACATCCTAAGCCCACACTGCTGTGTAGAAATAAGTAAATGGTACTCTTCAAACCTTAAGAGCTCTTCAGCATCAAATATTTGCTCTTACTCTTAGAGTTTTCTCAAATAGCACAAGAAACGGTCTCCTTATAACAGTTGAACTGTCTAAATATACCTACCTTTTGTTATCTCTGCGGAATATTTGGTTTCAAAGGAAAATGTAATAACCTCAAGTGTATTATGGCTTGTTTTGTTTGGGATCTACTTGGATACATTTTAAATTCTGCGTCTCTCTCCCTTAGTTTTAATGTCTCCTATCTCAGATTTCCACCTTCAGCTAGAATACCTATTTCATGAGCATTTAAACCACCGAGATATATATCCATTTAGAAGTTCTTAATGTCTGCAGGTGTCGGTTCCCTTAAACAACGGTGCTAATCAGTGGTCATTTGGCAAATGGCGAGATCAAATTTGATCAAGATGTATTGTATCAAATAGTCACTTTCAGAATCAGGTGGGACTTTTTTTAAGAAGTGACGCAGGTTGAACAGTGCGTAATACTCCTAGTAACTCAATTATTGCGTATGAAGCACAAGTGACTTTTTTATAGTTACTATTAATAAAAACACTTATCTGTAAGGTTACACTGCCAATTCCCAAGTCTCTGTAACTGCAACTTGCATAATGCTAGACATTTTGTATGTCCCGTATATACAGAAAATACTATATAATCGTATCACATAATACGAACATAGGATTTATATTTCTCTAGGTACGTACATACACACTGTATCATGCCTATGTGTGTTTACACGCTCTGTGTACGTGTACATAAAAACACATATATTCTTTGCAGAATCGATGTCTAATTCCCTTCATGGTGTCCAGGTAAAGAACCTGACCCTGCTCTAGTTAAAATCAATGGCTAAATTTACATTGACTCCAATAGGAGTAGCAACAGTCCCAAAATTTAGGTTATAGTTTGCACGAATTCCTCTACTCCTCTCTCAGGCTTCATGAAAAAGCTATTTGCTTCTGAGTTGTACAACCAGTCATTTCACTAAAAAACATGCAACCACTTGGTATCATCGTAAATTTTCGTGCACATAATTCAATTAAAATAATGTTTCCTGAGGCGATGTTTATTTGTATTGTTTATTCTTATTTCCATTGTTCATTTATTCCAAGAACATGGTTTTCCTGTGGGTCTAAGAAGCGCCTTCCTTTACTTTAAGTATCGAGCTATTTTTAAGTAATTACTGCTCAATGCAGTCTTGAGAAGATTTAGGAACATCCACAGAAAATTCCATTACGAATGTGTCCCAACTAAATGAAAGTTGTGCATCCTGTTACAGCTGTTGGGATCTATATTAAATTGAAGGGACTTTCCTCTAGGCATGTGCATTCTGGATTTTAAAATGTTTGCGGGTAAATCAGTGTCGTACAACTGTGTTATACTCTTCCTGCATACTGTATTGGAAAAGAGGTAATATTATAGATGCCTTCTAGTGAATTCGATCAAGAGCTGACAATTTGTTCGAACCCGTTTTTACTCAGGCTTCAAACGAAAGAACTTACGAAAAATCTATCAGAAAATAAAAATAAAAATATGCAATTTTGGAAGGCTAACGATCATGATTTTTCCAAAAACCGAAGCCATGCTGGCGAAGGGAAACGCCCTTTGCTGTGAGAGCTCAGAGGAGTCTTTGCCGCATTCAGTCAATCCCCATTGACTTCCCTAGGCGTTTTGGTTTGCAGAATCAGGTGCCGCCTCAACTGCTAAAAAAAGAGAGAGACAACGTGCTATTTATATACTCTCTCACACACTTTTCTTCTCTGTTCTAGTGGCAAGTAAGTAGCACTGGGCGTGACCACGCACCTAACTTGCAATCTTCCAAGGCCATGGTAAAAATTATTCATACCACCTGAGAAAATATGGGATGCTTTACTTTTTTGAAAGAAGCCATTTATTTTGCTCAGTGGAGTATTGCAAAGCAGGCTGAGTAAATCAATGCATCTGGGATGCTGAAATGAGCATTTTTTCTCAAGTAGTTAGTTGTGTCTCCACCGTGGACTAAAAAAGAAATGTTATTTTGGTTCTGGCTGAAATATCCACATTGTTGATTATGACATTCCAGCGCAACTCTGGCTCAGACCGAAATGGGCAGGACTGGAAATGTGACAAGAAACACTCTTCTTGTGAGGTTCCCAGTCAATGTTGCAGACCAAATACATTGGCATACTTTAGAGAAAGTTTGGTTAGCCATCTGAAGTGAGAGAACCTAACTTTATGAGGTTCCCTCTCAATGGTTCACTCCCATTTCTGAGAGACATGCACTAGGATTTTTTTTTCAGGGAAGTTCTATGTTCTGTGATATACTGGGGGTTAGACTAAATTTTCACAATGGTCCCTTCTGGCCTTGGAGTCTCTGAATGCAGTGCAGGGCAGTATACACTGCCAGAGATGCCCTCATTGGGCTGAGATGATAATCCAAGGTTCTTGCCCACTTCTGATTGCTCCCCAGGAACGAGTTAAAGGTCCCATGGCTAGTATTCTCAGTGCCAGAGATGAGTACTTGGACCTCATATTTTCTTTATTATGGCTACATTAATTTGTTTCATTTATTTGTGTCATGGCAGTATCTATAGACATCAATTGAGGTCGTGGTCCCATGGTTCTAGATGTTGTACATATACATTTCAAGGGACAGTCTCAGCCCCAAAGAATTTACAGCTTAAATCTATAAGAAAAAAGTAGGAGAAAGTAAATATTATTACCACATTTGGCAGATGGGGAGCTGGGGCATATATGTTATGACTTGCTTAATATCTTGAAGGAAGTCTGGAGCAGAACCAGAAAATGAACAAAGATCTTTTGACTCCCTGGTCAGAACCTTAACTATAAACCATCCTTTCTCTTCTGCTGTGACAGATTTTAATGTTCAAAGCTGTATATGATATATTATTGAGAGTGTATTGGCTGCTCCCTTTGCTTGTACAGTCCATTTATTACCACTGTTCAGCTCTTTATTAAGGTGCTTTAGGAAATCTTGGGTGAAATCGTGGCCCCATTGAAGTCAATGGGAATTTTGCCATTGACTTATAGGAGACCAGATATCACCTCTTCAGCATGAAAGGTGCTGTATGAAACCAAATTGTATTCCACTTTGTGGTCCTCATTCTGTGACTCTCCCGCATTTAAGGTAAGTACTCTTGTTCTTTTTGTGGATACAGACTAACACGGCTGCTACTCTGAAACCTTTCCTACTTCTGCTATCTCTGAACTCGCTTTCTCTCATAGCGCTTAACTCACTTCCTGTCTTTAAATCTTACCTTAAATTCATCCGTGTCTCTTTGTCTCATGATTGACACTCTCCGTGGAGTGTTTTGTGATAAGAATGCTGTTTTGTAGTGTATATTATACTATGTCAGAAGGATGCCATTTATATCCAGTGTGTATTGTATTTGCCTCTATCTCTTTTCCCCCTGTGGAATAGTGGTATTTTATTGTAGTTTCCCCCCAGTCCCTTAATAGGTTTATCTCTTTCCTCTTCATGCTCTTCCTTTATTTTTGTTTTGTATTTTTAAAAAAAGATCTACACACACACACATTTTTGAATTTAACACAAAAAAAAATCAAAAAGCCAAACCTGAAGACAAAGGTTTCTTCCTATAATGGTGAACTATAAAGGCTCTAAATTTCTTTTACTTTTATCTCCAACATCCATGCCATATTTAAGGGCCTTCTACTGGGGCTGCTGGTCACATGGGGAACAAATCTGATGAAGACTAAATGCAGAAAGCTGGTTTGTCTCTAGGCTCACATGTGCTCTGTAACCCACAAGTTTCTGTTGTAGAACCTGATTCTGCATTGAAATCAATGAGACTTCTCTTGCATGAGTGAGGACTACAGGATTGGGTTTTTCATTTGCTTTCTGCTGAATCTGTGTAATTGACTAGGAGGGATGATTTTGCAAACTGAATTCAGGGAATGTAGGAAGGGACAAATCCTCTTTGCCCTGCCTCCCTCTGTGAGCGTTGAAGCCTCTGAGCAGAACAGAACTGATATAGTTTCTCTGTGTGGGGAGAGGGGAATTGTGAGGACATGAACAGGGGATGAACAACCCCTCGTGCTCTGCTCCACTGGGAGCCTTTGCCTCAGCATCCAGGGCATGGTGGTGGATGGATCTTACATTATATGGTCAACAGCACTCCTTGAGTGAGTGGGGCGCAGAAGCCTTGGGGACTATTGTAGTCCTGAGGCTGCAGTAGCAGCTGCAGAATGTCTCCACTACCATGGCCTGGAATAAATATTCTATCAGCATCCCAAATCCCTTCACCACTTCCCCCAACCCAATCCCTTTAGTCTGTGCTAAGAGCCAATTTGCCTGGCTGTACGTAGAGTTCCAGATATGATTCTAAATGAAGGGCAAAGGATATCAAGGGCAAGATTAGATATACATCCAAATTAAAGCTGTTGCAACATGAATATACAGGGACCCTCTTCCCCCTCACAGTGTTCCCAAACAAGCAGCAGCTTAATGCCGAGCTAGCAATCCCGGAATATAAAAGTTAACCACTAACTCGGCTGGTAGCACTGAACACCCCAGAAGGAGCATGTCTTGGAAGGGGCTGGGGGAATTCACCTTCTCCATCAGGGGAGCACCAAAAGGCTAAGAAACTCAAGAGAAGACCCAGACCAACTAAACCTGCTTCTGCTCCAATGACTCCAGACTCTGCTGCTCCAGAAGGGCATGTCCAAAGGTGGCCTGGTGTACAAGGGCAAAACCAACCCAGTGAACTCTCACTCCATGCCTGAAAAGTATAGAGCTGTTCAGAAGGTGAAGAACTCCTATGTTCTGTCTGGGGAAGGGTTAAACCTGAGAAAGGACTTTAGGGTTTGGCTTCTACTGGGATAGTTTCATTAAGAGTTTCTTTGTGAAATGTAATATTGTGTCTTGGAAGAAAGCAGTAGAACCTCAAGTTTTAAAAATGATACTTTTTGGGTTCTTTTGATTGCTTTTTGGGTTTTTTTGAGCTTTTGGGGTTTACAGTTTTAAGCTTTTCTCTGCAACCACAAATGCTAGAAATTTGCTTATTTGTAAAATGAAACATGAGATTCTCATGTAAGCAATGACTCTGGGAGCTAGGGCATTGGGGAAAACACCAGTTAATGCAACACTCAGTAAAATTACAAGAGTTGAATGAAATCAGTGAAGATTGTGCACAATTCAAGTAAGGCAGAAAAGAACCAAACCTCTTACTTAATTTTGTTATGAAGATTTTAGAACCCAATTATGTGGTAGTGAACTGACATTTACTCTTTTTCCTGTTGCGCTACAAATTACATTGGAGGCCACTTACAGTGAATTTGGGAGTAGAGAAACTCCATTTTATGCTGAAGTAGAATGAATCTCTCCCCTCCCTACCCCTGACTGTTTAATGGATCACATCATGCAAATTTCAGGTCTAATTATGTGATTCATTTCTGACAGGGAACCTCTGTTTGGGGTGAAGTTTTTCTATGAAAAGTAGAACTTCAGTATAAAAGACTCCACTGTGTATATATCTTTGCTTGGAGCTTCAGAGAGGGACACATATATGTTAGATGTTTTTCTCCTTCAATTTTTATTTCACAGATTTTTTACTAACACTGAATCCTTCTCTTTAGTTCTGATAATATTTTGCACATGCTGCAAGCACAATGCCTGCTGCTGTGTTCTAAAGAATAAGCCAGGCTTTGATCTCAAGGTTCTCAAATTACTCAGAATTCATTTCCATCAGGACATTAAGCCATAGGACATGGCTAAACATTCAAGAACCTTTCTACATTATTATACTAGGCAGTACAAAGATATTAATTGCTGCTAGGTTAAAAACTAGGGAAGGAGGTGTTTGGTGAGCCTAAAAAAAATTCCCCCAATTGGAAGATTTGATTCTGAGACAGCAGCTGAAAAGATGTTTTCACAAAGGTCAGGGGTTTGTTGCAATAACTAGGCCTGATTCTGCTGTGATTTTCACTGGAGTAAATTAGAAGTAACACCACTGAATCAGCAGGATTCTCCAGCACAAGTAATTTTCAGAAATCTCCATAATAAATAACAGCATCCTTAACTGTGCAAAGAAATGCCACTCAAGCTATTAATGTTTGTAGGGAGGTTACTGAAGAAACAAACATCTAAACCACAAAGCTCTCCTTTTTACTTTTGAATATAGCTGAGAGAAAGCAAAACCCGGTGTCCAGATGATCTTCTACAGCTGCAGAGTTCAAAATAGGCATCTCAGTTTTGTGGCTTGGACCCATCTCTATTTTTGCCATTCTTGTTTTGTTCTTAGAAATTTAAGTCGCTGAGACGAGTGCTGAGTATTTACTGTAGTGTATTTTTATATTTAATTTTACTCTAAAACTAAGAAGTAACAAATGACCCTGACCAAATGTCAGCCCTAATTTATGCATATGTTTGGGGTATATGATTTAACATATTGCATAATTTAAAAGATTTTATTTCATAGTAAGTGCTTCATCTTCCTTTCCTCTTTGTGTATCTCAGGTCTCCCCATAGACACCCTGTGCCTTTCTTTTCTCCTCTTCTACCCCTACAAAATTTTGCTTCCATCCTCCTTCCACCCCAAAACTTTTAAAATTTAAATCTTCCTTTTGGTTACTTTCTTGTGGAAACATTAGGTGTTGAACAAATTTTACTGCTACTGATCATGGGATCGACCCTGCTCCCACTGAAGTCAATAAAAGGATGTAAGGAACAAGTTTTTTTGTATTATAAGCAGACCAGTCAAAACAACACTAGAGGAGACCTCCTCTTTAGCGGTGTTATATTCAAAGACTGGGCAGTCTGTCCATTATATATTTTGTGAACTGAAATATTACATCCCTGGTATGAGTAAGGAGAGAATATTTCGATTTATTTATTTTAACCATTTCAAAGCCAGTCTATTCAGTTACTTTTTAAATGGCAAGAGTGCAAACAGCTTGAGAGTTTTCCTTTAAAATGTTGTTGGTGTTTGAGTTATTGAAACAGAACCTCACTGCCAAAAGGCAAAGCTGCAGGATCCAGAGGCGCAGGGTTGAGATGCAGGGCAGGCCTAAGTTCTAATTTTGGCTCTATGTCACTAATGCACTGTGTAGCCTTGAACAACTCATGCTACTTTCCTGGCTCTGTTTCCCTGCCTGTGAAATAGACTAATTCGCCTACTCCCTGGGTGCTGTGCAGACTCATGAGTTAATGTTTGTACAGTGCTCTTTATAAAATGCTGCCAAAAATGCTAAATAAGTATTACAATCACATTTGAGTGGACAAGTGGTTCATAATGGCCTAAAGACCTGATCCTGCAGCATTGGAGTCAATTGGAGGTTTGCCTTTGACTTCATTGGAAGAAAGATTTGAGTCTAATGCCTTTGTTTATTTTTAAAGGCAATTTAAATGGCCACAGTTTCTAATGCAGAGAAGCTCTGACACATGTGCAGTAATAATTTCCATATGCACTTTTAAAATTAAAGGTTACTCTGTGGTGTTAGATACCTGGTACCCCTGGATATAATATTACATAGCAATCCTAAATGTGTCCCTCTAGGTCAGTGTTTCCCAAACTTGGGACGCCGCTTGTGTAGGGAAAGCCCCTGGCAGGCCGGGCCGGTTTGTTTACCTGCCGCGTCCGCAGGTCCGGCCGATCGCTGCTCCCACTGGCCACAGTTCGCCGCTTCAGGCCAATGGGAGCTGCTGGAAGAGGTGGCCAGCATATCCTTTAGCCCACGCCACTTCCCGCAGCCCCCATTGGCCTGGGAGCTGCGATCAGCTGGACCTGCGAATGCGTCAGGTAAACAAACCGGCCTGGGCCACCAAGGTGTTTCCTTACACAAGCGGCGTCCCAAGTTTGGGAAACCCTGCTTTAGGTGATCAGATCAGTGATCCAAAGATGGCTGACGGTTCTCATATAGTCTTCCAGGATTAATATGAAATATGAAATAAAACAATTCAAAAAGGACATAAAATACAAAAAGTGTGTGTTTTTTTAAATAATGTTTTATTAGAATTTGTGATAACATATACAAATACACAAGACGTGAAAAGTCAATTTCTCTCCTATAGGCCTGACAATTGCACTTCACTACAAGTCTATCCCCAGTTGCAGATCAGGACAATTGTTCATCTGATTAACACATGTGAACTGATTTGTGATAGGTTAACATTCATGCCTAGACTCACTACAATATTTTCTAAAGCAGTCTCTTTATTTTTGAACTTTGAGCACATTCTGTATTGACTCATGGCTATGTCATCACACTGGCTACCCTGGGGAGAAGCAAGTGGACAACACAGGCTGAATTTTGATCTTTGGAGGTGTAAAACAATCCCAGAATTTAGGCCTGACCCTTCCCATGTTGACATGAAAGGCAAGCCATCTATTGACTTAATGATCAGTCCTAAATAAATAAATAAACTGATTGGCTAGGAAGAGGAGGAATGGGAAGAAAACACGTGTAACAATTAAAAGCAAATAAATGGATATTTATCCTTCCCCCTCACCCACACTCTCTTCCTTTGCCACACTGTGCTCTGAATTCAGTAAATCAGTGTCCTAGCACATCAGCTGTGTTCTTTAGGGTTTTCATAAGCTCACCCCATATAGCTTTAAACTCAGCTGAGTTGCCTTTTAGCTAATTGTTTTGTATGCTGCCATCCCTGCTAAATTCAAATACCCGTCCCTGTAATTCTCATCTCTGTCCATCTTCTCACTGCTACCCACTTAAAAAACCCTGAAGTTTCTTCTCTTAATATCAAGCTAACGTACTTACTGTAATAATGAAGTCTATGAAGGCTTTCACTTTTATTCCAAAAGTCAGGAAAGCCAGGGTTAGGCTCATCCATTCACGCCTTCCGTCTTGTTTACTGGATTAATGTGAGAACAGTTCCATGATCTTATGTATCATATTGCGATGCCTATACATGACATGAATGGGGAACAGCCTCATTTCCACTAGAATAAAACAAAACATTCTTGGGGGGGGGGCCTTCTGTTGCTAAATGAAAGCGGATGTGACAGAGGCATTTATTGAGAATATTTCCCAGTGAGAGAGAGAATGTTTCCCTGTGGCAATATTCTCTTACTATGACTTCTATTTATTTTTGTATGCCTTTTACTGATGACTGACCTTTTTGGAATCATTTTTGTCTGATGGAATTTGTTCTAGCAGAGGGATATTATACCACTTTCCTATTGTTAGATTTGATTCATTGCAGTTGTCTTTCTAAAATGGAATTTTTCTGTTCTTCAGCCCAATCAGTAACCGATCTGTTGATAAACGGTACAGGTAATGTCCTACAGGCAGGGACAGTGTCATCTTCTGTATCTTGTACAACACCAAGCATGGCTGCAGCACTTAAGGAATAATAATACAATAGCAATCATTATTTATTTAAAATGCTAACTTCTCTCTTATGAACAGACTGTTTACTGATAGACTAAGGTCCCCGCGTTTTGATTTAGTGCTATAGAAGGTTAAATGTCTTGTATAGGGTGGACTGATAGCTATTTCAACGGGGACAATTTTTATGCTTGTTTTAAAACAGTAACTGTCTCATTTTATTTTATGTATTTTTCAAAAGGGTTGCCTTGTAGAGCCTTTCTGCTTTTAGGTCTACAACATGTTTACATTAGGGAGAAAATAGTCTATCTGTACTTGAAGAATTCCACTGTATATTCTGTGTTTCTGTTTCTCTGGCTGATTGTATTTGTAAATGGAAAACAAAAATAAAATGAAAGGGGGACAAACCACAATTCGGAATGCCTTATCATCCAGATGCATTTCAAGACACTTCACAGCAATGATAAAAATAAAATAAAAATAAAAACAGTTCATCGTTCAGAATTCATAGTGATTTGCAACCAGCTAATGGCCAATGAAAACAAATGTGTCTTGAGTTTAGACTAGACTTTAAACACAGGGAAGGTAGCGACATTGCTAATGTCAATAGGCAATGAGCTCCACGTGCACAATAGCTGAAAGAGCGACCACCCAAAGTGACGCATTTTGGTATTGAAGATGCACAGAGACCTGTATCAGTTGACCCCAGCTGACCAGAAGAGGAAAGAGTTACTAACTCAGAAAGGTAACTTGGGCCCTGCTTGTGAATGGTTTTGTAAATCAGCATAAGCACCTTATAACTAATGCAAAACTTTCTCGACAACCAAGTGCGACTGGGGTTCACATGATCAAATCTCCTTGTAGCAAAGCCTAGCTGCTCTATTAATGCAGTACCGTTTGCAAACCATGTTGGCATGTCAATACATAATGCAATAGTCACTTTAAAAGTTAATGTGTGCAGCTTCTGTTGTATTGACGTCAATAGCAAGAGTTTCCATGTGGATCTGTGTGTGTGATCAGAAGCCTTAAAATATGGATAAAAATAGAGGGAAAACATTAGGCTGTCCTCAGGAGAGTGAGCATATGCTGTTTTAACAGACAAACCTGGATTTTAAGCTTCTTTGGCATGTAAAGACTCTTTGTGCAGCTGGGCAATCCTTGCATGCTTTTCCAAACTCTAAACAAGCGTTCATGGACTGCTGAGGAAAAAATATTTATTCGCTTAATTTATGTCACAGTTTATTGTGTTTTTTGGCCCTCAGAGGGTTTTAATTTGTTTGTATGCGGCAGCTGTATTGCAGCTGCAACCACAATATCCTCTGTCTTTCTTTTGTGTCAACAGCAGCTTTTTCTAACATGTCCTGAGCTGCACTGCGCTGCACTGATCTTTATGTTCTCCAAGCATTTAGGAAAAGCTTTTATTTCACTTAATTAATGTATGTGCATGGAGCAGTTCAGTTCTAGCTCTGGCTGCCTCTTTTTGACCCTCACAAACACTTTTTACATTTTCACTTGTGTGATACCATTACAGCATCACTTCATTTGTTCTTCTGATCTCAGTAGAGATCCAGAATTCACCTATTATTAGCATGTGAATTGCAGAGTTGCATTTTAGGTACGTCACCTAAGAAAAAGGAAGTCTGTCTCATCACTGCTTTGGTTTTAAACTTGGTACAACTCTGTTGAAATCAATGGAGTTACATTAGTGTAAAATCAGAATAACACAGCAGTGAATCAGGCCTAGGATTTTTAATGAATGTTATTCAATGTAAGTATATACAGTCATGTGCTAGTAAGATCACTAATATATTTTATTATAATAAGATAATCACATTTACTCAAGAAACATACACTGACTGAAGCAAACAAAAAATCAATATTGACAAATAGTCATCATCTCATATTCTTTTAAAGAAATTTACTGACTTTTTTTAAAAGGGAAAAGGAGTAGCAGCACAAAATAAGAGCGAAGAAAGACTTAATAATCCCATGGAGGAAAATGAATATTGAATGATAGGGGGGCTTTAAAATTAAGGACAGACCCACAACTGTTGTAAATTGGCACAGATCCTTTGACTTCAATGAAATACACTGATTTACACTACCTAAGGGTTTGGCTCTAAATATTTATCCCCTTCTTTACCACCTTCCCACACCAAGTTTACAGAACATCCACAGAGAAAGAAGGCTTGCAGCTCTAGACAAAGATCTGAAATGTTGCAGTGCTGTGTACCAGTCTAACTGCTCAGCGAGGTTAACAATATGTTCAGCATGCACACATGAGAGAAATCTTAAACAAATGGATTTACAAAAATGAGCTATTGCTAAACCTTGGGCATTAAGGTCCTTAACTGCTAGCTGGAAGACAATTGCTTCAACAAGATTGCTATAAAAATAAATGCTGTGTTAAACCTCTCTGACCATATTCAGATAATGTCATGAGAATGGATTACATGCTAAGAAAGTGAAGAGTTAAAGCAGACTCTCACGCCATTGTGCCTAGGTATTAAAACTCCGGCACATAAGAAACTGCAAACTGGACACCATTAAATTAGGCTTAAATAAAGACTGGGAGGGGATGGGTCATTATACAAAGTAAAACTATTTCCCCATGTTTATTTTCATACCCTCCCCACCCCCACTGTTCCTCACAACTTCTTGTCAACTGCTGCAAATGGACCATTTTCATTACCACTACAAAGAGTTTTTTTCCTCTCTTGTTGGTAATAGCTCACCTTAACTGATCACTCTCGTTAGAGTGTATATGGTAACACCCATTGTTTCATGTTCTCTGTGTCTGTATATATATATCATCCTTCTCTATTTTCCTCTACATGCATCTGATGAAGTGGGGCTGTAGCCCATGAAAGCTTATGCTCAAATAAATTTTTTAGTCTCTAAGGTGCCACAAGTAATTCTGTTCTTTTTGCAGATACAGACTAACATGGCTGCTACTCTGAAACCTGATGTAACTGAGTGGAGAATTAGGTGATACTACTAAATCAATTAGGTTATACCAGCATAAAACTGGGATAATGCAGTGGAGAATCAGGCCTGGCAATGTGGCATGAAAGAATGGTTGAAGAGCTTTACAGTACCTAGAAGGGTTGAGTTAAACTAGGTTTTCATCCAGAACTCTGAATTTCCTGTCTTTCTGTGCATAAATTAGGCCTTAACATTATCTGAAAGTACTGTATGAGAATTGGCACCACAGATCATAAGAACCTGTTTAGAGCTGTTATAGTCTAGTGCAGTGGTCCTCAATCTTTTTCGTCTGGTGAGCACCAGACGAAGGACCATGGCGGCGGTTGAGCAGCCACTGAAATGTCGCCGAAATTCGGCGGCATTTCGGCGGCGACGCCTCTGGATGATGCCTCATTTCGACGGCATTTCAGCAGGTGCTTAACTGCCAGCCAGGATGTGGGCACCATGTAAGATTTTCCAATAGGCATTTAGGTAAAAAGTGGCATATCATTTGCCCATTCCTAACCATTGTTGCAAAGAAAGATCTGTTTTATCATGTAAATTCATTAAAAAAAAAGAGGAATGCTATTTATCTGGTAAAGATTGTGCTAGAATGTGATTTCAGGCACCAATCCAGGAGAAGCAGTTGGAGGCACTGAGCCTCATTGACACATCTGAGACACAATTCCTCCTCCGCTCCCTCCTTGCTGGTAATAATTTACCTCTGGACTAATGGGTTTCAACCTTTTTTCATTTGCAACCCTAAAATATTTTGAATAGAAGTGCAGACCCCTTTGGAAATCTTAGACATAATCTCTGGCCCTCAGGGGTCTGCAGTCCGTAGGCTGAAAACCACTGCTCTAAACTATATCAGCAGTTGGTAACAAGCCCCACACCAGCAGGCAGAGGGGGATGGACCCAAGGCGCCAGCTATTCCCCATCCTTTCCTTGTCCCTTCTCCGACTCCAGGAAGGCAGTAAGTAGGCAAATAGACCTGCTTATTTCGATACTCCTGAAGCCAGCTGCCTATTCTCTTGCCCATGAGTATAGTCTGAGCAGGGCCAGCGCTACCGTTTAGGCAGCCTAGGCAATCGCCTAGGGCACCAGAATAAATGGTGGGCACCGTTTTGCCAGAGGGGGCAGCAGGCGGCTCCGGTGGAGCTGCCGCAGTGGTGCCTGCGGACAGTCGGCTGCTCGCACGGCTCCGGTGGACCTCAAGCAGGCATCACTACGGCAGCTCCACCGGAGCCACGGAGCACCAGACCCTCCGCAGGCACCATTGCGGCAGCTCCAGCGGAGCCGCGGGACTAGCACGCGGGGCGGCGAAATTGCCGTCCACCTAGGGCGCTCAAACCCCTAGCACCAGTCCTGAGTCTGAATTACTATCTAACCTATTAAGAAAAATGTAAAGCCCAACATTTCTATACAAAATAATTTAATAATACCTGTCACCATCTATGGTTGTGGGGGAGTTATAAATCCTTGCAAGATGGGGTTTATATTGGAAACAATATACTTGATCATTGCCTTTACTTATACAAAGCTGCTAACAGGTGTGGCTTTGGGCCAACATTTTGAAACCTGGATGCCTAAAGTTAGGTTCTGATATTCATCATTAAGTATCTAACTATTCTTTAGGGGCTTACCTCTGGATTTAGTAGCCTAACTTTCAGCACTCAGGTTTGAAAATGGTGGCCACAATAAATGTAAATTTGTGAAAAGTGGCAGTGGGTCTATGATATGTGCCTAATACAAGCACAAGAAATAAATGGATACTGCAGGTCTGATTTACACTGGAGCAGTACTTCTCTCCTGGCTTTCAAAAGTCATGAGCTCACCCCTTCTTCCTCTCCCATCATCATAAGACTGCTTAAAACATGTATGTGTTTTTTTAAAATACATTTTGGGTTCTTTTTATTCACTCCCTGACTTTTGAACCTTTAAGGTACGCTTGTGTCATGTTTACAAGTTTTCCTCTGCAAACATAAAGGCTAGAAACTTACTCCTTTTAAAAAATAAAACCTGACATTCTTAAATATCCTTGCATCTGACAAAGTGGGTATTCATCCACGAAAGCTCATGCTCCAATATATCTGTTAGTCTATAAGGTGCCACAGGACTCTTTGCTGCTTTTACAGATCCAGACTAACACGGCTACCCCTCTGATACTTAAATATCCTCATGATTCCAGGAACTGGAACATTAAGAACAACATCCAGTATTGCTAGAGTCATGATAAAATGGTGAGAATTGCCGACCCTGCTCAGGCCTCTTTATACTGCTGGAGCAAATTACATATACATCCACCCTCAGGCTCCTTGACTGCCAGAGGGGGGGTCTTTGTGTAAATGGGAATTGGGCCTTGTATTTTTTCAGATTGTTTAGTACAGCATCAACGGTAAAGATTGTTTCAGGCATGGTTCAGATTAAAAGACTATGGGGCAGCAGAGCTATTTGGTGACTAAGCTATCAGATATCTGATTCTAATAGGACTCTATCAATTTTGTTTTTCAGAAGTATGTCTGATGTTTCCTTTTAACTTGGCCCATTGAACCTGCCCATCTCCAGTTTCAGGATTTCCACTAGAAAGCCCTTTTTGTATATAGAAAGCCAGGCAATGTTTGGGTAGTGTTGTGTAGAATATGAAGGAAATTCATAGTCTGTCCAGCACTATTTAAGAAACCAATGGTAGTTAAGCCTAGATCCTCAAAGGTGCCTAAAACTATATGTTGGGGCACTGGGAGGAATGATGCCTCAGGAAGGCCTCATCAAGGCCTTCAGGGATTACAGGATACTGGCTTCCACATAAGCAATGCACAGTGAGTTACCTTCGAGGTAACTAGTTTCCCCAAATTATGCTAGCACAGAGAAGTGCCTGCATTCAAGAAAATGTGTGGATTATGATTGTGGCTGGTCCTGCAGACATGGGATGAGGAAAGTTTCTTGAACCCTCACCTGCCTTATCACACCCACATAGGGGCCAGCTACAGGCTGGTCCTAGAAATCTATGATGAGGTATTAGAAGATGTACAGTGCTGCTAATGGAATACTGTGATTCTGATCCCTGGTTCAAATCCAGCCCAGATTGGTAATGATTCAAAGTCATTACTATCTCATGGCTGTTGTGGGAGTCTCCATGGAATGAGCTGATGGTAACAGTCCATTTCCTGCTGAACTGAAGATGACATCACAAGAGCCACCAGTATATTTGCCACTGATTAGCACCTTTTACTGGAAGCCTCAACAGAAAACTCAAAGAGGGAGTGGGCCATGTAAACAATTCATCCTCTCACTTACAGAGGCAGTCACTTCATCTAACTTGGGCATGTTACCAGTCAGTGTAGGGAAGATTGCAGTGCCACTGAACTGTAGTGAGGATAAGGTGTGAGCTGCATTTTCCAGGGCTGTCTATCTGGCATGAGCACTGAAATTAAGTTCTATACAAAATGGGAAGAAAGCAAACAGCTGGGACCTAGATAGCCCAAGACTCAAAGCATATTTTTGCATTTATTTGTTTTGAATGACTCATGTACTAATCTTAGCATTAGTTACATTGATTTGTTTTGTATGAGAATATATTGAAATGTTTAGTAGCTGTGTAAGTAAAGACAATTATAGAGAAATGTTATTCTAAAAAAGTTTTAGTTTAAAAGCATCTTAATCTTTTTTGTCCTCACACAGTCCTTTTAAGTCCTTCTTGGAACTGGAACAATCTCCCCAGTTTTCCATTTATTTTCCTTTTAAAGCCCTACAACATTGTAACACTATCTAGCAAAGAATTCAGCTCCTTCTGGAGTCCAATACTGCTCCTAGAGTCAGTTGGAGGAACTAGTAGGCAGTGTCATGAATCCAGAATCCAGAACTTCAAATCAGGGCCTGCCACCCCCTTACACCACAAACTTCCTGTTTCAGAGACCATTAGTAATCATTCGATCAGGGACACAGGGTTTGCCTGTACATGGAACAAGTCATGGTTACACCTCCACACCCAACAGCTTCTCACAGAATCTTGTGAATTTTGGGGGACCTATGGAAGACCAGAACTATCTGTGTGCAGGTTCTATGCCTCAGCGTTAACATTAATATCCTCTCACCCTTATCCCCAAACTCCCGGGCATATATCTGGCAAATCACACAGGATTTTATTGCACTCTCTACCTGTGAATCTATGCCTGGCAGGGCTGGCACAACCCATTAGGTGACCTAGGCTGTTGCCTAGGGTGCTAACATTTGAGGGGCAGCGACCGTGGTGGCCGGACCTTCCACCGCCTCTGTTGGGGGCGGCATTTCGGGGGCGGGACCATCCACCACGTAGGGAGGCAAAAAAGCTGGCAGCGCTCCTGATGCCTGGCTACCAAAATAGTCTCAGAACCTTTGTTTTGAACAATTGGTTTGTGTAAGCAGGGTCTGAATATCTCTCCCTGACATCTAGGGACGCACTGGGCAAAACAACTTCCAGAGCAGACTATTTGCAAAGGTGTACCTACTGTGCCTTGGTGTTTGGCAGACAGACCTGCTTTGCCAAAGTGATCAGTTTTGGCTGGTGCTAGGTTACAATTCACTTTAGTAATGAATGCAGGGGCAGCGAAATGTTCTTATCCTTATTATATGAGTAAAGGGCAGCAGAACTGTACTTAGCATGCCCTGACTATGAGGCTCACCCTAAACTGAACCTCACTCGCTCAGCAGGGGGTAGTGATGCCAAATCCCACTGATGATGATAGGGGGATGGGGACAGGTGTTCTTACTTGCTGGTGTGGACTCTGTCTAAAGAATCCTAGACACCATTTAACCCTTCCCACTCCATTGTTTAAAGACAAAGCTGATTAGGCTCAATCAGAAGTGCCGGGGGGGGGGAGTTGTGTGGGCTATAGCCACCCCAAAGTTTGTGGTAGCCTCCTCTCAAAGACCTTCCTGCCCCTCCCCCCCCCCCCCCCCGATCAGCTGTTTCTCTCTGGCAGCCCAGTTCTGAAGGCAGAGCAGAGAGAGCAGCAGCTGCTAGCTGTGTGTTGCCCAAGGCAGGTGGAAGGTCTGGGGCTCCCCACAGTGGCATGGGCTGACCTACCTGGGACCCACCCCCCATGGGCTCTATCAGCCCTGAGCTAGATCTCCTAGTGAGCAGCCAGCACTGTGCACTGCCCGGTTCTGTCTTCCAGACTCTGATGTGGTCAGGGGGTGGGACCTTGGAGGGGAGGGGAAGGAGGATTGGGGGGGCTAAGGAAGGCCCACCTAAGCCCCACCCCCCCCACCAGAAAGAGGCTGGCGCTGCCCCTAGACTCAATTGAGAGTCCTTGTTTCTATTGAGTGATCACTAGAGCTGACATCCCTGATGAGCTTAGTCCTAGTCTTGGATGAGGACGGTGCTGTACTGAAGGACAATGAAGAGGCAGCTGCACAGAGGTTACCTGCTACCCAGGGCATTCACTAAGAGCTGGACTATGTGGCATTGCAGAGGTGGTAACGAGTGGCAAGTGGCAAGCAGCAGTAGCGATAACAGCAGCTGGGTCTTCAGGGCTTAAGGACCACTAACTCTGAGTGTGGTGCCGTGCAGGGAAAGGGGAGTGGCATGGGAAACAGACATTCATCACGCTTTCACACCGCAAGGTGGGGAACTGAGGTAAAGGGCATTGCCCAGTGCACTGTGAGGTGGTGTTTGCTTATGGTTACACACTTTTGTTGTGTTTTCCCAAATTACAGATTACTGGGTGTGGGCTTGTGCCAGTTCTGTTTTGTATTGTTAAGAGCAACCCCTAGGAATTGATCCCAGCCCTTGTTGCTGTGAATGCACCAGGCGGAAGGGTTTTGGAACACCGAACAAACCTGAAGCTCAACAGGAACCATCAGCCACATAGCTCATATGTACTGTGTGATGGTAACTTATCACAAATGCAAACAAACACTAAGACATGGGGCTCAACAGCTTCTGTACTTTCTATCCATCCTCTAGTTAGATAATTCCAAATAATGGTTAAACATTATTCAACAACTAATGTATTTGCTGAATCTTGCCACTATTTACAGAATGATATTTTTTGCATTAACAGCTCTAAATATCATTTAGGATCTGTAAACCAAACTGTCTGAAAACATTGCCGGTAAGCAGAATTACACTAGCCACAGCTGAATCACAATCTAGTAGCAGTTCAGTGAAATGCAGCTCTCCTCTAGGAGTTCCAATGTCAGTTTAGCAAAGAGGTTTATGAACAAGGCGAGGCAAATGGCCATAATCAGTGAACAGTAATATACCTAGTTCACTTCTGGAGTGAGGACTGCAGCATGCTTTATTGAAATGTCCTGACTTTTCATACTGGTGGCATTAGGGACTGAGATTAACACTGCTTCCAGGATGTAAAATATGTACCACAAACATAAATGCTGAGCTGGAGATTGCACTGCTAATGAATTAACTGTTGGATATGGTATGTAGTCCCCTGAACCAGAACAGACTCATTCTGGCCAGCTATGAATACTTCTTTCTGTAAAAATTAGACCTGATTGGACAATTTCCAGTGGAATTAGTTTCTGTTGGAAAAAGCTGATTCAACAAAACAGAAACATTTCACCGGAACATATTGATTCTGTTGAAATTTTCAACAAAAAGTTATTGAAACATTTCATTACAATAAGGTAAAAGTGTTTCATTGCTATTTTGTGATTTCAACTTGAATAGGATAGAATAGTTGAAGTGATCAAATGAAGCCCTTTGATAAGGTTGTTTCAATATTTCTGAAACAAATTTTGTTTTGTTTTGATGCTTCACTGCCATCTTCTAGCTAAATGAAAAAAGTTACTCAGATAATAACAATAGTCCATAAGCTATTTCAGAGCCTTGGCAACAATTTGGTCTGGATTCGTTTCTTGAAACAGGTGAAGAGTTGTGCACAGGAAGGTGGGAGAAGAAGATGGTATCTGTTTTCTAAAGCTGATTTGCCCATTTCTGATTTCCTAGTGACACAGTTCAACAAGGTGGCTGGCAAAATATAACATACTGGAAAATGTTTTGCAGTCTTAACTGTATCTCCTATAAAAGCCATCACTGCTTTAAAATGAATTAGCTTGTATTGATCTTTGGTAGCTTGCTAATCATTTGGAAATACTTTACTTTTTAAACACATATGAGCAAAAGACAAATAATTTAAAAGTGAATCTGGAAATATATAGCAGGTATTTCTATCTATTCATCTTTATTTTCTATTCATAATTTCCACATTGTCTGGAAAATTCTTGCCATTGCTTATGGCAATCTGTCTTTATGGCCTTTTAAAAGTCACAAAAGTACGTTTAACAAAGATATTGTGAAGGATTTCTGCAACTCAGCAGCCACAGCATTCTTTATGGCAAAGACACATGTCACAGCAAAATGAGATCCAAGGTAGCCAGGGACCTGACTTGACATCCCTAGAGGCAGTTCATGACCTTTGTCAAATGAATCAGTCCAGATGCCTGCCACAAAGTGGTGAATCCTTTGTGTTGCTGCTAGAAACCATTGTTTCCAAATCTTACTCCTATGTCGGAAAACAACAAAATATGCTTCTCAGGTGATATAATTGTTAAATGTGAAAGCCTCTGTATTAGTACAAGAGATACCCTCATAACTTCTGTTCATGTCTCAATAACAACATTTGGAAGCCAGAGGCCAGTCTTCTAGTCCCAACCATGATTGCCCCAGTTAATGACAGAGGGTCGAACCCTGCCAGTAGAAAAAACTTGGCCAGTAGGCAAAAAGTGAACTAAGTTAGATATGGCACACGCCTGAAAAAGGGACTAAAAAAAGTCCCCATTAACTGAAGCAAAATTTGCCACTATTAACATAACTTGCTCTATTTAGTGACCCAAGTTAGGGGAAAGCTCCTGGCACTGCCTGGCATGTGCGGTGATCCACGCAGGGAACTCATTGCAAAGACATTGTTGGAAAACATATACAAATATATTGTAAATGTGACATGTATATTAACAATCATAAAAATATCACCTGCAAAGGATAGAGTCAGAGAGTTGAAGGCCAGAAGGAACCACCAGCTCTTCTAGTCTGACCTGCTGTATATCACAGACCACCAACGCCACCCAGCACCCACACACTAAACCCAAAAACCGAAGTTAGATCAAAGTATTATAGCCCATGGCTCTTAGGAGGCACCTAGCAAAAACTGGCTCAGTTGGGTGACTAAAGGTTGAGAATTGCTCTACCAGAGCCAGGGCCATCCCTAGAAAGATGTGCTAGCTCCTACCCCCTCCCCACACAACAGCATAGGCTTCCATGCTGCTCATTCATCTCCTCTGGATAGCAAGCAGAAGTGGGGAAGGCAGGGCAAACCAGGATACATCAATGTGATCAGCATCATTTATACCCCGAATCTCTCTGTGATTGAGAGACAGAGTTTGCTATGGGGAGTGAGTATCACTTCAGCACTATTTTGCTTGTTATGACACCTCCCGCTCATTCCTTCAGATCCCAGGACCTGTAAAGCACCTGTGGCAGGGGTCTGCGGAGCTGTAAACACTCTGCAGAGCTCATACCCTCTCTTCTGCACCTTTGTCCCTGGCTCCATGAAAGAGGAGACAAGCATTAGGCCATCTGAACCTCACCTCTGGCAAAAAGAAACAAAACTTTTCCCAGTTAAGTAATTGCTTACAGAGCTCATACAAATGTGACATCTCAGCCGTGAAACATGGTTCACTAGCTCACTGTGCGAAACAGCCTATCAGCTCCGTTCCAGGATTTGGCAGCTAGAAAGGATTGCCTTTTCTACAGATGTTGAGAGAAATGAAACAAATATTAGATTATTTTTTTAAAGAAGATATTCTTGTTACTTCTATGGGCAATCATTGTGGGACTAACCAATAACTTGTACCATGTACTTCAGCTTTTTTGGCTTCTGTAAGTTTTGCATTGGTTCATTGTTAACAGTAATTTACCTGCCTATCAACCAATTGCACTGCTGAATGTTTCTCACTTTAGCTAAATCCAAGCCACAGGTCCTCAAATCCCACACATGATTAATTTTAAGCAGCATTTATAGTTCCACATGCATAAAGTTCAGAGCCCAATACTTTAGCCTGAGTAACTCATTTTTAAATCAATAATGTGCTGCTAGATGGTAATAACCATTAGCCAATGACATGAAATGCATGTAAACATTATTTCTAAATAAAATAATATTTCCTGACATGTATTCTTGGTATTTTTTGCCATGAACAATTATTCATTCCTATTAATTACAAAGCAGTTTCCACAAGGTCCAGTGTTTCAAACTCTCTATAAATTACAAGACAAAAAGAATGAGTGATCATATCTGCTCTGAAGTAGAAGTCCTTTTCTCCACCAGTTGCTGAGACTCACATGTCTAAAGAACCACAGAAGAATAAAATGCAGGTATCTTAATCTAGACACTTATATTTTATTTAAAGAAGCTGATAGTAAGTTTCTCTGTAATTTTAAAAACATTCATACGCTTAAAAATAAGCCTCTTCAAAAGCGACACTGTGGGCCAAATTCATCCCTGAATTGAAATCCATTGACTTCATTAGGATTATATTAGTAAAGAATTTGATCCTGTATTTATATCTTAGCTACCTGTTTAGGAAATAGGTTATATACTGAATGTTTAAACAAATATATGTGGTATTTGTACCAAATTTGATAACCGTGTTAGTTAATTCCACTACTGAAATACATAGTGGAATATGACAGCTACCTTTTCCAATTTTGTACATATCCAAAGGCACAGCCATGCTTAAAAAATATCTAGAGGGATCCAAGAGTTCCCAATTCCTTTCAAAACACAGAAAATGCTATTTTTCTTAAATGCATACCTTGCAAAGGATCTCTATAATGTATTGTCATAATACATTGTTTCTAGCTAAGGCAAAAGCATATTTATAGTGACAGGGTAAATAATTATTATTTAAAGGAAACTTGAGAAAAAAATAGTAGAATAAAGTAAAAAATAGAACAAAGGTCATATATCCCCCTCTAGAGGTGAAAGTCTGAAGCATCCATCTCATGAATACAAACACTTTCTTGGTCTATTTATGCTAAACAATCTGTTCCACCTTGTATGTAGCTGTGACACTGCGAGCATGTTTCCCAGACCTGAAGAAGAGCTCTGGGTAAGCTTGAAGGCTTGTCTCTCTCACTAACAGAAGCTGGCTCAATAAAAGATGATACCTCACCATCTTGTCTCTCTAATATGCTGGGACCTGGGTTGGTAGAACACCACTGCGTGAAGCAACTGTGATGGTCCAGATCTTTATAGCTGCTATAACACTAACATGAATAACAGCCTCAGTCCATATTTATTCAGTGCAGAAATAACAAGGCTGATTCTCCAGTGCCTTGCCCCTTATAGAGTCATTTACAAAGTGTATATAAACTCCTATCATTCTGCTCTGGTAGCATTTTATATACTCACCTTGCACATGTGTAAAGAATCACACAAGATGCAAAACAGTGGTGAATCAGGCCCAAACAGGGACAATATACATTAACTAGAGAACATCATGTTCTATATAAATAGTACTTGTTCATATTTCATAATCATTTTCTTTTTTTGAGTTAAACTAATTAATATCACTGTTTGCCTCTGCCTGAAAGGAACCATTACTATGCTTGGTTCTTTTATTCATTGATCACATACATAGTAAATATGGTCAATCACTCAATGTTACATGATAGACACCGGGGATCCCATCAGACAGAAACTAGTCAGGTGACATACGACTACAAAACAAAACAGTGTCTCTGGTGCCCCCTAGAGTTAAATCAAACAATCTGCAGTTGTCTGGATTTCCCTATGAAATCACTATGGTTGTGGGAATGTGCTGTGTGTGACCAAATCTCAAACCCAGCTGACCTTTATAGGCTTGGAAGTTTTAGTGGCATAAACAAATGTAAAACATTGTAGTCTATAAATGTCTTCTTTAAAATATAAATGGCGTCAGTGAGGATGTTTGGCTTTCTTTTACAAGAGCTGAAGCCTCCAAAAACATTAGCGTAGTGAATTAAGTGTGCTGATAATTATCTTTTCCGAGACCTCTCTGGCAGCTAGATTTCCTGCACCACTGAAGTCAGTAGGAATTTTGCTCTTCATTTCTGTTGGGAATAGGCTCAGGCCTTAGTTGTGTAAAAACAGATAAATGCACTCAAATCAGAGGAGGGTCAAGGCCTGGCATTAGTTTCAGAAAGGTATGCAGCAAACAGCAACAGCTCAGAAGATTAGAAGGGCCTGAGTGGAATGCGTTTTGAACGCAGAGGGCCTGATTTTCTAAACGGAAAACATGAAATTGCATATGCAAAAAATGTGTGCAGAACTGCATACCTAATTTGGACAACTAAACCTGTAAGTGGTCAGGTATGCACCCAACTGGCCACTGGCTGTTCAATCGCCTGTTCTGAACATAGAACCACATTTGTTCATTTTTGTGCACAAAGGACCTGATTGTGAGCATCCCTATAGTGAGCTCATGAGGAGCTCTACTTAAGTCGGCAGAGTAAAGTGGCTATAAACTCAGGGTCATCAAGACCAGAATCAATCCCACAGATTAGAAAATTAGGCCCTAGAACCCCTTTAAAGTTCTCCCATTTTTGGGGATCTGATTTTTCACAAGATGGCGGCACATAAGTCCTGATCCAAAGCCTATTGAAATTAATTATAAGCTTTCAATTGACTTCAGTGGACTTTGGATTAAGCCCATAATGTGCATTCACATTAAAGGAGTATGAAAATCTGGGGGCTCAGAAACCCATTACAATTTACAAAGGGCCTAATACTTTTCCCCACTGCACAGTGCAAAGGGGAGAAAACACTCAGGAAAAAAACATAGGAGGCTTTTGCAGAGCAGGGACAGTATCACCCTTTCTAGCTGCCATATTCTCTGCAAAAGATCTGCATAGCCAACAGGCAGCAGAGAAAAAGATGTGTGTCCAGGGAGAGGTGAGGAGCTGGTGAATAGCTGCTCCTGGTGACTTCTTTCCAGGGTAAAATAGTTTGTGTCACATATTAGAAGCTGTTGGAGCTAATGCTGCTTGTAGACTTTGGGAAGTTAAGTGTGCTGATAATGCTTGTAGCAGCATTAACTCCCACGTGCATTGGGGTGGGGCCAGTCAATGCACAAACAGAGCCACGTCTGTGGGGAGAAGAGCCCAGCAAGGTTCATTGTGGGACAGCCCCTCTCTAAGGCAGAAAGAGAAATCCCAGATCATAGAGATGGCACCGCACTGCTGACATTCTGAAATCCTAGTGTAACAGTAACTTCTTTGGTGCAGGGACTGTCTTTTTGTTCTGTATTTGTACGGTGCCTGGGATCCTGGTCTGTGACTAATGCTCCTGGGCACTACCACAACAAACCACAACAATAATAATAAATTAATGAATACCACTCATTCTCCAATACCTCCTAGTATAGAGTACACATTGATAATCACTGATATAGAGGCCCCTCTTTCCCCCACCCCAGCAAACCACTCTCTCTCTCTCTAGGCACATTCCCTATTGCTCTGTCACCAAAATAACAGCAGTTGATGTGGCAAGGCAGTTTGAGGTACACCTTAGGAGAGAGAGGTTGCACACTGAATCTTGGGTTTTGCAGCTGCTGCCTTTGCTGATGAGGGCTCCTTTTGCTGAACTGGCTCTGATGGGAACTTAATTTCCCCATGAATCCTGGACTTTCAGAAGAGAGCCTCCAGAAGAAACTCCCTGAGCGTAGGGCTAGCCCTACTCCAAGTTCCTGGACCAGAATACTAGAACAATCAAAGAGACTGCGCTTGGGTTTTACACTGAGTACAGTGCATGTTGTTGGGATAGGTATCTGGAAATGCAGGGCCTGAGCCAAAGCTCATTGAAACAAATTCTGTTTGATTACGTCAATTGGAAGGAACGTCCCTACTCCCCATTTAATAACTTATATCTTCTCTAGTATAGAAAGATTATTTTGAATCATTTCCTTCAGCATTTCTTCTACAGTGAGAAGATAAAGGAGGTGCCAGTCAAAGGTATGAGTGGGGACATGAAATTGCAGTAGGCTACAAAGGCTAATCTTAGGCTCAGATGTCTAGGGGGTCTCTCGAAAACAAAGAACGAAAAAGGGTAAAATATATTTTCTATCACTTATTTTAGAAAATGTGGTTCAGATATACCTACAGGGGCTAATTAGTGTGATGAACATGGGAGAACATTCGCCACCTACACACACGTGCGGCATTAAAGACTTTTATGTAGGAAAGCAGAGTGCCTGGTTCTAAAAGGAAAAATTGGAAGTTTAAGTGATTCGGACTGACGGTGCAAGGTTACCCAGAGGCAACATTATACCTGACCAGGAAATATGATTGCATGGAAACATGCAGTTCTCTCAAACTGATCGTCCATTCATATCAGGAAGTTCACAGGATCCTCTCTCGGAAACTCCACCACTTCGATAAATCCTCAGAGGAAGGTTATCACGAAAGAAGATCATGTTGGACTTATGCCAAGGTCCCCGTACAGCACCATTCATTCTCTTCTGAATAGACCCCTTCACTGTGGCTTTTTAAAAACATTTTCTATCAAACGTTAAACTATTTTAAAGGAAAATTAAATTAATTTTCTCAACAAAATGGAATGAGAAAATGATTTATTAGAAAGCAGGTAGGCTGTGTCCTATTCTAGTGTGAAAAATGCCTGGTTTAGTCTGAAAATACATTAATTTACAGAAGAGTTTTGTAGTACAAAGGAACTGTATCATGTGTTCCTATCTACACTATGGCTATGCTATATAATACCAAAAACATACTGGGTCTAGTCCTTCATTCTTTGTACACCTTCTGTTGTGCATCTTTTATTGAGGTCAGCAGGCCAAATTCTGCCCTAGCTTATAGCAAATAAGTTACTATAAGTCACACCACTTTTATACTGCTATAATTCCACTGACTTGAATGAATTTACTACTTCTGATTTGCAACTGTATAAGTAATAAGATAATCAGACCCATTGAAGTCAATGGAGATACAGTAAGTGTGAACTGATGTTAACTAAGGCCTTGAGTTAATGTTTCTGATTCTCTCACTGGGACAAATTCTGCCATGACTTACAGTGTAAGTTAGCTCTTTAGTGGATATAGATCCATTGGCCTTAGGGGCGGATCAGGCATGCACTGGATGACCCCTACAATTGTAGCTTGAAATTCTGCAAATGGAACACAAATTAGACATGGCTTCCCATGTTTCTAACTCACATACCTGCCTTTTTCTTTTGAAAAATACAATGCTTGACATTATGAGAGTCTGAGCAGGAAGCTCCAGCCTGGTTGTGTGTGATACATTCCTAAGATACGTAATGACAATCTATGCAGAGAGACAAAGGTTTAATGAGTTTCAGAAGGAAGTGGATTTATTTTAGGTGCATTAAACACTCTTATGAATAAAATACTTAGAAACCCCAGTGCAAATAATGTGTAATGCTTTTATAAATCTCGCCCATAATTGTTAACATATGAAGCACACTTATTATACTGCTACTTGAATTGCACACTACGAGCTTGATTCATGAAGGCATTATGCAATAATTACGTGGGTTATCTGTGAACTTAACAATCAAAAGTGCAGAATGGACAAGTGTGGAAGTTCCACTGATCATTAAAATTGCAGAACTTTGAAACACACAAGTAGTCAGCAAACGTGGTACTAGCCACTGCCCCACTCATGGGAGGCAAGTTTGTAGAAATTTTGGTAGTGCCCAGAACCCACCCCCCCCAACTCTGCCCCCCCAACTCCACCCCCTCAAACTCTGCCTCTAACTGCCTAAGGCTCTGGGTGGGGTTTCAGGGGGAGGTCTGGGGTGCAGGTCCTGGGCTGGGCATTAGGGTGCAGGAGGGGTGCAGGCTTTGGGATGGAGTTTGGGTGCAGGCTCTGGGCTAGTGATGGGGGTGTAGGAAGGGGTAAGGGGTGCAGGCTCTGGGCTGGTGGTGCGGGTGTAGGAAAGGATGAGGAGTGCAGCCTCTGGGAGGGAGTTTGGGTGCTGGGTGCAGGCTCTGGGCTGGGGCAGGGGGTGGGTGTGCAGGAGTGGGTGAGGGGTGCAGGCTTTGGGACGGAGTTTGGGTGCAGGCTCGGCTAGGGTGGGGGTGTAGGAAGGGGGAGGTGGTGCACGCTGGGGCAGAGGATCAGGCTGCAGGGGAATGAGGGTTGGGGCTGAGAATGAGGGGTTCATGATGCAGGGGGGCTCAGAGCTGGGGCTGAGGATAAGGGTGCAGGGGGATGAGGGCTCTGTCTGGGGATGAGGATTAGGGTGCAGGGGGATGAGGGCTCTGTCTGGGGATGAGGATCAGGGTGCAGGGGGATGAGGGCTCTGGCAGGGGCAGAGGATCAGGGTGCAGGGGGATGAGGGTTGGGGCTGAGGATGAGAGTTTGGGGCATTGGAGAGGCTCAGGGCTAGGGCAGGGTAAGGGCAGCCTGCCTTGCCGTTAGAGGATGGCAGGCACTAGGACCCTGGGGCAGCAGACAGCAGTTCTGCCGGGAGCTGAGCAGCGCGAGCAGGCAGGGACGCGGCGGAGGGGGGACGCAGGGGGAGGAGTGGAAGGCGGAGGCCGGGACCCGCTCCAGGCAGGGACGCGGAGAGGAGGGGCGATGGGGGGAGACCTGCCGGGGCTGGGACCCGATCCAGGCAGGGCCGGGGGAGAGACCCAGCTCCAAATATTGCTGGAGCAGGACACCTGGCCCTGAATATTCCTGGAGCCCGGGCACCTCGAGCCCCTATAACCCGACGCCTATGGCCCCACTTGTTTCTTTCCGGGAGGGAATAAGTATTTTAGATACAAATTTACACACTATTACATGTCTCTTTGTTGCATCAGTCAATGTGGGGAAAGAGGCATAGATATCATACTGGTAGATACTGTTTCCTATAACATTAAAGTCCCAAAGGCAAGGCTAGTGGACTCAAAAATCAGCATGTACCCTCCTTGCCCACTTCCTAAAAGTAGGAGGAGTGTGTATATGTATATATAGATATGATACTCACATATCAAGGAGGAATGTTAGATTACAATAAGAAATATATATATATATATATATATATATATATATATATATATATACATTTCTTATTGTAATCTAACATTCCTCCTTGATATGTGAGTATGCAGTACTCTGCATGGATATAAGAAGCAATAAAACATAGCAGGGCTAGGAACAGGTTTGAGGCTTTTAAGAAATAGCTTCAAGCATTTTTCCTGAGAAATAATGAACTCCATATATTAGTGGCGCTACAGTGCTACTAAGCCAATTGGCTCTTATGCCAAAGATTCAGTGCAATCGCCTTAACTGAACCACGCTTACACCCTTTACTGCTGAAGAGGTAGGGAGGTGACAAATTACCTTTCCATTCCCCTAAGCTGGGGGCTTTGGGGGAGAAAATGGCTCCCAGCATAATTTGTAGCAGTCCAAAGGTGCCTGTCTCCTCATGCCCCTAACAAGCTCCCCACAGGCCCTAAGATGGGGAGAATTTTCAGCTGCCTATTTGACGCAGGTGTCAGTCCTCTTTGTGCTCCTGAAGCCATACAAAGGAGCCTTAGACAAGGCCATGAAGCTGACCCAATTTTTCCACCGCCTAATCAAAACCTAATTTCAGGGCATTGATAAAATCAACCAAAGTTAGTTTCCTCTGCCCTGGTATTTAACTCTTTCATAGTTATGCCATTCCTACCTCTGAAGCAAGAGACAGAAAATCTGCAACATGTCTCAAGCTGCTAACTTTTGAACACAGCTTCTGATTGTGTCAAATATCTACCTATGCAGACACTGGCCACTTCTAAAATACTGATGGAGGCCTGAAGGGAGAATGAGGAGCAAGGCACGTGGAACATAGTTACTTCCTTGAAGTCATGCCTTCAAAATATGAAAGAAAAATGTCTTTGGGAAAAGGGGGTGGGTGGATGGGTGGTGTTGTAACCAGATGGTGTTCCCACTCTGCTCTGAACAGAATCTGCTCTTGGTAGGCTAAATAACCAGGTCCAGCCAACCTGTACTCGGCACAGGGCCTAGGGAGCTAGAAAAGGTGCTTTGACATAAGGCATGCAGGCTCTTTTCTCCACCGCAGGTCAAATGGAGCATACATCATTCACTCTCCTAAGCATTTTGAAAGCTACTAATTATTGTTGTTGCTTTGTTACCTAACATAGGATCTAGTCTTCCACCAGCACACAGGAGTGGTACCAGAACAATTCCCATTAACACTAAATAGGACTCTGTGTATAAATCTCCCATGCACTGACTCTTCTTCCAAAAGCTTGAGGGATGCTCTGAGCTATTACCTTAAATATTAGCAGCAAAGAGTCCTGTGGCACCTTATAGATTAACAGACGTATTGGAGCATGAGCTTTCATGGGTGAATACCCACTTCGTCGGTATTTAAATGGATGAATACCCATTCATGCATCTGACGAAGTGGGTATTCACCCACAAAAGCTCATGCTCCAATACATCTGTTAGTCTATAAGGTGCCACAGGACTCTTTGCTGCTTTTACAGATCCAGACTAACACGACTACCCTTCTGATACTTGATACCTTAAATATTGTTTACTTGTTAGGTAAGATATTAAAAGCTATAACACAGAATACTTTCTGTTTCCAAAGCACCTTACAACCATGCACAGATCAATCAGTTCCAATTGGTTAATTGCTGAGATCACATATCTCCACATTGCCCATCTATTAATCTTAATGGGAGTTATGCAGATAGTCTGGGAAGAGACTATATCCCATTATGTGTGAGGCTTAGGGCCAGATTTTTAAAGGTATTTACGTGCCTAAAGATGGAGATAGATACCTAATGGGATTTTTAAAATGCCATCACCTTTTTAAAAGGGAGATGTCATTTATGTACAATTATCCTACAAGGATTTGCGCAAAAATTAGTCATACAACTGTTCAACTAATATAAATGTTTTTCAAAAATCAGAATAAAAATGAATGTTTTCAAAGATATGTTACATATAATTAATTAGTCGTTATTTAAAATAAAAAAAGGAGACCAGTATAACAGAAACCATGTCAAACTTGTTCTACGTGACCTGTGAAGTTTCTGCAGAGTGCATGTTCTAAACCATTTCTTCTTGCTTATTGCTGGCAGTCATGGAATGTAATACGGGATACTCCTGATTTTCTGAAACCCTATTATTGGAACCTCCACGTTATCCAAATCCCTTCCTTGTCCCCATGCTGGATAAGGAAGGGGTTTTGATATCGCAGAGGTTTGGATAATAGAGCGGAAACCTCTGGCTGTGGGGGAGGCCAACCTGCTGCTGAATGGTTCCTGAATAAGGCTGTGAGTCTATCACAGAGGTCACAGACAGCATGGATTCTGTGCCTTTCCGGGACCTCCATGACTTCCGCAGCTGCAGTGGCCCTTGTGGCTGACCCCAGGGCAGCCCGAGCAGCTGGCCACTCCAGCCACTGCTGGAGCGGCCCTGGCCAGCTGACCCTCCAGGCCGTCCCTCTCTACAAGCAGCAGTGGTGCCCTGGGCTGCCCTACCCTAGAGAATTTTTGGTTAGTGCCCATGACCTGTCCATGACTTTTACTAAAAATACCCATGACTAAATCTTAGCCTTACGAGGCAGTGCAGAGAGCCCCCTTCAACCCTGCTGTTACGTGAGTGAGTGGGGCCATGACAATGGGGCTGCAGAGGGCCAGTGACACCCAATCACTGCAAGTGCAAGGTGCAGGGAAGGCTGTAGCCTTAGCAGAGCAAAGTCCTGGCTGGGGGGAGCAGATGGGGGAGGGACTCTGCTCTGGCCCAGAGCCTCTCCCTGTCTTCACCAAATTGTGCATGGGAATGCATGGAGCTGCAGCCCAGGAGTGACTGAGCAGGGACATGACAGCAATTAATTAACAAGTGTAAACTCCTCAGGCATTATTAACAGCATAACCATAGCATCACAGACAGCCATTTTGGGTACTCCAAATCTGTCTTGGCACCCAGGTAAGCATACCTTTGTGATGGATAGTCTCTTACACCAAGAATCACAGCAATATTCAGGTTACTCCTAGTCCCGAAGGATCAGTCACTTACCCAGTCAATTGCACTTTAGATCTCACACCAAAAACAATGCTTGTAGCCAATCCTATAATAAAATATCTGAAGATTTATTATATAGGAAAAGGAAATAAGAGAGTTATTTACAAAGGTAAAGCAGGTAAACATGTACACGCAGATGAGTTCTAATCTTAAATTTCAAAAGATAATAGAACCTTCTATAAGCAAACTCTATATGTCCTTCAGGGCTAACCTAGGCTAAGCACTGGGGATCTTTTGCTTATGCCTCGTAATCCTGGTCCCTCACAGTCCAGCAGCATAATGATCCAGTTCCTCCTTACTAGGAGTTTTTATTCCCTTTCTGCCTGAGATGATGTGATGGGATGGCTGCCCCTCACTGGCAGAAAAGGGGTTAAAAGCAGCCTGAGGGAGGCTTCGCTGGAGGCAGTCAATTAGAATGGGGCTGAGAAAAGTAGCCAATCATGACCCAATAGGCCCATATAAAAAGGGCTGCAGTAAGAGTTCAGTAGCCCATTGGAGTTTCAAGGGAGAAGACCAGGCACCTGGAACAATTCAGTGCTGCAAGCAGGGACTGGTTGGGGGAGCTAAACAGAGCTACTGGTGGGCTGCTGAGGCCTGCAGACTGAGGCCCTGAGGTAAAGGCAGAAGAGGGTGCTGGAGCTGTATGGGAAGTGTCCCTGGGACAATGGACTGCAGTTGCCACTGAGGGAAGTGGCTGGGTGGAGATTGCAAGTCCCCTGGAAGGGGAGAATACAGAGAGTGGCGAAGCTGGAGGGTAGTGTCATGAAGAGGATGCTGCGGTCGTGGAGTGATGTGGGTCCGGGAGCAGAGGTGATGGTGAGTGAGACACCACCAGAAGAGTGTGCAGACTAATTCCCAAGACCACCAGTAGGAGGTGCTGCAGTGGTCACAGATGCCAAACTCAGCTGATGAGGAATTCAATCCAAGTCTCATCTTCGTGGGGAGGGGGAGAGCAAACAAGTCTTTTGTCCCTTTTAATGTTCCACTGTAGTCTGTCTGGCATCAATGGGCCTCCATTTTCAGGCAGGACATCATAACTTCTGCTGGCACATCCCACTAGTTAACGTTTCTCTGCTGTCTGATTTACACGGTTACAAAGGCTTACACTGCAAACATTACCTTATAACATGGGGTACAGATGTTATAAGTGAGATCAATGCAGGCAGCAACTTACAAGCATTCCACAAAGACTAAACGCTGAACACATTCTTATCATTCTAAAACCTATTTTAACAATACTAACACACAGCTGAGCCAGACTGATTTCAGTTGAGGCATGGGGATGCTGACCTGAGCTGGCACCTGGTCTGTCAGGGTAACAGATGCTCCATCTAGTAAGCTCAGCAAGCGTGTTTTTTCTCCCTTGTCTTCACCTCTTAATTTCTCCCTCTCTTTGCCTTTATTTGTTGCTGAATGAAATGTGGGGCATTTAACTCTGCAAAACATTTTGGGATACACTCCTATGACAGATGTGCTACCAGACAAAGCTGTATTTAATGCCTCTGTGCTCTTGAATCTTATTTTATCAGTTCAGAAATTACAGGCACGTAAGGCACAAATACCCTGTTAATACTGGAGGTCTGTTTATTATATTCAGCTGGATTTGGAAAACTTATCTGAGGCAATTTTAATAGCCTTTATAGTCAGACAGATGTAATGCAAACCATTTTAGAGATTCTCTTGTGACATGCACAATGTGGCACATGTTTCTCCCTCATTATGTTCAAATAGCTCTTATAGATGCTGATGGGAATTACATGTGTGCACTGGTGGATAATTTTGAGCTATATTTTGTTAACCCCTTCAGAAAACAAATTTACTTTATGGACATGGGTTGTGGAGAGTTGAGCAGCCATATATTTCAAGCAGTGTTCTTTGCTTACCACTTAGAGAGAGAGGGATATTTGGATTTTATAACTGCTCGTAAAAACAACCGGAGAGGATAAAAGCAGCAGAAATATTGAGTAGCTTCAAATCCACTGCTCACTTCTGGTTTTGATATCTTCAGTCCAATTACTTGTTTACTTGATAGAGTTAAAGTCTGACTTCAGGTCATTCTTTGCTTGTTAGTAAAGAACCAACAATAACTACACACCAAAGGTAACCACGCAACTAGATCGTTTCCAGATGATGTCAGACTCTGATGGTGAAAACAGACCGTACAGTTTCAGTGTGCCAGGTAATAGATGGCAGTCACCCAGTTCCTATTAAGTTTTTGTAATCTATACCCATACTGCTCACTGAGTCCTGTTAGGGCTTTTTTTTTAATGGAATGCATGCACACAGTTGTACATTGCTGAGTTTGGTTGAAATTAGAAAAACATAATCCAACTAAGCAAGACAATTCTATATTATCTATTACACGTAAAACTATATTAGAAGAATGTCACTAAGGTTGCAAATTCAAGTAGTCATAAGTTAGGAAAGGCCAGAATAAATGGTGTGTGTACAGCCTTAATTTGGCTCCCTTGTACGTATGTGTTTGAAACAGTCTTTAATTATATATCTCATACTATTTTTAGCACAGGATCTCTGGCCGTCATCCAGTGAGCAGCATGGATCCTGCTCTGGGGATAAATTAGGGCTATGCAACGAAGGAGATTGCTGTCTGTAGGATCCCTTCCTCATTAGTTGTAGAGGTTGGAAGGTGTTTAATGAATGAAGCAAGGGACTGTAAGGAAGAGAATGGATGGTCTCATGCTTAAGGCAGTTGAATGATGCCTTGGACAACTGGATTCTATACTTGCCTCTGCCACAGTGTTTCTATGTGATGCTGGATAAGCCACTTAAACCAAACTTTTCACAAGTGGTCACTTAATGTGTTTCTCAATTTCTGGGCACCTGACGTTAGATCCTGGGGTCAGATCTGCAGATATATTAAATGCTATATAATGCTAAGCACACTGAAACATCAGGTCTCCTAGGTATCTCTAACTGGGCATACAAAATTAATGGATACTTTTGACATTAATCTCTTTGTGCCTCCATGCCCCATCTGTAAAATGGAGATAATAGTAGCTCCTTATCTCACAGGGGAGTTTTGAAAATACATGAAATGTTTGTGAAGCACTCAAACTATAGTGATGAGCACCACAGAAAAGTCCATGAGGAAATTAATAAAGCTGCAGTCAGAGTAGGGTTTGAAGAGTGTGCTGTAGTACATAAGGTCAGGGGCCATGCACTGAACAATGACAGGAAAACACAATATTGACTAGCCACCCCAATTCCAGCTCCCCCATCCCAATCTCCAGCCAATGCAAGTCTCCTCTCCCACCCCAACTCCTAGTCCCAGTTTCCCTCTCCCCACTACCCCCAGGTCCTTGTCCAACTCTACTGCCCCCACACCAAGTCTGGCTCTTGTCCCCTCCACATTCAAATCAGGCAGTTTCCTCTTCCACACTGTCTGGGCACAGCTGGGGTGGGGGTATTTTATAGTTTAGATATGATACAAATGCAATTCTTCTGACTGCAATAGGAGAAATGAAAGTGTATGTATATGTACATAGGTATGTATATGGGATATATGTAGATGTCATGGGATAGAGCCCAGATTGGTGTGCACCAGTGAGGAGACAGAGAAAGCAGAGATAATGTGTTGTGTTCAAAACATAAGGAACAGATCTTGTATATGCTTTTAACTTGAAGCCTCAGAGATGCTAAAGTTTACCTCACAGCTGAGGACCACACAAGAGACTGTACCTCACTTAAACCCCATTTAAGCCCATAATCAGAGCCCAACACTCAGACTGAAGGCCAGGCCACGTTCTGGGTGGATGTCCATTGTAAAGCAATTCTGTATTGTTCACAGAAGCAAAGTTGTGTTCATGATACAAGAAGCTGTCCAGAAGAAAAGATCTTCCACACTCCACTGAGTGCAAGAACTAGTCCTACTATCGTTCTGTCGCAACTGGTCCATCCATTGGAGAGAACATAGCACAACTTGAACATATGATGAGTCCTTAGTAGGTTATCAAAAGGGCTAAATCACGCAGGCAGTCCCAGTACCTCCTTGTGGCTTATCACTCCGGATGTAAGAGCAAGAAAGTAGCAAAACAAAAACAAAAACAAAAAAACCCACCACTGCCAGAAGGCCAATTATATAGTGGAATCCTATATCCAGGAACACAGGATAAGCAGAAGGTAAGGCTTGATCTTCAGTACAGACTTTATGAATGCTACAAGCTGGATCAAATCCTCCTAGGATGCTGCTGACAGCAATAGAGCCCCCCAAGAGGTGCTGAAGTAAGCTTAAAAAGATGCCTCTACCTGGGAGGGAAATTATATCTTTAAATATGTTAGTCTCTAAGGTGCCACAAGGACTTCTCATTGTTTTTATATCTTTCCTTATCAGTTTTAAACCTCCATGACTGACTTCCATTATCTATCACTTCTTCCCCCTCTGTTCCTCTGCATACATTGCTAGTTACATCTCATTGTGTGAGTCTACTGACACACTTGCCCTCAAGAATAAGAAGTTTGTCACCTTACCTGTAAATTTCTCTTCCTGGAGACAATATGTCAAGCAGCCCTTATCCAACTCAGTTTGGATAATAATCTTGGCAGACCAGCTCAGGTTGCTGTGTTAGACATATATTTCTCTGACTGGAGAAGTGTTTGGGTCTATAACTGCCTTAATGATGCCTTACTGATTTACAGCTTTCTAGTGGGCTTTCAGTGGGCAAGTTCATATAGGCCCAGGAGGGTTCACTTCTGAGCCGCTGCTGAAGAATGCAGGAAGAGGACCTACTCATTGTGAGGGATTACCACATTTGAAATGTACAGGTAAAGGAGACAGATCATTTTGCTGTTTTGTTGGACATGTGTCTTTAATTTTACTGTTAAAATATTTCTTCAATTGTGAATAACGCTTTACATTTTAGATGTGATACAAACTGGAATATGACTGCGCACAAACACTCATTCAGAGTTCAGACCTGCACCCTTCACTCAGACCAAACTGTTACTGACTTTAATGGCTGTGTTGCATGGAAATGAGTGCAAGACTGGACCCCAATGCATTTAAGTCTAAGACTAATTCCTCTTAAGTCAATGAGAATCTTTTCATTGACTTCAATGGGACCTGAATTGTGTCCTTAGTCCTACATGTACCAGATTCTAGGGGCTAAAGAAGCTAGCAACAACACATACAGGACCCATACGCGTTTTCTCTGAGAGATGGCTGCAGAGTCATCTCTGCAAGGGTGCCATGAAAAACTGGATATTAGTTAATTTTACTGTAGACTTTGCACTGTTTCCCATGATATGCACAGGAAAATCAAAAACGCTGTGCCAATCATCTTTTTTTTAAAATTGCATTCTGTGTGTGGCTGCTGCTCATAAAAACATGTGAGCTCATAAATAAAGTCAAGTATCAAGAAACATGTTGACTAGGAACAACCTAATTAGTCTTTCAAATGTTCCAAAAATTGTCAAAAGAAGGAAAAAATAGTGATCTCAAGTTACTTCAACCCAAGTTCAAGATCAGCCTGGCTACTGATTAGAAAGCTAAAATATTTTATGAACTCCACATTTATTTTAAAAAAAATGAGATGGAAAGTGATGAGCTGTTTATGTGCCTCTTTCAAAATGAATTTGGAGAAGAGCTTAGTAGGCTAAGCAGGTTCCAAATGGTTTCTGCTGATGAAATAGTCTATTGATGCTTTGCTTTTCCCCTTATATTTTCCATTACATCAACCACTATTAAATATTTCTTTTAGTGAGGGAAGGGAATGAAAAGACATATTGAATAATTTATAGCAGCTTCAGGAGGTAACATTCCCTGTAATAGGTCTAAAAATATTAGGAAGAGACTTTTACATATTGGGATGTTTAAAATTAAAGGGTCATTTGTGGTGTAGGTCTTTAAGCAGAACTCCCATGGATTTCAAGGGGAATTCTACTTTAAATCTGATGGAACAAGGTGGCGGTACAAGCCAAATAATCTCTGTGCCTGATTTCAGTGGAAATTTGGCATGTAGCTAACTTAGGTTCCTTTGAAACCCCAGCTGCAATTGATCATGTTATCTTTCGTCAACTGTATACTTGGATCCAAAGCAGTGTTTTCTCTGTTTACACTTGCTCTTCCTCCTCCTCTTCTTCACTGCTAAAATCAGCCTCTTGAGTGTTCAGCCTCCTGAGTTTCTGCAAGTCCACCTCCCCGGATTCAACATTCCCTGTCAAAATACCAACCCACCAGCTCCATGTGCCTAGATTCCTTCCTTCAAATTTTGTAAATGGCTAAAGACATTTTCAAAAGTGATGGCTGCTGGGATGTCTCCAAATTTGGGACTCTACCTGATACCTCTCTGGAGGCAAGGGCAATATGGAATCACCAACCTGTATAATTCCTGAGTGTTAAATATTTACAGCCATAGATCAAAATGTCTCGAACATTTTTTCTTGTGCCCTCAGACTGGATTTCTGAATATTTGTATATAAATATTTGTATATATTTTATTGTATATGTTTGTAGCTCTAAATTTTATCTTTATTGGGGAGTTTTTGTCATTCAACTGAATGTGCTGGAAAAAATATGACAATTTTGTGAAAATATTCATTCCTTTTTATTTCTGTTATTAAATATAAAAGATATTGTAAGCACATAATGAGTTGAGCATGTGGTTTGGCAGGAAGCCATAAATAGAAGAGTCTTGAGCACTGTCTCTGCTAATTGGGCACGTCCCAGCCTCTAGATAATTTTGTGGGTTTTGCTCTGATAATTTTCATTGGGTATGTCTAAACTGCGATGTAAGCTGAGGGCTAGCGGGACTCAAATCAGCTGATCTGTGTTATGGAACCCTGGGCTTGAGCATCTAGATTGTATTTTAAGCCTAGGTTAAGAATTTTCTGACTTGTGCTTAAACCTAGGGCTCTGGTGTCCACACTGCAGAGTGCAAACCCCAGTCAAAGTAGCATATCTCAGAGTCACTAGCGCACACCCTCCCCACCCCTCCAAAATGTGGCCACTCTAGCTCTAGGAACGTGGTGCACTTGGGGAAAACTTTACTGCCCTCCCTGCACATTCCTTCTGTACCAGGAAGTGGCTCATTTTGCAAAAGGCTTGACCAGTTCACTTTCCATGGCAAACCCAGGAGGCTCTCTGATAATGTGCTGCAGATGGGTGAACAGAACAAAATGGGTTAACGCTGACCTGAGCTGCTGCCATTTCTTGGGGAAGGGGTGGGTTTCCATTTTTAATAGAGTGGATTACAGATTGTTGGGATAGAGAGGACAAAGGAAGTGGTCCCATGGAATTGTGGGATGCTTCTGGATGACTCCCAGGACCTTAGTCAAGCTGGGTGTGATTACTCTGCAAAGCAATAAGGCTCGGACTCTGGGTTCTGGCTTAACTCTAGCTTGGACCCTCCAGCCCTGCAGGGTCCTGGAACCTTGGGTCCAAGCCCTAGGTTAGAACAATTTCAGTGTAGACACAAAAGGAGTTAGCTTTGTTCCTAGGCTCAAGCACAGGCCTATGTGCAGTGTAGGAAGACTCTGTGTAACTTAATGGTGTTCTTGCAAAAAGAAAAAATGTATAACGGCGAATATGTTTCTTTAGGGTACAGTGTCCCCCAAGCTGCAAGCCCTCTGCAACATGAAGATTTTCCATACATTCCTTTTCTAATATATGCTTGGGAATAGATTAAGACTAAACAGAGGCTGGTCAATATAAATGTCACACTCTTGTGGCTCTTGGACAGACATTTCAACATAGCACATCCTCCACCCTGGGTGGACTCTGAGATCTAACCCTTTCAAAGGCTCTTGTTGTCTTCCCACAAGTCATCTGGGGTTTCCTGGGCTTCCTCCCAGCTCACTAGAGCTTTCAACAGACTCTTCCTTCCAGCCACCCAGACAGATTTCTTGATTTCCTCCATACAGGCAGCCCAGTTGCACCCTGGTCACCTTGTACAGGATCCTTCTTTCACTTTCTCTGGCCAGTGACTAACCAGGAGAAGGCCAATCCCTCTCCTGGTCTAGTTCATTGCCACACCTGGGCCCCACCAGTTCATGGGACATGGGTCCCAGGGATTCTTCTTTAATCTAACCTTGAAATCTGTAAGGGTCTGTTTTGCAAATAAGCTATGATTGTACATTCTGCATGGAGATGTTTAGCCTGATACATATGATTGTGTGAAAGGAAATCATTTGCCACAATTGAGTTTCTCCAGTATGTACTCATAAATCCACATCCTACCAGCAATTATGTGCCCACTTATCTTGTCTATCCAAAGGGAAGAACATCATGCAGTCAGAGCTGCTGAAATATAAAGAGCATGTGTGAATAAGCAAAAACTCAAAAATAAAATAAAAAGAATAACTCACCTAGTTTAGAAATTTTGAAGTATGTATCCATAACCTGAGGTGGTAATATGCATAATTTTTATTGTCTATTTCAATTGCATATATTATTTAATCAGAAGTAGATGGGGGAGGGGAAGTGTTGGCACTCTGTAAATTTTGCCCAATCTCAACAAACCCAAACTCCACGCATAATCCAAGAGTAGTTGATTGCTTTCGCTAAAATTATCAGCATTTATACAGTTAACAATAATGACTTCTAACCTGTCATGTTTGGGCTTCAGTGTTAACAACCTATTGAGATGAATGGTACAAAATAATCTCTCTCTCTCTCTCTCTCACACACACATATATGGGTACAGTGCTTAGCATAATGGGGCCCAGATTGCAGTTGGGACCTCTAAGCCCTTCTGTTAATAATAAATCCTCATCCCATGATGTTTTTAGCCTGTTACTTAGTCTTTGAAGCATTTATTTCCTCCAACCAGATGTACGTTTGCACTGTATCTCATTGACCATTTTAGCATTATAGAAAAAAAAATGTTGACGTGATACAACAATGTATTTTCTTATGTTGGGCTAAATTTTGCCCAAAAATGAACTTGTGAAGTCCCCACTGGATTCCAAAGATCTCAAAGAGCTTTACAAACATTTATTAATTTACACAAAGCTCTGCCAGTTGCTTAGTCTTATCTTCATTTTACAAGAATCCACATTCATTCAATCTGCAAACAGCAATGGCACAGTGAGTTTGGGCGGTAAGATATTTAACTACCCAATTTGCATTCAGAAAATGTATGGTGAAAATGTAGATGCCATTTTTTGAAAATTTGGTTCCAAATCGAAGACTTCCTTGAAAATAGAATCAAAGAGCCCAGGACATGATCTTTCCCTAGCACATGGAAGTCTTTATGCTTACCTCTCCGGCTTTACAATTTGAAATGTGAAAATAACATATTGCCCTGCTCCTTTTGTTCCTTTTCTTTTGTAAATTTCTTATTAAGCCAATTTAGGTCCCAGTCCAGCAAAGAAGTTAAAAGCATGTGCTTAACTTTAAGCACATGAGTAGTCCCATTCAATTATCACATGCTCAAAGCTCAGTACTTGGTTTAACTGAGAACAAAATTTGTTCTTCTCTCTTAGCTTCTTCATTTGCTTGTGAACTCCTGTGTTATCAAAGCCAGACTGAGCCTGGCCTTTATTTGGGAATACAGTTGTGGGGGGAGATTTCAATGAGTCTTTACCCCCTCACATGGCTCATAGATTCTAGGACTGGAAGGGACCTCGAGAGGTCATCATGTCCAGTCCCCTGCCCTCATGGCAGGACCCAATACTGTCTAGACCATCCCTGATAGACGTTTATCTAACCTACTCTTAAATATCTCCAGAGATGGAGATTCCACAACCTCCCTAGGCAATTTATTCCAGTGTTTAACCACCCTGACAGTTAGGAACTTTTTCATAATGTCCAAACTAAACCTCCCTTGCTGCAGTTTAAAGCCATTGCTGCTTGTTCTATCCTTAGAGGCTAAGGTGAACAAGTTTTCTCCCTCCTCCTTATGACACACTTATAGATTCCTGAAAACTGCTATCATGTCCCCTCTCAGTCTTCTCTTTTCCAAACTAAAGAAACCCAATTCTTTCAGCCTTCCTTCATAGGTTATGTTCTCAAGACCTTTAATCATTCTTGTTGCTCTTCTCTGGACCCTCTCCAATTTCTCCACATCTTTCTTGAAATGCGGTGCCCAGAACTGGACACAATACTCTAGTTGAGGCCTAACCAGCGCAGAGTAGAGCGGAAGAATGACTTCTCGTGTCTTGCTCACAACACACCTGTTAATGCATCCCAGAATCACGCTTGCTTTTTTTGCAACAGCATCACACTGTTGACTCATATTTAACTTGTGGTCCACTATAACCCCTAGATCCCTTTCTGCCATACTCCTTCCTAGACAGTCTCTTCCCATTCTGTATGTGTGAAACTCATTGTTCCTTCCTAAGTGGAGCACTTTGCACTTGTCTTTGTTAAACTTCATCCTGTTTACCTCAGACCATTTCTCCAATTTGACCAGATCATTTGAATTATGACCCTATCCTCCAAAGCAGTTGCAATTCCCAGTGTGGTATCATCTGCAAACTTAATAAGTGTACTTTTTCTATGCCAATATCTAAGTCATTGATGAAGATATTGAAAAGAGCCAGTCCCAAAACAGACCCCTGAAGAACCCCACTTGTTATACCTTTCCAGCAGGATTGGGAATCATTAATAACTACACTCTGAGTATGGTTATCCAGCCAGTTATGCACCCACCTTATAGTAGCCCCATCTAAGTTGTATTTGCCTAGTTTATTGATAAGAATATCATGCGAGACCATATCAAATGCCTTACTAAAGTCTAGGTATACCACTTTCACCACTTCTCCCTTATCCACAAGACTCATTATCCTATCAATGAAAGCTATCAGATTTGTTTGACATGATTTGTTCTTTACAAATCCATGCTGGCTATTCCCTATCACCTTACTACCTTCCGAGCATTTGCAGGTGATTTCCTTAATTACTTGCTCCATTATCTTCCCTGGCACAGAAGTTAAACTAACTGGTCTGTAGTTTCCTGGGTTGTTTTTATTTCCCTTTTTATAGATGGGCTCTATATTTGCCCTTTTCCAGTCTTCTGGAATCTCTCCTGTCTCCCATGATTTTCCAGAGATAATAACTAGAGGCTCAGATACCTCCTCTATTAGCTCCTTGAGTATTCTAGGATGCATTTCATCAGGCCCTGGTGACTTGCAGGCATCTAACTTTTTAAAGTGATTTTTAACTTGTTCGTTTTTTTATTTTATTTTCTAAACCTACCCCCTTCCCATTAGCATTCACTATGTTAGGCATTCCTTCAGACTTCTCGGTGAAGTCTGAAAGAAAGAAGTCATTAAGCATCTCTGCCATTTCCAAGTTTCCTGTCACTGTTTCTCCCTCCTCACTGAGCAGTGGGCCTACCCTGTCCTTGGTCTTCCTCTTGCTTCTAATGTATTGATAAAAAGTCTTCTTGTTTCCCTTTATTCCTGTAGCTAGTTTGAGCTCATTTTGTGCCTTTGACTTTCTAATCTTGCCCCCGCATTCCTGTGTTGTTTGCCTATATTCATCCTTTGTAATCTGTCCTAGTTTCCATTTTTTAAATGATTCTTTTTAATTTTTTAGATCATGCAAGATCTCGTGCTTAAACCAAGGTGATCTTCTGCCATATTTTCTATCTTTCCTACCCAGTGGAATAGCTTGCTTTTGGGCCCTTAATAGTATCCCTTTGAAAAACGGCCAACTCTCCTCAGTTGTTTTTCCCCTCAGTTTTGATCCCCATGGGACCTTACCTATCAGCTCTCTGAGCTTACCAAAATCCGCCTTCCTGAAATCCATTGTCTCTATTTTGCTGTACTCCCTTCTACCCTCCTTTAGAATTGTGAACTCTATGATTTCATAATCACTTTCACCCAAGCTGCCTTCTACTTTCAAATTCTCAATGAGTTCCTCCCTATTTGTTAAAATCTAGTCTAGAAGAGCTTCCCCCTCCGTATCTTTTTCAACTTTCTGAATTAAAAAATTGTCTGCAATGCAGTCCAAGAACTTACTGGATGGTCTGTGCCCCACTGTATTATTTTCCCAACATATATCTGGATAGTTGAAGTCCCCCATCATCACCAAATCTTGGGCTTTGGATGATTTTGTTAGTTGTTTAAAAAAAGCCTCATCCACCTCTTCCACCTGGTTAGGTGGCCTGTAGTAGACTCCTAGCATGACATCACCCTTGTTTTTAACCCCTTTTAGCCTAACCCAGAGACTCTCAACACTTCCGTCTCCTATGTCCATCTCACCTCAGTCCAAGTGTGTACATTTTTAATATATAACCAACATCTCCTCCCTTTTTCCCCTGTCTATCCTTCCTGAGCAAGCTGTACCCATCCACACCAACATTCCAATTGTGTATTATCCCACCAAGTTTCGGTGATGCCAACAATGTCATAGTTGTATTTATTTATTTGCACTGCCAGTTCTTCCTGCTTATTACCCATACTTCTCACATTTGTATATATAGGCATCTAAGATATTGATTTGATCTTGCCTCCACTTTTTCCCTGACCCTCCTTTCTCTCTGCCATTATGGCCCACGCTCCCTCCTATTTCAGATCCATCTCTCAGGTCTCCATGTTTCCCACTTATCTGAGGGCTTTGCTCACCTGTCCCTGTCAAACTTAGTTTAAAGCACACTTGCAGTCCCTGCACTCCCTCTATATCTGCACCCCTGTCCGGGGCACACAGCTTCACAGCAGGTCAGGCAGAAGGCTGGGCTATGTCTATACCCACAACTTTCCCTCAGGGGTCTGAGACCACACCCATGGGGGAGTGTGGTGCACCCCATAAAAGAGTGAGTGCATGGCCTCTAAGTGCCAGAGAGCTCTGGGAGGAATTATGCTTCACTTAAATAGAGTTTCTTTCTTGTACTCTCCCAGAGCAAAGCTCAATTGTATCTTTAAGACATAGCCACTACAGATACAAGTGAGCCTTTATGAATGAAGGATAACACACAAGCTCAGGTTACAAAAATGTGTTAGTTGATTTCCCTGGGGTGCCCCGACAGTGTTCTTATTGCTGACTATATGTACAGCAGTTGAGACCAAAGGCCCAAGTCACGTTCAGCATATTGCTGTACAAACACACAGGAAGACACAGACCCTGCTTACAAAATATTGAAGTCTGCATATGGGATGTTTATGTCATTTTGTTAGTTCGTTAGTTCAGGGTGGCTGAGCTGGAGGAGCTAAGGGAGACAGAGAGGTACATAGATGAGGACACAGGACACAGTAGAACGGTCCCACCCCTAGTCTGACAACCTTTGTGCTGTTGAGGAGGATGAAAGACTCAGGGAAGGAGAACATCCAACTGGAGAAGAGGGAAATGATCCCACAGTTGGGACCCCCCTTCCAGATGTTGTGGTATCCTCTCGCACTGAGGATACCGCTCCACGGAGGGAACACCAGTTATTAGGAAGAGACAGGTATTAGTAATGGGTGATTTGATCATTAGAAACATAGATAGCTGGGTTTGCGATGACCAGGAGAACAGCCTTGGGACTTTCCTGCCTGGTGCAAAGTTTGCGGCTCTCTCGACATCTAGATAGGCTTATGTGTAGTGCTGGGGAGGAGCCAGTGGTCGTGGTACATGTAGGTACCATTGACATAGGAAAGGATAGGCGAGAGGTCCTGGAGGCCAAATGTAGGCTGCTAGGTAAGAGATTGAAGTCCAGGACGTCCATGGTAGCATTCTCTGAAATGCTTCCAGTTCCACATGCAGGCCCAGTTAGACAGGCAGAACTGCAGGGTCTCCCTGTGTGGCTGAGACGATGCTGTAGGGAGGAGGGGGGTAGATTTATTAGGAACTGGGGAAACTTTTGGGAAAGGGGGAGCCTATACAGGAAGGATGGGCTCCATCTAAACCAAAATGGAACCAGATTGTTGGTGCTTAAAATTAAAAAGGTTTTTAAACTAGAGGCTGGGGGAAGGCTGACAGGTGTGGAGGAGCACGTGGTTCGGATACCCCATAGCGGAGGATCTATAAATGGAGATTCCCTGTGTCCTAACAAGGAGGAGAGGATGAAAGATGATAAAATACAGGTAGGATCTCATGAGAAACAGTCAAAAGAAAAAAAGTCCCATTCAACTATATCATGTAATGGCAGACAGCTAAAAAGTGGCAAGTTTTTAAACTGCTTGTATACCAATGCTAGAAGTCTAAATAATAAGATGGGTGAACTGGAGTGCCTCATGTTAAATGAGGATATTGATATAATAGGCAACACAGAAACTTGGTGGAATGAGGATAATCTATGGGACACAGTAATACCAGGGTACAAAATACATCGGAAGGACATAACAGGTTGTGCTGGTGGGGGAGTGGCACTGTATGTGAAAGAAGGCATAGGATCAAATGCAGTAAAAATCTTAAATGGACCAAATTGTACCACAGAATCTCTATGCATAGTAATTCCATGTTCTAATAATAAGAATATAGCAGTAGGGATATATTACAGACCACCTGACCAGTATGGTGATAGTGACGGTGAAATGTTCAGGGAGATTAAAGAGGCTATTAAAATAAAAAACTCAATAATAATAATGGGGGATTTCAACTATCCCCATATTGACTGAGTAGATGTCACCTCAGGAAGGAATACAGAGATAAAGTTTCTTGACACCTTAAATGACTGCTTCTTGGAGCAGCTAGTCCTGGAACCCCCAAGAGAAGAGGCAATTCTTGATTTAGTCCTAAGTGGAGCACAGGATTGGGTCCAAGAGGTGAATATAGCTGGACCGCTTGGTAATAGTGACCACAATATAATTAAATTTAACATCCCTGTAGCGGGGAAAACATCACAGCAACCCAACCCTGTAGCATTTAATTTCAGAAAGAGAAACTACACAAAAATGAGGTTAGTAAAACAGAAATGCAGCTACAGCACCAAAAGTAAAATCCTTGCAGGCCGCATGGAAACTTTTTAAAGACACCGTAATAGAGGCTCAACTTAAATGTATACCCCAAATTAAAAACCATAGTAAGAGAACCAAAAAAGAGCCACCATGGCTAAACAACAAAGTACAAGAAGCAATGAGAGGCAAAAAGACATCCTTTCAAAAGTGGAAGTTAAATCCTAATGAGGAAGATAAAAAGGAGCATAAACTCTGGCAAGTGAAGTGTAAAAATATAATTAGGAAGACCGAAAAATAATTTGAAGAACAGTTAGCCATAGACTCAAAAAGTAATAGCAACAAATTTTTTAAGTACATCAGAAGCCTGAAGCGTGCTAAACAACCAGTGGGATCAGTGGACGATCAAGATGCTAAAGGAGCACTGAAGGACTATAAGGCCATTGTGAAGAAACTAAATGAATTCTTTGCATCTGTCTTCACAGTTGAGGATGTGAGAGAGATTCCCAAACTTGAGTCATTCTTTTTAGGTGACAAATCTGAGGAACTGTCCCAGACTGAGGTGTCATTAGAGGAGGTTTTGGAACAAATTGATAAACTAAACAGTAATAAGTCACCAGGACCAGATGGTATTCACCCAAGAGTTCTGAAGGAACTCAAATGTGAAATTGCAGGACTACAAACTGTCATCTGTAATCTATCGTTTCAATCAGTTTCTGTACCAAATGACTGGAAGATAGCTAATGTGATGCCAATTTTTAAAAAGGGCTCCAGAGGTGACACCAACAATTACAGGCAGTAAACCTGACTTCAGTACCGGGCAAACAATTTGAAACTATAGTAACGAACAAAATTGTCAGACACATAGATAAACATAATTTGTTGGGGAATAGTCAACGTGCGTTTTGTAAATGGAAATCATGCCTCACCAATCTACTAGAGTTCTTTGATGGGGGTCAACCAGCATGTGGACCAGGGGGAATCCAATGGATATCGTGTATTTAGATTTTCAGGAAGCCTTTGACAAGGTCCCCCACCAAAGGCTCTTAAGCAAAGTAAGCAGTCATGAGATAAGAGGGAAGGTACTCTCATGGATTGGTAACTGGTTAAAAGATAGGAAACAAAGGGTAGGAATAAATGGTCAGCTTTCAGAATGGAGAGAGGTAAATAGTGGTGTCCCCCAGGGTCTGTACTGGGAACAGTCCTGTTGAACATATTCATTAATGATCTGGAAAAAAGGGTACTAACAGTGAGGTGGCAAAATTTGCTGATGTTACAAAACTACTCAAGATATTAAGTCCCAGGCAGACTGCAAAGAGCTAGGAAAGGATCTCTCAAAACCGGGCAACAAAATGGCAGATGAAATTCCATGTTGATAAATGCAGAATAATGCATGTTGGAAAGCATTATCCCCACGATACATATAAAATGATGGGGTCTAAATTAACTGTTACCACTCAAGAAAGAGATCTTGGAGTCATTATGGATAGTTCTCTGAAAACATCCACTCAATGTGCAGCGGCAGTCAAAAAAGCGAACAGAATGCTGGGAATAATTAAGAAAGGGATAGATAATAGGACAGAAAATACCATGTTGCCTCTATATAAATCTATGGTATGCCCACATCTTGAATACAGTGTGCAGATGTGGTCACCCCATTTCAAAAAAGATATATTGGAATTGCAAAAGGTTTAGAGAAGGGCAAAAAAAATGATTATGGGTACGGAACGGCTGCCGTATAAGGAGAGATTAATAAGACTGGGACTTTTCATCTTGGAAAAGAGATGGTTAAGGGGGAATATGATAGAGGTCTATAAAATCATGACTGGTGTGGAGAAAGTAAATAAGGAAATGTTATTTACTCCTTCTCATAATACAAGAACTAGGGGCCACAAAATGAAATTAATAGGCAGCAGGTTTACAACAAACAGGAAGTATTTCTTCACACAACCTGTGGAACACAGTCAACCTGTGGAACTCATTGCCAGGGGATGTTGTGAAGGCCAAGACTATAACAGGATTCAAAAAAGAACTAGATAGCCATTGATGCACCTATCCTTCCTGAATTTTAATATCCAGGATGGTCAGGGATGGTGTCCCTAGCCTCTGTTTGCCAGAAGCTGGGAATGGGCAACAGAGGATGGATCACTTATTGATTACCTGTTCTGTTCATTCCCTCTGGGGCATCTGGCATTAGCCACTGTCATAAGACAGGATACTGGGCTAGATGGACCTTTGATCTGACCCAGTATGGCTGTTCTTAGTTATTTACTTCTTGGTGACAGAACAAAGTCTTTAAAATAGCTATTTAGAATCCAAAGGATCACACTAAATTAGGTTAAATTGGGGGCCTATTCTACCTTAGTGTCCTTATTAAAAAGCTAATCACCCAATATACAAAAATGCCAGTGGAACCAAATCTGAACTAGACCTAAAGCTTGGGACAAAATTATTAGTATGGCTTTTTCAGTATTTTTACCACCTCTGATGTTAAAGTTACATTTAAAAAAAAAAAGGAAAGAAAGAAATTCACCAAGGTAACACATAAGGGACAACATTTGTCCCTCATATGTGTGTGCCTGGCTATCATTGGCTTCAATGACAGCCCTAGGGGTGCATGTGACACCATCCTCACTAATGCAGTGGAGATTGAACCAAGGACCTCCAGAGCTAAAAGCACCAGCTCCTACAGCTGTAACTAAAGAACCACAGCTTCCTAACTGAGGGGTGCGGGGAGGGCACCTCATATCCTCTGTACTACTACAGGGAGTGGGAGCTGTAATAAACACACAGTTGTTGGTTACATAGCCTAGGATAAACTTGCCCCTATGTCTTCCAAAATATTGCATATCACAGTCACAAATTCCAGTGCAAACAAAATAACTCTTTATACTTTAGTTACTTCATATGTTTATGCATGCAGCTCCATATGTCATTCAGTGACTGAATACCAGCTATCCTATCTAGTTTAACCAGTTCTGCACTACCACTGAGTTACTTTACAAATATTTGGGTTACAGTGAAAAGTCAACAACGAAATAAAGCAATGGGGAGTAAAGAATCTCAATGATTACTGCATTGACAATGAAAAATCGACAATGGAAGAACCCAGAAGTAACATTTATCACTTTCTGTAACACATCTTAAGTGCTAGAATTAAAAGTTAATCAGAACTTTTAAAGGTTTTGTTCCATTTAAGAACATTAACAGTGTTTCATCTTTGAAGAATAGATTTAAAAGAAATTCTAAATCAGAGTCTCTAGATATTAAGTGGAATCCCATACTTTTCTAGATTCTTCTACCTCCAGAAAAAATGTAGTTGTCTGTACAATCAAAGGGCCAGTCCTGCACAGGGCTGATCAGTGTTTGAGTGAGTACACTCTGATGTATTACACCCAGCATATGTGCTCAAGCATGCTCTGTTAATGCCCAAAGTAAACTTCAGATTCTTGCTCATTGTTTATTCATCCTTTTTCCATGCCCAATGCTAGCTGATTTTGTTACCACAAAAATAACATGGCTATGAGGAGGACTGAGGAGAGAAGGGTGGCTGGAACTTGGAAGAACTGGATTACACCAGATCCTGGGATGCACGTATATGTGAGTAGTAACCATTGTGTGTAGCAAAATCTTACTCCTCTCAAGTAGAAGCCAGATCTCTACTTAGTCCTGGTCTACACTAGGGGGTGGGGAGGAATCAATGTAAGATACACAACTTCAGCTACGAGAATAGTGTAGCTGAAGTCAACGTATCTTAGATCAACTTAGAATCACTTACTTCACGTCCTCGCGGTGTGGGATCGATGGTCACCACTCCCCCGTCGACTTTGCTTCCGCCTCTCACCAAGCTGGAGTTCAGCAGTCGACGGGAGAGCAATTGGGGATCTATTTATCGTGTCTACACTACACGTGATAAATCGATCCCCGATAGATTGATTTCTACGTTCCGATGTGGCGGGTAGTGTAGATGTACCCTTAAGATCCTAGCACTTCAGGTTCTGATCATGAAGAGGAAGATAGGACATACAAAAGGACACCATACACAAAGCTATAGTTCCCTGTCACCAATTTCCCCCCTAACTGTTTTGTGGGGTTTATGAACCCATATTTGGGCTATCAATCAGTTAATACAACACAAGGCATGCTGTCCACAATACAGAAAGCCTGACCAATATATACTCACATAACCAGCAAACTAGAAGCCACAGCCAAATCTGAGGCTGCTGATTGGTGCAAAACATACCACAGGCACAGCCCTCCCACAGCCAGATATCACATGAGTTACAAGCTATTGAGTAGGGCTAATCATTATTCCCAGTGGTGTCAATGAGATCAGAATCAGGCTCAGTCTTCTCTTTTCAAAGTGCAGGCTCAGGTCCTTATTTACAATTGCAAGTGATTATAGGGTTATTAAAATTTGAGTTATAGCCAATAGCTACCGTATTGAATGACACGTTACACATCCTTGAGTTCCCAGTCCCTTGTTGGAAACTGAGTTACAGTATTGTTACTCACATTTAATTTTAACACCTACTATGAACATAAGCTTCAGTTGGTGAGGGGTAGCTCTTTCCTGGCTATTTGGCAAGCATTTGTTAAGGGAATCTAGCTCGTTATTTTCTAGACATAACCTGGACTGAATATCTAAACACAGCTGCCTTATAGTCACTGTAAACATTCTATACAAAGGGAAGTTTGCAGTGGAGGCCCCATGGAATGTGACAGTTTGATACCTGGATAAACTGGGCTGAAATGCTATTTCTACAGTAAGCTACAGTCACCTGTAGATGTAGGCAAGGAAACCCTGTATTCATTGTTTCATTCAGTGCTGAGTACCAGCAGCACTCAGTATCTTGCAGTATGAGGGCTCTGTGTGACCGAAATGGGAACAATGAGAACAGAAATCTACAACTGCTGGCTATAGAAATAAGATGAACAGTGTGCAAAAAGTAAGACAGCAGAGAAAAACTATTTGAATGGCCAATTATATATCATAATCATTCCGCTGTTGCATGAGAACATAACAGTCAAATGGTAGTCATATAAACTCATGCCTGTAAGCACACGTCTGACCCCCAGACCTTGCACCTAATCCTACAATCCTAACCCACTCAAGTAGTTCCAGTGGGTAACAGCTGCAAGACAGACCTCCCTTTCTACCGCCAAATGTTCACTTATAGCTTTCATTGACTTCAGTATTCTGAAAGCCTAGGTAAATCTGCAGGGAAGGTAAATATGAAACATCCCAACCTACATTCCTTTCTTCTGTTAGGTCAACATCAAAAGGAGTTATCATCTTGTTTCCTTTAAATAAAGCAGTAAATTCTTTCTTTCCTTCTTTCTTTTTTTTACGTTTTAAAATTGAGACATATTCTATATATCCTTGTTAAACAAGCCTATTATATTTTCCATAAGTATGTCATTTGTGGCCTATCCTGCAGACCCCACCCATGTCAATCGGACCACCCACATGAATAAGGAATGCTGTTTTGAGCTTTTTGTTTTAAAAATTCTGTTTAATTAGGTCTTGTTTATTATATAAACTGCCTGTTGCCTTTATCCTGAAATCAGAATATTTATAATGCAAAGTCTGTGGCTAGAGAGCACACTCTGGCTCTCAGTATTGCCTTTAATGTTTGGTATCACAAAGAAGCCTGAGCTAAGATGTGTTCTGAGAAAATACATTAAGGATCAAAATTATGAACAAAGAGAGAGCCTAAAGAAAGAAATGAAAACAAAATAATATAGAAATAGTAACCATAGGCCCAGTCCTGCTATCAGAGAGTAGATAGCTCTTTAATCTATCTGACAAAGGCATAACAAAATCCAATGTCTGGAAACTGAAGCTAGACAAATTAATACTAGAAATAGCAGACATATTTTTAACAGTGACAGTAATTAATCATTGGAGCAATTTACTAACAATGGACCTCCTTGCTAAGTAAGGTACTACTCCCCAAGACTAATGGTGGCAGAATTGGGCCCATAGGGATTCATTTTTGGAACGTATAGGGATGATCATGTGAGGTGCTGAGCAACTCAGGAGATGGACCATACATCCCAACACCCATTGACAGCAACACCCTCTGAGACTATGCTCACCAGTTCACATGATTAGGCCCTGTGTCTTCAAAAACATACTATAAGGTTTTCAAAAAGAATGAGGAGTATTTGTGGCACCTTAGAGACTAACAAATTTATTTGGGTATAAGTTTTTGTGGGCTAAAACCCACTTCATCAGATGCATGGGGTGGAAAATACAGTAGGAAGATAGATAGATAGATATACAGAAAACATGAAAAGATGGAGGTTGCCATACCAACTCTAATGAGACAAACCAATTAAGGTGGGCTATTATCAGCAGGAGAGGAAAAAAATGTTTGTGGTGGTAATCAGGATAGCCTATTTCAAACAGTTGACAAGAAGGTGTGAGTAACAGTAGGGGGAAAATTAGCACGGGAAAATAGTTTTTAGTTTGTGTAATTACCCATCCATTCCCAGTCTTTATTCAGGCCTAATCTGATGATGTCCAGTTTGCAAATTAATTCTAGTTCTACAGTTTCTCATTGGAGTCTGGTTTTGAAGGGTTTTTTGTTGAAGAATTGCCACTTTAAGGTCTGTAATTGAGCGTCTAGGGAGATTGAAGTGTTCTCCAACTGGTTTTTGAATGTTATAATTCTTGATGTCTGATTTGTGTCCATTTATTTTTTTGTGTAGAGACTGTCCAGTTGGGCCAATGCACATGGCAGAGTGGTGCACTGGGGGCATTTCTCAGAATTCTAGTGGAATTCCTTTTGCATGCTGTTAAATCACCCCTTTTAGGCCTGCAACCAGGGCCAGCTCTAGCCATTTCGCCGCCCCAAGCACGGCGGCACGCCGCGGGGGGCGCTCTGCAGCTCTCTGGTCCCGCGGCTCCGGTGGACCTCCCACAGGCTTCCCTGCGGAAAGTCCGCTGGTCCCGTGGCTCTGGGGGACCTCCCGCAGGCGTGCCTGCGGGAGGTCCTCCGGAGCCGCCTGCCACCCTCCCGACAACCGGCAGAGCGCCCCCCGCGGCTTGCCGCCCCAAGCACGCGCTTGGCACGCTGGGGCCTGGAGCCGGCCCTGCATGCAACCCTCTGCTCTGGGAGTCCCCAGCCAAAAGCTGGGACTGGATGACCGAGAACAGATCACTTCATAAATTGCCTTGTTCTGTTTATTCCCTCTGAAGCATCTGACACCTGCCACCTTCAGAAGACAGGGTAGTGGGTTAGATGGACCATTGGGTAACAGTTGACTGACCCAGTATGTAAAAGCAGAATCCTGTGGCACCTTAAAGACTAACAGACGTTTTGGAGCATGAGCTTTCGTGGGTGAATACCCACTTCGTCAGATTCACCCACGAAAGCTCATGCTCCAAAACATCTGTTAGTCTATAAGGTGCCACAGGATTCTGCTTTTACAGATCTAGACTAACACGGCTACCCCCTGATACTTGACCCAGTATGGTCATTCTTATGTTTTATCCTTGGGTCATAAGGCTATTTCTAGACAAAACACAATTTTTACCCTTTGCATCAGATTGCACTAAATATTTTTTTTTAATTTGGGGGGATGTATCCAAAAGAACTTCATCCAAATGTCTGCAAATCACTTCAATGAGTAGTTGTCCGAGGACGGTGCCTAGTTCTGTGCATTGTGATCGGCGAAAGGGGCTGTCTTGCAATGTATTAGAAGCTGGATTTCCACTTTTTGTGCCCTCGGGTACAAATGCAGACACGCGCAATTCACTGGAAACAGAGGGAAGACACAGCTGTTCTAAACGCCCAGCCAGCACTCCAAGGAACTGGCTGGACCTTCTGCCAGGACCCCTTCGTGCGGCGCTGAGCTCCTGAGCAATCCCAGTAAAGTCAATGAGACTGCTAAGGTAAGAAAGAGCTTCAGGACAGAGCCCACTAACATAGATGCCCTTATTGATTTGGAAGTAGTCTGTTCCAGTACAGTGAGGATATTAAAAAAGAGCAACAGGCTGTTGCTGCGGTTCTAGGATTGGGCACCGGGAAGGAGCCGACGAAGGGGAAGCAGTCTGCTGTCAGTGAGAGCCTCGCCATTACTTTAAATGTGCATCGCTCTGGTTTCCTGTGGTCTTGCTTTAAAGTAAATAGACTAGGCAATCACGGTCACCACAATTATCCTGGGAGTCCCACTCTTTTACGCAGATGGTGCTGTGTGTAAATGGGGTGAATTACAACGCTCTGAGCGATCTCGCAGGATTTATTATTCCCAAAGCCCCGGGGCTCGGATTCAGGCGCTGGAGGGACTGTCGGCTCGGACGCTGCTCCGAACGCTGCACCGAGCGTCTGTCTGCTCGGTGACAGAGCCTGGGACCCGTTCGGGAAGCAGCAGTTCCGGGATATTTGCTTCGCATGCATTAAACTGCTCGCTGCGTTACGATTCTGCCCTGCACTTGATCCGGGCATTTCTCCACCAACGCTGTGGATGAGTTTAATTACAAGGACACACACATGCACCCACATATACACAGAGGACTTTTTTCCGTGTTGATGATTGATGTAAACCAACCGGATTCAATGACCGCTACCAGGACTGAACACGTTCAGAGTAATTAAACCCCATTAACCTTTGTTTTTGTCCTGAGCTACTTGGCAGACAGCTTTACTTTCAGTCAGCCGGGCAAGCTGAGCTTCTGGTGGAAAATGAAAAGCTGCCTCTGATCTATTTTTAATAGTGCAAACAGGCAATTAACAGACTAGTGCGTTAATGGGTTCAGCCCGCACTGCAGTGAAAAGGGCAGAGAGGTCTGCAAACTTTATCTACGGGACTGTGTTTGTGTGGGTGTGGGGGTGATTGTGACTCCTGATTCATTGAGGTCTCCAGAAAGTCAGCAGAAGGGAGGAAAGTGGCAAGGGCTCTAACTCCTGGGAAGAATGAAGTAGCTCGTAGCCTCCCTTTGTGTGTTTCATCGAGAGAGGGCGCCCCAGCCCGCGGATCTTTTCTTGGGGACAGCGAAAGGAGCACACAGTGGGAACGCAGCTGCAGGGAAAAGCTCGCGGGGCCCCATTCGAAATTCCCCTTCGCAACAAGACCGGGGGCAGCTCGTGGCTTTTCCAGCGAGGCGGCGGCTTGCCCCCCGCAGCCCCTGGTGGCCGCTGGTTGCTGTACTGCATTCCAGGTGACGGCCTCACTTGTCAGCATGATGGACGGTGAAGTCCCTTGCCCTGCCTCTCCCAACAGCTTCCCCGCAACCCCATGTAGATCAGAGACACGCACGCATCGTCTCGGCAGCTTTTTTGCAATCGGCTGGAGAAAAACAGACCACGAATAAAAAATAATCAACTACCAAACTGTCTGATTCTCTCGTGTCCGGCTCTAAATGGCAACCCACTGATTGCAGCGACAGGGCCCCCTTCATTCGCTGCCTGTTTGTTTGTTTCTAGGCTGAGGGACCTTTTTTACAACCCTTGTCATTTACGTGCAGGCGCATAAATCTACCCCACCAGGCAGGGTATATACGTCTTTCCGAGCTGGACAGACCATGGTTTTCTCCTGGGGCCAATCCATTGGTAGAGGCGGTTTCTAGCCTATTAGTGTGGACAGGAGTGGTAAACGGCAGTTTTTAATTGATGTCCTCATTGTAAAGCACAGCTGGCTGTGTTAGAGCAATGCTTACCCGTGGGGAACTTGATTTTTTTTGTGTGTATAAAATTCCTACATCGTCCTTTAGGTCAAGACTTATTCTAAGCCAGGTGCGGGGGGATAAATCCCCTCTTCCCGAAGAAACAAATATCAAGCACTGCAATCTAAAACCTGGGACGTGTCCCGCATCACCTTCCTTTCTGTACACGGCTGGATCCCTATGTTTTTCTTAGCAAATAACAGAGCAAATGGAAGCTGGCTTGAAGTCAATACACTCTCTATGTGGCTATTTTGCTGGGTTAATTTTACGTTGCACTCTCCAAGTATTTCAAGGGTCTGTTAAATCTTGATGCAAATAAATTAAGAGCTAGATTGGCGCTCCGGGCTGCAGTAGGAATGTTACATCTTCTGATGGAACTGCATCCTCTGTGTCCGCCCGAATAAGCCCGTGGGGGAAACGCTGATGGGGCTCTTCAATGGGCAAGGCTTTCCCTCATCTGACAGGGAATTTTATCTGAATGAGGGCAGCACGCCGGGCCCCTATGTCGGTGAAACACTCACCTCTGGCCGGGTTAGCAAAGAACCACTCATTCAGCGCGGATTTCGCACCCTTTCCACGCTTCTTCAAGGATGCGCAGGAGTTTCCGGGCTCCCGGAGCTAACGTAGGAAGAGATTTCTGCCTTCCCCATCGCGGGTGGCTTTGGTGCCCTTTTTGGCGCACAGGTTCACACAGAAAACGAGAGAGCCCCAAGTGAGGTGGATGCGCGTGTGTATTTGCTGCTGGGCTCCCGTGCTACGAACAGCTTGTTTGTGGGTTCCAAAAAAATACACTAAGCAGATCACTTGCCGAGAAAACAAAGACGCGAGAGCAACTGAATTCTAGTTTGTCTGATTTTTAGCAAGCGCAGCTGGAAAGATTCCTAACTGTAGAATTAGGGGCCGCTGCTCCGCTAATTACTTGGGCCAAACTCCGCTTGAAATCACTCAGAGCCATATCGCACCATCAGCGTCCTGCTGAAAAGTGGCTGGGGTCCCTGATGCGAATGGGCTGCAGCAGCGACCCTTGGCGCGTTCAGACTGAAAGAGCAGCCAGTGTTTTGTAAGACACGAAAGCTTACTCAGTCCTCTTGTCACGGGTGCCCGGCGTCTATTTTATTCATGGCTTGGCGATGATTTTAATGCTTAATCGTATTAAGAATCTCATTTACAGTCGTCTAACTCTTCAAGTAATTGGGGCAGGTTTGTCGGGCTAAATATGGATAAGCTTTCTTTGTTCAAACACATAGATGTACATGATTGTGTGCGTGCAGACACGAGGCTGTATATAAACATACAGTCTTAACTGTTGGATTTAAGCAAATACGCGGTCTTAATGGTTACCATGGCTAGGTTATGAGCCTTTGTGACTTCATACTGTGAGCATTTTATCGTGTATCAGAGAGAAGTCAAAACAGAAATTCGGATGTGGGGGGGAAACGTTCTGTATTAACTATCCGACAGCGTATAGATCAGCTTTTCGCCGTTGACTAAGGAAACCTCGCCAGTACAACGGAATGCTCCGGTATAACAATATAATACCTGGTTTCAAACACACAGTGACACACATGTGAGCAAATGCACTAAAGCTTTCTTCTCTTTGGGGACTCATTGACCTCACATAGCCCCTAGTCACTCCAGTGGCAACCCTTTGTGACGTCTAAGGGCTTCAAAGTCCCATCCTGCTCCCACTCTAGTCAATGCTGGGTTTTACTTTTGCCTTAGCAGGGCCTTGCAACAGATGCTTTGTGGAGGTTCTTTCGAGCCGCGCTGACATAAAGGTAGCGCATTACGGTGTTAGAGGCATTGCCGAAGGGCTTCTCCACGGGTTAAAAACAAAACCTGGGGGGGGACACACCTGTGCGGAATAAATTGGTCCGCGGTTCAGCAATAGGCATTTTTAAAAGTAAAAGCCCCCACAAAGGGCCCGATGCTGAACCAACTGTTATGGGACTTGAGCACCAACCAGGATTCAGCAGGGCAGCGCCAGGGGGGCGGGGGAAAGGGTCCAGCTCTTCCCTGATATAACAGTAATCCTTGCGTATCCCCCCAAAAGGCGATCTGTTAATATCCCAGCACTCCATGGCTACAACGCCGCATCGGAGATCTGTGTATAGACTAACAGGAAGTCTTCGCTATGTGTCAGAGCATCAGACATGGCCTCCCTGTTGGAAAAGTTTTGCCATCCAGCATAAGGAAGTGCCAGAAGCCAAGGTTTCACCCGCAACATTAACTGGTCCATCTTTGACATCTTGTTTATTTTATGGACCGGCCCAACAACACGATAATATGTCAACGTTGACATTTAACACGAGGAAAAAGTGTGGGTGCAACCTGGCCAAGCGACGTCCCTATTTTTGAGCGTTTGATCTTGCTACTTTAATTTTGCATTACTGCTTGGTTTTGCGTGTAATGTTTAAGGGAGGCGGATGGGCTTGCCAGAAGTTTAAAGGAAAGAAGAAAAGGGGAATCTGGTGGTAATTCGCTAGGGCAGGGGAGCTTGAAAGGCCCTTTCTCTTCAGCTAGCTCGTTTGCCGACCTTGCAAACTGCAGGCTGAGCCAACTGCGCTTGTCATTTTCTTTCTTCACAACAATTTGCTGATACAGTCATCTACGCTTGTAAATTCTTGTCCCTTTGTTTACCTTGCACATCTTGAAGCTCCAGTGATTTTTACCAGCAACATTTGCCATTTCTTTGAGCCAAGTGAACCCGTAGCTAACTGCACATACATATGCAATTCATCTTTTTTAATGCGCACCTGCAGATTTGCAGAATAAATAACTACTGGACATGATGAATGTGAAATTCTAATCAACTCTGTGAAATCAAAACATTTTTTCTAGCCATGCAGACACTCATCCTCTTAGCGAGTCTAAATCCGCGTGAAGTTTCAAGTCTAAATTAGCAGCCATTTTTATTCCAGCTCTAAATAGCGTTCTTAGCTTTTCGTTTTTAAATGGGAAACTGTATTTTTCCCACCATATGAAATCCCAAAACGTCTTGAAGCAACTTTGTCCAGATTTCCAGGGGGGAAACGGTATCTTTTGCAATTGAAAATGTGTGGACAAATTCAGTCCCCAAAGACAAAGGCTTTTAGAAAGTTGTCAGCATGTTTACATAGGAAGATATTCCCGACAGTATTCTGCAGACTCCACGGAGTGGCCATTAGCAGGTGCCTAACTAAAATGTGATCAGATATTATTAATAAATAATAACACATTAATCATTGACGGTGAGTGGTAATTCTGGACCATGAAGGGAGTAGCCCACGAAAGCTTATGCTACAATAAATTTGTTAGTCTCTAAAGTGCCACGAGTACTCCTCTTTTTTTTTTTTTTTTTTTTTTGCGAATACAGACTAACACGGCTGAAACATGAAGGGAGTGGCATTTGTACTAGATCATATTCTTTGACTGTCACAATTTACTTGTGAAGGCTGCCATAGGATTTTAAGCAGAAAAATATGACCTGTTAAAATCCTGCGTACACTGACCCTGTGTACTAGCCTACGTGCATTTTTTTTTGGGGGGGGGGGGTTCTGTTTGTTAGGGACCACACGGAAAACAGCAGGGCTTTGTTTAGATTTTTTTTTAAAATGTACGTCCATATACTACCTTGGCTCTGCGCACGAGATGGTTGCACTTGATGATGGAAAATGCTACGTGGCTCATAGTATGATATCCAGCGAATTGTGAGCTATTTGCACTAGGGGGTGGTGGGATGTTGACACCACAGAGAAATCAGCTAATCACTATGCAGTTTATTTAAATTCATTTACGGGGGTACTTTACTCCAATTGCTTAAATAGCTGTGAAAGCTATGGAAAGTAGTACTGTATATGTACTTGCGACGCACAGCGCTCGGTGACATCACAACGTTACACAGTCACTACCCAGCAATGAGCTGTTCCCTACAGCTTGCGAGTTACTCACCCTGCTTAGGGGTTGTGTCTTGGACCTGAAACGTGCTGTAGTTTGCTGAGGTTCAATGGATTTTGGTGGGGTTTTGGCTACACCCTAAACCAGAAACCAGGTGAATTTTGTCTGATTTGGGACATCAGTTTGGCATCAAGCTGCGCAGGAACCCCCTCTCCAAAAAGCCCTCTTTGCCAACAGCCTCTGGGCAAGGTTAAGCCTTAACTTTTGACTCTTCCTGTGGGCTCAGGGGCTGTCTGGTGGCCTCTATTACACCCTCGCCATCTCTCTTCAGGGAGGCTGCTGGTCCAGTCCTTCACCCTTCCTGTCTGCAGGGCCAGCTAGCAGAGTCCTTGCCCCACATCTGACCACACATGGCACAAAGTTCCCATCTCCGTCCCCTCAACTCCCCCTCAGTCAATAATACAAGGAAGCTTCCCCGGGCCGCTAGAGCGTGGCAGGTCCAGGATATGTTCCTCCAGCCCCACGGATGTTCCCATGACCACCCTTTGTCTCGTTTTTTTGGGGGGCTAAGATGTCCTACATTGCACCAGGCTTTTGGGATAGGGCATTTTTCAGCCTCCAGAGTGAAGGCAAGTTCCCTGGGAAGCAGCAGCAGCAGTAGGACTGGAGAAGCACATCCTAGGCCTGCTGAGCATTCCCATGGGGGCAGGAGGGGAGTCAGCCAGCACCACCACCGCTCCCCCAGGCATACAGATGTTACTGCAGTGTCAGAGCTAGTGCTAGGACAATGGTGAGGGCCTAGGGGTCTGCCTTCAACAGGAAGCTCACTGGAGGAGCTTGATCATTACTAGTGTGGCGGCACTGAATTGCAACACTAGGGTACAGGAGTTAGTCTCCAAGCGTACAATCTTCTCCCTTTCTTGCAGGACTGGAGGGCGGGGTTGGGCAGTAACCCTGTCTGTCACAGGGCTTTGTTATCTGCACTCTCCTACACCAGCAAGAGATAAGCTGAGCCCATTGCATGGCGCCTTAAACTGCACTGCAGCCTAAACAGAGACCTTCTTCTCCCAACTGAGTTGTGCCACGAATCAGAGATAGGGAGGCAGGAGGAGGAGAAGAAGCCCTAAGATCAGCCTACCGGGGCGGCGAGGGGAAGAAGCATTGCTTGGGCGAGTGAAAGGGGAAATGGCCGTGTCTATGCATATGCCGATATACAAACAATGAAGGAGCATTCCTTGCTGTTAGCGCGGGGACAATCGTGTGCTGATGTGTGGGGCCTCGCAGACTGTTTAGTCCAGGATACCTCCCGCTCACAAGCAGGAAGCAGCCTATCCATTGGCTTAAACCAGCTTTAAAACGTGAACCCCTAAAGGAAAAGCTGCAGTGAGCGCAGATTAAGGCCCCGATCCTGCCTCCCTTGACACACACCCCCGCCCCGCGCTTCGTCCGGAAGCTCGTGGTAGCTTTGAGTGTGCCAGGAAGGTTCACCTGGGTGGGCACAAGAGGCCCCGCAAACCCTGGTTCGGCTGCTAGGCACGGAAGCGGTGGTGGCGAAGAGGTCAGACAATGGTACTGCGTTCCCACTGGCTGCATGTCACCGAACTGTGCTCCAGAATGGCTCTGTCCGTGGCAACACATGCAGCAATTTGCGATGGAGTTGGACGGACTGAGGGTGGGAGGGCTGAGGTGGTAGCTGGTGGGATCTTCAATTACACAGGTTCTCCAGGTAGCAGATAGGGAGGGGATTGGTGTTTCAGCCTCTGTGACCACTGGTGGTGTACACTACTCCAGTGGTTGAGCAGTAGTCGCCGGGCACTTAAAGACCCCTTGTGTGGGGGCTCTTCGCTTGGGGTCAGAATGGAGCGCGCCTAATATTTTCTACCTGAGACTGGAACAGAGGATTTCTGTTTACGTTGTACCTCGCCGGGGAACCTCCTCTCTACCTACGATACTCAAGATGCAGCCTGTGCTTTAGCCTGATTCTACTTCTCCGTTAGAAAATATTGCACCTGGACTCACTGTAAATACTGTGTCTATTGTGGATCTAAGACGTTGAACTCTCTGTCCTATGTTTTCAACACGCAGCACTGAACTGGGGGAATTCTCACGGGCTGCAATTAACAAAGGACAAAATACCGCTTAGCTCGGCCTTTAGATCCTATTGGTTGAAACAGTAAGAAAGATGTCAAACAAAAAAGCATTTCAATACTGGTGTTAATGGGGGTCAAACTTTACAGAAATCGTTACATGTGGTCACACCAATTTTCCAACACTACGCGTATAGCTGTTTGTCCCTGGACCTAGACAGACAAAGTGAAGGGTTCATTCCGTGTCTTTTCCTTTCATGTAATGATTTGTCCTTAAGGGAATATCCTGCGCTTTTGTATAAAGCAAACATAAAACAGAAGCCACTAATAAACAGGGCCGGCTCCAGGCACCAGCATTCCAAGCTGGTGCTTGGGGCGGCATTCTGCAAGGGGCGGCAGTCCCTGTTGTTTTGCCCCCAAGCAGCACGCCGAATTGCCGCCCCGGGCGGCAGGTGCAGTCAGTGCGCCCCTAGGGCGGCAGGCGCGTTTCCGCTGCAATTCAGCAGCAGCTTCTATGTTTAGCTGTCCGGGGCGGCTTCAGCTAAACATAGAAGCTGCCGCCGAATTGCTGCCGCCGCGGAAACGCGCCTGCTGCCCTAAGGGTGCAAGGACTGCCCCCGCCGCCCGGGGCGGCAATTCGGCGCGCTGCTTGGGGCGGCGAAAACTGTAGAGCCGACCCTGCTAATAAAAGTCGTTTTCTGCAGCTGCTAGAAATCCGAGCAGCAAATAATCTCTATATTGAATCAATGGTTGACTCGTGTTCGCAACGATATAATACTATGCTACCACCCAGGAGTTATTTACATTTGATGAAAAATCACTTTATGTAATTAAAAACATGCAGCTGTAATGAACGTTTCATCAATAGGTTCGCTGATGCAGCTGAACAGAGATAGATCTGTCCTTTTCAAAAGAATTAGTGTAGATGTTATTTCCTTCTTTTGCTGTAAGAAGTAGATTGACTCTCACATATAAGATAGTTGGTTTAATTTGCTGCCATTTTAAACTATTTTTCTGTTTATAACTGTAACATTAACTCTCAGGAGGACAAATTTAAGCTTAACGCAAAGATTATTTTCTCCATCAACATAAAAGGGCTAGTTTCTTTTATCCGTCCGGCAATAGCCAATCTTTTGCAATGGAATAAACCCCGAAATCAATATTAGTTATAATTATTTGATTATATTAATTATATTATATTATTATTTATGACATAGAGGCTTCCATATGATGTACTTTAAATGGAGACCAAAGGTATTTTGTAAATGGATTGGGGTGACCCGGTGTGAGAATCTGCACTAAAATCAGCGTTTTCTCCTTGCTGGGCCAAATGTGTTACTTTACACGAGCTGGTTGTCTAACCGATTTCCTCTCGATTATTTGTAATTACAAGCCACATAAGCATTTAGACCCTAGATAAGTAAATTCGACAATAGCACTTCTTCTGAGAAACCAACCGAACAGGTTGCAAGTTTAAATTAAACAGAATATCTATCTGTAATGCCATAAATAAGCTCTCATTCCCATCCCTCCCCCTCAAACCTCAGGGAAATCGGAGTACAAATGTACTTTGCACTGCAACTTTGGAAAACACCGTGAATCTAACTTCGGAATTGTTCAAAATATGGGTCCAGGCACTTGGTTTATTATGAAAACAGTAACTGACACTGGAATTCACATCCAGTGATACCTTTCCTCCTTTATACGACAAATGAGTAAATATGTGGTTAAAAAAGCAACAGCACAGGAGGAGTTCAGGTGAGTGCAATGGTGATATGGAGCCCACTTCATAACAGGTAAACCATGCAAGGCAAGTAAGAGTCCACATGGCTAGAGACAGGATTTTATTTGCCCTCGAAAGGACTTTTTTTTCCTCATGCAGAAAAAGAATTAATCCATCTCTTAAATCGGGAAGAATTATAAAACTTTAAATTGTAGCAGTCCTATAAACACTACAATGGTTAAAAGTCCGGGCCTTCCGGGCCAAAATGTTCTTTAAAAAAATTGCTTGCAATTCACCTTTCAAATCATATGCCACTAATCTCGATTTAATAAAAAAGCTTTTTACATATGCACAGTCTCTACAATGTGCATATATTAGGTGGAAGACAAAGCTGCTTGCTTTCCTACTGCCTTTCCTTCCACTACAAATCTCTTTCTGTTGAAGTACTCAGAATTTCTCTGTCTCCTACTCTTCCCTACAATACCCATCTGTATACGCTGCAGCATTACTCAGATGCACATGTACTCTTGTTCCCCAGAGTGCATACATACCTCGTGCTAGCTCACTTCACACTAGTCATTGTAGACAAACACCAGAAATGCTGAATCATGGGTTTCTGGCTACGATACTAAGAATTTTGTTTTTAAAACGCCTCTCTTCCAGGGGGACTGTACGGTGAGAATTGAAATACAATGATATATCTATATTTTAAAACGTATAAATATAATGCAAACCATTCAAAAACCCTCCGATTACTATAAAAGAGAAAATTAGAGAAATAGAAAATAGAATAAAAGAAGAATAAAAGAAGAATAAATAATGGATTAACGACGATCATAATAAACAAATATCTCAGTTGAAAATAGTTTTAAGGTGCAAAGTACAACAGTTGGAAAGGATCAACTGAGATAAAAGTCCAGGGAGAGAAATTTCACACCATGGGAACTCATGGGGGAAAAACACTATACCTGCCCCCTGTAAAATCCGTAAAAGTCTAGTGGTCTCAGTGTATAGGGATTTTGAATATATGGCTAAAGTCTGCTAATTACTGGCAAACCCATCGGGGTCAATGGGAGTACATGAGTGTAAATAAAGGCAGAATTTTGCACATAGTCAAGGCCTGCTCCATCAAAGACTTGAAAAGACACACTAGGCTTTTTTTCCTCTGGATTTTGGGACATTCTTTCTATATAACAGAGAAGGAGTAAAGGCCTAAAACTTCTTACACTTTTTCCTTGCAGTTCCCCTTTAAAGTAAAACATAGAAAAATTGATGTAGACAAATGTACACGTTTGACTTCTGCATCACGGATATTTCCCTGCTCTGCTGGTTTTGTTGGGTTCTTCCTGTTTAGACTCTTTGTCACACGTTTTAAAGGTGTAGTCTACTCATTTAGGATTTAGAATTGTCAGAGCTGATTGTCTATCCCAGTTACTCACAAAAACCTCACCGCATAGTTGTGTTTTCCCTTTCTGGAATACCTTGTGCATGGGATACAAGTGTGGTACTTCAAGCCAAGTAATTACCTTTTGCCTTAGTCAATGGCACATACCTTTCCACCTGTCACGGCACAAATGTGAGGAAGAATCCCAGGTGGAACGCTACAAAGCTAAATAACATTTTCTGCAGCATCAGTGTTCTGAATCAGCATCTATGCGTGTGTGTGTGTGTGTGTGTGTGTGTGTGTGTGTGTGTGTGTGTGTGTGTGTGTGTGTGTGTGTGTGTGTGTGTGTGTGTGTGTGTGTAGAACGGAACGATAATTTATAGGATCGTGCCCTGAAATAAGAATGTTGCAAGAATGCTCGTCTGAAATGTTTCTGTTTTGTTTTTAAAACAACTTGACATATGTATTTCTGTAGATGGCGCTCTTACTAGGTGTTCTGGAAGCAAATGTAGAGTTTTGGGGGAAATTACCTAGAAATTCCCAATTGGTTACTGTAATGTGGTACAGAACAATAGAGGGATTATTTTCATTTACTCTAAATTAATATAACATGACAAATGCAAACCTGATTTCTTTATTAGAAAAGAATATGCTTTTAAAATCTGTCCGCTGCTTTATAGCGATTAGAATTGCCTATTTCCCCTTGTGTCTTTAACAAAAAATCCTAGTGCAAAGACAAATTAACTCAGCACTGAGCATTTAAGTCAAATGTTTTGTTCACAAGGAAAGCCCTAATGAGGCACTGTCTGGTTTCCACAGGGTCTGCTAAGAACAAGTGGCGGCGAAGTGATTAAAAGGGCCAAAGAAACTAACACATCATTAAGACAAACCGACAAATTGATCTGGATATTCAAACTAGAATGCGAGACGGTAATATCCTGGCCGTGAGCTGTGTAAGATCCAGGATCCCACCGAGTAACTAGCTCCCCCAGGAGCGGCGCCTTAACCACCAACAGCCTGATCCAAAGCCCCCAGAAATCAATGGAAAGACTCCCAGTGATTTCCATAGCTTTGGATTTGGCCTTAGCTGTAGCCACAGTGTCTGTGCAGCTGGAAGGGAAAGTGACATCGATAAGCTTAGGGGAGCCATGCCGTCCGCGTGGACAATTTACAATTGAAAAAAAATGTTTTAGGCTTATGTTACCCGCTTGTTTTTCTTAAATAAATAAAGACAATTGACAACGGAAAAGCCTGGTTGCGTCCTCACTGAAATCGAAGTGAGATTTGTCGTTGCTTTCAGTGGAGGCAGGATGAAGTTCTAATGTAAAACGAATGGGTCGGAGTGAGTCCCCCCCCATCTTTATTTTCCCATCTCCTTACTCGTGGGGAATCAAACCAATTAACTTCCTCTAGCTCTACCTGCTTGCGTTCGCCACAAGGAGCCTTAACTTTCATCAAGGTTTATATGGTACCCACAAACGGTGTCCCCGAGGAATGATCAAGGCGATCTATTACACACAATAGCACGGCTGAAATGAACGAACCCCTATCAAATCGATATGGACTGGCCTTCCCAGGAGGGCTTTTAAGCTTCCTTCTCACTTACTCACGGCCACGATTCTACCCAGATCCCCTTTGGAACGCTCTTTAAGGACATTACGGCAGGATTCAGGTTTAGGGCTGAGTAAGGAACCAGGAGATATTCCTGTGAATCACAAACTTCGGTTCTCGCACCTAGGTGGGACGAACTTCACGTTGGTTAGCAAACAGACCCGCAAAGATATACCTATCTCTTAGAACTGGAAGGGATCTTGAAAGGTCATTAAGCCCAGCCCCCTGCCTTCACCAGCAGGACCAAGTGCTGATTTTTGCCCCAGGTCCCTAAGTGGCCCCCTCAAGGATTGAACTCACAATGCTGCCCGAGCAAAGGTGGAAGGCTTTGGCCCCATACAGATGGTCTTCAGGAGAGCACAGGCTCCCCAAAAATCCAACGAAAATCATATGCAACAAATTTACTCTTAAAAAGCGGAACAAATCCTCAGTTTTCTTTTAAAAGAACCAACCCCTCGCGAGCTTGCAAAGTGCGACCTTTACACCCATGAACTCTTTGACAAGAGGGAGAGAGACTCCTCATTTATTGGCAGTTACTTTTCCCTCCATTTTGAACGTTGTGACGAAATAGATACGTTTAAGTTCCAATTCGATTTTGATTATTCTCGAATGCAAACCAGTTTCCTTCGCGTTGTAACACGAGGGTGGAAAATGCAAGGTTATTGCTCAGATCTGATCTGGGTTGTGCCTTTTGTGAGCTCATCATATTAAGTCGCATTATGAGACTTAGCCCTGAATGGTGAAAGGGGGTTACTTTTTCTTTAAAACGGATGCTTAGAGGCCTGTTAAATCTAAAGTTCATTAATTGGTACTCCTCAGTCTTCGGAAATATTTGCTTACACATTTGAATACTAAATTGTTTTCAGTGAGTCATATGTGTATATCATCCATATACACTATTTTCCTCTATGCACGTGTATACAGAGAGTGCACATGTATTCATTTTAAAACAAAGAAACTACACATGCACACATGTGAAGTCCTCATTGATGCAAAGGCGGGGGCTACAAAAATATAAAGATTACTGTATAGTAGAACCAACAAGAGAACAAAAATAATCATCTGAACATGCAACCAGGATTACTATTAATGTTTGTCCAGCATGAAGGCCTCTCCCCACAAGAAAGCGATCCCACTGCCGTATTAGCCGGAGCCGCTGAACTTCACGTTTGTGGGAACTGAGTGAAATCCCACAGTTTACAACTAAGATATTTTTGAACGTCCAAATCACGTTGCTGGCACAGAAATGCAGTGCAAAATACGTATCGGAGATCAAATGTATCAATATTACGAAAAAGCCCACAAAATGACCATGATCGCCTTCCCTCCATCAAGATATAGTTTCAACATACAATTGCAGCGTTCCGACAAAGAAAGGAACTCGGTTTTGAAAATCTCCCCCTCTACATTATGTTGAAAGCCACTTTCAGCAGCAAGGGTCTGTCAGGGGCTTTCTTTAAGTGCATTTTGTCTAAAGACAGCAGAGGAGGATTAGTACCTCTGAGAACTCTGCAAAAACACCTAGTTCAGGGAGTTTCCAGCCTGCAGCCGAAAGAAGAGAGGCCTTGTGCAATTCCACAGCAAACCCTGTGAAGCACCTTGTATCAGATCGTGCAGTTTAGCGAGGTGGCATCTTCTCTGCATGTGCGCACTCAGCATGCGGGCATCCAGAGAGGTCCCGCTTGAAATAGATTCCTCAGTATCTTAAGCTAGGTACAGTGCCCGAGATCCTGAGAGTACACTGTGAGACATCTGATTTTAACCCCCCCCCACCCCAGCTATCTCCTCCCCTCCAACACACACATTGAAGGTCATTTATACACTAGTCATTCCGGTCACTGGCGAAGCAAATGTTCACACTATTAGTTCATCACAATCCATATCTAACAGAAAATGCTGATCATAAGGAGAGGGGGAGGCACTGTTTACACAGGTATTTAAACGAAAAGTCTCTTTTTATATCTCACTGTAGATATATTTGTCATTGTCTCTGCGACTTGATACAACATACAGTCCCATTCGTTCAGGGCTCGGTCTCTTTTCTAGTTTGTTGGCAACACACCTTTTCTTGTTTGTTTTTTAAGGGTTATAACTGTTGTATTCCTGTTCGCTAAAAATACCAGCCCTGTTTATTCATCTGCACACTCTGGGCATATTTACATCACTCACCCACTGACAACGACAAAACCTCAGGTGTGGCTCTCCCCCTGTACCTGAAGAAGCTAACCTGAGCACAGGTTTGCCTTTCCTTTCAAAAGGCACCAACCGTGCCGAAAGACTCCACAAACTCTCCTCCAGATCTTCCCCCGAGGTTGCTTGTTTTTGTGGAGTTTGTAATAACATTGCTGCCGGGGCAGCTTTAGGAAAATGTCTGTTAGGAGATCCCAAATACACACGCATCCTTGTTAGTTTCATCGAGCAGTGGCTAGGTGAAGTGTGCCCTTTTGATTGTGTAAATCAATCGTCCTGAGTAGCATTTCACTGGAATAACCTCACTCCCCGGCATGAATATAATATCTATGTGTCTATATGCGCTCCAGGAGGTTCGGTATTAGCGGAATGACACCACATGCTACGCTTTTTCTCTGCGGCCCCATGACATCCAGCCGTTAAAACACACATACAGAGGGCTTTGTCCTTGCTGAAGGGTCAGATTTAGGCATTTTATGTACAAAAAATGTTCTACTTACCATCCAATTATCCCTATTTGAAGGCGTGCTTTTCAATCGCTACGTTTATGGGGGGGGGGTAGTTTCCGTCAAAAGTCAACCAACACATAATGAACGACTAAAAGCAATTTTAAATGGGTCTCTGGGGGGATTGTTTTATTTTGCTTAATTTTTAATATGGTTGAAAAGTTTGAGATTTAAATCTCATTGAGTCTCTGTTGAAATGTCACGGTGGAGAAAAGTATCTTTTTAAAGCAATGCACGTAGATTCCGGTTGAGATCTCTACAGAAAATGATAGATGTGTGTGAGTGGATGTGTTTTTTGTCACACGCGTCTTGGTTGCCATTCAAAATTCAGCAAGCCCCAACCATCTAATATTAGGGATTGATGTGCATTTGGTCTTTAGTAGCCAGAGCAAATTCTTCGTGCAATTCCAGGTGGAGGAAGGCTCTCGAGGTGAAAACAGGAGGGAAATGCATTAACTAGGGGCCTGATCGAACTCCCATTGAAATCACGGAGAGATGTGCATTTACTTCAGTGACTGGATCCTGTTCTAAGCCACCGGAGTTTAGGTGAGTAAGGACTCCTGCGTTGCTTCTCTGTACCAAAGATATCGATGAAGGCCCTTCCCAAAGGCACTGACCGCCAGTGACTCTACGGCTGCCCATATCCGTCCCCCTTACTGAAAGATGGATTCAACCAGGAGGCCAGATCCTGCATTCCCTGTGCCCTGCAAACGCCCATTGACTCCCGCGGGAGTTTTGCCCGAGTTCGGATAGCAGGACTAGATCCTAAATTTTTAACTGAGAAGGATCAGACTTCAGACAGACATAGGGGGTAAAATAGGCAAAATCAGATACATAGCAGCACCATGAGTTAGTCCACCAGCCACCGTGCACGGGAAAAGATGGTAAGAAATACTGTCAGGCACGCACTAGTGCTAATTCTGTAAAACCCATTTCCTATCGGAAACACATTAAAATAGATACTGAGAACTTGACACCACAAGAGAGCCAGGTGTAGCTAGGCAAGACCACCCCAGACAGCCTGTAGCTCAAGCGCTCAACTGAGCAGACCCATGGAAACCTTTACAGTATGATATTAGTATAATATATGCACAGACGCTGACCTTTCAGGGAAAACCATCCATTTAAACGCAGGGATCCCGTCAACAACCTGCGGGTGGGATGCAAAGAAAATCAGCGTTCAGTCTCAAGTCATCTGCAGATATAATATACAAGAGCTCGGGCCTTAGCTAAGTCACCCGCCAAACTCCCCTGGATTTGAAACGGAGGCAAGATCAGGCCCGGACTTTGCTACAGCGCGGTGCAGTTAAAAAGAAACAGATTTATTGCATTAACCGGCCGGGCTTTTGCATGTCAGCCCAGCATATGCACCCACTTGGCGTTTCCATTGTTATTAGGTGCGTGTGCCGGCTGCTTTTCTACCGCACCTCCCTGTTAACTGTTCCCAGGAAGATCCCTGGAATCTGCTCTGCTCTTAACCTGGTGCAATGGGGAGTTGCACCGATGCAGGTTTGCCCAACTGGGACTCTCCGACTGCACAACCCCACTGGGAACAACGGGATCTATCCGCTTTGGGGGGCTCACGCACGCCCCCCCCTACATTCACAGTTATTCTGCTTGGAAGCCCTGTGCGCTTTCCCCCAAGCGCCCCACGGAGCGATCTGACTCGAGCAAGAACCACTTGTTCTGTTTGCTTTCCCGTGTGCAGACTGCTAGTCTCAGCCCCACAGCCGCGCAGCACAACTGCCGGGGAAACTTCCCAAGCCAGCGGCGGTTGTATCTGCTGCCGGGGCCGGCCTGCTCGGAAGGAAGCCCCCTTCCTTTAATTATTTAATTATTTTGCACCCGAAATTAATCTTTTTGCCAGGCAGGGATCAACAGGCTGTTGTATATGATCATGTTTTCCTATTCCTCTCGGTTCCCCCTGCCCTCTACAGACTCGCTGTGGCTGTGACCTTTGTTATTTCAGCCCACACTCAGCAGTTAAATGGAAACAAGTTGAGCACGTTCACTGCTGATAAACATTATCCTTAAACCACTGGAGACCCAAGCAGAGTAAACGAGCTTTTCCGACAGGACCACATCAGGAACACACATTGAGAAAGGAAAAGAAACCGAATATCCAAGGGATCAGAGGCGGGGTCAGAGGGGAGGGGAGTGGGGTTAGGCAGGTTGGAAGACACTGAGAGAAAAAGGCACAATGCAGACAGAATAGTCCACACACAGGCATAGATTGGGAGTGAGAGGGGCAGAGTTGGGGAGAATACTCTGATGATGCCAATGGGAGCTTTTGGGTGCTCAAGGAATGCAGGATTGGGCCCCAAATCTTAAAGCTAACTTCTAGGACAACTCAATCTGACACTCTTCATTGTCTTTATAATTAGAATAAGAAAAGACACCACGAACTAATGGGCAATAATACAGAAAAAGATCATACATGCAAGGAAACCTGAATATCATTTGTGTACTTCGACATACATTGTGTAAGGCCCTAGTTAGGTCATTGCTTAAAACAGTCATTTAGCAACGATCTAGCATATTTAAAATATATTCAGCTGGTTAAAATGAAAACTGTATTTGAAGGAAAAGCCAGTCTAGTAATGGATTAGTCTATATATCAGATTTCGGAAGGGATTATGTAATTAATTCAGATCGGACGTTTTCTGTACATGCACTCCAGTGTATTGTTAAATTACATAATTAGCCTTGATTAATGCTGTATAAGTGTTCCACACATCATTGCCTTCTCTTTTAAAAAAATACACAGAGGACATTAACATACAGTGGCAAAAAGACTTATGATTCACACCAAGCCTCTAGAAAGATTAATTTAACAGCATGAGAATTGTATTGTGAGGTATCGGTGAACTTTTACAAACTGCGGAAATCCCACAATTTACAACTAAGATATTTTTGAACATCCAAATCACGTTGCCGGCACAGAAAAGCAGTGCAAAATACATATCGGAGATCAAATGTATCAATATTACGAAAAAGCCCACAAAATGACCATGATCGCCTTTCCCTTCATCAAGAAATAGTTTCAACATACAATTGATTCCGGTCTTGTTTCCGGTAGTATCCTACTCATTCCTGATTGTGCAGATTCACTAGGGTTTAAAATAATACTGTAAAGGAAGACCTAATATCCATGGAAATTCAATTCTGTCTTCTAACAACCTGCCTCCTTAAAAAATCCGCGTCGTTTAATATTTCATTTGAAAATGATATTTGGAAACAGTTCCAACTCGCTCCCTTCTGGGCCGATCAGATTTTTTTTTATTTCCCGAGTTTATATTCATTCTAATTAATGGATTCTATTCTTTCTTGATTACATAGCATTTACATATCCTATTCCTGCAGATTTTACTTTTAAACAAAATTTGAAAGAAAAATATTATAAAATCCTGGCTGGAATTGGAGTGTATAATCTATGTGTGTAGTATGACATATGTGTGGAGTGTGTGTAAGTACGTACACAAACATATCTAGTGAATGATACAGGCAACGATGCCAAACAAAACACAGTCGCGCGCACACACGCACACACACACACATCGCATGAAACGCAAGCACTTCAGCGCCTACCAACTTTTTCTGACGATTTTCTTCTGTTAATACCAGTATTAGTGTTGTTATTAAAGTCAAAACCAAGCATTTACATCTTACAATTAAACATAATGTAACACTTAAGATAGGAAATAAAATATAAATTGTATGGAGGTCACACACAACGACCCCCCCCCCATTTAAACACAGACAGTTGCATCCTCGTTTCATTTGTACAACTCACTGATTCATTTGGCTTTCGTACCCCCTTTTAGTTTATAACAACAATAAACTTACCTTTAACAATCACAACTCTCTGGGACTTATGCTAAATAATATATTCACTGGTTAAAACGTTTTTATTTTAAAATTACAGCAGGATCACGTAAAGATACACGAATCTCTATTACCTGCAAAATAAATGATAAAGAACTCTGCATTTTTCACGACGTCGCTGTTATTCCCCCGTGAAACTGCTGACTCCGGTTATTGGCTATAAACATCAACATATTTTTCTGTCTGGTCATTTATTGTGCAAATATAAATAGCCAGAGGAAACTTGAATGAACTAAAAGGCAGGCGTACCTACAAACTTTGAACAGATTGCTTTCTCTAAATCCATATGACCAAAATATTGGCACCGTTGAAAATAGCCTAGTAAAGGTATTACCAACCCTGAAAGTATGTACACTTAAACTAAAAGATCTCATACACAGGTACAGACAGGATCAGTTGATTTTTCTACAAAATAATGCCTTACTATAGCGCTATCATTAAACTATTCCGCATATTTCCCATATTAATTGCACTCTCAGTGCGATTTACCACTACATAGGTATTTAATATTCGTCTCTATTGTATTAGGCATCCAGGTGCTGAGCATGCCTGCAAAAGAAAACGGAAGAGCCTTCCTGGATTATGCTGTCTATCATCATCGAGCACCAATTGGGAGGCCTCTTTACCTTGGGTCCGCCCTCCGGGAGGGGAGTGCCTCTGGTGACTGATAGACTGAGACGCCCAACCCAGCCCAGCCCACGTTGCTGTGAGATTGAAATGCAGAACTCAAGTCTCTTTCATCGGGAAACAGACTTCCTTTTAGCCTTTTTCCTTACGTTCTTGCTATCTCCTAGAGTGGAAATCAGAGGGGCCCGTGGACTTTTCCAGCCGGGATTGCAGGAGGCCGGGAGACTGAATCTGTTGTTAAATTCCCTTTTGCAAGCTTAGTCTCATTGGTGTCCTGCTCAGCGCAATGGGTAAGTGGCTGGAAGCTGCGGGAGGGTTCAAGGGCTGTCAAAAGAGAGAGCACCAGTGTGAGATCATGTGCCGCCGCAATTTGCTTATTGACTTTGTTCGTGTTCCTACAAGTTGTAGGAACATGTTAAGGGTCAGCAGCACAGAATGGAGCAAGCTAATGACTGGTTGGTTTATTATTAATGTTATTATGAGAGTACTGGAGGATTGGAGCCTAACGGATGATTTGAGCCTGTGTGGCACATTGTGTATTGTTGCTGACATCGACAGCACAGCAGTTTAAAAATTAACACGTTTGCTTCGCAATGTGGGGCTAGTGGTGTTGCTAACAAAGAAGCATGAACAGGAGCAAACAGCACTAGAATTGATCTTTTTCTTTAATTACTACTTTCAGTTTCCCTCACCTCTCACGTTTTTGCAGAATTAGTCCACCAATTTCGCTGGCTTTCCCCTCTCTTTTGGGGGGAAATAAAGAGACTTGTCTGCTTGTGTGATCTCACTTTTCACCTCTGGAATGTACATTCTGGACTATTTTTAATGGCACAAATCAACGAGCTTTGAAAATGTTGCCACGTTTTTGTTTTTTTAAATTTCAGCCGCATTAGATTAAACCCCTTGTAAATGAAGTGACTATGGTGCGTTCCCTCTAACCGGTGACATCTGCGTTTTGATGATTAATAGTTGGGTGGGTTCAAACAGCCCCCGTGAACCGTTTGCCGTGTCAAATGTGTTTGTGTGTGTGTGTTTGCTTGCAGAACCTGCCTTTGGGGAAGTGAACCAGCTCGGAGGGGTGTTTGTGAATGGGAGACCCTTGCCTAACGCCATCCGGCTCCGGATTGTGGAATTGGCCCAACTGGGCATCAGACCCTGTGACATCAGCCGACAACTGCGGGTTTCCCATGGCTGTGTGAGCAAAATCCTGGCGCGCTACAATGAGACTGGCTCCATCCTACCAGGGGCGATCGGAGGCAGCAAGCCTCGGGTCACCACCCCCACGGTGGTGAAACATATCCGGACCTACAAACAAAGAGATCCGGGCATCTTTGCTTGGGAGATCCGAGACCGACTGCTGGCAGATGGCGTGTGTGACAAGTACAATGTGCCTTCCGTCAGCTCCATCAGCCGGATCCTCCGGAACAAAATTGGAAATCTCTCCCAGCAGGGTCACTACGAATCTTACAAACAGCATCAACCCGCTCCACAGCCTGCGCTGCCTTACAACCACATATACTCCTACCCCAGCCCCATCACTGCTACAGGAGCCAAAGTGCCGACCCCGCCGGGAGTGCCCGCAATCCCCAGCACCATGGCTATGCCTAGGACCTGGCCTTCTTCCCATTCGGTCACGGATATCCTGGGGATCAGGTCCATAACAGACCAAGGTAAGAGAAGAGCCAAGAAGACACTTCTTGCTCACATAGGAACACTATGTTGATAGCAAAAGAGGGGTCCCTTAACGCCTAATTTCTGAGCAGTTTTCCTAGAATATTCAGACTTTTCTGTTTCAAAGCAGGAAATCTCCAATTCTTTCAAAGTTTAGTGATAGTTTCATTTCTTTATCTCCATAGTTTGTAAACTACAGAGCTATTTTCTCCAGCACGCACTAAAGATCAGGAACATAATAAAAACGTTAAGGGTTTATGTTTCAAGGCCTCATCTTACTACATTTTCTATGGGCTTATGCTTTTTGGACGTATAACACATAATGCAATGGCAAATGACTCTAGCAAAGATCATTTAGCTGAAGAACAGACAGCGTGGGCTAAAAAATATGGCACATCCATAATAACTCTCTTTTTCTGTATCATATATCTCATCTATGTCTTCCTTTTCAGTCATTAATGATATAATAATCTCGCATGCCTTCTGTGTATTACGTATATTTGTTACCAAATCAGGCATTCGTAAGTGAAAGCATCTTGAAATTACAGAGAAATTCAGTTTCCCTAGTTTTCGCAATCAGGCCAAATTTGCTCAGACAGGAAGTTCAAATGTCACCTAATTGCTTTCATTCTTATGTTTAACTTTGTTTTCCTCCGAAGTGGTGGTCCAGAAAAACGAAACCACTGATACTTCACTTGTATTTGTCCCTTTCCAAGCGACCTCTTTTCTTCTACGCCCCTTCTTTTGTTTTGGCTAGAAACGGTAGCTTCTCGCTGAACAAGTCTCTGCCATTTGCAGCAAAACACACTTCCAAGTTTAGTTTTTGTCAAGTAACAAACATTACATGTGATGAAAAGAGCATATTTTACAAATAACTTTGGGCTGTAGCTCTCTCTGGGTCCTAATCTTGGAACTGGAGTTTAACTTTCTATTTTCTCATTGCATGTTTTCAACTACACAAGATATCAGTATAACAAACATCCAAATGCATTGGCATTAGAAGGTTTTTACAAGCAAGGGCAGCCCCTCCCCATGTTAGATTCAAAATATAACCCCCATAAACAAAAACAAAACAAAACAAAAATCAAACCAAACGTATGTGCGTGTGGAGCTGGATTTAGAAAATATACATGCTAGGGTATGTTCATTCCACGGTGGGTGGAATGTCTGAAATGAACATTAAACAGGGAAAATTAAATTAGAAATTGAGAGGGTTTAAATGAATTCCTCCTTTATTAACATCATATTGGCAACAGGGCCTCTTAAGGTCCCATTGAATGTTTAGATTTCTTTCCTCTTCTATCTCAAGACTTGGGGATTTACAAGATTTACTATAATATACATTCTCCTCTCCCCCAAGCCAAGGTTTGGGCTGCTGAACAGCAGAAACTGCATATGAGGGTTGTTTGCGCTTGATTTGTAGGATAAATTGACCTTGCTGACATTTAAAGGAAGCCCCTATTCATGGAAAAGTGTGAGATCAGCAGAAAAGGGGGCTCACAGAGAGAGCTCAGGTTCTTAAGACAACTTCAGGCTTATGCCATGGACTGCATTTTCCCTTGCAAGGAGGTTAGAGAGGTAGCTTCTGAACAGAAACAGTTTAACGCGAGAGCTCGATCCTGCTCCCAGTCAAATCAATCAAAGAGGTTGCTTTTGATTTCAGCGGGAACAGGCTCGGGCTCCCAGCAAGCACACTTCACAGCTCGGGGGCGAGGTGGTTTAGGAGAGACCATTCTCGCCTCAGTACTCCGGTTCATGCCGAACAATTTTCGTTGCGTGTAAATGTTACAGCCCCGCGAGTCCCTAGCAGAATCATATGCGTTTAAAATCAATGATTTTAAACGTTTTTTACTGGCGCGTGTGTGCTCATAATTCTGCAGTGCCAGAGTTGCGAACAACAGAGCTATCTTTTCCCTTTGAAAAAAAAAAGTTACATTGTTCCGTTAAATCTACCTTGGAAATAATTATGTCAAGCACATAGTTATTCTTACGCAATGTTCTCCTCTAAATTACCTGGTGTCAAGGAAAGGCGATGATGAATGATTCGAAACAACCCTGGGGCTTGTGCTAATCGATATATACTGTGTGAGTTTCTTTGTATTTCGATTAAATACGGAAAGGAAACTTTGAAAGTTTAGCTCCTCTAACTTATGATTTGATCTTTTCTCCTATTGTCTTCCATTCCCTTTGTCTCTCCTGTTCGTCAGTCTTCAACCCCTACCTCCAAAGAGAAACCCAACCGATTTTCTAGAGAGTGAGGTGGCAGGGTGGGGGTGTGCACACATAGAGGTGTGTACACACACAGCAATTTACACGTACAGCGATAAGATGTAAGTAAAAAGAGATGTAAATTACTCACATGATATATAATTTACACATCAAGTATTTTAAAAATAAAATTTTATAGGGATTTACTCAGTTTTCTAAACGAGCACCAGAAGTCTCCTTCAAATTACCGAAACCGGTAACTCAGTTTCTGGCCGTTTGGTGAAGATGAGTACAGTCTATTTAGTACAGAAATTGAAATGCTATTAAAATGTCTTTGAGGTTTAACGTCATAAAACAGGAGACCAGCATACATGGAGCTCCATTTTCTCCACAGGTTTTTATTCTGGGAGAAGAAGGAAATCAAGCTGTTGTAAATATTATAAATAGGTGTCCGGTGGTGTCATTCAGGCGTCATCGGTTACTTTTCTTGATTGCGTGGATAGCAATAGGGAGGATTTGTCACTCAGCTGAGCCAGTCCTGCTAGGAGCTGGAGTAGGGGCGCTGGAACAGTTTTTGTAGTGGGGGTGCTGAGAGCCATTGTACCAAAATATAAACCCTGTCTATGATGGACACCACTTCACGTAAAGGGGTGCTGCAGCCCCCCAGTACCTATGAGGGGGAGTTCTGGCCTCAGTTTTACTAGGGTTTGGGTCACAGGTAAAGTTTGAGAGAGTTGTCTGGTGTGTGTGTGTGTTGGTGGTGAGGGGGAAGGCACAGCCTCAGTGTAATCACACATAGCAGTGCTTGCCACAAGCACAACTGCCTTGGCACTTCCCAGCTCATTTTCGAAATCTCTAACGAGCCGTGCCGGTGTCTCCCAACAGTGAGTGACAGCTCGCCCTACCACAGCCCCAAAGTGGAAGAATGGAGCAGCCTGAGCAGAAATAGCTTCCCCCCTTCAGCCCAGCATGCTGTGAACGGACTCGAGAAGAGCTCCCTGGAACAGGAGGCCAAGTACAGCCAGGTAAAGAGAGACCGTGCTTGCTAACCTCAGGGGGCAGGGCTGCACTGTTGGGGGAGCTTTCCTCCTTTCTGGCTGCAGGAAGGTTACCCGGCTGGATTTCTAATGGCTGGCTGCGGACGGGCCCAAACTCTCCATAGGCTTCTGGCCTCAGCCTGGCTACAGCCTCAAGTCCCAGATCCCAGCCCCGTGCTGCTCTCTGCTTATTCACTGCTGTGCTCTGTACGGGGCCGGTGCCCAGGCCTGGCTGGGTTTTGGGACGAGCCCTCCTTTGTACCCTGCCATGTTAGCCGCTGCTTTGTTTAAAGGTGCATAAAAAGCCCGGTAAAGAGCAATTATAACGATCTGTACAGGAAGAAGGAGCCCCTTCTCCTGCACAAACAAACTGTAACCCAGCTGACAGAGCCTGGACTGGAGTCGCGCTGCTTCCCAAGCCGCCTCCTTACACGTGCGGGCTTCCCAGGGAAGCGTGGCCCAGGCGGTGTCGCGCTGTATGTGGCACAGGCTAGGCTCTGTCGGGAGAAGCCGATCGCTGTAGTAATAAATGATAATAATGAACAAGATGCTCAGGCGTTTGCACTCTTCCGATTTAATTTCAAATCCAAGGCCCGCTCAAATGGAGGTGGGCAGGGGAATAAACTGCACGGGCGCTGCGGACTCTGCCTCCCCCACAGGGAGCCCCGGAGAAGGGCCCGTTCACGCAGCTGGCAGAGCTTCATGATGCCCCTCCTAGGTGCCGGGCTTAAATACCCAGCTGGCCTAGGGCCCGATCCTGGTTCCAGCGAAGCCCCAGGGAAATCTCCCCCGGGCGCAGGATCGGGCCCGAGAGCGCGGAAATCCCGGGCGCCCTTCTGAGCTCCGGGGTGATGCTGGCCTGACACATCTCGGGGATGGTGTTAAGGCGGCCTCCAGCTGCTTCCCTCTCCTGCCCGCCAGTCCTGGGCAGTTGGGGGATCGCCGCGGGCCCCCAGCAGTGCTTACGGGCCCTTTACCGAAAAGAACCAGACACATCTTAACTCCCCTCCTCCTGCCTTTGGCACAAAGGTCCCCGCTCTCTTCTGCGCACCGCTTCCGCTTTGCCACCCAGCGAACAGGCCGAGCTCGCTTCAAGCAGGGCACGGGGGGTTCTCCAGCCCCGCTCCGTATTCACGGCAACCCCCGCCCCCGCCAAGCCGCTCGCTCCCTTTGCCCCTCTCCACTGCAGCCCCCACAGCGCGGGAGCCTGCTTGTACCCGGGGCACTCCAGCAGGGACCTGGCCTTGCAAGGAATCAAAAAGAAATAGCCGTCCCAAAGCTTGCTGGGAACGTGAGAAAGCCATCCACAGGCAGGCCCCAGGGAACCTGGGAATAGCCAGATCAGCTTGTGGGCATTTGTATAGCCACCAACGGCTTCACCAGCTGTTGGGAGGTGTGAGCTGGTTTGGGGGAGATACTTAAGTCAGTTACCTGAACTTCCATACTGTCACTGCACAGACAGCAGCAGCGACAGAGGCCAATTTCCTACTGTGCATCTAGAAATACACCTCATATTTGGATGTTCACTAAGTGAATTTACTTAGAGAACGGAGCTTGATTTCTGACCGCAGGTATTTTGAGGGCAGCTTGATTAAAATTCAGGCTCACTGCTTTAAAAAGAATCATTCCCAATATGCATTTAAACACATTGAAAATTCACACCATATTCAGCAGGTGATCGAATAGCTTGGAAACAGGGTATATACTTTGCTTTTTTATATTGTTAAGCAATTTTACTCCTAAATAGACTATTAAATTCCTATGATTTTTCTTACTGAACAATATTAGAAACAGTTGTCTAACTTTTACATTTGCTGATAAGGGATCAAATCATGCCCCCAGGGATAAGATGTAACAGACTTAAATATGACTGACTTGTGTAGCACATTTTTAACAACATTTTTTATACACAGTAAAAATACATTTCAAAACCATAGCATATTTCCCATAACATGTTAATTCTGCTCTCTATGCAGAGTCTGAAATTCATTCAGAGGGTGGTTCTACTTTGTTTTGGGAAATTCATGTCCTGTATTCAAATTTTGTTATTGTTGGAGGGCAGCATTTTCAGAAGTGTTCAGTAAATTTGTATGGCTTAATTTTTGGATATCACTTTTTGCCTGATTTTCAGAGCTGAAAGTCCTCTGCCCTGTTGAAAATCAAGCACAAGGTGTCTAGAGTTGGGCACCTGAAATACAGTGCTCACAAAACGAATGAACACTTCTGAAAACATAGCTGTATAGATGTAATGGAAAATGGGGTAGGCCTCAAATGTGAGCAACCTTTTTATTATGTTTGCTAACACTGTGTACAGTGGTGCTGGAACTAAGGGTGCTGCTGCACTCCCTGGCTTGACATGGTAACAACAAGCACCAAATAAATGATTTCAGTGGTTTCCATCATCAGCACCCTCAATATAAAAATGGTTCCAACACTCCTGACTATGTAAAACTAGCTTATTTTTCCCAATTACAAATAATGCTAGCAGCCCAACTAAGAGTTGCAATTAATGAAAAAAACTTTAATGAATGAATTTAATTTCCAAGCTTCTAGTTTTATTAAAATAAATAGTGCATATGCAAACAAGTTAGCAAAAAATACCTTGCCATTGTCCTTTTAAGAACAGTCCTCTATATAATTGCTTAGGCCCCCGATCCTTCAAAGACTTACGCACATGGGTAAGTTTATCATGTAAATAAATCCACAGAAATATTTGCAGGATTAGACCCTTACCTTGTAAACTGCTGCATCTCATAGGTTTTCAGTCACCTGAACAGATGAGCTAAAGAACAGTGTAACATAAATTGAACCTTACAATTGTTTTCCACACGAGCATAGGAAATTGTATTTTACATCTCATCCTTTCAATATATATGCATTTTATATTTATATAAATGTTCTTGTGGCAACACTAATATTATTTAAACATTACATACAACCTAGAAAGTTGACTACAAAAATTACTTGTAAAATGTAGGAAAAAAATGGGGGCAAATGCTACACTATTAGTAATTTTGTGTTCACTTAACACATATATATTGTCCACAAGATAAAAAGGCCAAAAAATAGTTATCAGTTGTGGAAAATGTCATTTTCAGAGCTGTGCATGTTCAAAAATAAAATAAAATAAAAAGTACTGCTGAGTACTTTTAAAAACATCTTTTTTTCCAGAATAGTATTTGTAGATTAAATCTGGCTCAGGGAAGCTCTAATTTATATTCTGGGCTACTTACAGTATAGTGTTCTTGCTTGTTTTCTATAATATTAATTAAAATGTATATAACTGTCTTAATTCATAAATTGACTACTTCTATGACCCAGAATATTCTCAAAAGGAAATAAATGCCCAAGAAGAATGTGAATTTTTTTGCAGTTTTGGCAAGATTCATGGTTTGAATAGAACTTTTCAACAAGGTACAAAATGGATTTCAGATTGAATGCTCAATGCACAGGCAATTTTCTTATCAGTTTGTTCATTTGGGTTGAAATTCACCCTAGCACGGTGCATCTGTGGTAAACATTCTGAGGCAGTTAAATCAGACAGCAAGACTGTGAGGTGTCTCCACACCCGTTGCAAAGGGGGAACTGCCTGGTAGACTGGCATGGGAAGGAGGAGAGACCCTTGGGTCTGAACTTGTGTGGATCCAGGGTAAGAGTATCTAGTATCAATGGAGTAAGAAGTTTCAGCCAGTATCCATACTACACAGAGACTACAATGAAATACGTGCACTGCCCGTGGGCTACTGGGTGAATGCCATTCCAACGGGTTCCCTGCACAAATCTTGTTTAGTGAAGCTCTATCCAGAGGGGGATGAATGTGGAATTTCATCCATAGAACAGAAGTGATTGGTCTAAAATAGTAGATTTAACCCTGTGCTCGTTTTATGCCAACATAACTAAAGTCAGTAGCGCTTCCCTGGCCTAAAACTAGAGTAAAACAGTGAGGAATCAGGATTTGTGCCTCTAATGGGAGTTCTAATTGCAGAACAAGGGTGCGGAGAATGTGCCACACTGCACTTTGAACAAGGGTTTAGTGGGAGATGAGAATACAGCTATTACTGATTATCATTATTTATAATTTGTTATGCACCAACAATGTGCAAGACACAGGTGGTTCTGCTTTCCACCACATGCACTGGGGGGAATGCTGCACACAGATGCCTCAGTCTGATTCGGCTACCCTTACTCATGTGGAGTGCTTCTTCACACACAAGTAGCCCAACAGAAAGTCACTCCACGTGAGAAAGGGTGGCAGAATTGAGCCCTAAATAAGGTTTTTTTAATACAGTCCTGCTATATTTACTTGTTCCAACCTTGTATAAGCAACACAGTCATTTTAATGGGCCCGATCATGCAGGCAACTCTTTCACTGACTCCTGTATCAGTCTTTTGGGTGCACAGGCAGTGCCCCCTTTGCAACATGCAGGTGGTGCAGAGACTCCTTTGCATACTGCCCTTCACTACACACTTGCCGCACATCAATGGGAATTTTGCCTGAGTAAGGACTAAAGAATCGTGTCAAAAATCTCCAGATTTTTTGTCTTTGCAATATGCTGTCACATGCACTTGACACAAAATCTACCTTTCACATGTACAACATTTTAAGCTCCCCACATTAATAATTTTCTTGTGTCTCTGGAGCCCCAAACTTTGTCCTATATTTGAGCTTCGACAGCTTGAAAACTTTGGCTAGCACATTCTGATTTTGCATCAAAAGTTCCCTAGGAAATCAGAGAGATGTCTTGTAATGTTCCTATTGATTTTTAATTAACAGACACCTCCAGTCTTAAATTGTATGCAAGCAATTGCATTATATTTTCCCAGTGCATCATTTTACACACTTCTGTAAGCAAAGCCATGTTGCAGACAGCGCAGTCTGAGTAAAGAGGAACCTGAAGCGGAAATTAGATTTTTCAGGGAACGTGACAGTTTTGGTTTACAAATGCTTCACATCTTCAAACTCAGCAACACAACCACATATATGCCTGAAAACATACTTTATTAAGTGTTGGGAGTACTTCTGAGAGTAATTACTGTCTGTGAACATTGATATGAAAAAAATGAATACACCATGCATTTAAAGAAAAGTGATTTCAGAGTTAAGCCGCTTGCATACACAGTTGCTTTTAGGGAAACTGATTGAAATCCTTGTGGAGCTAAAATAAATAGAATTCCATTTGTACATTGCATTTGAAATGAAGATGTTTTATAAGTATGAACAGTTTGTAAACTGCAGTGTTCAAAGGACTAGGTATTGAATACACTAATTTTATGGAAGCACAAATTGAATAGTACTGAAGTTCGTATTTGCATGTCTATAATTAATGCAAGGATTTGGGTTATGTGTACATTTAATTAGTGGAATGTTAGGCAAATATTATCACAATATTTTTCTCAGAATTTATTGTTGTGGATATTGCAGGAAGAAGACATGCACATTTGACTAGAATGGCTGCTACTTTCTTAACAGGCCAACATTAAGAACTAGTGTCTAAGGACAGGTATTCTGCAAGTTAATTCTGTTCTAAGATCTGATTCAAAACCCACTGGAGTTAGCAAAAAGACTCCCACTAACTTAAATGAGCTTTGGATCAGGCCCTGAATGAGGCCCCACTCTAGCAAATCAGAGACACTATTCATGGCTAGAGCTTATGCATGCTAATATGTAAGAAGCCGTGCTCTCATCCTGAGAGCTTCACTCACTCACAGCCAAACCTTTTAGCAGCTATTGAGCATTCACTTCTACACCCAACCCTTTATCAGCTAATGAACATTCACTTTTGGAATTTTCAGGAGTTACTGTTCCTTCCTCCCAATTGCACCGAGATTAGGAGGTCATGAACTCCAACCTCTTATATCATGGGGAGAGACTCTCATATCCAGGCCTCCATTTTAGGGCAATAGAGGGCAAATAACTACAGGTGCAATTCTGCACCCATAATTATTTGCACCAACAGTTTAGGCCATGTAAATATTTAAGATCCTACTCTTTGGTTACAATGGACAATGTATTGTGGGTGCAGTAGGCACAGCACCACTAATTATTTTCATCCACAATTATTTTCACCCACAGAAAATGGTGACCCTAGTAAGAGTGAACTGAATATTTAGCCCTAAATGTTTTGGCCTATTATCTAACCCTCTTACAAGACTTACTTGCCACAAAATGCCACTAGCAAATTAGTTAGCTGGCATCCTCCACTCCTAATCAGACTCTGAACAGTTGGATTCATAAGTGAAGGTCCAGGGATAAACAAGTCCCTGCTAATATCCTAGAAATGCACTTTCTCCAGGCATCAAGTGTTCTGGGCACTAAGAACATGTTCCCATTGGCTTCCCTGCCAAGGTGCCAAGTAAAATTCCTAATTACCCAGTTAGCTGAAGGGATTATGTTGTCTACTACACCTGAAAAGGGAGGAATTTAGACCAGAACACTCTGGCCTGGGGACTCACCAGTCCTGCTGTACTCTGATTAATTGCTCTACACTGGTTCACACCATCAGGACATTGTCACCAAGGTGGATGATGAGGTCTAGGCATCCATGTCATTGCATGTTGTGGATGAGCGGCATGAGCTGATCCCACTACATACACCTGATTCCTTCCCAGGTGATCTGGATCGCACCCCATTCGAATCCTATTCGTGAGACCTGCCTCTTACTGGCCACCCGCTTCCACGCCCAAAACACAGTGCCCTGCCCAACAATCCACATGGCTTCAGGGCACTCCACCGGGATGAAACTAATAAAGAAAGTCAGAGAGGTGAGTGAATGGTTGGCGCCCAGGTTGGCTCCTGTGTGCCAGCTACCTATTGCCTGGACATCACTGTCTGGGAACTCAGTCACGGTAGTCAAGATCATGGCACCTATTCTGAAGGAATGAGGAGCTTGAGTGTTGAGGGATCCTCATCAGGACCAGATTCTCAGAAACATGGGAATTTGTTAGAAACCCATCCCATAAGCCTTGCTGTGTTTGGAGTGCAAGAGAATGGAGACAGGAATCTATACCTGGTGCTTTATGGCTGCCATGGCAATTGGGTAGCCAATGGGGATTGCCTGTATTCCCAGTCACAGGCAATGGGCTCTGATGTCAACTTCATCAGTTTGCCAGCACCTGATAATTGCTCCTGCGAGCTTGGAGCCTTGATGGACAATAGGAATGCTGGCTTTGGGTGACGGGTCTCCACTGGGAGGTCAAATTACTAGCGCTATTAGTAGCTTTCTCTGTGAGCCAGAAAGTCTTGAGGTAGCTCCTACTCCCTTATTTTCTCCATCCTGCTGACTCCAGCATGGTCTGACTATATTGTTAAATATACTATATTAGGTAGATATTTTCTATAGAACTTGTGAGAACAATACACTCTTATCTATCAATGTAGACAAGCAAAACATTAGTTCCTTACCATATATTATATAGATTTCATGGAGGTGCCAGTTGCAGTTCCATAGTTGAGGCTGGAGTATTAAACTTAAAGCATATAGAATTTATTGAGAAAATTTTATATAACTTTGCATCAAAGGGGGTTTACTAGATCCATCTTAGGTATTAGTAGAGCACTCACCATAGTTTCAAAGGAGAATGTCCTCCACTTATATTGTATCATGTTCTATAAATCAGATTTTGAACTGAAAATGCACACTGGCGCGAATGTACAGTTCTCATATGTCACCTATCTTTTAAGAATGCCACTGCCATGTCTTATGTTAGCATATGATTGAGGACAGAAAATTAAAATTCAAAATGATCTTGACAAACTGGAGAAATGGTCTGAAATAAATAGGCTGAAATTCAATAAGGACAAATGCAAGGAGAGGAATAATCAATTGCACAAATACAAATGACTGTCTAGGAAGGAGTACTGGAGAAAAGGATCTGAGGGTTGTAGTGGATCACAAACTAAATATGAGTCAACAATGTAATACTGTTGCAAAAAAAACCAAATATTCTGGGATGTATTAGCAGGAGTGTTCGAAGAAAGACATGAAAAGTAATTCATTCATTCTACTCAGCACTGATAAGGCTTCAGTTGGAGTATTGTGTCCAGTTCTGGGCACCACACTTCAGGAAACATGGACAAATTGGAGAAAGTCCAGAGGAGGGCAACAAAAATGATTAAAGATCTAAAAAAACATGACCTACAGTGAAAAGTTGAACAAAAATGGGGTTTGATTAGTCCAGAAAAGAGAAAACAGAGGGGTAACATGATAACAGTCTTCCAGTATGGAAAAGGTTGTTATAAAGAGGAGGATAATAAATTGTTCTCCTTAACCACAGAGGACAGGACAAGAAGTAATGGGCTTAGATTGCAGCAAGGGAGATTTAGGTTAGACATTAGGAAAAAGCTTCCTAACTGTAAGGGTAGTTAAGCAGTGGAACAAATTAGCTAGAGAGGTTGTGGAATCTCTGTCTCTGGAAGTTCTTCTGAACAGATTAAACACAGGTCTAAATATTACTTTGTCGTGCCTCAGTGCACAGGACTGAACTCAATGAGCAATTGAGGTCCCTTCCAGTCATACATTTCTATGATTGACCTTAGCTGTGGTGGACTATACGTGTGAAATCCACTCCACTATGAAATCCACATTTTCTCTCTAGAAAAAAACAAAACAAAACACCCTGACAATATTAAATACCCTTTCTTTCGCCTCCAAAAAATAAGTTTTGTTTTGTTTATATGACCATTATTGGGTCTCATGTGTGTTATTTCTCTTTTACCACACTGTTGTTGTCATGGACTCCTTGAGTCTGGTTTTGATGTGTTTGGCTTCTAAAGAAGGTGTGTTCACTTTTATTTCTGTTCTATTTTGTTTTGGTGATGTTGTGCAGTGCCTCTGGAACCTTTGGTAGGGGGCTGTTGTTGGTGGGCAAATCAAATTTATTATTCCTGTTTCTGAGAACAGTTTTTTGCTCTCCTAAAGAAACCCAGGTTTGGAATTTGATAACCAAACATAATTAAGCTATGTCTTGATGAATGTTACAACTGTAGTTACAAAATTCAATTAGGCTGATCCAACTTGGTGTGTTATTTGGTGCAGCTGGAGCTGTCTATGAAAAAAGGGAAACAACTGTAAGTTAATACAAAAGTGCATTAAATATAGAGGGTAGAACCTGCCCATTATGAAGAGATTGGACCACGTTTTATAATGAAGTAGCGTGAATGTCTCTTGGAGTTTCATTACAAAACACTGCATATTGAATTCTAGTTACCATGAACCTAAACTGACAGTAAAGTTCTGTGAAAAAAATGACCTCACTTCAGAGAGATCCACGGTGTGTGGAAAGCTAGTTAATTAAATATTTGGACCCTGATCTTGCAAACATTTAATCATGTGCATAATTTTATTCATCTGAATAATCATGTTCAATTCTAATGTAGGATTGTTAACTCTGCTCCATGTCATTTATATATAAAGAGTAAACCAACTAGATCCCAGCTCCCGAAGAGCTCTCTTCAGTTTTCACAGCCAGATAATTTGGAAATCAGTGCAATTACATTTCCCCCGAGCAATAAACCAAGTATAAAGCTACCACACTTATAATGTTAGAATTTTTAAATAATATAATTTCAAAGTATTGCACTCTAATATATTTACTATGCTGAAATTGAGGTAATATATTTGAAGACAGTGTTCTACCTCCTACTAGATAATCCACATTCTATTCAGGTTGAAATTTCCTTTTGAACATTGAAGTTGTTTAACGAAAATTTCCTTCCTCAGTTTTAAAAATAAATCTTATCCTGCTCCCAGTGAAATTAATGAGCATTTGCCTTTGACTTCAATTGGAAACAGGAGCATGTCTAGTAAAGGTAACTATTTCCAGTATGCTGGATACAGTACATTATAAAATACGGATAAATTTTTGGATCAAGCATAGTAATGAAAACTCAGCAAATACGGGGTTGCAGAATTCACTCTAACTAGACTACTCATGCATATCTGGCTATACAAAGCTATATCTGGACACAACTTGTGGTCAAAATTATTTCTCAGAAACATTCTTTTATGAAGAGTTTTGCCGTAAAAAGGCCAAGTACTGCAGTCCTTCCCTAGAGCTCAGCTCTGTAAACTCTTACTCCTGCAAGTAATTCTGACTCACATGAGTATCCCCATTAACATCAGTGGAACATTCATGAGCATTTGTAGGATCATGTAATTTCTCCCACTGATGCCAAAGGCCTTAGTAATGACTGCAGAATTTAGCCCTAATTCTATTAACTACAATCATAACCAAAATATTATTTTACGTTATTTATTTTAAAAGGTTAGAAGAAATATATGTGTATTAATTGCATCTTTAGGCAATCCACTTTCCTAAAAGAGATTTCCATTACGTACCTGCTGATGATGTTTTACTTGAAAGATTTGTTTACCCGTCCCTTGGGGATTGATATGTTTGCTTGATTTATAAATCATATTTACCATCCAATTAAAGGGAGTGATTTAGCATGTTTGCTTCCTTTATATTTACAGTTTACTTTTGAGTGCTTCTAGTCATATTCCTGTAACCTCTCTGACTAGTTATATGTACATCACGAAGTACGTTAAACATATTCCCGGCATTTAAGGTGATTTACTCCTACTGTCGAAAGACTAGATATGCAGCCGTGCTCTCTGCTGTAGTTTTCCTTTGCTGTGGAAAAATTTACTCGTTCAGCAGCTACTTTGCAAATGTGTTTTCAGCACATTGGATGCACATTTCCAGTTTGCAGAAATTGCTCCAGCTTTTCATTTTGAAAAATGAGCAGTGAGAAAATGTCTTATTTGTGGAGTTACGGCAGCGTGTCTATAATTAAGGCTGCTGGCAACAATCCATTCTAAAGGCTAACCGCTACTCTTAGTAACACTAGTGTGAAAACTTTGATAGTCTGTTTAGTTTGCTTTTGGGCAATGGCTCTGCACTGGAGGATAATGTTAAGATGTGAAGCTTGCTGCTCCAAAGAGAGGCATTACATCCACACTGATATTGTGGTTGAGAGCTAGCAACTGTATACCAGAGGTCCATTCCTATTGACCTGACACAGGCAAAACTCCAACTGATTCCAGTGGGGAAATTTGTTTTGAAGCAAGATTACTGGATCAAGCTCATTAGTGTTGATAAACTAGGTAGTTGAGGAAGGCACTGTTTGCCCATGAAAAATGTTGTTTCTCAAGGAAGTTACAATTTGTTTTTCATAGATGTTTAAAACACCTCTTCAGAATGAAAGCTCCAAAAACACCTTAGCCTAATGGAATATCACAGCAAGCACCAGAACAATGGGTTGATGAGAAAGAATAATGGAGGCAACTCTGTCAAAATAATAACCACTTACATTGTCCATCCAGAATATTATGATTTACAGTAACAGACATGAATGTACTGCCATAACTTTGCATGGTATTTTTCATAAATTTTAAATAGGCACAGTTCCTGCTCTAAAAAGCTTACAATTATAGAATTCAATGAGGAAGGTTTTGCAGGATCAGGCAATAAAGCAGGCACCCATAAAACATATGTGTAACAGACAACAAGGGGGTAAGGGGAGAAGGGATAAGGATTAAATCAAGTCAAAGTGATAGGAATCATTCACTGATGGAACTCTGGATTTACACTGGGGTAACTCAGAGCAGAATTTGGCCCATATGGTTTCTACAGGCCAAGATTGGAAAAAATGAAAACCATTAAATGGAGATGGTGGAGACCGTGAGGTAAATAGGAGAGATTGTCTGAGGATTTTGTTCCTTGTCTCCTCAGAAAACACAAGCTAGAGGCCAACCCTGCCTTACCGAAGTTAATGGAGTTTTGTCATTGAATTCATAGGAATAGGGTTGATTCTTAAGGATATGTCTACATTGCAATTAGACATCTGCAGCTGGCCCAGGCCAGCCAATTTAGGCTCTCAGAACTTGGGCTAAGTAAGGGGCTGTTTAATTGCAGTGTAGATGTTCAACTCAGGCTGGAGTCCAAGCTCTGGGACTGTCCCACACTGTTAATTAAACAGGCCCGTAGTCTGAATCCTGTGAGCCCAAGTCAGCTGACATGGGCGAGCCGCGAGTTTTTAGTTGCAACGTAGACATACCCTAAGTGGCCAGATGGCCAATGTAAGCTACTTGTTCCAAAGATTATTGAGAGTCAAGTATCAGTCATTGGCCCCAGTGTAATCTCAAATATACACCGCTACCTTGATATAACACCACCTGATATAACACAAATTTGGATATAACACAGTAAAGCAGTGCTCTGGGGGGGGGCCTGTGCACTCTGGTGGATCAAAGCAAGTTCAATATAACACGGTTTCACCTATAACACAGTAAGATTTTACAGCATTATATCGAGGTAGAGGTGTAGATAGCAAATAAAATGATTGGGCCAAATCCTCAGCTGGCAAAAATAAGTGTAGCTCTATTGACTTCACTGGAGAAATTCTGAATTGCAACAGCTGAAGTGCTATGTGGCCAACTATTTTTAAATTATGGACCTGATTCTCCTTTCATTTACACTGGTGTAACTCAGTGGAGCGGGACCTGTGTAAATTTGGTAGAAGCCAGAGCAGAATCAGGCCCTGAATCTTACAAGCACAGTTGAAAGAACTTGTTTTGCTAAATTTACACACCACTAGCAAATTTTGGGTTCTATATTTTGAACATAACTCAGAACTGCTGAGGTTCTAGTTTCATTTCACTCTTGTAAAACATGAGTTCTAGGCAGATGCAACATTGGAAAGCAAATTTTTTCCCAGGTCTTCCTATAAACAGAGCAGTAATTACCTTCCAATGAGATTCTTTATTATTTGTATAGCACAGGTTTCCATTCAGTTAGAAATACATTTATGTGTTTTTAAAATTAAATTTCCCTTGAAAAACAATGGTTTAAATTAAGAGAAAAATATTTTTGAAACTTAATAATGTTTCATGAAACTCAGTCCTTAAAGTTCTAAAGGTTTTGCAAACTCATAAACACCATAGGGTTCTCCCACTCCTAATTATATGTGTTTGGATTTTGGTGTTCATTTCCTCCTGTTGAAATACATAGGTTGAATTATTCGTCCAATGCATATAGGGTCATGGAATGTAATCCCTTCCATTTATTTTGTAAGTGAATGTAGTACTTGTAAGAAGTGCCAGATTGACAGATGGAGATTCAAGCTCTCTGTTAACCCATACAACCATCAGAATCATCATCAATGAAAGCTTCCTCTCACTGCCTCACCTATGTGCCTCAAACCTAATTTGGAGGGTAGACCCGTTTCCATGACAGTTTGGTCCTTGGTCTCTTTGCTGAAACTTCAAATTAGAGTGCCAATTAGTGCCTACTGTGATGATGGTTTTGTGAGATAAAGACTGGTTAGTTAGGAACTAAAATGAGGCCAATTCATTTAACAAAGAGTCATCAGGTGATAACAGTTTTTCAGTCATTATCAACCCCTAGGAAAGATTTGAACTGGTGACCAGTAGGTGAAAGGCTCCATACTGGACTACAAGTCACTAGAGCAATTACATTTTAAATCCCAAAGCAATGTATTTGGGTAATATTAAAACATATCAAATCATCAGTGGGGGAGGGGGGGTTAAGAAAAGGGGTGGAGGCATGCAGGCCTAATTTGACATTTACAAAATCAGGGTATATTTTTATTATTTATCTTTTATAAAAATGAATGAATCTGAAATCAAATTTTGTTAATGAACCACCCAGGTAAAATATGCAGTGTAACTCAGTAAAAAACTGGAACTCTTCCAAAAATTAAAATCTGTGGTTGTTTGTTTTATTCACTGGCATGGTATCATGCTAGGGAAGGCCAATGTAAAGATATGTAAGAAGATGAAATAATTGTGCCTTTGGGTCTAAGCATTTATCAAAAAACATGCAGTCACCTATTCTTGAATAATGCCTGACAAATTTATTTTAATGACACGTGGCATATTTTATTTGGTTCCATTTCTACTTACAATGCCAGATTTGCCTCACACAATGCACAGTATTCAGTTCTGGAGTGCCAGTCCAGACAAGATTCTCACTGACTTCAATTACAATTTTGCCTAGGTAAAGCCTGTAGGACTGGACCCAACAGACAATGGTTCTTGAAGACCAAAAGTTACACTGCTACCAAGCATAATTATTTTTAATAGTGGGTGAGTGGTGTGAAAAGAATCATTGTCAATGTAAATCAAACAGTGCATTAATATGGAAATGACAAAATATCAGAGCACACCTTTGAATTCTAATCACCTCTTGCAGTAGAATTTTCTAATGCCTCATGCAGTAGAATTTTCAATGTACTTTAACAGGCACAAAGAGAAGCAGCCAGTGTTTGACATTCTCTGAGAACATTCTATAGAATGATATTCTGTACAGCAGATGATAAACATTCTATTGTCTTCCCTCCTTCACAAAATTGGAGCCCAGATCTGCACACTGTGGGGAATCTGCCTTGGCTCGTGCAGAAGAGGGGGGGAGGGGAGTAAAGTGGGGGATTGGTGGGAGACACCCATCACCCTTCAAAATCTGTGGGGAATCCTTGAAAAGGTAATACAGACTTTGGTGTATAACTTCTGCACAGAGCCACTCATACTTTTAAAGGGGAGAGTTCCAGAGGAAACCCCCTGGACAACATTCCATAGCAGTGCAGCTTCACTTGGAGCTGTACTGACTGGGAACTGGTGAGGGGCTCACTGGGTTCCTGAGCCAGTGCAAAGGCATAGGATATCCATATTTTGTGGTTTCATGGGAGTTGAGGGATGGATGACCTGGTTTTTCCATGTGGTGGGCAAGCCCCACACTCTCATAAGAAGAATTCAGAAGAAACTCCATGAGGGACAATTCTCAGAGCTCTTCTTCCCCCTGGATCCATGTCAGGCACAATTTCCTTCCTTCATTTTATAGTCAAATTATGTATCTTTGTGTTTCTGAGCTTTATAATATGTAGCTAAGGGCTCCCCTGGCTGTGTCACTCTGGCATGATAAAGTGCTTTCTGTTACCTTTAGGAAAAGCCCAAGAACCTGGCACAGAAGAGATTTTTATAACACCAGAGCAGGCATGGGAGCCCTGAGACACCAGAACATTAACGAGGGCTGAATTTCAGATCAAAATTTAGATTTGCAAAAAAATGGCAGATTCAGTTTCAGTTAAACATTTATAAATTTGAAAAAAAAATGTTATTTCCACAGCTGTATAATTTGTGTTAATATGCCTGTTAAATACAAAAGGCTGGATTCCTCTCTCTCATGCTGGTTTTACTGCTGTAAAACTTTAATTTGACTTCAGTGGATTCACTCCTGAATTTGATTAGTGTAAAAGACAGGAAAATCAGTCCTAATGGAGTTACACTGGTGCAAAGTATATATATGTGAGATCATAACCAAACCTTTATGATTAAGAAAGACCTAAAATGTGGATATAAATCTGAAATTTGGCCAGATGAAATCCAGAGAAGAGAAAAATAGGCAAAGTAGAAAATTTTAACATTATGTGAAGTTTTATCCAAAACAAAAGTTTTCCCCCTTTCTTACATCTCTGTTACACAGCTTGGCTCTAATTCTGCAAAGGAGCTTAACTTTAAGCCTGTGCTTAAATCTAAGTGCAGTGAATTGAAGAACAACACATGCTTATGTGCTTTGCTGAATCAGGACTCTATATGCAGTGCCCTTGTATTTGAATAGAAAACTTCCTTCCTGAAAAAAATAACACTGACACATAAAATAGCACTACATGAATCAAAACCTGAGCAAGATAAATGACTTTGCTTTGCATGTACTCTGATAAGGAGGGATCTGCAGTGTGTGAATTAAAACACTGACCAGTTTTTCATTTAAAAAGGGTGGCATTCCCTTGTGAATTCCTCCTGTGACAGACTGAACGTCTCTCCCTTTTTATTTTAAATAGACATCCTAACCATCTGCCATAAGTGCTGGAACTAAGGGAGCTGCCACACCCCTGGGCTTGAGTGATTTCCATCGTACACATGGTTTACAGTTTGGTTCAATGGCTTTTGGCACTCCCACTATAAAAGTTGTTCCAGCACCCCTGCCATCAGCCTATATAAACGCTTAGGAAAAAATGTTAAGGCTCTTGCAAGTGTACTGTAATTGTTCTGCTCACAAAAGTCCCATTGAAGTTCATGGGAGTTGTGAGTAAAGATCATTTGCAAGAGCAGATCCCAAAGATGTAGAAGCAGGCTTAAAGAGACACCATGAATAATACTACTACTCACACAGATATCACTTTTCAGCTATACATCTAAACATACTTTACAAAGGTGGGTAAGTATAATTATCCCCATGTTCCAGGCGGGAAAATTGAGGCACAAAGGGTGAAATCCTGGCCACATAAAATTCAATGGAAGTTTTGCTATTGACTTGAATGGGACCAGGAGTTCACCCAAAGCAAGCTGAAGTGAATTGTCTAAGGTCACACAGCAAGTCAGTGGTAGAATTAGGTAGGTATAGAACCAAAATCTCCTTATTCTCTCAGTCCAGTATCCTGCCCCCTGGCTATATAGACGTGTACAAATTCATGATTATTAGGAGTTCATTCTTTCTGAAGCAGAAAAAAATGTATCTTTATATTTTAGAAACTTTTTTCCCCTCTTTCCCTTTCAGGCACCAAATGGTCTTCCAACTGTCAGCGGTTTTGTCTCAGCATCAACTATGGCGCCTTACCCTACACCAGCCCAGGTGTCGCCTTATATGACATACAGTGCTGCCCCTTCTGGTTATGTGACAGGCCATGGTTGGCAGCATGCTGGAGGCACTCCGCTCTCCCCTCACAACTGTGATATTCCTGCATCGCTGGCATTCAAGGGCATGCAGACAGCCCGAGAAGGCAGTCACTCTGTCACAGCCTCTGCTCTCTGATATGCAATTCATTCCAGAACAGCTCAACCGTTTTCCTCCCCTCCCTGGCTCAGAGACTGATCTTTTGCATTGGTGACATTTACAGATTTCTCCCCCCAACCTTCCTCCCACAACATTTTTTGATTGAACTAGCCAAAACATAAGAAACTGATCCATGGGTTGTTGCCCTGGCACTGTGTTAAGCAAAGAAGATTTTACATCCCTCAAAGGGCTCATGGGACTTTCATTGGTAAAACCACCCATATTTATTCTAAGTCAACAAGAACTCTTTAAATGTGCAATTGTCATTGAGATTGTGTAAAAATCAATACAGAGAAATCAATGGGGAAAGATATGCTATGCCTCTAATCAACAAAAGTGGCCAAACAGAAGTTATTTGCTGATGATCTGTCTCTAGAGAACAAATCCTTTATTGACAAGGTTAGGTGATCCACTGTTATTTTTAAGATATTGCTTTTTGTTTGTTTGTTTATCAAGGCAATATGCGGCTCTCACATTCTTCCTGTATTTCAGCCTGTTACAAAAACAGTAAGGTGTTTGTATTTTCTGTCTATTTGTAAATATAAGCTTTGGCCAGCATGTGTGTTTCCATTCCACAGTACGTTTCTGCTTCTTGTCTGATGTTAAAAAGTCGTTTCTGTTTCTTGCTTGGTGATGGCAAGGGCCTCAGATGGCTGAGGTTGAGATAGTTCTTTTGGTATGTTTTGTGCAGTCAGTGGAGGCTTCAGCATCTTAAGAAAGACATTTTGTTTCTTCAGCAGAGGACTCAAAGGCAATCGACCAAATAACTCTAGTCCCAGGTCATACCCATCTCCCAGAGTCATGACACAACCACACGTGCCAAGTGTACAAAAGAGAAGCAGGTGGAAAATAGCTGAACAAAACCAAGAACTGTAGAGGAAAGTGATTTAGAAGCTTGAGTTTAATGTGAAATTTAAGTTAACAAAACCACTGTAAAACAAAACTGTACTGTCATTGTTTGCTTCCCTGTGTTCAGCAATTTCAGCTCCAAGGTTGCGTTGTAACTTTTTGAACAGAAAAAGCTGTCTTAAAATTTCTGCTTTAATGAATGTAAAAATGGCTCCTGGTAAAGTTTACATTGTTGTACATAAACAAGTCTCACTCGTAGGTATACTGGTGGTGGTCCAACAAATACAAATTTATATAATGTTAAACTCCCTTTTGGCATTTCTGTATCTTCTGGCAAGCATTCTGTCCCAATCATGTTGCTTTTAATTTTTCTACCTGACATTAACCTCCCAAAAGCTAATATTTTGGTCTTTTCAAACTTACCTGTTTTCCAAGGGCAATAATAAAGTTCTGAATATTACTCCAGTAAGTCTTCCACATGCTTCCAGACACATGTGGAACACATGCATGAAAGAGAAAGATTTGAAAATTGGTGTGACATTTCATATCCTTAATAGAATATTAATATATTGTGTACTTTTAGAATTCTTGTGCAATAACTTAAAAGAACTTCACTAGATATAGACTTTAAAAGACTGCATTAATTAAATCATCTTGATTTCTTCTTAGCTATATTAGACATTGTTTCAATGGCACAATAAAATCCAGTACCTGTTATGGGAATTTCAAACTTTTATTTATAACTCAGATGGCCATAGGCAGATTTCCGTGGCACTGTAAAGGAAATAATGAGTAAATAGCTACATATGCCTTATCATCATGCCTTATGACCAGTACACGGAGGTACATACTCTGAGTAGTTCATTAACATCAATGGGATTGCTCACAGTGTGGGATTGCTCACAGGTCTTTGCAGGATCGGGGCCTAACAAGCAGCTTGAAACTTTGTGGAAAGCTTTCAGAAAAACATATTTCCACAGTAACTATTTGTAATTTCATAAACATAACGAGGACTACAGATTAGGAATAATCAGCAAGGCAGATGGACTCTAAGGGCTGTATTTAGCTTTGATCTTTGCATAAAAAGTCAGTTGAATCATTAGGAATTCTACACACAGAACACAGATCTAAGCTGGCCCTAAAGAAACAAAGATCTTGGAATTCGGCAAAATGCCCACTGATTTAGGCCCCAATTCAGCAAAGGACTTCAGCAGTTTAACAATGTGCTTAAATCCATCTCTATTCAGAAAAGCATTTGAACATGCACTTAATTTTAAGCACATGCTTAAGGCCCACTGAAGGCAATGAGATTTAAACATATTCTTAAGTGCTTTGTTGAATTGAGAGGGCTTGATTCTGCTCTCATTCGTCCATTTTTACATTGGTAAAACTCTAGTGACTTAAATGGAGTTATTCCATATTTATGCCATTGCAGCTCAGGTCAGAATCTGGCTCAGAGATCCTTAATTCCATGCTAAAGACAATGGCGTCTTAATTACAGGCAAACTTCCTATTAAAAAACTAAAAGAGATAATTGAAAAATAGAGAAAATGATTAATAAAATATTTTCTTGGCAACATGTCAGATTTTCCAAGTTTTTTTACTTTTAAACTAATTCTTAGACAAGATACTATAAACATTGAATTAAGAAGCCCATCTGTAATCAGCAACATGCTAACACAAACAAGGTACAAGAAAGGAAGACAAAAAGAGGATAAGCTTTTCTGAACTACAAATTTTCCATCCCAAAGCATTAACAGGTCTGTGATAAAAAAATCCCTTGTTTCAAAAGTCTGATTCTCTTCCTTTTCTGATCCAATGTCCAAGATAGTGTCCCAGTTGAAATAAGAATCTGCTTTCCTGTGTCTCTCATGAGGCATGAGTGTGTTTTTAAATTATACTTAAAAGGTCAGATCCTCAGCTGGTTTTTAAGCTCTGTTGACTTCAGTTGATGATATGGCCCAAAGTAATTATTCCTTGTGTGGAAATGCAACTTAATGACAAACTTTTTCCCCTGTATCTGCATTCCTTTGTTTAGGGCCAGATCTCGATACATTTACTCACAATGAATAATACCTTACTCTGTGAGTGGGACGTCAGTAGGACTATATATGGAGTAAGGTGCTACTCAAGGTGAGTAAAGGTATCTGATGTTGATCCTTATTGAGCTATTTATAATTGCTTCTTGGGTGGGAGGGAGGTTAGCACGTTTTTTAATGTCAAATTACCAAGCAGAATTTTTTTTTGTTCAAGGACTTTTCTTACAGAATATATATATTGGTTAAACTGAAAGACTGTACATATTAGCTTAATGACATAACACCTTTCAATCACTTTTAAAAACTAAATCTCCATTTTTATTTTAATGATAAATGGGTCAAAGTCTGTTCTCAATTGCACAGATGTAAATCTGGAGTAATCCAAGTGGAGCTAATTTGGATTTACACCAGCAGAAATGAGAGCAGAATTTAGTCCTCTAATAGTCAACAATATTTTCCCACACTGTGCACATGAAGGGCCCAATCCTGCATTCGCAGAGTACCCAAATGTTTCAAAAGACAATGAGACTTAATACTTGTTTATACTATGCTTCCAGAGTGGTGGTGTAAAATGTCCTTAGTGTAAATGAGACGTCTAGTGGAGCAGCAGGAATAGTGAATAGTGCGGGCTTGAAGAGGTTAAAAAGACACGTTTGAAAAAAAAAGATACTATGTTTTCTGGGAATGGTCCTCGTTTTATCAAAAGATCAGGCTGAACTATAATTAAAACTAATAAATCATGTTGAAAAGGATGTACAACAGAAGGCTGTGTATGTATATACTGAATGTTAAAAGCCTTTTATTTTTATATTTTGAATGCTCTAAATTAATAAAAGAATAATTATAATGTATTTTGTTTTTCTTTTTTCAAAATGTTCCAAGCACTATCTCTTACACTGCATAAGGGTTGATAATAAAATGATCAAATGAGGAATACTTGCCTAGGAATTGTAATAAAAGTACAAAAAGGAACATATCTTATTTTGTTGGCTTTAGCTACTGAAGTAACACAGCTTTGAGATGTCAGTGTGGTCAAATCCAGACAAAAGAGACATTTTCTGTGTGCATGTCAGTGCAAGAATGTTTGAAAATGCTGAGAATGCATTTCTATTCTAACTTTCTTTCCTTTTATAAGGCATTTTTTTAAAACATTGCAGACACCAGACTTCACACCTGAGTTGTCATTAAAAAAAATAATCTGGAAAGATATTCTTCTAGGATTGCTGAAGAGAAAGTGTTGCAATTATCTAGGAGGAAGAACATCTAATGTTAGCCAGTACAAATAATGTGTACCGTGATAACATAAATATTTCCAGCCATTAAAAAATATATAGGCAATAGTCAGCAAAACAGGATTAGATAAAGGTAATTGTTTATTGTGAAAGAAATGCAGCTCTTCTAGTATTTAAGAAGACAGCACTTGAACATCAATAGAGAGGTGGTACAGTACATTAAGTTAGACTTCGTCTTCAATAAGCATGACAGAAATTTAGTATATCCTATTTCAAACGGCAATTTAAAACAGAAAAAAGTAGGAAAATATATTTGAAATATGAGCTAAGTTATACTGAATATCTGAGAAAGCAAACATGTTTAACTTCATAAGAACATTCAGTATTTATTTTTCAGAGAGGCTTATTGTTATCTAATTAAGACTGCATATGGGATATTAGTATAGAACACTGTTTCTTAACCCCAAGGGGGTCATGATAGGCAGTCAGGGTGGTCGTGAGGTGTTGAAAACGTATTACAATCTAAAGAAAAGAAAATCTTGCTACCCAATCCTCACCCACCTTTATGCTTCAGGGTCAAGTATTCTTTGTCAACTTCTTGAAACACACACACACACAGAGAAATGAATTATATAGGCTGACTGATATATTTTTTATTCTCACATTTATAGCCAATAAAAGGATGTTCATACATTCTTCTCTTGTATCTTTTTATTTGGTTTTTTAAATCTGGAAATAAAAGAGTGAAATGTTGGCCCTATTGAAATCAATGGGAATTTTTCATGACTTCAGTGGGGCCAGGATCTCACCTCTGAACATTTTTGTGTAGTTTTCAAATGATTACAGTTGGGGAGGAGTCAATGGGACTACTCGTGTGAATAACTGCTCACAATGTGGGTTCACAAATCTGGCCTTATACGTCCAAAATGAATTAAATTGCCTGTTTGTTTGTTTATTGTCTACTTCACTGACTTCTATGGTTGTTGTACACTTCTGTGTGAGGACAGAATTTAAGTACATTGAATTATGCTCATCATCTTTCTATGACGTTTGAAATAAGGATAATATTCAATGTATAACTGAGACTGTGCAGACTGTTTGGCAGTAGGTATTGTTTGAGGTGTGGGGGCAATCCGGCCATCCTTTTCCAAGCATCACTCCCATACTGTGTTAGAACCGTATGAACAGACCCAGGATTTACTTCAGATTTGCAAAACATGGGCCAGGTCCTCAACTTGAAAGTCAATGGCGGCATGACAATTTATACCAGCACAGGATTTGGCCCCACATGATTAATGCTCTTCTCCTGCTGAGCTTACCTATTAAGAAACTTAACCTGACATTTTAACAATCACTAGTTAAAAAATTGATGCATTTCCTAAATGACATAATTTCCTGTCCATTACATTTAGTTTGTTCTTGAGAAATTAACTTGTCCTCATGTTACCATTTTTTTCTTGATCACTAGGGACCTGATCCAGCAAAGCAAAGGAGCACATCAGTGCTTAAAGCTAAGCCTGTGCCAAAATGCGCTGCTGGATCAGGGCCATAGGGCCCAATCCTGCAAACTGATGAGTGCCTTCAACTCTCATTCATATCAAAGAGAACTGTAGCATGAGCACTTCTTATATTTTGCTTTACGTATGTCCTTTATATCATAACATGTTACATTTATCAGGTACATCATTTCAAACAGTACATTGTTTTAGAAGCAGTACTTCTGATCACCAGTTCTTCTGAAGCCATGCATAAGCATATTCATAAACCAAAAGCATCACTGCACCACCTAGAAAAGAGGACATTATCTTAAGTATCAAATTAGATCCCTTCGATATTTTGCAGGACATATATTGTATCATTTCTCCTGCACTGAAATTGTAAATTGAAATATAATGAAACTGTATTAGCAAAAACTCTCTGGATTCTACCCAATCACCAGTTCTTAAACTATACAAAATTTACCTAACACTGGAACACAAAGTCAATGTGAAAAGCTTGTAAATTAAATCAAGAGCACCCTTGCTTTTAAATGCAATTTTCTTACATTTTTTTCATACTTTTTTCTAAAAATTTTCAACAGATTTTTATTTTATTTTTTTAGCTATGGTAAAGACAAAACTCTTGATCTGCAAAATATATATCTATAGAGGGAGAAAGATTTGGACATGAAAATAATTGAATGAAAAGACATAAATTCTTGACCAGAATTGTGAAAATCCTTGCAAGTAAGATTTGAAAAGGCTTATCAAATGTTTTGTTTGAAATTTGGGTTGGATGGTTTTACAGGACCGGTAGTTTGAAAACCATGATACTGGAATTGAATCTAGACTTCCCACAGTTTTATCTCGTAAATCCACAGGCAAAATGTGGGGTTAATGGATTGATACTGGTAGAATCAAAAGTGTGACTAAGCCTCAGCTCTAATGCAATGAGGGAACTCTGATCTGAGGGAAACAAGCATGCCATTCTAAGACTGGGCTATAATTATTATGTAAGTTAAATAAATAGACCTGACACAGTTTCTAACAAGGTGGATTTTCAGAAGGCATATATAGGCCTCTGCGTAGCATATGAAGAGGCCTACACATTGGGGAAATTATGAAAGATAATTGAAAGGTTCTACCCAATTCAAGTAAATGTAGCACAACCTCGATTGTAATAACTGAGTGGGACCCAAAGCTTTTCTTTTCCCCCTAATTTTGTCTGTTGGATCAGATAGCTTAATCATAATGCAGCATCTCTGAAAAACCAAATAAAAACATCTTCTACTGAACTGAGCTGACCTTTCTGTTCCCATGGGCATAGGCTCAGACAATCAGGGACATAGAAATGCCACGTGACTTATTCCAGCAAACCATGCTCAGAGTTGAAATACACTACAAATAGCAGCCTAATAAAGTTCACAGATAGCTGAGGTGGGGGGAGAATTGCAAAAGGCTTTCACAGACAGCTTGGCAAAGCCATACTCATTTGCAGACCCAGTTTGAACTGTGGGCTGATTTCAAGTGCTTAGATAGTGTGAGGTTTTTTGTACAGCTCTCTTACTCAAACTATTTATGCTGTAGACAGATGGATTTACCTTTTCAGCCACAATTAAAATTGTTTTCTTATTTCATTCAGACAGCAAAATCTATATATTAGTCAATGGAACTACTCATGGGCTTAAAGTTAAGCACATGCTTAATTGCTTTCCTGGATGTGGGGCAGAGTGGCCAGCACCTTCTGGAATCAAGTCCTTCATTACAAACTTAGCTGTGCTGGCTGGGACAAGGAAAGCGGGGATCTTCCTCCTCCCTGCCCATTGTGAGTGCATTAGGAAGGCGAAGGCTATGTGCTCCCTGGATTGTATCTGGATTCCCTGTGTCCCACCCTTCTCTGAAACTGCACAAAGGCCAGGCACCGTCTGGCTTTTGGCTGGAGAAAATCATTTACAGGAACATGCAAGCATTTACAGGAAAATGTCATACTTTTTTAATAACAAAAAACATGAAATGTAGACAGAAGAGATCCTGTTAACAGACACAGTCACCTATTGGCTTTTAAATCTGTGTAACCCTGCCTATTAAACCACCTACTCTAACTGGAAACACGTATTTACATGAGAATGAGATTCTGGTCTATCTGCGGTACCTGCACTCTCAGCCATGCAGTGCCCACTTGGAATGGCAAAACTCAAAAGACCCCAGGTCTGTTCAAACTTACACTCTGTTTCCCATCGTCCTTTACAGGCATTGGAAGCAGAAAATAACTAGAGTACGGCGCCCTTTGGCTCTGCCTCTACATGCCTCTGATTCACCCCCCATGCTAGGCTGGTATAGAGCCTTATGCCCGTACTGCCCTGGACAGGGAGGCTCCCTGCACAAATGGTTTTCTCAGGGAGCCACTTACACCAACATTAGGGCACCTTTACACTGCCAAAGAACATGAAGTAGCCTTAGTGTAACAGAATCAAGCCCAAGGGGTGAGGGACTGACACTAACTGTTCCTATAAGCATATCCTTCAAAGGTCTTCAAAAGTGTGCCTGAAAAATATGCGGACACATCCATTCGCACATATAACCAAACCTCCACTTGCCTCATGATTTGTTCACAGATCAGGCATCTGCATGCCCCAGTAGGTAGCTGGGTGCACAGGATTCCAATTTAGACATGCAAATGTGCTTTTTAGAGGGCAAATTTAGCTTAACAAATCCAATTTTTAAAAATAAAAATAAATAAATAATATAAATATTAAGGGACAGATTTGTTTAATTGTTATTTGTTGGGTCTTAAATTTAAATGGAAACAAGAAATAGAAACCAAGAATAAAGAAGAGACAGAAATAATGGAGGCAAAATTACCTGGGCCAAGTCTCATGATCTTGGGAACCAACCCTTTGTACAAAGCCAGAAACCTGTAGCAGAAAGAAAAAAAGTTTCAAGCAATATTATTTTTCTACAAACAGAATGGAATCTTATCTTATGTTTGCTAAGATGCTGGCACAGCACTTTTAAGCAATTATTTGGAATGACATGTACAACAGCAGACAGTATCTGGATTTTAACATTTTACAGGGGCAGATCAGATGAAGAGAAAAAGTTAATCAATGTTCAGTACAAAAGATATGCCGTGATCCCATCCAATCAGAAACACGACTTTAATCAGTGAGATGGTTTTTACTTTCAAGACAAGTCTGTTAACAACAGCTGCATTACATGGATAAAATGACTGCTATAATTGAATATCAAAGCCACGACTCATGGCTCACTTGAGAAATATTTAAAAAGTTGGAGAAAGTTATTGCCAAAAGGTTCTGTCCTCCATTCACTCACTTCAGCAATCATTCTCAATGTGTAACTGTATGCAGAGACTGCAAGTAGATATTTTAACTGTGAAGTGATCTGTTGTTCTACTGACATTTTGCATCTGCAAAGCGAAGAGTCAGTTTTATTGTTACCAAGCAAAAATGCTGTGCTTGAAATTTATTAGGCCTTTATTTGTGGGACATACATTTCAACAACATAACAATTTTTTTGCAAATATCAAAAAAGAAAAACCCGACAGCTGAAATAGGAAGATGTTTCTTTTTACATTTAAAATACACATCTAAAACGTTACATTGCACTCTCTCGACACATAAGTGCAAGGTGGTTTCACATCCCTCATCAAATCTGACATATTACAACAGAGTTTTATGGACCCATATGAACTAAAAAAGCGGCCTGGACATTTTAGTAAAATAAGAATGTTTTACCCTTCTTCTTTATAGACTGTTGCCATAGTTTTAAAACAGGTTCTATACTTGATCTCTCCAGGCTCTGGCTGTGGCCCTTGAATTCTACTTTTTGCAACATCAAAAGGGATATTAATAATTGAGGCTATCGTCCCTGAGACTAGCCCAATTCCAAATTTTCTCAAGAACTCCAAAGTTGGCTCCTAAAAAGAAAGAAGGAAAGAAAGAATGAATGAAAAAGGAAACGGAAGCACCTAAATAGGTTAAACATTACAAAGTAATATGCATTTAATCAGAAAACTTGCACAACACGACACATTCATGTTATTCTAGCGGAACACATTAGGATTTCCTAGGCTGGAACTTGTTTTCTTGACAATCCTATTGGCTATGTTTTTACACATGGTCTAAATTGCTGAAGTACACATTTCCTCACACAGGATTTATAAACACAGTTCATAAAGAAAGACTGGTATGGCATATGGGGATGATTTGTATAATTGGGCTTCACAATGTACTTAGTATTACTGTATCAAAACAGGAGAAATCCAAGCACACTATTAGCTAATTGGCCAGAATATTTTACAAATGACAGCAACTTCCACCATGAAGCCTACTAAAATGCTCATTTGTGTGTTGGAACCCTAAATGTTAAATTAAATAAAGGCTAATCTCAGTCTGCTGCCATTCCCCTCCAGGTTTTTTACATTTATTTTCACGTGTAGCTGATCCACTGTACTGAGAAGTGCTAGCTTCCTGTTATTAACAATCCAACTTGGTGCAACTGCAAAACAGCCTTCAACGTTCTGTGCATTATAAACAGTAGTAACTCACTGAACTAATTGGCTGAAGAATTTACAACTCATTGTTTCTAAACCCTACTATTCTTTCATGATAAAAGATAGAAACAGATTATAAAGCAGACCTTAAAACATTTTGTTCTTTCTCTGTTTGAATCTAGATGATCCAATTGTGCTTCACTGGATTCCCTTAGAAAATCTTTCTACCTTGGCATTCTCTATGACATCGAAGTACTCAGTTTATTTGAGAGTCAAATTTTCTTTAACAAAGTCTAATCCCATTTCTGTGAACAGTGTTAGTCACAGTGAACTCTGTCACAATGAATTTCCTAGGCTGTCCATATAACTTTTTATGCCCCTGTTCTTCCATTCTACGCCAACAGAGCAAAAATCCTTTTATATCATACCATGTACTGCATTCATGTCTTGCAAGAATGTACTCAACATGCAGCAAATCAACAGTAAAACAATATAGGATCATGCCATGTCATACATTCAGCTTAATATTAAAAATGTAATAAAATAAAACAATAATAATAATAATAATAATAACAACAACAACAACAACAACAAAGATTTCTTGTAAAGGTGTTATTTGAGCCATACAAGTTCCGACGAAAATAATTCTAAAAAGGAGGTACATAGTGGCCTTACATTTGTTACTGAACGTAGGAACAGTCAATAGGTTTTCCTTTGCAGATTTGCAGCTAGGAAAATTAATTAGAACTTCATAATATTCATTGGACTTCCATGCAGGTATGTTGCAAGTTTAAAGAGAGGCTTTTAAATCAACAAGGTGCTTATATTTAGTTACAGAAAAAGTAAATCTATAATTTCACAATAGAGGGCATTTACTTGGATAATCCCTTTTAAACTAAAGAGTAAAACAGCTTTTGTTATAATTACATATTACACAAAGTTCTCACCAGAATGCTTAGCAGAAATTATTGTCTAGACTATCTGTACAAATCCAAGCTGTATGCGTGCAATTACAATTAAGGCTGGGGAACCTGCAACATTTCAGGTTTTACAAAACTTTTAAAACCAACTATAGCCAGGAGGCGACAAGTGGCACACTGGTATTCAGGGCTGTAAAACAGTCTGAATCCCCATTTGGGGAAGTAAGCTCTTTGGGGCAGGTAGTGTCATTCACTACATGTTTGCACTGCACCTAGCACAGTGAATTGCTATTCTAGGTGCTAATGTAATACAAATGTTAAGCAATAATTATTATATATTAAATGTTGAACCTGGGGAAAACTGCATTTGTACTATGTCCTGGCAGGTCAGCTCTTTTCAAAATGTTGAGTGTTCTCATGTGTATTGGGGTGCTTTGAATTTCAGGGTTATATGCTTTGGGATTATTAGTACCACAGATGCCATGACGCACCAGAGTGTTAAAACAATGCTAATCTAATTGAAATATGACACTTTTATTTCAAAATAAAAGAACTCCTTGACTGAGATGATCCAAATTATTGAGGGAGACACCTAATTCAAAATGCGGCACTTCTGGGTGTACCAATGGAATAACTGAAAAATCACATTAGACTATATTTGCCTGTTTTACAATGAATACTAAAAGTCATATGTATAATGGTGTTCAGAAACCAGTGTGGAAACTTGAACATCATGGGCATTCAGCAGTATTGCATTCAGAGACTCTGATACGGCATCCATGATGACTACTTGTGGAGAAACGTCCTACTCAGTGTGGGTAAAGATGGCAGAATCAGTGCCAAAGAATCTTTAATTATAATCAAATCCTGTTTCTAGGCAAAGGACATGGACCTTACTGTAACTGTGGGAAGTGTTATTTTCTTATTACCTGTCTAATTGCTGCCAATATTTTTTAAATTGTCACTGATTTTGTGATTCAATTTTAGGGTGTTCCTCACTGATTTTCTGAGGTGCTGAGGATAAACAGCTTAGAATAAATAATACTTTGCATTTACATAGTACCTCATATGCAAGGATGTCAACATGCTTTCTAAGCTTCAATTAATAATTTGTAACCCCTCTTGATTTAACTGTGGAAGAATGGGTCTTCTGCTGTAAAGAACTATGTACATTTATGACAATACACACGATGAATAAATAATAAGACTAGATTAGTATTACAGCCTGGTGTTTTCAAAGGAGCCTAAAGGAATAATACATCAAACCCAGTGATTTTCAGTGGGATTTGGGCATCTAAGTCTCTTAGACCTCTTTGAAAATTCTAGTCATAATATTCAAGAATTAAGTAAGACACAAAAGGGTTAAGTGATTTGAAATAAGTCATAAGAAATAAATACATACACTAAATACATTTGCCCCAGGTCACTGAGTGGATCAGTGGAGAATCCATGAATAGAATATAGAGGCAAGACCCCCCATTCTCTGCTCTATAAATAGGACTACACTGTCTCTCTCTATATATTTGTGAGTTGGTGGTATGACTCTACTACGGACCAGGATGAGTCCATCAAATTAATTTTCACTCGTGACCTGATCAGGATTTGAATAAAAGTTTCTAGAGTTGCAATATCAGTACACTGACCCTGCACCATCTAATCGCTGTTGCCTGACTTTGAAGGGAACATTTGTGGCAGCATGTCAAATTGAACCCACCATTTAAGGGAATTATTGGTATAAAAGAAGGACATTTTCTGATTTTTTAAATACAAATGGAGGAGACCAAATTCTGCATTGGCTTACATACAAACATTTCCATTGAGTTCTAAGGGATTGCAGAGGTGTGATCAGTGCAGAAAGTGCTCAAGCAACTCTTCAAAGTTTTAAACAAAATTCAACCAAGAAATGAACCAATTAGGTTGGGAAACATTTGATCAACTCTGAAAAAAAGTTTTTCTTTAGTCTCTCAGGTCCCTACCATGCCCACCCTATAACATCCTAAATAATAGGGAGGTAACGTCATCTAGTGAAAAGAGCATTGCACCTGGGCAAGTCTCTGCATCTTGGTTCCCTTCACACCCTTTGTCTGCCTTGTCTATTTACACTGTAACATCTTTGGGTTACAGGCTATATCTTACTATGTGTTTAGTCAGAGCCTCTAGGAACTAGTGGAATATAATAATAAGTAAAAGCACCATGGAAGAGACTTGGTAGCACAGGATCTTCTACAATGGTCACTACTGCACTTCTATTTGCATTGAATGCCCTTACTACATTTGTGCCACTTCAGAACCTGTCTTTGAAAGTCTCATTGCTAAAGTTGCTCATTTAAATATTCTGAAATGACTTCAAAAATAACTAATTGTTTAAACAGACGCACTACAACCTTGGGGGATGAATGTACTGCAGACACAAAGCTGTTGTCAGAATCCTGAGAGTAACATTTCTACTTGTTTCTGTGGCGGACAGCTGCAGCTTGCTGGCAATCCACTCAGAGTGATTTGTTTTTCAGCCTTGGGAGTTTCCCACAGTGCAAACTCCCAGGGAAATACAAAACTCCTTTCTTTTTAATCCAGATTCGCTATGAATTCAATTTATTATTTATATCACTGCAGAGCCCTGGGAGCCTTAGTCATGAACCAAGGACCCCATTGTGTTAGGTGCTGTACAAACACAGATCAAAAAAATTGTCCCTACCCCGAAGTGCTTACAATCAAAGTATAAGATGAGACAAGAAATGGATACAGACAGACAAATGAGGTAGTACAAGGAAACAATACTGGTCAGCATGGGTAGGCAGTGGTATCAATGCACCAGCAGCAAGACCACTGTCAAGTTTTTGTAGGAAGTAATGAAAAGGAAAAATAGAAGAAGGGAGCATAGAAAATATAAAAAGCAGGTGTGGGCAACTTCTTGCTCTCACAGCCATCAAAACTCTCTTGATGCCCTGCTCCCTGGGCCCATCAAAAGCAATCTCTGTGAGTTCCCTGCAGTTGAAAAAATGTCCTGGTTTTTCCATCTTGTCACCCTACATTCTATGTCCCTGTCTCCAATGTCCCCCTTGTGCAGCTGGTCAGAAAACAAAGACAACATTTTTTAAAAGGGTCTGGTTTGCATCACATTTTTATTCTGTCAAAATTTCTCTCTCCTGTATCCCTAGCTGTACTTTGTCCCCTCCTTCCCCCATCTGGGTGGGGGCCTGATTCTTCCGCTTTGCCATGCTCCTTGCCTAAGTAACTCTGCGCTGAGACATCGGAACTGGAGTAACTGAGGCAGAAGCACTCATGAGCTAGACTCTCTTCCCTTTCACTACAGTATTTCCTGGTGGAGGGAGGACATGTTTGCAGACTTAAAGCAACCCAGGCTGCAGTGGTCACAGCTCGCAGGGCATACAGGCTGGGACAGTCCTGGACAAATGGGATGGTGGGTAAATATGTTTCAGGTACATTGTCTTAATCCTGCTAATTCACATCTCATGTTGAAATTTCAGGCTGGGCTGTAACTTTGAGAAATACTATTCCTTAGCTTCCCAGTCTTCTCCAACGTGCCTCATAATCATCCTCTGCCTTCATTTTTTTTACAGCACCTTGCACCAACAAGAATTTTCCCCCACATAAGGCTTCTTTGTTTCTTAAAATGTCCTGGGTAGTGTACAACTAAAAGAAAATTCTTCTGCTCTCATATTCTTGGATGACTTTTATTGTTTTTCAAATTTAGCACTCAGGTTTTGCTGCCTCTTCTTTCTTCTTTGCTGGCTGAAACTGAAGCTGAACCTGAACTAGACAGAGCTGATGCTGGTGAACAGAGGAAAGCATTTTGCAGAGCTTGTGGCTCTGTTGATTGATGACACACACCCACAAATGATCAATTTAGTCAATTGACTAGGAATATTCTTGGATTCTTTGCTGGCACAGAGCTTTCACATAGCAGCACCCACAAGTATTGCTTACTATCTTTGCTTCACTTGGCTAGAACACTCTGTCCCATCCTGGAGGACAAAGACATGGCCTCTGTCATTCATCCCTCTGTCACCTCCCAGCTGGATTACAGGAAAGCAATATATCTGGTCATCAAGCCTTCAGCATTTAGGAAACTCCAGCTAATACAGAATGCTTCAGAGTGTCTCCTCAGCAACACAGGCTACTGTGAGTGCATCAGACCTGTCCTCTGCCCTCTATACTGGCCTTCCATAGAATTTTGAATCAAGTTCAAGGTATCAGTCCTTATTTTCAAAGCTCTCCATGGTCTGGGGAATCTAAAAGATCTGTGATGAAGATCATGGTCAACAACTACGCTTCTCGGCCACAATGGAACTCTCAACAATAACGGTAAAGTTGGTTTGTGTAGGAGAACGAACTTTCTCTGGGGGTGGTCTGAGACTGTGGAATGACAGTTTTGAGGGAGTAACTAAGGATCGTCACAAACGTCACCACTTTCTGCTTCAACTGCAAAGCACATTTGTTTGACCTTGCCTTCTCTAATACAAGCACATTGCGACAGGTATATTTATATTACAAAGAACCTCCCACACACTATCAAAACCAGATACTCTCCTGAACACACTTCTCCTTCTGGAAAGCCAAAGAGAGAAAAAATGCCACATGACAGATGTGTAATCACATTGCTTAATGCACTATTGGAAGGTGCTCAGATACCACAGTGACGAGCACAGTATAAGAACCTATATAGAATAGGATAGAATAGATATGAGAGCCTTTTCTGTGACATAGCAACTGACTCATCAGCTCCCACATCTGAGTGCAAAAGCCCCTTTAACAGGTGACACAGCATACATCTGCAGCAGCTGGATAGATCAATTTGTGCCCAGAAATGAATTTTTTTGGTGGCCACTTATTAGGACTTACTATGAAAGTGTTAGGAATGCAGTGTTAAGGTAGGTGACTGCCACTTAGAGGTAGCAGTGAGCAAATATTTTACTTGTTATTCTGAAATTAACATTTACCAACAAATTTAACTATGATAAAAATAGCAAAGGGAAACCTATTGGAAGTCTATGAAATGCGTAGCATAAAAAAACTGCTATAAAATCAAGGTGAAAGAAATTACAGTCCACTTCAATTGCTAGTGCAGATGTATAGAAGCTAATACTCTGTGGTTTATACGTTAGTGATGCAGAGAACAAGTCTGGTTTATTCTGTTTTTAGTAAACAGAGCAGGAGGTTGATTGTAAATGTTGTGTTTAGCAAAATAGACTGAACATATGAAAAATTATTCACTTTGAAGACTTACAACCCACACATGTCATTTATATCATTCAGGCACTCAACACAAAAAGTTTATTGTTTTTGGCAAAATAAACTGCAAACATCCTTAATTGGGATGCAAATTTAATGCATAGTTTAACATTGTTGACAGCTAAAAGGCTCATATGGACATTTCAATACATTTTCCCACTTACGTTACAGATGGTAAGCAGCAGATACATAGTCAAGAGCCAGAACTATTTAAAAAGTGTACCTTTTTTATTTCAGAGTTTTTATATGCTTGTCAGCATTGCAAGACTTACTTTGAATTTTTCTTCTTGGGAAGCATATAAACTTAAAAAATTGGTTTTTGCGATGAAATACTTGAGAATAATTCAAAAGCTGAAACAGTCTAATCTGTTTTGCTCCTACTGCGATACAGCTTATTCTATCAAGCCCAAGTCAGAGATTTGATAATTGTTGGTATCTATATTGCTTTTCCACTGATGAAAAAGGATTAGATTACAGATTACAAAGAATTATTGATTTTTTCCTTTCCCCAAATGCTGAAGTGGAGTTCTGTGTTCACGAATATGTGCGACATAATGCTTGCATATTAGACATACAGTTGGCATTTGAGGCTTGATCCAACTCCCATTAAAATTAGTGGACAGATTCTCACTGACTTCAGTGAGAGTTGGGTCAGACCTATTGTTGTCAGGCCCTGTGCAAACTTCTCTACACAATTGCACTTAATGCAACCTAATCCTGTAACTGGCTACACCCTTGAAGAAATCTGTCTTCTGATTGTGGTGTACTTGTATACTGAGGACAAGTAGGTGGATTCTGGCCACCAAACTCACTTCCCTTAGATTTAAAATAGTACATAAAATGTATGTCTCCAGATCTGAATATTGCATCATACAAAATGTATATAAACTCCGAACTCTCCTCTCCCTCATAATGCAATAACAGCTTCTTATGACATTTTATTATCCTCTAAAAGGTTAGCAAATGGTTGTTATGCCAAACCCTATCACTATCCCTTGATTAGCAGGCAGGAACTCTTCTTTATTTCCTAGAAGATATGCCTGAACCTCCATGTCCTTAAGAGTATCTGACTTTTCATATTTTGAAATTTACGATACTCTAAAAATATGTAAACTGGTGAAAGGTATGAAAAATATACATGAAAAACATCCACTAGTTATACAGAATTTTTTAATCTTCTTGGCAAGGAAAATACTTCTACATTAATGTCAAGGTATGCATGTACTTAGAGCTTTCGGAATACATTCTGAATGTGTATTGTTAGACTATGTTTAAACATACTAAAAGAAACCTGTGGAAACTTGCATGTTAGTTGCTCCTGACCAATTCAATTTACAGTAAGAATCTGCAAATAAGTAAATTGATCTTTTCCTCATTTACATTCGGTTGCCAACAAAAATACCAGGCTACTTAAAAGTGCAGAAAAATGGGGTGTTGTTTTATATGGGAATCGAAATAGGTACCTTTTGATGTAAATTACAGTTTCTTATATGAATATCACCAGACACTACACCTGTGGTTGTTTAAATTGTCATCATAGCTTTAGTTTTGCATTAGTGAAAACACAGTTCATTAAGTACAACACTGAAGCTATTCAAAAATCATTAGTTGTTGCTCATATAATTCTTTAGGAAATTGCTGGTACAATCATTCTTTACAATTAGTGAATTTTCTCTTTGTTATATAATGCCTAAGTCTGTAAGCCTATTTTAATAAAATAGTTTTATGTGCCGTTCCAGCTAAACAGGCTTTCTGTTTAGTTTACTCATCATGGTGAAATTCACCCTGGATGTAGATAACACAAGGTCTATACACCACTGAAAGTCCCGTTTAAATACTATTGTGAGTCTGGCCTTTTATACACAAGTGAATTTATCTTGTTATCCTTGAGCACCGGCTGATCTGCGTCTGGAATAAGTAGGTCCAGTGTACAGGTAGCAGACACAATCTTTTGCAGCTTCTGCACCACAGAAAGCTGAGCCCCCTGAACTCTGTAAACACTGCTATATCCAAAATACTTAATTTGCTTCATGGACTTTAATTTCAAAATATCATCCTGGCAGATTAACAGCTTCATCCAAATGATCCCAATTAAATCCAGTACAGCCCGTTACTGCTTATTTAGGTGGCAATCTAGTCTAGTTTTCTCTTAATACTTCGTTTCCCTCTGCTTTTCATATTGAAGGTAGATGTTCTACAGAATTTAATTTTTAATCTTCTGAGCCATTTTGGATGTTACTTCATGTAGCACTAATATCTATTGACTACCACCGATAAGCACTTAGGACAAGATTTTCAAACTAAGGTGCTTCATGTAAATATAAATGTAATTTACTCCCATTTCCTAGCAGCTTTACGCTGCCAGAATGGCACAAAATGGCCTTTGCGTAAATGAGAATTCAGGCCCTGCATACTTTCCAGAATTGCTTGTAGCTCACTTTGCTTAAAAAATGAGAATTGCAAATTCTTGTTTTGCTACAGCAAATAAAACTCTGTAGGACTTCCAAAAATAGACAACTAGAGCAAAATGTCTCTCTGAAAAGACCACAACTTTGCAAGGAAAGGTAGAATGTCAGTTAAATTGCCCTGTTTGTGACTATCTTTTTGTCTTTTATACAGTAAAAAGCACTTACCTCATTGACTGGAATAATGTTTTTGACGTTGAAGTAGAATCCAAAGTAAACCATATTAAAAACTCCATGGCGTCCCAATGTCGCAGTGAGGCCTTTGTTGAGTCCACGGAATCCTAAGCCCTCAGTTGTAATAATTCGCCGTGCTTGGACAAAGGTTGATGGTTGCTGCACATGTAAAACAAAAGAAAGAAGAAATCATCTTTACAAACAGTAAGTGTAGTAAATTATCCACAGAGCCTCATTTCAAACCAGACAACTATCAGTGTGTTACCTACTCTAGTGATTTTATCATGAGTCTCAAAATATTTCTTAAAGCCCCAGCCCCTGGAATCTTGAGGTTATGTGAGAATCACAACTTCCATTAAAAAAAAGATTTCTAACCCTCATGATTTCAGAGAAAAGCTTGAAACCATGACCCAAATGTGTCCTAAGGGCTCAGAAACCAGCAGGTGAAGAAAAATTCATATGTTTTGAAATCTCATGATCCTTCTACCAATCTCATGAATTTTTGTTGTCCAACTCATAATTTTTGAATGTGTACAGTTGGCAATGCTGTTATCAGCAGAGACGCTGTGTTGCTAAGGTTGCAGTAGATGAAAAGCCACATACAAAGTGTATTTGAAAATGCCTCAGTATGGATTTAAGAGCCTAACTTTAAGCAAATAACTTTGAAAATCTTGGTCTATATTTATTAGAAGTATATTGAAATTAGTGTTTGAGATCTAGTCAAAATGGTTCTCCTTTTTCCTGCTTACACATCCTAATGGAAATCATGGTTTGCCTCTCTAATGAAATACTTTACTCTATTGGGAGCTGTTGGATTTTGAAAATCAGGCCACTTATTTAAATTCCCTAATCTAGATTTAGGAATCTCATTTAAGATATACTGTTCTGAAAATCTTGGCCACAAGGGATAAAAACCCTCTTACTTCAGGGCATAAGACAACCACTAAGAAGAAATTTCCTCTATGGGCAGGTTATTACCTAATTATCCATTCATTACAAAGATTCTAGCACCTTCCTTTGAGGTATCTGGTATCGGCTGCTGTTTGACAGGCCATCAGAATAGATGCACATTTGATGCCGCATGGCAAGTTCCATGTTCCCAAATGTGCTGTACTAGATTTGGTACAGTGAATTACTTTCACAGATCAGCACTGACATTTTAGCTCTTTGCTTTAAGTTACAAGTATTAAAAAGGTCATTTTAAAAGCCTGTTTGCTGACTAGTCCTTGGTTTTCACTAAAACATAATGCCACCTTTGTATAACCAAATATTTAATTAGAAAGGCAAAACATTACTTCCACTAGGATGCTTAAACAGGAAAATGTAGAACAATTTTGACTAGAACTCTGTAAACACTGCTGATTTCAATATACTTATTTGTTTAATGGGCTTCCATTTGAAAATATCACTCTGGCAGATCAACATCATCAGCCAAATGATCCCAATTATATCTAACACAACAGGTTACTGCTTATTTAGGTTACAGCCAAGTTTTCTTTTCTTGTACTATTTAGGTTCATTTGTCCTTTGCATATTTAGTAACTAATATTGACCTGCTGATGCTCTGCTATCCATCTCTGTCTGTAGAAATAAAAAACAAACAAACCCTATTTTATGATCATGATTTACTTTTCTAGCTACATGCAAAGATATCAAAGCTCTTTGCTGTAGATGAGCATCTATACACTGAATGATATCAGAGGGGTAGCCGTGTTAGTCTGGATCTGTAAAAGCAGCAAAGAATTCTGTGGCACCTTATAGACTAACAAATGTATTGGAGCATGAGCTTTCATGGGTGAATACCCACTTCGTCGGATGCATCTGACGAAGTGGGTATTCACCCACGAAAGCTCATGCTCCAATATGTTTGTTAGTCTATAAGGTGCCACAGAACTCTTTGCCGCTTATACACTGAATGCAGATATTCAAACTAGAATTTGATCAGCACACTAGGATTAATGTCTTTGCTCTTGGAAAAATTAAGATTGGATCTTTAAAGATAACCAGCAGTCATGAACCCAGTTTCAAGTCTCTGCTAAAGAAGGCAACTTCAACAATACAGTGCCCACTGGCATTAAGATGGATTATTGATTTACTAGTAATGTTGAGGGGAAGGGATACCAGCTGCTGAACACCTGATGCCAGTTTGGGCAGCAGATGATTTTTCTTGGCAAAACACAGGTCTGACCTTGGTTAGCTTTTGAAACCTGAAAAAGATCCAAAGTGGTACGGCTGCTAGGATTTGTCCATTGATAAATACCCACTGCAGTGTTTTTATTAGGGGAATTCCATGATGTCAGAGTGCTGCTGTGTCAAATCTGGGGGTCTTCCTCTTTACACCAATTGACCCTAGAAAGATGTTCAGATATCACAGAACAATCCAATGGTCAGCACACTATTGGTGTGCAGTCTCCCTTGTTCCTTGAAATAGGCTATATTTTTTTTTAAAGGTAACAGCGAACATAACATGTAAATTGCAGTAAGTTTCATCACATGGCATGAACTACACAATGGGATAAGTGCAGACACTGCTTAATCCTTTTAGAAAAACACTGCATCGTTACAGAGTGAGGATACATCATATGCCCTGGTCTACAATACGAGTTTAGGTCAAATTTAGAAGCCTTAGATCGATTTAACCCTCACTCATCCACACGACAAAGCCATTTTTGTCAACTTAAAGGGCTCTTAAAATTGATTTCTGTACTCCTCCCTGACGAGGGAATTTGGGGTAGTGTGGATGCAATTCGACAGTATTGGCCTCCGGGACCTATCCCAGAGTGCTCCATTGTAACTGCTCTGGAAAGCACTCTTGTCTTATCTGTTTATGACAACTCTCAACTTAGATGTACTGGCCAGGTACACAGGAAAAGCCCCGCGAACTTTTGAATTTCATTTCCTGTTTGGCCAGTGTAGTGAGCTGATCAGCACAGGTGACCATGCAGAGATCATCAGCACAGGTGACCATGGAGTCCCAGAATCGCAAAAGAGCTCTAGCACAGACCAAATGGGAAGTACTGCATCTGATCGCTGTATAGGAAGACGAATCTGTGCTATCTGAACTCTGTTCCAAAAGACGAAATACCGGAATATTTCAAAAAGTCTCCAAGGGTATGAAGGAGAGAGGTTATAACAGGGACCCGCAGCAGTGCCGCGTGAAGCCTATCAAAGAACCAGAGAGGCAAATGGCTGCTCCAGGTTAGAGCCCCAGACATGTCGCTTCTATGATGAGCTGCATGGCATTTTAGGGGGTGCCCTTACAACTACCCACCCATGTGCTTCCCTTCTCCCCCACTCCTCCCAGGCTACTTTGGCATTTATCCCCCATTTGTGTGACAAATTAATAAAGAATGCATGAATTTGAAACAACAATGACTTTATTGCCTTTGCAAGTGGAGATCGAAGGGGGGAGGGGAAGGTGGTTGGTTTACAGGGAAGTAGAGTGAACCAAGGTCTGGGGGGGGGTGTCATCAAGGAGAAACAAACAGAACTTTCACAGTGTAGCTTGGCCAGTCATGAAACTGGTTTTCAAAGCTTCTCTGATACACAGCATGCCCTGCTGTGCAATTCAAACTGCCCTGGTGTCTGGCTGCGCATAATCAGCGGCCAGGCTATTTGCTTCAACCTTCCACCCCACCATAAACATTTCCCCCTTACTCTCACAGATATTGTGGAGCACACAGCAAGCAGTAATAACAATAGGAATATTGGTTTCGCTGAGGTCTAACCAAGTCAGTAAACTGTGTCAGCAAGCTTTTAAACGTCCAAAGGCACATTCTACCACCATTCTGCACTTGCTCAGCCTATGGTGCTGCCAACTGGGAAAGCAGCCTGAGGCAGAAGCCTCCAGCAGGCATGATATTCCAGGCAGGACTGAATCTCCATTAGACGAACCTTAAAGAAGAGAATGACCTGGAGTCATTCCCATTTTTGTCCAGGCACCCCCAACCAACCTCACTGAGGCCGTCCAGGAGCACCCATGTCTGCCCAGGCGCCCCCAACCAACCTAACCAAAGTCAGCCAGGAGTACCCACGGGACAATGACGACGGCTAGCAGTCATATTGTACCATCTGCCGTCGGCAAGGCAAGGCAAGAGGATCCTGCTGTGTAGCACTGCAGTACCGCATCTGCCAGCAGCACCCAGGAGACATACGGTGAGAGTGAGCTGAGCCGGTTCCATGCTTGCCGTGGTATATTGTCTGCATGGGTAACCCAGGAAAAAAGGCGAGAAACGATTTTTTGCCGTTGCTTTCATGGAGGGAACGGGGCCTGACAACATGAACCCAGAACCTCTCGTGACAATGTTTTTGCCCCATCAGGCATTGGGAGCTCAACCCAGAATTCCAATGGGCGGCGGAGACTGCAGGAACTGTGGGATAGCTACCAGAGTGCAACGCTCCGAAAGTCGACGCTAGCCTCAGTACTGTGGATGCACACCGCCGACTTAATGTGCTTAGTGGGGACACACACAATCGACTGTATCAAATCGATTTCTAAAAAAACGACTTCTATTAAATCGACCTAATTTCGTAGTGTAGACATACCCATAGAAGGTAGTAACAAGCACATGCTACTCATGAGGAGGTAGGTCTGAATTCTGGTAACTTGGGATTTTTTAAAAGAAAAAATATAATGTCTTGTATTTCTGACATCTCCTTTAGCTTAGAATATTCTTTAGCATATTTAAGCAGGAATGGGACAGATTCTCAGCTGGTAGAAATCAACACAGCTCTATTGAAGTCCATAGAGTTCAGCCAATTGACACCAGTGGAATATCTGGCATTATATTTTTAGTTACATAAAATGTTAGTAAAATTTACAAAGTACCTAAGTGACTCAGTCCCATTGACTTTTTTTTCCCCCATAGGACAAATAAAAACTTATTTGATTTTCAATGGGAATTAGGTCCCTAAGTGCTCAATTAGGTCTCACTTAGGTGCTTTTGAAAATTTTACATGAATGACTATGACATAACCACAGTACTGCAATAAGGGTGTTGTTAGGATTTTCATTAAGCACAAGTGTATTTTGATTCCTTTTTTTAAACTCAAAGAGCTTTGATTTTCTAGAACAATTGCAATGCAGAATATCACTGATTTTTTTTTTTAAAAGATCAGAGGAGAAAAGTGTAGAGGATCTAGGTTTCATTTGGGGGAAATAATTAATTATAACTCACTGCAAAAAAAAAAAAGCAGCGAGGTGGATTAAAAATCCTGTGAGGGAGAATAAAGTCTCTGGAATTTATGTGTGGAGAGGATGTTGTGTTCCCATTTAGTGCTGCTGGAACTAGTTTGCTCACAATGTGGTTTTAATACATTTATACTCAAAAGGAAAAGTTTGTATTGAGGCAGGCCAATTGTATCTGCAGAGGTATAAAGGAGGTCTGATTATTCGTTCACGGAACTGACAGATTGTAATACTGGTTCACAATTTTTTCATATTACTCACCATGTCATAAGAGAGAATGAGAGAGAGAGAAAGATCATCTCATGGATCACCTTTCCAGCTCCCGAATTGCTTTACTTTCCCTACAGTATTCTCTGTGGTCCTATTAACCATAGAGGAAGGAGGGTCCCGTAGTTAGTGTGTTACCCTAGGCTACAGGAGACATAGGTTCAAGTCCCTGCTCTGTCACACTTTCTGTGTAACCTTAGGTAAGTCACTTAACCTCTTTCTATGCCCCAGTTACCCATCTGTAAAATGGTGATAACAGTATTTTCATATCTCATATGGGTGTTGTAAGAGCATCACAAAGAGAAGTAAAGCATCTGGCTCCTAATGCGCAACTAAGTACTTTCCCTATGTGTGTGTGTATATATATATATATATATATATATATATATATATATATATATATATTTTTTTTTTTGTCAGCAAAGTTTCCTATTCCACCTTTGTTAAAACAGCATTGCTTAGGGGGAATATCATTATTTCATTCAGACAGCCTCAGAGAAAGTTTTCTACAATGAGCATAGAGATTCTGATTAAATATTAAAATTAACTTTAAAGTATTTCTTATATTAACAAAGTTTTGAAAAAAGAATGGAACAGTTACCATACCTCTGTGAAAGCATTCCGATTTGCCTGTAAGCTAACCTTTACTACTTCAAAAGGGTTAACCACAACCGCTTCTGTTAATCCAGATCCCAGACCAGCAACTGCAAACGTCTAGGGAAATTAAATCAATCAATACTTAAACATCAAGTTTTCATGAGCACTGTGGTAAAATGTCCCATACATCACATGATGAAGCTGAATGATATGATGAAAATGGAGAGACCTACACTAAAGCAGCAGTGTACCATTACTAAACAGCTTTAGCCCTTGATTAGATGTTGACAGTTCATGAAGAAGAAATTACAAAAACCAAAACCACATTCCAAACATTCAAAATAAAATGTCGAAGTCCTATCAACAACAAAGTCTCTCTAGCTGGAAGGAAAGCTGTGTTACTGATTTAGGATGCAGACATGGAAAAATAATGTTCCCATGTTATATGTGGGTGGAGTTTGAAGGCAATGAATAATAATTTTGGTTTTTTAAAATATAGATGCAACTATGTAAATATAGATGCACTTAAAAAAACTTCTGTGTATTCAGCATTAAATCAAATGCTCTTAAAATATAGTAAAAGTAACGAATATTCCGGGCTAAACTGTGAAGCACTTACTCAAGCAGAATGCCCACTTAGGAGGAAAATTCTCCATGGGTAAATTTCAATCCTGAGAAGACTTAAGTGGGACTTAAGTGGTGCAGAGGCCTGGTGCTGGCCCCCTTCACTGGGGTGAATTCACCTCATCTGCTCAAAAATCGATGGTACAGTATGGCCCTGAGTAAGGCCTGAGCTTTGCACTCAGGTAGAATACGCCATATTTAGAAGGATAAAAATGGTTTACTTTGTTCATAATAGATAAATAACAGCTAAATATTCAGAGCAGTTAAGAAAACTCAAAATAATTAATCTTGGGCTGTTTGTTTCTTTGTTTTAGTCTCCAGTGCCAGCCACTTATAAGGACCGTCCTGCTCCTCTACCACCTTAAAGCCACTGCATAGTATATGGAGTATACTGGCTGAAACAGGAAAAGAACCATGGTCGGAGGAAAGCAATAGTCAGGAAAACATTCCATTCAGCTCACATGGGGCCAGACTCTGAATGAGTGTTCAAGAAGGGAGAAGGTGTCAGGAGCCTTTAACTCTTTGTTCACTTATACAGGGGCAGTCTCAATCTCAGCCATTCTGCACCTGGAACACTGGCAGTGCTGCCGGTAGGACTATATTCCCTTCATGGGATGGGAGCATGGCCCCTCTCCTTCATTATCAGTTTGCAGTCTGAAGCCAAGAGGAAGAAGGTGGAAACACTTGTTTCTTCCTTTCAAAGGGACATGCTTCCTTGAAATGAGCTCCGCCAGAAGACCTGGAGGTATTCCGCGTGCCTCAGCCTTGAGGTACGCAGAAAACCTCTAAGATCCTTGTCCCTCACTTCCCACCATGGCTATGGCATTTAAGCCACAAGAGAGCCCTAAGTGTAACTGAAAACGATAGCAATGTAATGAAAGCGGCATTATTCATTAAAAAAATTATTGGGATGTTTGTTGCCCAGTACAGATGCTATATGAATCAAAGCTGCCATTTGTTAAGAACACATGCTGTATGTTCACTAGTTTTCAGCATGCTGTTCTTGGGAAAGGGTGGCAATACACCAAAAAACCTGAAACCTGCTCTCTCCACTTGCCAGGAATGCAAATTACAGCTTTCCCATTGCACATTAAGAAAGAGGGAGTCTGCTGACAACATGGGGGGACTATAAACAACAATAGCACCAATGGAGTACTTAAGAGGAGGAAGTTTCATTTGAAGAGTTTTCCATCCTGCATGAGAAGGGCAGCAGCATGTTGTGTCACAAAGACAGTACCTGGGGTAATGATAAACTAAAGGTTTCCTCTCTATTTTACACTCTTTAGTAGGCACAGTATAGTCTAATACAGGCATGTCTTCTTACAAGACAAGTGATCAGATATTTTCTTTGTCTATCACAAACTTCCATCCCAGGAACCAAAACTGTAAAAAGAATTCTAAGCCCAAACTCACCTGACCACAAAATCTATAATCCAGATGTTCAGGATTTTATTATTTATTACATACCCTTTTCCAAGTAATTCACATTTTTTTAGTCTTGCTTAAAACTCAGATACATGGATTATTATAAACAGAACACAGGTGTCTCTACAAAGTGTGAAGTGTTTTCTGCATGCCAATATTTTTAAAAAAGGGAGTAGACAGGAGGCAAGAGATTAAAAGTAGAAACATCGAAATGAAATCTGGTTGACATTTTTTCAGAAAAAACTCTATTAAAAATAGCCTTTCTTTTTAAAATAAACATTGTTGACATTCTTCATTTTTCCCAGAAAACAGCATTGTGCCCCTTTTCACATTTGTTATTGAAAATATTACAGAAAATTATATAAAAATAGCTGTTGACTTTTTTTTTAACCAAAAAAAGTTACTGTAAAGGTTAGGAAGATTTTCATTTAATGAAAAGCTGCGTTTTGATAAACAAAACATGTCAATAACCATTTCAATAACATTTTCAATGGTGCCTTTAATAAATATATTTCCCAAAATATCTAAAAATAAACCATGTTTTGACCACTTCAAAATGAAAACTTTGAAACTTGAAAATTTTGAACTTTGAAATTTTTTTTACGAAATGAGTTTTTCCATTTTTTGACCAGCTGCAGCTGAAATGTATTTACTATGGTAACTTATTGATGTTTCCAGGATATTACACATTATACTTTAGCTTTTGGACTCTTCTCATGTTTTCCAAGGCCACACCATATCTGCAGCTCAGATACCTGGCATATATTTTCTGTTGTATTTCACTCTGGCATCACACTAAGTATCTTGGTCCTTTTACTTTTGGGGAGGGGCAGAGGGACATCCAATATTTCCTTAAATGAACAAAAACCCTAATTACGTATTTACACTTACCAATCCTGGTGACAGTGAAGCATGTCCTAGTAATTTCTTGTATTGTTCAAAGGTGAAAAACTATAAATTAAATACAGTTACATTTAAAACTCAGCAATTTTTAGAAGATTTTATTATAAGTTATTTATCTGATTTAGAAAAAAAGAGACAATGAAGGCCTGATTCTCCACTGTCTCAAAACCTCAGTAGTCATATACACCTGTGGAAAGAGAGTGCAAAACACTACGATTGCACACACTTTGCACAAGTGTAAATGACTACCTACGCTGCAAGGTAGTGGAGAATCAGGCCCTTCAAATGATTTCATTAGGAAATAAGGAATAATGTTAACATAAATGGAATTAAAGACAATGAGCTATTGTACACAAGAGAAGATTTCCAATACATAGTTCTTGTTTTCAATTTACTAACCTTTGCTCTAACAGCTCATTTTCAGACATTTTTATGTAAGTTACAGAATAGCAAATGTAATCTTTTTGTAATAAATTAACCACACTATTTCCATTTTTGTCTGATATTAGTACACTTCTCATCAGAGAGATGCAAATAGATAAAATTGCAGAATGGAAGTTTGTGTATTTTTCTGTAGTCTTCCACCATGAACTGATATTTTTCTTTCAATTTCTACCCAGCTTTAAAAAGAAGTCTCATACAGAACTGTCTACTTTTGTTTAACAGCATGGTCCTCAGAAAAGCTGAGCATCTGCAACTCCTCTGAGGATCAGTTTCACAATCAGTGTCCTTTTGTATTGTAATTTGAGGGGAGAGATGGTAAATTAAGTTTTTCCTGCACCTCCATGTAACGAGCCATCCAGGACTGAGTGATAGCTATTGCCTCCTAAAACTTTCCTTGGTTGTTTCAGCACATCAACTGTTCAATGTTCTCAGATTCAAAGACAGAACAACTGGAGGGCCTTGTTTGTGGAAGAAGAATACACAGGGAGAAACCCTGACCCCAATGAAGTCATTGACAAAGTTCCCATTGACTTTAATGGAGACAGGATTTCAACCACAGTTCCCAACTTCTTGAGTGTAAATTCAGAAAGTTCCAAATCATCTAAATTTCCCCATATTGTTACATTTGCAAATATACTGCTGAAATAATGTTTCATAGAATCATAGAAGATTAGGGTTGGAAGCAGGGCCGGCTTTATGAACTGTGGGGCCCAATTCGAATACCCGGTAGCAGTCCGGGGCTTTGGCTGCACTTCGGCAGCAGGGACCACCAAAGACCCCCAGAGAGGACCCCCCACCACCAAAATGCCGAAGACCCCGGAGCAGACCACTGCCGGGTGAGTAAAAAAAATAATTAAAAAGGTGCCTAAGGCATGAGGCCCTGGCACAGGGCCCTCTTAGGCATGGGGCCCAATTCCGGGGAATCGGGCGAATTGGTCTAAAGCCGGTCCTGGTTGGAAGAGATCTCAGGAGATCATCTAGTTGAGCCTCCTGCTCAAAGCAGGACCAATCCCAAATAAATCATCCCAGCCAGAGCTTTGTCAAGCCGGGCCTTAAAAACCTCTAAGGATGGAGATTCCACCACCTCCCTAGGTAACCCATTCCAGTGCTTCACCACCCATCTAGTGAAATAGTTTTTCCTAATAGCCAACTTATGCCTCCTCCACTGCAACTTGAGACCATTGCTCCTTGTTCTATCATCTGCCACCACTGAGAACAGCCTAGCCCAGGGCCGGTGCAACCACTAGGCAAACTAGGAGGCTGCCTAGGGCACCTAGTGGTTGAGGGTGCCTAAAAGCCTGCTCAGGCGAGGAGGAGTGGAGGTGAGCTGGGGCAGAGGGGGCACGGGGAGGGCTGCCCGCAGTAATGTGGGGCGCACAGGGGAACCGCTCCCCACCCCAGATCACCTCCACTCTGCCTCCTCCACTGAGCACACAGCCGCTGCTCTAAGTGTCCTCCAATTGGCGCCACTAGCTTGGGAGGGGAGGAGAATTAGAGCGGCGCCGGCATACTCAGTGAAGGAGGCGGAGCTGAGGTGAGCTGGGGCGGGCTCCCCAGGCGGTGTTAGCTGCAGTGGGGGAGGGGCTTCCTGGGTGGGAGGGCGCTGGGCTTCCCGGGTGGGGGGCAGGGTTAGCTGCCGCAGGGGGGCTCCTCTGGTGGAGGCGGTGGGGGGGCATGGTTAGCTGCCGCAGGGGGTGGGGGGTCTAGCTGGGTGTGGGGGTGGCACAAGGTGGAAATTTCACCTAGGGTGCGAAACTTCCTTGCACTGGCCTTGGCCTAGCCCCATCCTCTTTGGAACCTCCCTTCAGGTAGTTAAAGGTTGCTATCAAATCCCCCCCTCACTCTTCTCTTCTGCAGACTAAATAAGCCCAATTCCCTCAGCCTCTCCTCACAAGTCATGTGCCCCAATCCCTTAATCATTTTTGTTGCCCTTTGCTGGACGCTCTACAATTTGTCCACATCCTTTCGGGGGAGGGGGGAAGGAGTACGGGGAAGGGGAGGGACTGGATGCAGTACTCCAGATGAGGCCTCACCAGTGCTGAATAGAAGGGAATAATCATTTCCCTCGGTCTGCTGGCAATGTTCCTACTAATGCAGCCCAATATGCTGTTAGACCTCTTGGCAACAAGGGAACACTGTTGACTCATATCCAGCTTCTCATCCACTATAATCCCCAGGTCTTATTCTGCAGAACTGCTGCTTAGCCTTTTGGTCCCCAGCCTGTAGCAGTGCATGGGATTCTTCTGGCCTAAGTGCAGGACTCTGCACTTGTCCTTGTTGAACCTCATCAGATTTTTTTAATTCCAATCCTCCAATTTCTCTAGGTCACTCTGGACCCTATCCCTACCCTCCAGCGTATCTACCAGCTTAGTGTCATCCGCAAACTTTCTGAGGGTGCAATCCATCCCATCATCCAGATCATTAATGAAGATGTTGAACAAAACCAGCTCTAGGACATACCCCTGGAGCACTCTGCTTGATATTGGCTGCCAACTAGACATCAAGCCATTGATCCATGTTGAGCCTGACAATCTAGCCAGCTTTCTATCCACCTTATAGTCTATTCATCCAATCCATAATTTTTTACCTTGCTGGCAAGAATACTGTTGGAGGCCGTATCAAAAGTGGTAGATGTGGTATATCTTCACTTTAGTACGGCTTTTGATACTATCTCGCATGACCTTCTCATAAACAAACTAGGGAAATACAATCTAGATGGAGCTACTATAAGGTGGGTGCATAACTGGTTGGAAAATTGTTCCCTGAGAGTAATTATCAGTGGTTCACAGTCATTTTGGAAGGACATAACAAGTGGGATCCCACAGGGATCGGTTCTGGGTCCAGTTCTGTTCAATATCTTCATCAATGATTTAGATAATGGCATAGAAAGTACACTTATGAAGTTTGCGGATGATACCAAGCTGGGAGGGGATGCAAGTGCTTTTTGAAGATAGGATTAAAATTCAAAATGATCTGGACAAACTGGAGAAATGGTCTGAAGTAAATAGGATGAAATTTTATAAGGAGAAATGCAAAGTACTCCACTTAGGAAGGAACAATCAGTTGCACACATACAAAATGGGTAATGACTGCCTAGGGAGGAGTACTGTGGAAAGGGATCTAGGAGTCATAGTGGATCATAAGCTAAATATGAATCAACCGTGTAATGCTGTTGCAAAAAAATCCCAAACAAAAAAAAACCCCACCATCATTCTGGGATGTATTAGCAGGAGTATCGTAAGCAAGACACGAGAGGTAATTCGTCTGCTCTACTCCACACTGATTAGGCCTAAACTGAAGTATTGTGTCTAGTTCTGGGCACCACATTTCAGCAAAGATGTAGACAAATAGGGGAAAGTTCAGAGAAAAGCAACAAAAATGGTTAAAGGTATAGAAAACATGACCTATGAGGGAAGATTGAAAAAATTGGATTTGTTTAGTCTGGAAAAGAGAAGACTGAGAGGGGACATGATAACAGTTTTCAAGTACATAAAAGGTTGTTACAAGGAGGAGGGAGAAAAAACGTTCTTTTTAACCTTTGAGGATAGGACAAGAAGCAATTGGCTTAAATTGCAGCAAGGGCAGTTTAGGTTGAACATTAGGAAAAACTTCCTAACTGTCAGAGTGGTTAAGTACTGTAATAAATTGCCTAGGAAGGTGGTGGAATCTCCATCATTGGAGATTTTTAAGAGCAGGGTGGACAAACACCTGACAGGGATGGTCTAGATAATACTCAGTCCTGCCTTGAGTGCAGGGGACTGGACTAGATGAACTCTCAAGGTCCTTTCCAGTTCTATGATTCTATGAAAAGCTTTGCTAAAGTCAAGATATCTCATGTCCACCATTTTCCCCATATCCACAGAGCCAGTTATCTCATCACAGAAGGCAATCAGGTTGGTCAGGAATGACTTGCCTGTGGTTAATTCATGTTAACTGTTCCTGATCACCTTCCTCTCCTCCAAGTGCTTCAAAATGGTTTCATGATTTTTCTAGGGACTGAGGTGAGGCTGACCAGTCTGTAGTTCCCTGGATTCTCCTTCTTTCCTTTTTTAAAGATGGGCACTATATTTGCCTTTTTCTAATCATCCGGGACCTCCCCCGATTGCCATGAGTTTTCAAAGATAATAGCCAATGGCTCTGCACTCACATCAGCCAACTACCTCAGCACCCTCTGATGCACTGTATCTGGCCCCATGGATTTGTGCATGTCCAGCTTTTCTAAATAGTCCTTAACCTGTTCTTTCACCATTGAGGGCTGCTCACCTCCTCCTCATACTGTGCTGCCCAGTGCAGCAGTCTGGGAGCTGACCTTGTCTGTGAAGACCGAGGAAAAAAAAGCATTGAGTACTTCAGCTTTTTTCACATCATTTCTTACTTGGTTTTCTCCTCCATTCAGTAAGGGTCCCACACTTTCCCTGACCTCCTTCTTGTTGCTAACATACTTGTAGAAACCCTTCTTGTTACCCTTCACATCCCTTGCTAGCTGTAACTCCAGTTGCGTTTTGGCCTTCCTGATTACACCCCTGCATGCCTGAGCAATATTTTTATACTCCTTCCTAGTCATCTGTCCAAGTTTCTACTGCTTGTAAGCTTCCTTTTTGTGTTTAAGCTCACCAAAGATTTCTCTGTTAAGCCAAGGTGGTTGCCTGCCATATTTGCTATTCTTTCTGCACATCGGGATGGTTTGTTCCTCCGCCCTCAATAAGCCTTCTTTAAAATACAGCCAGCTCTCCTGGACTCCTTTCCCCCTCATATTAACCTCCCAGAGGATCCTGCTCATCAGTTCCCTGAGGGAGTTAAACTCTACTTTTCTGAAGTCCAGGGTCCATATTCTGCTGCTTTCCTTTTGTCAGGATCCTGAACTCAACCATCTCATGATCACTGCTATTGATGCCATCCAAAGTAACTACTTTAAGAACTGTAAACTCCTGCCAGAATGATAAGCTAGGACAGGAGAGAACTTTCGGGGATAGAGAAGGCAGGAGGGGGGTCCAAGTTTCAGGCAGAACCTAACAATATTACAAGTAATATTCCATATAAGTTTCATGATTTTATATTTTTGAGAGAGATGAGAATATGCAAGACTTAGAAGGACTATAAAGCTCACCAGACTTGAGTCTCCCATAATTATCAGACAAGTGTCTAGTACTTCTCTGTCAAAGGATGGTGACTTTGACATAAGGCTTTCAGTACTGGGGGAAAAAATAAAGCAATGAAAAATGGAGGTTCTCAGGGCTTTACCACAGATGTATTCTGGGACTTTCTGAACATTTATCAGAAACATGGGGCAAAAGTTACCACCTACCCACCTCTCAGAATTGAGTAACCAACAACCTTTTATCTTGTGGACTGCTGCCCAATGTTCCTGCTGCAGTGCTGAATGTGCCCTAGCATTCCATTATTTTTATGAAGCTGATTCAAGCCAAGATGGTATCTCTTGGATAGCTATTCAGTTGGATTACAACTACATGGCCAAGATTCTGTATGGAATCTTCTCCCATCCCTTCACTTGCAGCCAAACTGTTCTGCCATGTCAAGGGAAGCAATGGGAAATGTGTCCAGAACTGATGTATGTTTCTTGAGAGACACAGGGAATGGACTTTTCCTGTTAAACACAAGGAGGTGATTGACCTTTAATGTGCCCTAGCCAAAGGAGAGAGCCTGATTCTCCAGGGACTTAGTTTATCACAGAACTCTGCATATAAAACAGCTCCTACTCTACAACATGTCACTGGAGCATGAGTAGTAAATACCACACTGGCATTTCAACTTGTTCCTGGTGAGGTGGGGACTTCCATGATTCACGGTCCTGTGCTGCAGCAAATTTGGTAGTGTTTTCTGAACCAGATCTGTTTTCCAATTTCTAGAAAAGTTACTAGAACCATGTCAGGTACAACAAAGGACTGGACATGTATGGGCTAATGTAACCATGCTAAACTTAAAGCTAGAAGAAAATGCATATTACATATCTATGATGCAAATGTAACCCACACATCTCCTGGGTGTGGTGTTCTGTCCCTTCTAGTGGGACCAAGACCACTTAGAGATTAATGAGTCCGTTCTACAGCCTTAGCTAATAGCCAGTTGACTTTTAGCTCATGTAGTAGAGGCTCATTCACTAAGCTCTAGAGACCCCAGGTTCAATCCCGCCCGCCCGCCCGCCCGATGACCGGGATCTGTCAGTGTCACACACTGTTGAATCTGTGAAATCTTAGAGCCTGATACTCCAGCCACAGGATACAAACAGCTTCCTCTGTATTCAGCAGGAATGACTCGTATACCCCAGCAGGAGAATTCAGCTCCTAGAATGTAATTGCTTTCCAGACACTGTATTGACTTAACAGCAATCTACAGCACATAGTTAGTGCAAATATATTTAAGATCAATGCAATAGGTCTGTCAATAATCAAACAAGATAAAAGTGTTAGGCATAAACCTATAACTATCTTTATTGCTAAGTTAAATAACCATGAAATACACCTCTCTTATACAGTATGCCATAATTTCCAGAGTCAATTTTGCCTGTAAGTACAGCAGGGTCCATTATGATATTGAATTAAAGTAATTTCTTATTGTTGTAAAGTTGCTTTATTCTCTCTCCAATGTCTTTCCGTAGAGTGCTACCCTTCCCAACTTTCATAGAATTTCTGCTATTCCTTAATATTTTCCATAGTCTCCCAAATCTGTGAAATGGCCATAAAAAGAGAAGAAATATACTACCTAGAAATGTTTTGGTCTTAAAATTTTTTACCTTAAAGTACTGATAGCTTCCTAAAGTCCTAAATAAAAGAACTACTTAATAGTCACTGTGTTTCACATTATGTGAATAGGGTTTTTTTTTTAAAGAAAAATAATCAATGCCAGTAAAAACTTAATATAAAATTTAGTTGGACATAACAAAATGAGTCTGTGTGTAAATAATTTTGTCAAAAGGCTCAACCTAGATAGACGAGCTTTTATATCCCCAAACATTGAAGGGGATGAGCATCTGAAGTGCCTTTAATAACATTGAGTGAAGTCATTTATTTTATTATACACTTATATTAAGTTAATAGCTATCCTCACAAAATCCAAAGAAACGCGCATTTAAAATATATGCATTTCTACATCTAATAACTAATATTGCCCATCTGGCAAAGATACACTTAAATCCACATTACACAGAAAAAAGCCAAAGTACTTACCATATGTCTCAATAACTTTAAGGTAAAAATATACTTGAAACAAGATGTTTGGGAACAGATGTACAATATACATTTGCCCAAGAAGTTCATCTGTTAACCATTGTACTGGCACCATTCATTTCTGTTCTGCAAGCCCAAGCTAACTCAGGGTTATAAAGTTTTCATCCTTCAGAAATACCAGCTTTCTTTTTAGAAAGGAAAAAAAGAGAGATGGAGAGAAAGAGACGAAAAAGACAGACAAAGAGACAAAGGATCAAATCTCTTCAAAGGTGAATCCAGGTCTCTGACACCTAGCTATAAAGTAAACTATTGCATCAGAACACCTTGGTTTTAATGGCTTTATTTTTACATGCAAATAGATGTATCCAGCTAACACATTATTTCTATGTGGACAATGCTACATTTCATCTCAGCAGGAACTCTGCCTTGTTTGTTTATCTTGGTGATCTTTAAACAGTGCAGTAGTTTCATAATTCAAGTCACCCTTCCTGTACAATTGGAGCTGTGAAAAATATTCACCACCATACCAGAAACCAGACTGCCAGAAACCAGAAAATGCCCTTTCCCCTGTTGAGGCTCCCTCACTGATGGTGAAAGAGAAAAGCTGGAGTTTCCCTAGTTACTGCTCGAGCCTCAAAGTCTTTTGCATGGACGTTGTGGTCCAGATCACCAACAGTTTCACAATCCAGCATACCTAAATAGGAAGGATGTAACCTGAGGCCTGTTAGAGTGAGTGGGGGCTACTGAAGAAGGGAAGGAGAAAAATGAATCTAAAAAACCAGTGATCTTCCTTGGTGTTTCATGCTCATATTCAAGAAAAGCTAAAGGAATTTTGAATATACTTAGATTCTTTTTAGCCCAATGGCCATGGGTTTCACAGAGCTCTAAGCAGGATGCTATAACTTGTGCTGTCTGGTAACAGCTTGCAGGAAGTGCTCCATCAGCCAGAATATCTGGAGCACATTGCACTCCTATCCTGCCCCCTCCTGCCACTGAAATGCCCCCTCTGTGGAATACTGCTGCTGCATGAAGGCAGCTTTAGATCCTTTAGATCCTTTTATGCACAGGAGCCGTGCAAAGGAACTTATGGGAAGCCAAGGATCTCGACATTGCCAATTCTTGCAATTTTACTGAGATTCTTGTAATATTTGGTGTTTTTATTAAAGCCTCAGCACCAGGAATCATGTTATTATGTGAGCATCTCAGCCTTCATTTAACAAAAACAAAAAGGTGTATGTTTTAGCTCTCATGACTAACGAAAGTATGTAAAAAACAGCTAAAAAAACCAGAGGGCAGAGAGATCCTCACATTTATTATTCTTTAACTTCTAATGATTTTTAAGACAATCTCATCATTTGGGCCCGGCCTGACTCATGACTTTTGAATGATTGGGGTTGGCAGTACTGGAATATAACCCAATGCCTAAACTACTCTTTTACTAATTATATACCTGTGCTCAGATGCAATCATCAGACTGACTTTATCACCTTTTATCAAGCTGATGTGAAGAAAAAAAGGCACATGATCCATATTTTTATGGCCGACCCGGAACAACGCTTCCTCAGCTCTCGTCCACTCATGCCCCTTCTCTACCTACACTACATTGATGACATCTTCATCATCTGGACCCATGGGAAGGAGACTCTGGAAAAATTCCACCATGATTTCAACAGCTTCCACCCCACCATCAACCTCAGCCTGGACCAATCTACACGGGAGGTCCACTTCCTGGACACCACAGTGCAAATAAGTCATGGTCACATTAACACCACCCTATACCAAAAACCTACCGACCGCTATGCCTACCTTCATGCCTCCAGCTTCCATCCTGGGCACACCACACGATCCATTGTCTACAGCCAAGCACTGAGGTACAACCGCATCTGCTCTAACCCTCAGACAGAGACAAACATCTACAAAATCTCCACCAAGCATTCTCAAAACTACAATACCCACACAAGGAAATAAAGAAACAGATCAACAGAGCCAGACGTGCACCCAGAAGCCTCCTACTGCAAGACAAACCCAAGGAAGAAACCAATAGGACTCCACTGGCCATCACATACAGTCCCTAGCTAAAACCCCTCCAATGCATCATCAAGGATTTACAACCCATCCTGGACAATGATCCCACACTTTCACAGGCCTTGGGTGGCAGACCAGTCCTCACCCACAGACAACCTGCCAACCTGAAGCATATTCTCACCAGTAACTGCACACCGCACCATAGGAACTCTAGCTCAGGAACCAATCCATGCAACAAACCTCGATGCCAACTCTGCCCACATATCTACACCAGCGACACCATCACAGGACCTAACCAGATCAGCCACACCATCACCGGTTCATTCACCTGCGCGTCCACCAATGTAATATACGCCATCATATGCCAGCAATGCCCCTCTGCTATGTACATCGGCCAAACTGGACATTCGCTACGGAAAAGGATAAATGGACACAAATCAGATATTAGGAATGGCAATATACAAAAACCTGTAGGAGAACACTTCAACCTCCCTGGCCACACTATAGCAGATCTTAAGGTGGCCAACCTGCAGCAAAAAAACTTCAGGACCAGACTTCAAAGAGAAACTGCTGAGCTTCAGTTCATCTGCAAATTTGACACCATCAGCTCAGGATTAAACAAAGACTGTGAATGGCTTACCAACTACAAAAGCAGTTTCTCCTCCCTTGGTTTTCACACCTCAACTGCTAGAACAGGGCCTCATCCTCCCTGATTGAACTAATCTAGTTATCTCTAGCTTGCTTGCATACATATACCTGCCCCTGGAAATTTCCACTGCATGCGTCTGACGAAGTGGGTATTCACCCACGAAAGCTCATGCTCCAAAACGTCTGTTAGTCTATAAGGTGCCACAGGATTCTTTGCTAATAAAAGTAAAGTTGTAAGAATCAATGCAGAGAATGAGGGAAGCATATCTAGGGTGACCAGACATCCTGATAAAATCGGGACTGCCCAGACTGATGTTTGGTCGGGATGCAATTTGTCCCGATAGTAAGCACTTCAAGTTTTTTTTTGCTCCACCGGCAGGACTCAGTTTTTTGGGGTTTTTTTGCTCTGCCAGTGGGACTCCCCCCACCCTCCCACAACTGTCCTGATATTTTCTTCATCCCATCTGGTCACCCTAAGCATATCAGAACAAATGAAGTTATCATTTAATAGTGAAGGCAATTTGACAGGCCAATATTCATTTATTTCTACTGTAACAGAGCTAAAGGGTATAATAACTGTTTGCAGGATTGGGATTTGTGTCTATTAATATGGTTGACTGTAATACACAGAAGGGTACAGGAGGGCTTGTTTTTTTTTTGAGTGATTGTACTCAGAGTATAGGAAAGCAGCAGGAAGAGGGCACTTGAAGTACACTGACATAATGCTTAATAAATGTTTACTTTGAAGAGTTTCCTTTATGTTTGCATTCATACACACACATATTCCTAGGATTAGTTCATTTGCATATTGCAGAGGATTCATAATGAAGTAAAACATCGATAAAAAGCAAAACATATTAGGATAAAATATTACTTTAAAGTCATAATTTGTCATGCATCTTGCTTAACTATATACTTAGTAATTAAGAGATTGATGCATCAGTCCTTAATCAGGCAAAATTTCCATTCTGTCATCAATAAGAGTTTTTTCTAAGTAAAGACTAGAGGATCATGTCTTAATTCTAACATCAACCAGCACATTTCTTTGGTGAAGGATAAATAGGGCATTTTACTGTTACCGATGTTAGTTACTGTAACACTTATTTTTAAAAGGAAGAAATATAGTGCTTTACCTTCACTGCCCTTTTGGGTGTTTCGGCCATGACAGGAGGGAGTATGCCTTTGTAGAAACCAAACAATCTATTGGAGAAACAAAAAAATGATTTTTTTTTACACATGTATGAAACAGCATTAGCCAACAGGGAGTTCTATTTTCATTTCAGAATAAAGCAACTAATCTCAGAGCATTCCCAATTATTCAGAAGAACCCTCACTGTGAATAGTGAAGCTCTGTTTTCTTATTATGTAACTAACATGCTACCATTTCCACTATACAAACAGAAGCAACCAGAAGCAGCAATGGGTAAACAAAAATGCAATCCACACAACCTGTACAGATTAGAAACCTGTTTAAAAGAAAAGAAGAAACTTCTTGATAATGAAGAACAATCACTTCAGTTTAATCATTCTTTCTGAACTTCTTAGCTACCCCTTCTTTCCACAGTAATGATGAAACTAGAAAAGTTAGGGCCAAAATGTGGATATGAGGTGCAAAAAGCATATTCAGAAAGTTGCACACAAAAAACTGCAGGCATCTGTTCAGAGGCTGGATTAAGACCCCTTTTAAAATCTGGTTCTAAATGTTCATTGAAATGTATGAAGGATGTTTTATTTGACAACTTAATTTTAAGGATAAAATTTGCATCTACTTCAAAACAGCATAACCAAGTTGCCTAGTCATATAGAATTGACTGAATGCAAGTTTTTCATCTTGAACATTCGTTTGGATGATATAATGTAACTCTCTTAATGTGGATCTTTGTCCCTACCTAGTGGCTTAATTGTACAGCTAGGTTTGGGACTTAGTCCCAGTTTAAGTGATAGAGATTGCTGGGTTTTGCCCCCAATTTAGCAAGGCACTTATACACATTCATAATTTAAAGCATGTTGTTAGTCCCATTGCTTTCCCTGGTACTATTCACATGCTTGAAATTAAGCACATGCTTAAGTACCTTGCTGAATTTTGTCCTTCATGCTAAAGCCAGGTTCAAACCTCATTGTAAGCCCAAGTGAGCTCTGTTACAACTACATATACCCACATAAATACTGTTATTCTTACTCGTTTTAATACATGAGTTTTCAGTTTATACTACAATATTTGAAATATGTTTATAATTAAAATTCATTCACCAGCACAGACTTTATGGTTTTCCAGTGCAGTGTGAAGATACAGCACTAAAGGAGAGAGAGTGCTCCACAGATCCATTCCCAGATCTGCCTCCACCATAGAGAAGGGAGGAGTGCCATCTATGCCTAGGCCCTCTTTGTTAAGAACTGTGTAATCAGGTAGCCATTTGCAATGGACAACAACAACTTTATTGGTCTTAAAAACTTATGAACAATGTTACATATTCTTACATGCCAGTAGATGGTGCTCCTTCTATGAACTAGTTTCCTATTATCACATATCTACAGTTATACCTTTTTATACATAAATCCCATCACACTCCCCTGCTCTTTGTAGGCCTAGGGATAATCGTGTGGGGAATTTGAGCGAGGAGGACATTGAAGTAGAGTTGAAGGGAAATGCATTTGTCCCCTTAGCAATGGTAAAAAATTTCACAGGAAAACAAAACTTTTCCCAACTGAGGATGCTCCATTGGAGCTGCAGTGCCCAGGATCCAGTGGAAGCTGCAGGGCACCCACATCTGATTCCTACAGCTCTCAAGGGACGTACAGCCAGATTCCAGCTTGTTTCTTCCATAAGGGTAAATCTCACTGTGACAGAATAAAATGCCAGAGGAAAGCATTAAGAGCTACCTGCCACTCACATGACCCACAAGGGGATATAAGGAAAAAGGTACAATTTCCATCTGGAGGGAAAAACCTTTGGGGACTGGAGTCTGCACTGGTCATGCGAATTGCTTTGTTTTTGGGTTACTCATGAATCTTCTTGTGTTTGAACAATAAATTGTTCTCTGAGGCAAGGGCCTGAAATGAACTCAGGAGCAGCATTGGGTTTTTCCTAGCCTGGTGCAATAGCCCATCAGTTTACACTCTCCACTTTGATAAAAAAAAAATCTGGAAGAAATGCTGCGAGAGGAAGGGATTAGTTACCTTCCACCCTGCTTCCCTCTTCTGGGAGGGCATGGTCTGGTACAAGGTCAGGAAAACAATGTTCTGCTATGAAACAAGCAATTTTATGTAGAGCTCAGCTGTGTTGAGTTCTGTACTAACAGAGGAAGAGACCATTCCTGTCCCATAATGTTTACCATTTAAAGACATGTGAATAGATTAAGGGTTGGGGATGGCTATAAAGTATCCAAGTAAATGAACGTGGTAAGGACTGACACAATTTTTTTTACTTATATATTGTGGAGTAGAAACATAATGAGAGTGAATGGCAGGAGTGGTGGAGTTAGTGAGATTAAGGAAAGAAGAGAAGGAGGAACTGAAAGAGAGAGAATCACATCTCAACCCTTGCTGGGCTATAGTCACCTGGAAGGGTTTTGCATAATATATAGTCAGTCTTAGAAACGCGTGTGCCTGAGAAGAGGGTAAAGAAATAGGACACATTTTCAATGCAGTGCTTTATAAGCAATACACTTAAAAGATATAGTTATGTAAAACCTTTGTAGAGGCAACTATCTATCTAGTCATATAAATTTAAGGCACTAGTGTGATGATCATGGAAATGTGGGGTATTTCTAAGGCCAGCAAAACCCTATATATACATTTGGATGCTAGGATTTTCTTTTTTATCCCTTTTCTTCTTTTGGTTGATCAACAACACTGTATCAGACCACTTACACATGATGTGTGACATTCTTCAAAGTCACCTATTGAATAGCGACATGAACCATTATCATTATAGTATCATTTAGGTCTTGTCTACACTACATAGTTTTGTTAGCAAAAGGCAGCTTTTGCTAACAAAACAATGGAGGTGTATGCAGCTACAAAGCTACTTTTACAAACTCTGCTGTTTTGCTGACAAAATAAAGCCACCTCGACAAGAGGCATAGAGCTTTTTGCAGCAAAGTTAAAGTAACAAAGCGCCAGTGTAGATGCTGCCATTAGTTATGTTGATGTAGCTAGCCTCCTCTAGTATCCCACAATGCCTGCTGTGACCGCTGTGCTCACTCTTTTGAACTCAGCTGCGCTCCTCTCTTTTCAGAGCTCTGGGAAGTTCTGACAGATGAGCATGCTGATCAGCTCTAGCAGCAAAGAGCAAATCATTAACATGGAATCCTCCTGCGCTCCCCTGCACTAGGAACACAGCAGCAGGCAGGCTGCTGCTGTGTGGGAGAGTGAGGGTGTGATAGCTGTACTGTGCAGAGCCAGGGAGGGAGGCGGGGGCTGATGTGGTGAGGCTGTCCCCCTCCCCATGTCTCAGGATTGGTTGCTCAGGTTTCTATTTGAACTTAAAGAGACAGCATGCCAACACACTCTCCCTCAACACATACAGTTCCCCAACACGCACTTTGCCTCTCTCACATAGACACTCCCCCTCCACACAATCTCACACACACTTCCCCTCCCACACTTCTGTCTCTATCTCTCCCCACCACACATACACACTCCCTGTCACACACTCTCTCCCCCGCCCTTCAGTTGAAAAGCAGCTGCCAATTTAGTAGGATGCCCATGAAATGATCCATTGAGAAACCTGCATCATGTGACATTGTACTTGCCCCATGAGGCATTGCAAACCCTTCCCAAAGCATCTTGCAGCCAGTTGGACAGGGGGATAGCTACCCACAGTGCACTGCTCTCTGTGTCAATGCAAGAGCTGCTAGTGTGGACGCACACTGTCGATACAAGGAGCGTACCTCGACAACAGCAGTTTAATTAAAGTGTCATAACTTTTGTTGACAAAACTCTGTAATGTAGACAAGGCCTTAGATGCAGTCCTTCATCAGAAAACTGGTATTCAGAAAAATTACAGAGCAGCAGCAACAATCATTGCAACATGTAGTAAAAGAGAGAGGAAGTGACATAAGATCCCAAATTTGGGAAAATTGGAAAGAATTAACAAGTAAATGTCTAACAGAAACATGACTACAGTGTTTTATTTTGTTTCAGCATTAAGGATCTAAATGAACATCACCATTCAATTGTATTCTGGGCAACAGCCCAAACTCATCTTTGGAATAGTTGATTTTGAAACATTACAGTCAATCATATCTTCTCAATTTGTTCTTCTTTCAGGCTTAAGGCATCCTTCTGGTTTCCATTTCTTGTTTGGAAGTCTTGAGTCATCTATCCTGGCAACATGACCAACCCAAATCAGTTATTTTCTCCAAATTATATTGAAATAGGGATCTTGCTTCATTTGTTGTTTTCTTCCCATCTTTCACATAATTTTCCTTTTAAGGATCTAATACAAAGCTGATTGAAGGCATGCATGCAATAGTCTCTTTCTTCTGTTGCTGTCAGATCCAAGTCTTTTACCCACATAGTTCCATAATTGAAACAACAATACAAAATACCTTTAGGGTTCTATTCTGCCTTCACTTACACTGCAACAATCTCAGAACGTAAATGAAAGAGCTGGATTTCATGGCTCTGTCATTTAAGGTCGGCGGCATCTGCAGCATGAATTCACAGAATCTCAGGCATCTTAAAGAGAGAGTCATTGAGGTGGGATGCAGACCTTCAAGAAAGGAGGGAATCATTTCCAAATGTGGTGAAAGTTGCCTGAGTCTTTGCTAGGAAACAAAGTGTGTTCTTATCTTGAGTTAGTTAAAGCATTGTACATTTACAACGAACACAAGGTAAAATTCTACTGATGACAAGGTAGCTGTATTTTTAACATGTGTTAGCAAATTGAGGTAAGTTCTAGAGGTTCTCCTCCCCCCCACCCCAATCTCTACATCCACTTGCAAACATGTATGAAAAATACATGTTATATGTTACCACATTAGCATCCTATGAGAGCAAGTTACAGAAATTATCCTACTGAAACCCTTTGAATAGAGGCATATCAGTTAAAGCTTTGATTGACACATGGAGCCTAGAGGTAGTTCCCTTAGTTCTACCTTGTAATTCCACAATCAAGACATCCACAATTTTAGACACCTGTCAACAACATGACAAGTCATATTTTTCTTTCTTATGTACTTTCAGTTACATTGCATTTATTTGCCTTTAAGATATCATTTAGTTTACTATACCAGTACTCTCAACCTTTCCAGACTACAATACCCCTTTCAGGAGCCTGATTTGTCTTGTGTACTACCAAGTTTTACCTCACTTAAAAACTACCTGCTTATGAAATCAGACACAAAAATACAAAAGTGTCACAGCACACTATTCCTGCAAAATGGCTGACTTTCTCATTTTTACCATATAATTCTAAAATTAATCAATTAGAATATTAATATTGTACCTGTGCTGCTCCACTGCATATTATTCATAAAATGTTGTTAGAGTATGAATATGGCATAGCTAAGATATATTTTATGCAAGATGGGCCATGTGAGGTATCATTGGAAAGGTTATGATTTGCTGAATGTGGTAATCCAATTTGTATGCATGTATCCGTTCTGTATCTGGAGTTAGGAATATTGACTATGTAACAATTACAACTGTATATGTACTTGGGGAACCCCCACCAGACAGTAGGCAATCAGCCTAAATGGGTCATTAGGAAAGACAATGGAATGGGTCTTTGAAGATGCTCCCATATTCCTGGAGTTCCTTCCTGTGGACATAACAAATAAATCTTGTCTCATGGTTGCTTTGACACTGCAAGGTCATGTGATCGTGTCACTTGATACAGGACACCATCTTGAGCTGGTACTTTTCCACTGAAGGGGGATGGGAATCAAACTGGGAAACAAAAGGCTCTTGCCACATGTATATCCTATTTAGATCTGGGAAGGGAGTCAATCAAGGTGGCCATCTCTTCTCCACTGCCTTCCTGCCCAAGAAGGAAGACTGCTGAAAGCACCTGAAGAAACAAAGGAACTAAGCTGGGGAAAGGTAAGGGCTGAGTCTAGGCTAAGCCAGGGGTCTAGCCTGTGAAGAGAAATAAGTGGATTCTAAGCTGCAGAAACTCTGCAACCTGCCTGAAACAACATTTAGGGTGAGAAATTGCTATTAGTAACCCGTTTCTTTAGTGAATTAAGTTTAGGTTGTGTATTCTGTTATATTTGCTCCATAATCCGCTTTGTTCTGTTTGCTATCCCTTATAATCACTTAAAATTTACCTTTTGTAGTTAATAAACTTGTTTTTGTTTATTCCAAAACCTAGTCTGTGCAATTCATAACTGGAGGGGGGGGGGAAGCTGTGCATATCTCCCTCCACATTGAGGGAGGGGGGCGATTTTTATGAGCTTGCACGGTACAGATCTCTCTATATAGCTGAATCCTCCCACACAGAATTGATTTCAGTCTGCGTCTGCAGCTGGGTGTGGCTTTACCCATGTGTGTGCCAGAGAAGCTTGAGGGCCTAGCACAGCAAAAAACTCGAGGAGGAAGCCCAAGCTGGTGGAACGGGCAGGGTCAGTGGGACCCCAGCATATCAGGTGGCATCCTGGATGGGGGGGTGGTCCAACACATCACAGTACTTACACTTCAGGGTATAGTACATAGAGCAGTATAAACAAATCATTGGCTGTATGACATTTTAATTTGTACTGACTTCACTAGTGCTTTTTACGTAGCCTGTTGTAAAACTAGGCAAATATCTTGACGAGCTGATGTACCCCCTGGAAGATCTCTGCGCACCCCCAGGGGTACATGTACCCCTGGTTGAGAACCACTGTACTATACAAGCTTTTATGCCGCCAAAGCAGTATCAGTTTCAGGATAGAAGATTAAAAACAAAATCCACAACATATTTATAAAGGAATGATATGTGTTAACACAATCCTAATCTTAATACTGTGAACACAGTGCTATAAAGAATCTTACAAAAAAGAACGGAATTTATTTGTGTGACTTCTTTTTCATTCCAGAATTACAGTTCAGAAGTATGTAGAATATAGGAGGTGCCTGAAAGCCCATTTCCTGGACAGCTGGCCTAATATTTGTAGTAGTATTGATGTTGTGTTATATGTCCACCACAACACAAATGTCCATGATATAAGAAGTAGCGGAATCAGTGGAAGAAGTCAAAGAGAAAGAAATAGGGACAATGTACAGTATGAAATAAGCAATCAAAGAAGGAGAGAATATCAATGAAATGTATTCTTAAAGCACTTCAGAAAAATACAGAACATTGGAGGAAGTGGCTCAGAACCACTGGATTGGCCAGTAAACAGATTACTAATCAACATCAATCTCTTTAATTCATTCAGAATGAATCTCATCATTATATTTACTGCATGTATGTCAGATTATGAAGTTGTTGAGAGCCATCATCCACATGACTTTTTTTTTAATTCTTGAAGAGAAATAAGTCCCTTCTCCCTGAATTTTAATCACCTCGCAATATCTAACTTCAGACCCTTGTAATTTTTGGCTTTCTACACCGTACACTGAATTTAAAAGAGCTAGAGGACTCACCCATAAATAAACCCCCAACAATATGGAAAGATGAGAAACTTGTCCCTTCCTCTCTTTTATCTAGTACAGCAGAAAGTGAGAATGGAAAAAGGAGATCTATATTAAAATCTGGGCAATGCTCATATTAAGTCAATTCTTCTCACACCATATATTACTTTCATATGTTTTCCCTGTTTTGCCATACTTGAGTGCTTATAAAAAAAATCCAGTGGAGAAAAAGTCTCATGATAGCTACTCTGTACCTCACAACACACCCAAGACATTCACTAGTGCTCAAAATGCAGATCCTATTCTGGCTTTTTGTTTCTAGGTTACTTATATTTTTTGCTTAAAACTTAACTAAGCAATACAGTAGCATACATTGTTAAAGTAGAAGCTTCCATGTATTTTAAATATATTCTATATTCAAAAAATATTTGTAAATACGTGCTTTAAAAAAAGTTAAGTTTGAAAGTGTGATGAAGTTAAATTAATGACTATCACAAAGCAGATGATTTTTCTAATAAATAGGTCAGTCTGCCATGGAACTGAAAGCCATGACCTTCCATGACTGCTGAGACTTGGCAAGGCTAGAGGCCAGATCTTCAGCTGGCATAAATCAGCATAGTTCCATTTCCTTCAATAGAGCTACACTAATTTACACTAGCTGAGGATCTGGCCATAGGGCCTGGTGCAGCTCCCACTGAAATCAATGGTAATCTTTCCATTCATTTCACTAGGAGTTACGTTGAGTTTTTACAGATCTCCTGTCTGGATAAAAGCACTGACTAGGCTGTAGAATGGGCTGAAATGCCTCACTTCTTTTAATGTACAGAGTTATGTTCCCACAATAGACATTGCTCCAACTGCCCTTCTGTTTTCAGTAGGAACAAGTTATAGACATGCCAAAACAATTTTGCCTAAAGCTTCTAAAACAGAAAAATGCTTCTTCATTGTTCAGTTTGTCAAAACTGGCAGAATGTTTCATTTGTTCACTATGACTTTTAGCTGTTCAAACACTAGAAGAGAATTTAAATTAATTTCTTTCACCCTTTTGCTAACAGTACTGCCTTTTGAATAACAGGTACAACAGGAAACAATCACTGTTATAAAGCTGCACCACACCTAGATCTATTTAAGCCAAAGAATGTACAAAAATACTTTCATTATTACTTTTTGTTACCAAAGGAAATTTAGGTGCTAATGGTTACATTTATAGCTGTGTATCTATGTCTCTGACAGCAAAATAATTCAACATTGAGGGTAGCTGCAGATTTGTTTTTCGGAATGTTCAAAAGTTCTACAGTTATCTAAAAAAGATTTTTGTTTGTCACTTTCCATGAAAAATGATAGCAAATTAATTTACATTTTGAAGTATCAGACTGTCTTCATTGCAGTGTGACACATCATTGCAGTCTGAAATTTAGCATTATTTATGCATTTTAAGAAGCTGACAACATTTTGTCCCTCCTAATCTCTAATGCCATCTTCTATAAAAGGTAGTTCTTATTTGCACAATTTCCCTATTTGCATTAGCAGCGCCAACTGTTCTAACCAATAGTGAGATAATAAAAATACAACATTAAGTTGTTTTAAATCATTAGAAAAGTGTGGATCAGGAAGGAAAACTGTGATTGCAAGTTAACTCTAATCTTCATTGGAATAACTCACATTCTTCAGTATCCACATGTGTACTCACTAGGGAGTTCTCTGGCTACATGTGTTCTTTCCCATCTGCCTGCTAAATCAAAGATCTAAAAGGCACTCAGAGTCATTATATGGATCTGTGACACTCCCAGGAGGATACTGGTTCCATAATGCAGTGAATAATTTACCATGAGCTATAAAGCTGGATTTTCAGACATCAGCCTCCATTTTTGTGGGCACAGCTTTGCACCTGCAATTAGTTATGCCTATAATTTAAGTTATTTAGATGTCTTCAATTTGCAGGTGCAATCATTGGCATAGATGTCTAAATAATCTCAACCGCAGGTGCAAAATTGTGCCTGCAGTTATTTTCACTTTCAGATACACTGACCTGCCTGAGTTCAGAATTAAAATTGGACACTTAGTATTTGCATCTATAACAAAAATTATCCTGCTTCAGTATTTTTTATGTTAGGTCAAGAAAACTGTACTTATTTCCTTCACTTTTAAATTGCAAAAGAAAGAAGTGCCTTTTGGTATGAGCAAACTAAATATGCATAGGATAATTAATTTGGTGCCATCTTTTCAAAGTTTGTACTTTTGGGTACTGTTTTCTCTTAATTTTTGTGCGGCATCTCTAGCAGTAAATGATGAAAGATTCACGAGGGCAGTACTACTTCAAAATCAACATGTGTGTTCCATAGAGGGTGACATGGTCATATATGTTTAGGGATTACAGTATTGTAGGCTGTGTAGTAGTATGTAGCCAATAGAGGGCAACATGATCACGCACACACATGTACACGCACACTTGAATTTTCAACTACCAGAGGGCTGTGGTACACAGGGATATTGTGGGTGCAAAGCCTGTTACTACACAGATGAGTAAGGAAACCCACAGTAATGGAAAATGTATATCTAAAATGTGCGATGGATATTTGTGGCATCTGCTGTGCATGTCAACGAAATCAGACTCTGCTATGAGTCTTTGATCACCATATTAAAAATATAAATGTGTCTTAGATGGTGCTGTTCTTCATAAGGAAAATGATTAATGTATTTTCAGATCCGAAAAATTACTAGGGCGAGTGTTGTGTGCCCTGAGGAAAGAACATAATTTTGAATGAACAAAAAGTTCTTACAATGTAGTCCCAGATCTAGGGCTAGAATCACACTATGTAATAATGGTATGATATATCGAAGCACTGGTACAAGACTGAACTTAAATTTCTGACCCTACTCACCAGCCAGAGCAGATTTAGATGACACAGCAATAATAAAAGCCTTGTGCCTTCTCTACATTAGTGTCTGCCATCTGGTGGGGTGGGAGAGGAAAAACTGGGCTAGAGGTGCCTCTGAAAAATAGATGTCCTATGATGTTTCTTATATAATCTATGACTAAGCCCATCCTTGGCCTGCAATTAATTCGGTGTTTACCAAAGAATATCAACTGAAGTTCTCTGTCAAGCTGTTAGAAGAGGAACTTAACCATATCATATTTGCAATGCAAAATAGACTACTAAACTATATTTGTTACTCTAGATATTAGCTGAGCATTGAGTATATAACTCTGCATTACAGGTCAGCAAATGCCCTCTGCAGCCAGATTTACCAGCTGAGATGCAAGTTTGTGAAAGGAAAAAATCTGTAGAAGTTTGGTAGCCCTAATTAAAAGATCTACTGATATTTTTGATTTAAGCCTCCCCTCCCCAACATAGTCCCTTCAATTGTAAAGTACAGAGCTTCCCTTTGCATGTTTTTTTCAGAAAGTAATGCAGTTTGTATCTCAGTGGTGACACATCATACCATGTGATGTGGCAGTCCTTAATGAATTCTTTATTTAAAAAAACAAAACAAAACCCTGCAATGTTTTCTTTGAGTTGCAAACCTGCCTTGGCAGGTCTAACTTGAACATCCCTTTTGAAATATTTTCTTTTCTTCCTGCATATACTTTTTTGATCAGGTGTCCTTTCAAACTCAACCTCTTTTGTGGAAAAGAAATGTTGCCACCTCAGCATGCAATAAAATAACTTAAATTAATCTTAAATGAGCATAGAGTACTTTACTCAACAAACAACAACTGAAAATGTTTCACTTAGCAAACTGTGCAAACTCATGACAAGGTCTTCTGATATGTACATCATGTATTTTTTCACTTCTTCCCTTTATATTTTAATATCTAAATTGATAACACTTTAAAAAGCAAGAATATTTCAAACTCAAGTCTATTTGAGTTATATCTGTTTTTTTCTGTGTGTGTGACGGGACAGTTTATCTGTTCCTTAGTATCAGTTATCCTGACATTTCAAAAACATCTGACTAAACTTGTTTAATAATCAACTCTGTGCATTTATAGCAAAGCTAGGTTAGCAGCAGATTGTCTCTCTAAACAGCCTATGAAATGATCTCTCAGACTGCAAGTGTTACTGCTGTTAGTAACCACAATGCTGTTTCCTTGTTTGGCATCATCACAGACCATTACAAAGCCAATATGAATAGTATTTCACGAGGCATGACTAAATGATTACCTGTTATTTTACAATGTTGATTTAGAGACAAGCAAAAAGTTTCTCCACCAACAGTAAAATCAGAGACACTGCAAGAACACTTTTGCATCATTTTGCCAAAGTATCAAGCAGCTATAGCTGCAATTTCCTTGCAAGCCCAGGCCTTTCAAAACTTGTGGAGTGAAAAACAAACACAGGCTCTTCATAGCTTTGGTGTATGGCAAGGGTGTGTCCATAGTTCAAAATGCCATGTTTTCTACCATATTTAAAACTGATCTTGAAAGACAAGGTTACAAGCAACTTGAGGGCTGCACACTAGGGGTTCCCACTGGACCTTCCCAAGGAAACATGTGAAACATTCTCAGTGAAAAGAACAGGAGTACTTGTGGCACCTTAGAGAGTAACACATTTATTTCAGCATGAGCTTTTGTGAGCTACAGCTCACTTCTTCCGATGCACAGAATGGAACACAGACAGGAGATATTTATACATACAGAGAACATGAAAAGGTGGAAGTTTGCATACCAACAGGAAGAGTCTAATCAATTGAGATGAGCTATCATCAGCAGGAGAAAAAAAACTTTTGAAGTGATAATTAAGATGACCCATAGAAGGTGTGAGGAGAACTTAACATAGGGAAATAGATTCAATAGATTCTCAGTGAAACACACCATGAAAGACTCATTTAAGTGATGTGTTTTGTTATGAGTTTGAAACAGCTCCTATCTGTTGAAAGGCTGGCAAATGTTTGTGAGCCTTCAGAACACCTGTGCATAGTTTCAGAAGAATCTAGATCACTTTTGATTTTATATTGAAACCATGTGAAATTGGCAGTTTCATATGGTTTGGAGACAAAACCAGATGAAATTCAACAGTTCTGAGAGAGTTTCACACTGTGTTTTGGGTTCAGGAAACTCAGAAGATGGTGTGAACTCACATGGACTGAAACTGAACTAAATACTCATCCACTTGTCTAGCTGATGACTGGCATGACAGGAAGTATAGTTCTTGGGCAGCAATACTTCTTACTTCTTCATATATGAAAAATCAATAGCTGAGACTCTTACAGCGTGATTCACTACCCACTAACATCAATGAGAGCCTTTCTCTTTACTTCAGTGGGTTTCAGATGAGCCCTTTAGAGAGAAATTCAAACTTTTAGTGGAACCTTGAAATGAGTTTTAGGGAAAGTTTAAAACCCCCTTCCTTTTTCTGGCCACATGCTCTCTTTAGCAGCATAGGTTCCACTAGGTTGTCCAAGTTCCTTCCAGTTGTTTTTATATCTGATTATTTCTTCTTATTTTTGTTCAGCTTCTCAAGAAAGATTGTAACCCCCAACTCTAGGTAAATAAAAAGTCCAAAAATAGAAACAGGGGCTTTTCTGATGCCCATAGTTACCCAGATACACAACATAAAGCAGATAGGCTAGTGCAATCAAGCACTAAGCAAAGTGTACCACATACATCAGTGAAGAGTAAAGTGTAATCAGGGTTTAAACTAGAGCAGTGTTTCCCAAACTTGGGATGCCGCTTGTGTAGGGAAAGGCCCTGGCGGCCCGGGCCAGTTTGTTTACCTGCCGCATCCGCAGGTCCAGCCGATCGTGGCTCCCACTGGCCACAGTTCGCTGCTCCAGGCCAATGGGGGCTGCGGGAAGCAGCACGGGCCGAGGGATGTGCTGGCCACCGCTTCCAGCAGCTCCCACTGGAGCAGTGAACTGTGGCCAGTGGGAGCCGCGAGACCTGTGGATGCGGCAGGTAAACAAACCAGCCCGGCCTGTCAGGAGCTTTCCCTACACAAGCGGCATCCCAAGTTTGGGAAACACTGGACTAGGGCATAAAATAGAAATATACTTTGTTTGTTAAAGTGAAATTCTGGTCATGAATATGTAAAACTTAGACATGATAACGTAAAAAGCCGTATGCAACCAATGGAGAGCAGAATGGGAAATATGATTCTTTCCATGGTCAGTGGGGTTACTCCTGCAGTTGGAGCTCTGAGAGACCACAAAATATAAAGCAGTGTTCACACTATAATGAATATATGTGCTTCATACAACAGACACACGTATTCTCCACACAGAGAGAGAATGTAGTAACTTGCGGAACCCCAGCACTTCAACTGGAGTTCTCCACTGTTTGAACTGAAGGAGAACTCCATTACCTGATAGTAACAGCAGTTCCTTTGCTCTCTCTGTGGGCAAACCACTAGAAGGCAACACCACAAATGTGCACACAAAGCCAGCAAATTATTCTATTCTGAAACCCATATTGAGAGGAAGTTGGGAAAAAAAATACAACCCTCACTGTAAGTTTCATCTCTATTTCCATCTGATTACTCACCTTTTCAAAATTATTGAAGACTCTGGGTACACAGCCTTCATACAAAACTTATATCCAAATGGTATTACACCACAGCAAACCAAGCACACAAAATCTGCTCAGAGATGATTAATAATTAATTGAACTCAAGAATTTTCCACCCCCCTTTGTCTCTCCATATTTGTTTGTGATGATATAGTAAAAAACAACAACAAAAGAACCCTCCAAAAACAACCAAAAATACCAAACCAAACTAATCAACAAACATGCTTTGGATCTCAGTTTTAACCTTTTTACGGACATCTGGTGCTTGCTGCTTAAAGTTTCCTTATTACCAGGGTCACTGTAATTCTGTAATAGCATATCTGGGCCAAATTCTGTAGCATTTAGTGAATTTTGTATCATTGGAAACATCTTCAGCTGTGTGCAGCTCCATACGTACAGAATCCCCACGGAAGATTTTACAATATTCTTGGGTTTTTTATATTTCAGTGGCCATGTAATCACCCACAGATAATGGACAACCTTTTTAGTACACTGTCATCTCTACAGAATGGCAGCATGGAAAAACCCCAAATTAGGCCTAAATTGGAAAATTCAAATAGCTAAGATTGCATTTTTGTCACAGTTGTCAAGGAAATTAAGGATTCCACAAGCCTTATGTTTTTAAGAATACCTATGGCATTTGGGGATTTTTGCATATGCGTGGATTGATGTGATGGTAACAGTTGGCCATTTTCACTGATAGTCTTGAGAGCTGACAAATCAATCCTTCGACTGCATGAGAAACTAAGAGTAACAATAACTCACCAATAATACTGCATCAACACTGGACAAGACTAATTATCTTTAATACTTCTCCGAGTGGTGACATTTTTCCATTATCCAAGGTAAAAGTAACTTCAAATATGTGGGATGTTACTTTGCATTTGCAAAAGTTGGTTCTGCATTGGCAACTAAAGTATTAATATTCCTTCAGTAGTTTCAATGCACAAACTGAGTTTTAGTTATTTGCATTAAAATGGTAGCATAAAGTGCAAGCAATGCTTGTGACACATCTCCAGATCCCACAGGCACTGAGGATCTACCGATAAAGTAGTCACAGATTCTGAAGTATCTGTGCCATGTGGTTAAGATGAAATCATTGAAGTTCACCAATTTACATTAGGCTGGAGTTGGTCCAAATCTCTGTTGTGCTCAAGGTCATTCCTAGACCTAGGTTTCTTTTTCAGGTGTATGACACACCAGCGACTGAGCCATTTAGATGAACCAGCCCAACATGTTTGGTTATTTGTTGAGTCACTAGCAATCCCTGTTTTATGTGCAGGGATAGGCAAACTGACTCATCTGAAATCAAACCTCCCCCTTCGCCTTGCTGCTCTTTTTCCTTTTCTTCTCCGTCTACCCCTCTCACCACATGTGCTCCCAGTACACCACCACTTATTTTTAATTTATAAACCTGTAGGATCCAGCAGCTTTGGTAGCCTCTTTCAATTCAAATATCACACATGTGGGGATTTCCTTATCAGGATTAATCCACAGTGAGCTGCATGTCAGACGTGCTATCAACATGACAGCTCCAACACAAAGATCGTCATATCTAATGAGCTCCAAATCTTCACTGATTTTCATTGTCCAGGTGCAGAAAGTGAGCAATGGGTATAAAGAGTGGTAAAATGCCTTCACTTTTCATAGCCAATGCCTTGGATTATCAAACATTTTCATAATCTGCATCATACTCTGAGAGAAAGATTATAGCATAGACCACCTTCTCTCCATTTCATGGTGACATGGACCACTTCCCTTCCCAGTTGTGAGCAAATAACATCCCTGTGATGACAACAGTACTGTAAATGCTTACATGGACACAGAACATTAGGAATAAATTTTTAGTGCAGCTGCTGGAAATGAATAGATGAGCCAGCCCATGTGACTGCTGGCTCTTTGAAGATCACCAGCAAGATCTCTGTGGACTATGATCCATGGTCAACAGTTTGGAACCAATTATCCAAGATGTTACTACTAATAAAGGTAAATAAAATGGTTTGTTTACAACATACAAACTTCAAGCTGACAACATCCATTATTATTTCTACTGTTCGGTTCTTTGATATATTCTCTACCCATTTGCCAAATGCAGTTTTTTCATTTTGCATTATATTTTAGGCTTTACTTAGCTAGACATAAATCAGTATGTAGCCTGCTATGTCTTCCTTCTTCAGTTGATTTTCTGATGTGTTCACTTTTTGCTGTATGTTACATCCATCCAGCTGTGCCATAACAATAGCATTTTTACTCTATCATCTAGTGGTAATTTTGAATGAAAAAGCCTCTTCTAGGGATTTCTTGTAAAGTACAACACACATACCTCCTCCTGAATGTGGTAACTGATATGTCAACATTCCACAGTGATAAATAGGTGAGGATGTGGGCTTTCAAGGATAATCTCTTGCCAGCTAATACTTCATTATCTGACAGACTATCTGATCCCAAGTCTGACACTGCTATGTTTTTGAAGACTCCCTAAGTACAGGGAAATCTTCAATTCCCTATACTTGATTATTGCCTAATATTTCCATTAATTTGTAAATCACAGAAGTTAAAAAGCAAGAGTCATACAAAAACTGTTGAAGGCAAACCACCATTCAGTCATATGCTTCTTATTGCCATATTTGGATGAGAGCCAAACAATGGATTTTTCAGTGTTACCTGTGAAATCAAAGTATAGCATGCTCCATTGTTATCAAAACAAAGATCACTGACTTTGAATGGTTCAAGATATGTAAACACAGCTGGCACCAGTGACTCAATTGGTAGTGCAACATTCTGCTATACAAGAAACCCTGGTTCAGGTATGACCTCAGGAGTTTTATCACTCCAGCTATTGGAGTTTGGGAGTCTTACAGAGATAATGTTCCTAGTCCACTGGGAATATATGAGGAATCTTTCCTTGCTGGGACTGCAACAGGAAATTTCTGGATTGTAAAGAAGAATCTTTACTGGATATTAATACTCTTCTGGTCTCCAGCCACTTAAGTACTAACTCACTCACAAACTGGTGCAGTACATAACTCTTTTAGCACTTCCTAGTAACAATTATTTTTATACAGTAAAACAGATTCCTTCCAGTGGGAGGAACGTCATACAGTACATCATGGTAATACCAGGATATTGCCACCCAAGGTCACACATGGCAATATCAACAAAGTGAACTAAGAGAAAACTAAATTAAAAAATCAATATGAGCGGAGCTCATTTTTCATATTTTCACATTCGTAATCAATTCTAAAGCAGAGTTAAAACATGACAAAGGTTGAAATACAACAAATTAGACTTACACTAGCTGACAATAGGGAAACTGGCAGTTATAAACTGCCTATGAAAATTTGCAGCATGAGAAGAGGCTGCTTATGGGGGAAATACAACATTGTGGTGTAGAAGAAAGTTAAAAGTAATCCTGAGAAAAATGAGGTATGGGTGAAAAGCCTAGGGACTTGTATTCAGCTGGCTATTATCTGCAGTCATTGTACATAGGGAAGTGGTCTGGATAGGCTGGGGTAAGAGACCAAGAAATTAAAAGACCAATACATATGAGTACCTCAGTAAATGGAACTGCTATGGGAAAGGTTCCCTCAGTCCAGTCTCTTAGCTCAAAATGGGCTCTAATGAAGTACAAAGTAAATGGGACTTCTTATTTTCAATAAAGAGAAAAAATACAAACTCAGTGGGCACTTCTGACATCTCCATTAGCCCTATTAAATGTTACCAAACATGCATTTGAGATGTTTCCATTTTTAGTACCTTCTTCTATCAGTTTTGTGCCACTCCTTTGTGCGATTGGTAAGAAACTAGCACAGGCCCCAATCTCACAAAGACTTAAGCCCACGCTTAACTTTTAACATTTGAGTAATTCCAGTGACTGCTGTGAGATTAATCTCTTGCTTAAAGTTAAGCACATGAGTAACTGTTTGCATGACCAGGGCCATTGATTGAGTGCAACTGAACTAGACACACTGTTTTAGTGAGGTGGACAGAGAGACTGTCTTTTTACAAATACCACTGACCCACTAGTGAATGCTTACTTTTAGCTGAAATATTTTTGCTGCTAGGGCTTGATCCTGGAAGATAATGAGTGTCCTCAACATCAATTTAAATTATTACCTGCCAGGACGTGAACACCACCCCTTAGGACTGGGCCTCTTGCAAATAAACTTCCCAGTCAGTTTGATGATTGATGTTTGAGAAATAAAGCTTAAAACAGGAATCAGCGGTGGCTAATTTTGTCTGGTAGTCAGTCTTACAAAACTTAGTGGATACCACAGTAGCCATCCTGCAGGAAAAAAACTTCAGGACCAGACTTCAAAGAGAAACTGCTGAGCTTCAGTTCATCTGCAAATTTGACACCATCAGCTCATGATTAAACAAAGACCGTGAATGGCTAGCCAACTACAAAAGCAGTTTCTCCTCCTTTGGTGTTCACACCTCAACTGCTAGAAGAGGGCCTCATCCTCCCTGATTGAACTAACTTCATTATCTCCAGCCTGATTCTTGCTTGTATATATATATATATATATATTTCCACTACATGCATCCGACAAAGTGAGTATTCACCCATGAAAGTTCATGCTCCAATACGCCTATTAGTCTATAAGGTGCCACAGGACTCTTTGCTGCTTTTACACAGTAACTGCATTAGTCATGTGACTGAAGATACAGTTATTTATTAAAGATGAGGTTCAAAAGTTCTGTATAAATCTAGTTGCCCAAGGATATTCTACAGCTAAGTAAATATAAAACTCATAGATAAAATACTTTTGAGCAAAGATGCTGCTCAAAATAAGGAAAATGTGTAAATAATCAACTAACAGGAATGTTCTAAATCCCCATGTTCCTCTTTTTCCATTATTGCAATGTTTTTTTTTTTTCTGAGAATATCTAAAACAGTAAGGGTCAAATTCTGCTCTCCAGTGCTTGTTTGTGGCAACTTTTTCCTCTTTTATTTTCCAATAATGTGGCATCATCTCAAGCAAAACAAAAATATAAATATCAGCAAGTTATTAGACAAGAGAGACAAAACTGTTCTGAAAAAAGCCTTTACAATTTGATTAGATTGATGAGAATCACCTCTGGCTTAAATTTTATCTTAATTTTTCTGTATAGGTCAAGTCATACATGACAAAACAGGAAACAGAAATTAACTAGGAAAACATTGTTTTCTTTTGCATATTATTAGTAAGAGTCTAAAGGATGCCATTGAATTTGAGCCTATATTTCATAAGAAATAAAGATATGATTATTCTATTTTTGGAACACTCAAGTAAATATTACACTAGAAATTTTGCTGGATACCACCTGTGATTCTTGGGAATGAGTTGGCAGTCAAGTACTCATTTAGATCTGTGCTATATAGGGGGAAAGGTGATACACTGCCACAGCTGCACTGCCTAAAGAAATCTGAACAGAGGAACCCCTTGCTACTTCTATAGCTAGTGCTGCTCCCCATAGTGCAACTCTACTTCATGAAAAAAGAGCAGGAGTACTTGTGGCACCTTAGAGACTAACAAATTTATTTGAGCATAAGCTTTCATGGGCGAAGTCGGTTTTAGCCCTCGAAAGCTTATGCTCAAATAAATTTGCTAGTCTCTAAGGTGCCACAAAGATTCCTCGTTCTTTTTGCTGATACAGACTAACACAGCTACCACTCTGGAACCTGTCTACTTTCATGGTGATGTCACGCAGAATCTCCTGTCCTGAAGCTGCAAATACTACCAGTATTACAGTGGTCCCAGCTCCAGCTCCTTGAAACCCAGTCTGGATTGCACTCTTTGCTGGTGGGCTTGGTGGGACAAATTGCTTCCTACACTCTCACCCCCAACCAGTGCACTTGTGCTGGAGCAACCATAACTTGCCCAAAGACTCTGCTGTTCAAAGGCTTTATGACTCAGAATCTAAAATGCTATGATTCAGCATATAAAGACTTCAAGTCCTTTATTCTTTAAGACACATATCTTCAGCACACAATGGATTCAGCACTTGTTTAGGGTCCTTTAGGGTGTACATGAACGGGAGAAACAGGCAAAAGGTATCTGGGGACAGGAAAACCTTGGCAGAAGTAGCTGGATGCCTTCTGACAGTTGTTAAAGTGTTTGCTACCACCTGGGCTGAATTGCAGAGTACAGAATAGACTGTCTAATTGGGCATTCTGTGACTGCTAAAGAAGGTATTAGAGGGACAAGGTGGGTGAGGTAGTATCTTTTATCGGACCAACTTCTGTTGGTAAAACACAAAGATATTACTTCACCCACCTTGTCTCTCTAATGTTCTGGGACCGACATGGCTACAACTACACTGCGTATAAAGAAGGTATTGTAATCTATATCTATTCAGTGTGGTGCTCTGTAGCCCTTTGGCTGTGGGTGGCTAACATAGAGAAGTCGATGACGCTGCTGCAACCTTGGTTAATAGACCTTGTTCTTTTAGGTCAGATAGTAGAGGTTCATGCTTTAAGAAACAAATATCCTAGATTCGATCCCTGGTACTGACAATACACCTAGAGTTGTGGCATTACAATATTCATATTTATCCCTTTCGGAGCAGGACTTTGCAGCTGTGGAAGACAGCAGGTCTGTGGCAGATCCCTGGGCCATGAATAGTAGAGACTCAGTTTACTTTGAGGAGATCTATTGTTAGAGGGGATTTATCTTTACATCTGAGGGACTTTGTCTTACCACTGACAAATGCAAAATGTCACTATCATTGAAATGGGAACAACTATTCATTAAGCTGCACATGCTGCAGTACACTTCAAATATTCTATTCCATTCAGAGTCTTATACCACACCCGGGGCTGTGGGAGCAGAGAAGCGAAATTCCCTGCAGGGGGGATTTATTAGAAGGTAGGAAATCTGACAAAGAACTGATGAAATCTGAATGACAATATATTAGCTAGTGGAGGGAAAGTTCCTGTTTTGGAGAACTCTGAATTTAATAGAAAACATTGCATGTTCCCATTAAAGTAACATTAATCTTCATGAGATTTTTTCCTCTGAATTATTATTAATTATTATTATTTTGAAATGTCAGCTATTGTTAGGAAAGAACAGCTTGATTTGGGTTAATTCTAGCTTCTGTTTGGATGAAAGGGATTATAATGACAGCTTGACAGTCTGTGAAAGTAGTGGTGTATAAATTCTACATGAAAGTATTTTCTGACAGCCTGTGCTGTCTGCAGCGCTGGGGTTTTGGGTGGCTTTATGCCATCTTTGCAGCTTCCCAATCCAGGGGCTATTTTGGTTCAGAGTGAAATTTAGAGCAGTTTTAGGCCTGCTGTAGATCGCAACATGCTGCCTGTGGCCTCAAGGGACTGTTTCTGCAACTGGGGATCATCAGCATACAGTAGCGCTCCTTTTCCCCCACAACACTATGCCAATTCTAGACCACTCAAGCCTTTACCCTACATAGGGGTATTCTCAGAAGGACAGCTAGGACAGCTTTGAGGCCTCTTTGCCCTTCCATAGACAAGGCAGGATTTTGTCCTATATGTTTAAGGATGCTTTCTGTGTTCCACTGAATAGAAAAGTGCTTCTTTTCTTTTCTTTTCTTTTCTTTTCTTTTCTGCTGAAATGATTATCAGGTACATAATACAAAGTTGGTAGCAAACCTTGTAGGCGACCGGAACTCAGTTCAGCTGGTATTCAGCTGATGGTGAAGCCAGTGTCATTTAAGTATATATATTACTGCAACAAAAATATATCTAAGTGTTTTATAATTAACTTTTTCCTCTGAGAGATTTCCTATTCACGGGTGTTTATAAAGTCATCTTAGATGAATCACAGAAGCAGAAGCTCTGGTCATGCATCAGTTAAAATTGGAAATGAAGCCAGGCAAGTTTAATTGGAATTTTGCTAAGCATGCTCATTTCCCATCATTGTTGAAAATATTTTAAATAGCAAACACAATGGAAATCTTACTAATGAGTAGGTCCTTTAATGAGAAAATAGGCTGAGGTCCTTTAATGAGAAAATAGGAACTGAAGGGTTTTAAAAGAAATGCTCATGTAAGATAGTAAATAGAAAATTATGATTAGTTCAAATGTTTCAATTAGTTTCTATGTGGTTTTATTTGGACTTAGACTTCATGTATTTTACATCTGTCGTGATTCCGAGTGTACAATCCAGACCAGTGAGGGGTTGTGTCACCACTTGCCCTGCAACCTGGGTGACTTACAGTGCTTTGGTGCTGTAGCTCCCAGCCTGGGCTGCTCACAGCTAACCTACAAGTATGCAGGTCACACCCTGAGTTTCTGCGTGCTAGACAGCCCTGGTTCAGCAGCTCTGACCCCAGCAGCTTGTGTGCAGCCTTACCATTCCATTCTGGCTTCCACTAGCCTTGGTTACAACCATCAAGCTGACCCTAACACACTCCCATTCCTGAATTTCCCCAAAACCATGTGCCCTGAAGTGTCCAGTCCTTTCCTGGATAGCTCCAAGAAATAAGAAGTTGCTTTGCTCCTTTGAAGAGTCAAAAGCACATCACAGTTCACTAACTTAACTAAAGTAAATACCCTTCCCTTCAAACACAGCACTGAATCAGTTTATAGTAAAAATAAAACAAATTATTAACAATGGGACATAGGCTAAGGGATGCCAAGTAAAAAAATTAAAGTTAGAAAGGGTTACAAGCAAATAAAAGCGAAGACACAAATCTAAAAGTCTAAAACTTAATCTAGCAAGGTACAGGCTTTATTCAAGATAGTTTATCTCACCAATCTTCCTTCTTCCCAGCCATGGCTGACTTTCCCCTCAATCAGGACCTTCATAGAAGCACAAGATGCTGGCTTCCCTTGTCTTCCTAATTGAAAGATCTTTGCCTAAGCAGCTTCCTCATCTATATTCAGTTCCCAGAGACTTCAACTCCTCTTGTCCCTTGGTTGAGGGACCTATCTTTCTCAGCTTGCAAGAGTTATGTTCCCTTGTGTCTTTCTAGCGATGGAGGCCAAAGATGGCTCCTGTCTTTGCTTATATCTTCCAAAGTTCAAGTGACCTTGTTTCAGGAGGTAGGATGCCCTCATACTGCTTTTCCCTTCCTGTGGGCTTCCAATCCCCCTGTATATAAGTTTTGATTCCACCATGCTTAATTTACACAGGAGACAGGTAAATAGCTCTGACATCTCTCCTGTCTGGGAGAGAACTGTTTCTCCCTTTGTTTGATACAGACTGTAAAGTCTAATATCAATAAGTATCCCCATAATTTGTTATATAGTGGTAATACATACATTTTACAATATTAATCACCAGTGTGTCATAGGTGGTTATAAAACATCTCATTTGATAAACTTTTATATTACAGTAATATTGTATACAATTAATTGTTTCAATTGCTTGTCACTCGAGATTCAGACCCCACCTTTATAGCCCTGATAAAGTTTCTCTTCCCTGTTTGTCTCCTTCCACTTGTTAGCTTGATAACTTTGTTTACCTAATATGTAAATAGACTTTCATTGTCTCTGACTGATGACTGGGCTGGTCAGAGAAGTAAATACACATTCATTTGTCTAGACCTACCTGTTTACCAACTCACAATGACATGCCTGGCTTAAACATACTTTAGTCATCACTTCAGCATATATCCATAACTCTTAATACACACTGCATACGTACATCACACAAGAATATTAATGATCAGTAAGTTATGAGCTTTCCAATGACATATTACATGACACCTTTTAGATACAGATAATAGCCACAGTGAGTTGAGGGTATACTGAATTGGTCAGGCAAGCCAAAACTTATTACCTGACACAAGTGAGACTCTTGTCCTGTGGCAGTGGGATGCTCTTAGGGTCACACTTCTCCTCTTACAAAGCTTCAGGAGGGTTAGTCACTGGCTGACCTGGAGGCAGCAAGTCAGAGCCCTCTTTCCTGCACAAGGCATCTGCCACCATATTTTCTTTTTCCTTTACATAGAGGAAACCTGTTTTGTCACCTTTTTCTGTTCAGTTTCAAAAACAAAATATCAGAGGGTATCCCTAATTTCATCTACAGAGTTGCTATAAACATTTCACAATGACATTAATGACCAGCGTGTTATTAGATCTCAAACAATATATTATATGTCATCTTTCAAATAAATATCATGACACCAGTGTGCGAGGTGCAGGGAGTAAGTCAGGTCTGACAAGAGTTGCTGACACAGAGTAGTGAACTACCAATGGACCAATGGATCATCTGCAGAACTGCACATTAAACAGACACCAGCTTAGCATAATATATGTATAGTATTTATGACAGAGAATTGTATGTGTCTAAATTCTGCTTTCCATTATGTCATTGTAAATTCAGAGTAATTCCACCAAAGTCAAGACATCTGCCATTTAAAGTCTTCTTAAACAAAGATTTAGATAATATGCCATGAAAAACTGTGAAAGCGTAATTCAGATAATTTTAGCAAATAATATGTATTTTTGCATGTCATTAGTGAATGGAGAAAAGGAGTACTGCCTATAAAGAGTGCTGAGGTAGCCCATGACACTATAGACCACAATGACCATCTGGGAGGATAGAAAGCAAACTCACATTGGAGCAATGCAGTGTTTTAAAAGGTAAAAGAGTTTCATTTTGAGCCAGGATGGGAAGAATCAAACTAGGTTCTAGACAGAAGATAAGCAGCAAAAGTTTGTACAATTCAAAGCTGTTAGATTTTTTTATTGGAAAAATTAATTTACAAGCATTACCATAGCCTAAGAAGTTGAATATAAAACATTATTAGCACTTTCACACCTTGAGTATATACTGTATTGACTGTGTTCCTTTGCTGAAAAAGACCTAATAATACCGTTTACATGATGCATAAAGAATCCTGAATCACAGGCTCTGTTCCAGCATACATCTCTGTTCACCTTTCCTCCTATTCTCACTTCTTACATTCCTTTCAAGTCCACTTCCTGAAAATCTTATTTCTATCCTCCAACTATTGGTTTCATGCCATTCCTCATGCCTAGAACTCTCTGCCTGTCCATAAGTGCCAATCATAAGCTCTCTTCTCAGTCATATATGCCTCCACAAAACTTCTTCCATGAGGTCTTAGCATTAACTCATCAAACTGTCCAAATTTTATGTGCATTTTCCCCACACACGCTCTATGGTCTAGATTTGATTTATATGTTAGCTCCTTAGAGAAGGGTCTGTGTTTTGCTCTAGGTCAGCTCAGTCTAGCACAGAGCACAAAACTGGCATTTAATAAATAACTAGAAAAGAATAAATCCTTAAATACTACTACTATCAGTTTTGCCAAAAGCAGTGGGGCTGTCTGACAACTACCAGTTCAATTTATGAGGACAAATTACCTGTCAATTAAAATATAAAGTTGTAAATTTAGACTGTATATATTGTTGGCTGTATTATATTAAAATGATATACAGCATCCCAGATGTGGGATATATATTATATCACTTGAAGCAGGAGCTGTTAAGGCAAACATAGCAACTACTAAGCTAAACAATTGTACAAAACTTTCATGGATGTGGCCAAAGTGAACATTGGATCAGTCACTGTGCAGCTTAAATTTATTGTTCACAAAAGTCTAGTCAGAAAAGAAGTCTAATAATTTAATAGTTTGTACTTTAAAATAGATCTTAATATTTCCCCACACACACATACACACACACTGACTTTTTATCTTGCTTATGTCATAAGGTATAAGGAGGAGTTAATCATCTGTGTATGTCTGGCAAGGATTTTTATGAATACTAAATGTTTTTGATAAAACCACACTGTTTGCATGCCAGAGCAGCAAACAGCAGCCCATGAAAAGAAGTGCAGGTTTGTTGGGAAAATATTTGTAGCTAGAAACATATAGATGGATGGATCCTAAGGTCCTTTCTTAGTATTACTCTGTCTTTTATTCAGGCAAACACCCATTAACTTCAACATATCAATATGCCCAAGCAAGCAATAAGTAAAAACAGATTGAGAACCTCAGAGCTTGTTTCAGGAATAAATGGGATTGAGAAAAAGATTAATATGAGGAATACCCTATAGCCCATTTTTAATACCCAGATTACCTCTTTCAGTTCTTTCATGCATGAACAATCAAGTTCTGTGATCACCTCCCTGCAAGCCTCCCTGTTTTAATCAAAACAGTTGTGAAAAACATGAAAACCAAGGAGTTAAAATAAAACAATAGGTGCATTAGGAGTAGAATTTTGTAAAGATTATTAATAAGTATAAAATATGTGCATAGTGAGAAAGGGAAACCTGTATTTTAATTATATACTAGGGTTCTGTTTCTCAAAAGAGAGGAGAATAAGGGCTTGATCCATAGGCCATTAAAGTTAGTAGAGGACTTTCCATTGACTTCAGCAGCCTTTGTATCAGGTCCTAAAACAGAAACTTTTTCAGTACTGCTAAATTTATTGCACTTCTTTATTTTCTTAAAGCATAGCAGCATTCATTCATCACACTGGAGTAACAAAGCCGTAACCCGATATATGACAAATTTTACAAGCTTAATGGCTGATGTCCATTACTGATGGGACCTGCTTGCTATTTAGAAAAGTTTGGCATTGAAGGATTACTGAGCAAACACAGCACCTGAAAAAACTTGCAAGCAAGAGTCTGTCATCAGGTGTGTGATCGAGGGCATTACCTGAAAACGCTCTCTTATCTTAAGTTGGAAACTTCTGCAATTGCCAACAATTCTCAACAAAGAGCTCCTGTCATGGAAGGTTGATACACCGAGGTAGTCTGATGGTGGTTTACCTTCTCAAAGCTTCATTCCTCTTTATGGATCACCTGAGACCAAGCAGCACACCAATCTTTAATAGCTTAAATAGCAAGATAACCTAACAAAATGATGACAATCAAGAGAAAACTGATCTCATGTGATAGAAAGACAAAATACCAAACATTCTCTCATGATAACTATGAAAGATCTACCACTGAAACTGCCTTTTCCCCAATCATTTAGCATAGTACTGAGGATAAATCTTCTAACATACCACATCTTAGGATTTCCCAAAGGGTGTTGTATCCTACCAATATTAAAACGCTTATTTTTCCATGAAGCGGTCTTCAGCTTCCCTCACTTAGAATTAAGTTTTCATCACTATCCCTCAGGAAAAGTAAGTCAACTTACTATAGTTTCCCTACTGTAACACTAAAAGAACCGATTTATTTCTATGGTATTTCTGAGAAAGCCAGAGAGACGTGGTATTTTTATAAATACGTACTATTATTTTCATTGCCCTCTTATGCAGTAGCACATAACATTATTGTAACAGCTATGTAACAGCATTTCATTATTTATAGTTTATTAACCTTAGTTCTGAGTAGAACTGGTGGAGAAATGAGTTTTGTTTCTGTGAAAATTTTTCACAATAATGAAACTTTTACATTTTCAGCAATGTTTTTCTTTGAACACTTTTTAAAATCACACTTTCTTAGTTTATAGGTTTTCAGGTTTTTGTTTTTTTTTTAATGAAAACCCAAACATTTTGGATGAAAATTTATTTTTGAGTGAAAATATCCATTTAATCAAAAAGCCATTTTTGGCTGAAAAAAGTTCTGATGATAATTTTTGAACCAGCTTTAGCTGTGATCTAATAAAAGTGCAAAGTATGAGTAAACATATGGAATGCATACTTTTAACATTTTTAGATATAGATATAATGTAGAACTCTGCTAGAAACAAAAATCCCTGTCCATTAGTCGATACTTTTATTTTATCTATAATATTGTTTGATCATTTTAAGTTAAATGTTTAAAAAAAAGGGGGGGGGGTAATAAATACAAGTTGCACCCTGCAAACTTTTGTTACCAGGCTGATAGAACTGGTCACAATTTTTCAAACAATTTTTTGTTTTTGTTGTTGAAAAATGATCTTTTAACACACATTTTATGAAAAACAGTTGACATTATAAAAATGTTTTTCACAAAAGATTTTTTGAATTGATATTTTTATGGAACACATCATCAAAATCTATTGTCCACAAAAAACCTGGATTTTGATCAATGAAAAAGTTTAGTTTGTTGAAAAATGGCTTTTGGAACATGAACATGTTGGATGACTATTTTAATACTGTTTTATAATATTTTCCATTAAAAATTATTTAAAACAGTTGAATAATAAATAATTATGGAGGGTTCTTTTTTTGAACCCTTGAAAATGGAGCAATGTCAACATTTTTTGTGAAGTAATTTTTGACCAGCTATACTTACTTCCTGACTAGTCCCCTCCTCTGTTCACAATGTTAAGAGCTACCCTCAACAATAAGCCGTTGCAGGATCAGGCCCTATGATTGGATCAAGAAGCATCAGGAACATGAAGGTATTTGTCTGTGCCAGAGCGTGCAACTGCTACAGGAAAACAGTGATTAAGTATTTTGGTTTTGGCTACCGAATTCCTACTACGCAGAAGAGTCAGGTTATTATTGAAAAGTACATTTATCATACAAAATATTCTAAACAATAAAAGACCGGAATGTCACTCAGCCAAAGAATAACACATAGGCAGGTTCAGGCAAAAACAAAGTACATGCATAAAGGTGGAAGACAGGCTTTAAAGAACACCTATTTTTGCCCACATGGGAACAGATCCCATGTGCATAGCCAGAGTCTGAGACTTTTAGTAACGGTTTCTGCCTCACATGATACATAAGAGCTTTCGAAAAAAACATGTTCTGGTTTACTGTGAAAGAGAATGTTCCAAACAAGATTAGCACGACAGAAGTTGACAACATTGTTTAATTTTGTGTTTCGGAATATGTGTTCCTGTGAGAAGATGCAGTGTGTTTCACGTAAATGTGTTGCAGAAACTGTTACAGTGTTTATCATATAAATAATAACCATAAAAGAAAAAAATAGAAATACAGAATTAAATAAAATAATGACTACAGCAAAACAGAGCCCCATTAAAATATTTCTAATAATCGTTTTTGAGTGTTGAGGTATTTCAGCCATTTCAAACAGGCTAATGCTTTGTTTTTGAAAATTTGACTCCAATTATTTTTAGAACGGACAATCTCAATGTGCTGTGGAGAATGATTTAGTTGTACATGAAGGAAAAGTGCTTCTATAAGTAGAAAAAAAACCACACCAACAAACCCTGCATGAAATGTGAACTCCCCATTTTATGCCCTTTTGTTTAGAGTAAATTCCATTGAAAATCTATGTGATTGTCATGGATTTATTACTAATTGCACCCACATTGTATTAATGTCATTGTCTTCTGATTTAGATTAATAGTCCTCTTTCAATGGTCAAGCATGAATATTTTGGGGGCATTTAGTTCACTAAGATTCCTATGGCACCTGAGGGATAAGATATATAAAGTCTTCAAATGCTGCCCAATTTGTGTAAAGAAAATTACAAACAGCATTTTGGAAATCTGGTCAGAGTTGAAAGATTAGCACACTTTTAATAGTCATTGTTGCAGTGAATGCTCTGTCTCTCAAAGGAAAAAAATATCTGCATGAGAATATTTGATGGACAATAACTCTTTCCTTTAAAACAATATCTTAGAAGTGTTTAATATATGGATTAAACTCTAAACATTAACAGAACAACTAGCCTATTTATTAGAACAAAACAAGATGATACATATGTTTTCACTGTATAGTGCATAATCCAAGGGCAACAGTTCATTAATAAAGTATTTTACGCCTTCTGAAAATTGAAAAATGAAGTGTACCAAGAATGTGTATTGAAAGTTGCTGGTCTAATTTTCAGTATTATGAAATTCTTTACAATGTACTACTTAAAACAGGGAACAAAGCTTTTTATAAAATGTAAATCTCAAGTACATCTGTTAATGTGAAAATGTGATCAATGAATACAATACTATATTTTGCATAGGATCATTTATATACCAGGGCCACTGAGAGGATTCAAGGGGCCTGGGGTCTTCGGTGGCTGAATTGCTGCCGAAGACCCAGGGCGGAAGGACCCCCAACTGCCGAATTGCCGCCGAAGACCCGGCACTTTGGCAGCGGGTCCTGGAGTGGAAGGACTGCTCCGCTGCCGAATTGCAGCCGAAAACCCGGAGCGGAAGAAGCTCCGGGGGCCTAGGCCCCATAAGAGTTTTCTGGGGCACCTGGAGTGAGTGAAGGACCCTGCTCCAGGGGCTCTGAAAACTCTCGTGGGGGCCCCTGCGGGGCCTGGGGCAAATTGCCCCACTTGCCCCCCCCCCGGGCAGCCCTGTCATATAAATTTCATCCCAAAATGCATTTTAGAGTTAAATAATCAATTACTATACTGAATTAAATAAGCAAGGAAATGACAACTTAGAAGTTATTATAGGTAAGGGGAAAGCCGTGTTTTCAGGTGAGAATAGTAAAGAAACTGAAGTGGTGGAGACACAGAGACTGACTAGAGGGAATTGTAGTAGATTTGTTACAAACAAATATATTTTAAGTCTGAAAATGAAAGGAACATGCTGAAATTATGTCTCCTGATTAATTTGATCAGAATATATAAAAAATTGATCAGCAAATGATTTCCTCCACCAAATAAAAATATTTGTATTCTGCACCTTTTTTACAAGCACATTTATGAAGTTTTAATTGAATTTCACAAAACCTTGCCAAACATCCCTTTATAATTTAAAAGGAAGGCTCTTCACCCAGAAGCAAAGTTTGTTGCTCATCGTTACTTATATGCTTCCTGTAAGCTAAATAAAAGTGCTTTACTTTATGTTCAAAGTACATTCTACACTGTCTGCCAGGTATTTCCTGTGCACATCCCACCTAAATTCTCCTGGCCCTAGTAACTAACGTCTGTGAAGGAAATTCTGGCATAATTGTATTTCTAAGCTTCACAAGCAGGCATTTTAAACAGAAAATTGGCTTAGTTGTGTTGACAATCACATTTAAACTGATTCTTTCCAGATGAAAAGATACTTTTTCAAACAATGTAATAAAAATGCAAAGTCAGCTGTTTTAAAAGACATAAAAGTGATTTAGAGTACATGTTTTGTGTGTACTGATTTTTTTCTTCTGACACAATGTAAGATTTTTTTTAAAGAAAAAGTTTATTATTAAGAGCAAGCAAAACCCAAAATTAAAGCGGAATAAATAACATTGCTTCTTTTAAAAAAAAACATAACACAGATTTTAAATAAATATTGCTGTCCATTAGGTATTTTCTATTGCAATTATGTTTGGAAAATATTAAACATTAAATTATAATTTCCACTGGTGTAATTACACTTAGATAATTAATATGGATAATGGCCTCATCATTAGGTTTCAGAGTTACCACGCCGGTGAGAGGAAAAAGCAGTATACAGTTTTTAGAACTATTGCTTCAGCAATCTGCAGGCTACTTAGAAGCAACATTTCATTGGTTCAAATTTGAGAGGGTTTCTTCATAACCATTAGGGCTAGATCCAGTTTCCTTTCCTTTTCAATGTAAGTGTACAACCTATGGAAACTGTTTGCAGCACCAGAGATGCACAGATGTATGCAGTTTCAAAAAAACAGAAGACATTTAATCATTTTGTTTTCAGGGCTCAACTGAGGTACTGTGCCACAGCCTGAAGTAGAGAATAGTTTGGAGGTGACCTGCCCCATGTGGGAACTCCAGTCAGGAGTATTATGCCAACTGAAGAACAGAGGGAGTGTTGTCACTGTACCACACTTGGAAAGCATGCACTTCCCTCTGTCGAGCCAAGGGATGAGGTGATAGAAACTCAGGGACATTGGCCTGATCTATCTGGGAAATTTAGGACTGGCAGGGTCAATCATCACCAGACTCAAACAAGCCTTAGGGACTGTCTCCAGATTTATGTCATAGAGTTAGACCACTGTAAAATGAAACGTGTGATAATGGTCAAAAGTCTTTCCCAGTGTTCATGGAACGTGTGCTTTCTCTTGTTCTTAATTTACATGCATCCGTCACATGCAGCAGTGCAAACAGCACCTCTTTAGAACACTAAGACTATTTTGTTAAACAAGAAAGGCAACTTTTAGTCTAAAATTTTATACCATTTTGGCAAATAAAACCTCTAGTATGAATTAAAAGTAAAGCAAATTCACTGTATTCTGAAAATATGCCAGGTTAAAACCAAAAAACCAAAAACCCACATAGCATAGAGAAAAAAATCTAAATTATGTACATCTATTACAGTGGTTCCCAAACTTGTTCCGCCACTTGTGCAGGAAAAGCCCCTGGCAGGCCGGGCCAGCTTGTTTACCTGCCGCATCCGCAGGTTTGGCCGATCGCGGATCCCAGCGGCCGGCTTTTGCTGCTCCAGGCCAATGGGAGCTGCTGGAAGTGGCATGGGCTGAGGGACGTACTGGCCGCCACTTCCAGCAGTTCCCATTGATCTGGAGCACCAAACTGCAGCCCCTGGGAGCTGCGATTGGCTGAAACTGTGAACGCGGCAGGTACAAATCGGCCCGGCCCGCCAGGGGCTTTCCCTGCACAAGCAGCGGAAAAAGTTTGGGAACCGCTGATCTATTAGAATATAAAGTACTCTCTATGATCTATAATGAACTCAAGCATACAATATATGAGCCACCTGCAGAGGTCAGGAAGGGATTCCCTCCCACCCCCATGTATTCTGTTTTGTTTTTGAAATCTCCTTCTTCTGATGCATCAGGGATGTCTACAGTTGGAGCTGGAACATTGGATGGGGTGAGATGGGGGCTCTGAGTGGCACCAAGCATGCTCTCTCTCAGTTACTTGGCTGGATGGTTCTTGCTCATATGCTCTGGGTCTAACTGATCACCAAATGTGAGGTCAAGAAGGATTTTGCCCCCAGGTCAGATTGGAAGTGATCCTGGGTTTTTTTTCACCTTCTTCTGCAGCATGTGGGTGCGGATCATTTGCCAGGATTACCTGGGTCTATCTCACTTAATTAGTTTCCTGCCACTGGGGTGAAAGAGGTGTGTGTGTGGGGGGGGGTCTGGCATTGGTGCACCTTGGTCCCCACCTATTCTCTGCCTGGGGCACATAATAATCTTGCCCCTGTGGGTTGTAATACTTTGGTGTAATTTCAGTTGCAGGGGTTACTGTGCAGGTGCTGGGTGGCGCTGATATAGAGGAGGTCAGACTAGATGATCTGGTGGTCTTAAACTCTATGTAGGGTGACCATATTTCCCAAAGAGAAAACAGGACACCCCAACCGCTTGCCTGAGGGCCCCCTCATGCTGTTGTCTCGTTGCTGGAACCCTGTTTCTGTCCTTCCCCCCCATATAAGGCTGTTGCCTGGTCGCTGGAACCCTGTGGGGCCCCCACATGCTAAAACTCTTCTACCACCCCCAGCCCTCCCTCTCCCTGTGGGGGGCTGGCATCTCTGCTTGCCCCCTCCGCACTGCACCCCACTTTTCTGACAAAAGTTGGCAGTTCTGTTTGCTCTTGCCAACTGATCAAGTCATGAAGAACTAAACTGACAAATGTCTCCTTTTGGAGAAAAAAAATGTTGGGACAGCCAGGACAGAGCCTATAATAGGGACTGTCCCACCCAAAATGGGACGTATGGTTACTCTAACTCTATGATGACACGGACCGATCCTGCAAACCTTTATGCATGTGAGTAACCTCACACATGTGAGTAGACTCACTGAACGCATCCATATGTTCTCCACTTGCACCCAGGACCATAGATGTTAGGATCTTTAGCTTGTACTCTACAGCCAGGCTTCCAGGCAGGCACCATCTTTCTATTATGTGTGTTACACAACGGGGCTGATCTCTAATTGGGGCTTCTAGGGATTATCATAAGGCAATACTAATAAATGTAGGTCTGATATATGTTCTACTGATACACTTGCATAGAAATAGTCAGCGCATCAGCAATATTTAACAGATTTTAAAAGATCTGATTTAAAAAATGTATGAAACTAAAAAAATATGAGCCAGATAGTTGGTGTAAACAGGTATATCTCCAGTGACTTAATTTACACTGAACTCACATGCCTCTAGTGAGCTGTCATTACACCGACTTACACTAACCTGGCATATCTCCAGAGACCTTGTTGTTGTGAAACTGATTTACACTAACTTGGCATATCTCCAGTGAATGCAATGTAGTTACACCAATTTACACCAGCTGAGGATCTGGCCGGTATGGTCCTAATAAATGTACATAGATATATATAATTTCACTGCATTCTGTTCCAGTGCAAAAACAAACGAGCATATTGAAAGGAGCACTGATGTATTTTGTCTTTCAAATGTTTGATTCTCCAAAGCTATTCTCTAAAAATGGTGTCCTTGTTTATTGTGCCTCTATGACTTCCAGATCAAATTTACTCATTTTGCCAGTAAAATGTTTTCCCTAAATACCACCCTTCAAAGATAACCTAGAATCTGAAAGTTGACCTTTGTTCTGTTTGGTTTGCATATTCCATCCATAAAAAAAATTCTGTGAACCAAATTCTGCCCTCAATTACATCTGTGAAACCCCATTGTATTTAGTAAGGTTGTACAAAACTGAGAATAAAATTAGCCCTCAATCCAGAGTAAGAGCAGAATATTTCTCATGTGTTTGAGTGTTAATATTTGAAGGTGGTGTCAGGGAAGCTGTGGGCAGCAATAGAAGATAAGTACTCTACACCTCATGACGAAACCTCCTGATAATAATGCCATTGTGAACAGTTAACTATCTGAAGGCAATGTGGTCCACTGGATCTAGACAGGGACTCAGAATATTCAGATTTTATTCTTAGCTCTGCTAATGGCCTGCTGTGTCACTTCACTTCTTTATATCTCTGTTTCTTCATCTGTAAAATGGGGATAATTATACTCCTGTATAGGGTGACCAGATGTCCCATTTTTAAAGAGACAGACCCGTTTTTTGGGACTTTTTCTTATATAGGCACCTATTACTCCTCACCCCGATCCAGTTTTTTCACAATTGCTGTCTGGTCACCCTAGTCCTGTAGCAAAGCGTTCTGAGGTTTACAGATGAAAAGAACTATAGAAGAAGTAGGTATCATTATTATTGTTTCACTGCTGATCATTTTAGCAGAGACAACCAACTATTCTGGGTCTGTTAGCTGAGCTTCTCTTGATTATAAATTCTTTTTTCTTTTCTTTCCTTTTTTCAGTAACAGACCGACACTACCTTGCATGAATATTTTATAGATTTATGGATTATAAAGTAGATGGGATCACTGTGATCATTCAGTTTAACCGCCTGTATAACTAACACATACACACACACACACACACACACACACACACACACACACACACGATGGAACATATTTTTTTATTTTCAAACAACAGAAAAGTCAGTCAAGATTTTTTTGAGGTTTGTAATATCTGTGTGTGGAAATAAGAGACAAAATTTCTACATAAAATGTGAGTATGAATTTTCACAAGAAAGCATGATGTAGTTCACCTACATAAGTAGCTTGGCAGATTGTATAATTTCAACAGACTATATCAATGTTTATTTTTAAGATTTTTCTATTTTTATCAATTTTGATTTTCACAGTTGCAGGAAATTATAGGAAAGTCAGACAATTATTTAATGATAGAAAATACTGAAGTTGAAAAAATTAAAGTTTTATGATTGTTAAAATACAAATTTTCAATCTCATAGGACAAAACAGAAAAATAAATATTGTTAAATCAAAGTCTAATAAGTTCTCAAGCAGCATTTTTCTTACTTTGCTTTTCTGTAAATTTCTATTATTGTTAATGGAAATATTTTTTCATGTGTGTGTGCACAGTGAAATTGACATTTACCGACTACCAAAAAAATCAAATCTTTCCAAGCCTACACATAATCTAAGAATTTGTTCCGCATGCTACCTATATTTGCTCTAACTTTTTCAAGCAAAATATAAATAGCAGTTTCAAAATACATAAGAAAAATTTAAAAATCACAGAATCTTTCCACCTCTTTCCCCCAAAAGTTAAACCTAATTTTAATATCCTCATAGACTCTATGCAATGCTATAGAGTGGTTCTAACCTAAGAGTTCGACATTCATTCAAGCAGAAAATGTAAATGACATGGGGAACACACAATTCTAAAAGAGAGATAAACAACCAGCCAAAATGGAAAACAGGAATTTCATCTGTATACCATATTGCACAGGAGTCTATTTAAAGCAAGGATGCAGATATAGTGAGTGCAAGGACATTGGGAAGTGTACTGAGAAAAATTACATCACATTGCAAATATATGCAGAAACATTGTGAGCTATTTTTAAAAGGACAACAATTATTGTTAATTTTCCATCACGAAGATTGCAATTTCTTCCATAAAATGACACCAAAAAGTTAAAATCCATGCTGTGGCATCTATTTTCCTCTCATTGTGAGTGCACATGATACAGGCCCCAGTCCTGAGATGGGATCCACATGGATGGATGCCTTCATTCCATGTGGCGCCCTACTGAAATCCAGTTGTAATATGGGAGTCTTAATGTTGAAAGGAGAACTGGAGAAACAAATAGAGATCTTCATTTCCAAGTGGTTAGTTTAAACACAGCTGAACATTTTCATTATGCACTAAAATAACGATGTCCCTACCTACATTTTGCAAGCATAAATTTCCTGTCAATAAATTCATGCTCACTGAAAATATGCAAACGCTCATCTAATCCTGTGCACTACTTCTTTGAAGACATGCAAAGCAAGCATAAGGTTTTGAAAATTTAGCCCTAAGAGTCAAAGTTAAAACCACAAAAGCAGAAGGTTCATAGTTAAAGCTGACATTCTGCCCTTTACACTTCCTGTTATATTTACTTACTTCACAGGGGTGTTCTGAGGTTTAATTAGTTGTTTGCAAAACACCTGGAGATTTTCAGGTGATAATATTTTACATATATTGTCATTTCCAATATTTCAAATTGCAGTCTTTTCGATGAAGTCTGTCATTTCTGCAGTAAACACAACTGGATAAGGATATATGTGCAGGCTATACAGTGGGCAACACACACAGAGGAAGGTTAACAAATGTGCAAAGGCAAAGAGGGGGAAAATTAGCTATACGGAGAAGATCCAATGAGCAGTTTGGGTGGGTGAGGAGGCCAGGTTACAGGTCTCCTCAGCACCACACCTCCCAGTTCTGGGTCCCTCTCCCATCAACTGGGGTTAAACAAGTAGCATAAGTTGCTAGGTGTGAAGTGTACCAGCAGGGAGTGGGGAAGGATGGATCTTGGTCTGGTCTCTGGATCCCAGTGAAACTCCTGACCCTGTTCAGTGGAAATAAATCTCCACTCTGCAATAGCCATTGAGGGAAGGGGATTTGCGGCATGGTTTTGCCATGTCACCTCCTCCTGACCGGCAACTCCATTTAGGGCTTCATGCATAGGGCAGCCAAGTGTCATGCATCTGGTGTGACACTCGCTCATTTGGCAGCTCTGTCATGAATTCCCGCAGCCCAGCTGAGATGTCACACATCTAGCTGGGCTGCAGAAATGGGCAGCAATTACTGCTAGCCGCTGCCAGCAGGCTGGCAATCACTCTGTCTTTCCCCTCTCTCTGCTCCCCTACTGGATCACAGTGAGGTAGAAGATGAAAGGAACAGCCACAACCAGTGGGGAGGGCCACTCATCCATTTCCTATCACCACCCCTATCTTCTGGACACACAAGCTCAGTTTACCCCACAGCCAGCAGTCAGTTTAAACCCCACTCCCCAAACAACCCCAACCCTCCATATTAGACCCACACTCAGATTACTCCACATACAGCTTACCCAACCCTCACCTTACCCTGCAGATGGCCTAACCAGTTCCCACACACAGCTTTCAGTTTCTCCTCAGACAGACACCGCCAGCTTCCCATCCAGATATCTCACAACTTCTACCATCCATCTAGTCCGAGAACCCAGATTCTCTCCAGCAGTTCCAGCCATTCTCCACCACCCACCCACCTACCCAGAACCTCTAGACACCCTCTAGCATTCACCCACCCACTTACCTACCCCAGCCAGAACTGCCAAGATTTGTGCAATTCTATGTCCTACCTCTGCCATTGCCTGGGGCTGTTGATGGTCATATGCAAATTGCCATATACAGCAGGCTGGCTTGATGGACTCAAGAATAAGGCAGAAATTGTTCTAAGGCTACCAGATTCTGCAGACATTAAGGCAATTCTGAGCAGAACAGCCTTGAGCATCTTCTGAGCCATATATGCTTAATTTACTAACACTGTCAGCACTGTGCAGACCCAAAATGTTGTAAGTAGCTCTAGAAGATCAAGCTGGATTGTTTTCTGCCTGAATGTATCATACAAAAAAATTGCCAGATAAATTCTGGCTCCAGAGTTTTTAATGCTATTGATGTCCACGGAGCATGTATAATGCAGAAAATACACACCTTGATTTTCAGATAAACAGGCTTGGCAGTGGCACGCTTAAAAAGTGACACCCCCCACCCCAAAAAAAAAAAGTTTAGAAGGGGCTTGTTTTGGCTTGCAGACTGTGAAAATTTGGTCTGGAAGGCATTGCTGGTAAATAAATATGTAATACCAAAATGTCCTTGTTCTCTAACACCACTTTAAAGGATATAGTTTTTGGCTTAACTTAAAAGTAATGTAAAGAGTTTAGCATCTAACCTAAGCACCCAAAAGCAAGCAAAATTAGTACTTATGTCTTCATTTTTTATGGCAGTGCACTGTTTCAAATCATTTTGTTTTATTGAGATCTCAGTGGAAGGCTATAAGAAAGCATAAGACAAGATGGTATTTCCACTGAGATCAGAGTATATCACTGTGCAATAAAATGTTATGAAAAAATAGTTCCCGCAAAAGCTCCGTAACTGCTTTCTTTTAAAATGTATTTAATTTAATTTTTTTAGTTTGTTTATTTTAACATCTTACAATATAGGAAAATTTTCAGGGTTATATAATAGGAATGTAATACTATCATTAAAGGCAATTATAATGAGTCAGTACAGTTTGTAATTCATCTCAGCTGTAGTGCTCGATATGTAATTTTTTTCCCTTGAAGTTGTTAATCCTGAAACTAAAATCAGAATTATGTTTCCAGGTCTACACTTGAAGCACTTTACCAATACAGGTACGCTTGTATACTAAACTGGCAAATCACTCCTAGTATGGATCCATCTTATACTAGCCAGCATAACTGTCATCTACATGGCAGGCTTTTGCCAGTACAGCTATGTCAGTTAGAGATCACACCTCTTCGCAACCCTGACCAGCATAAGTATACCAGCAAAAGTTTGTACTGTAGACCAGGCCAGTTGCATTCATGTTCCTCTTATAATGTAAGCAAAAACTGTCTCACTCAAAATACTGTATATAAATACACTTCTAAAATGAGCTACCAAACATACAAATATGCAATAAGTCAACTTTGCAAGAAGCTATCATCTTTTACAAGAGTAACATATCTAAGTTATCATTCGTTTTGGTAAAAAGACAACTGAACCCTAAGCAAACTTTATTTCTATTCACTCTCCCCCAAGTCATTTAAAAAAAAAACAACAACTCTAATCTTAGCCCTAGTGTAACTCTACTGAAGTCAGTGGGGCGGACCAGCAATAAATATGGCTCAAAGCTTAATGAAACTAAAACCAGATTCAGAAAGTATTCCTTAACCAAATAGATTCAACATCTAATGCCTCCACCAGGTAAACAAAGTCTTAAATAGACTAAGAGAAAAAATTTCATTTTGTACTCTCCAAAGAGCATCCAGATTCAAGAAAAGACTAAACTGCATGTCAAATTTTAATTTTTTACATTTAAATTGGGAACCCATAAAATTCTACTTTGCTTCTTCAGACAAATCAACCCACCAAAGTAACAGATTCCTCAACCGAGAGCTGGCCAATTATAGCCTAGTACAATATTTACTGATAAAGTTACAAGCCTATGAAAATCCAAGTTTATTATAATATTGTTGCTCACAGACCTTAAACAATAGCATCTATAATTGTAATGCTTTTTACTCAAAATTAGGACAGTGGAGATGAGTATAAATTCCAATGTTTAATATAAGACATAATCCCACGTGTTTAAAATAAATATAATATATATATTCTAATAGATTGTTGGTTTATTCTTACATTTCATATTCAAATCTAAGTCACTATCAATAACATAGATGGATGTACTGGTGAGGAAGACAGTGACCAAAAAAAGTTCATATAATTTGATCTAACCTCCTATCTGGAGTCTGAAAAGAATGAATTTTTTTTTCTTCTCAGCAGTTTCAGTTAATCTGCTGTCCAAACATTTGCCCCATTAAACATCAGATTATTTTTATGTTGGCTATAAACCTGTCAGTCCTCAATAAACAGATATACTCATGGCCGTTTTACTTCTGCTGTCAAAGAACTGTCAATATACACACCAACTCTGAAACTAACCCGAACTGAGAAATCCAAATGTACATCTATTAATTAGAGTAGCTAAACAGAAAGTTGTTCACGGCATGATAGGATTCAAGAAGCTGTGGCAACAGGCAACAGTTAGCAAAAGCTCTGATGTTAATACTCCAGCTTCTCTTTAATAGAAAGCTATGTGACCTTTAATACTCTGTCAGACGGAGCCCTACTTTAGTAAATCTCAATTAAATTTTATGTTTTGTGGCTCCCGTTTTCTTGTAAGACAAGAAAAAAAAGTTCAAGGGATGGATCCTACTTTGAAGATTTTAATTCCCCATGGGGACAATTTATTTCCACCTAGAGGGCCTCTCATAGATTTTTTTATTTTCATGTTTGTAGTTGTCAGACTATTTTGTGGATGGAAAGAGTCTTGAAGACCTTCGACTGTGACACTGTTCTGGAAATGACTAAATTTGAAATGCTTTTTCTGCTGCTCTGACTCTTCCTTCTATTTGAGAAAAAGGATGGAATGATGAAAAGTGAATGGTTAAAGAGATCATGGAGAATGTTTATGATGAGGTAATGTTCTGTGCAACCATGACATTTCTGTTATGATACAGCAGTGGCATAGTAGGGGTAACTTTTCATTAAACAGGCATGGCAGTAAATAAAGATGTAAACACATATTCAGAATGCTGTGCAGCATTTTAGGGACTGACCCTGAAAACACAAACTCTTGGCACAGGGTAGATCGTAACCTTTGAATCTGTCCTGAGTATGAGATGGTATGCAGCTGCACATTGCCTCAGGAGCAGATCACACAGTTACTCCCTTCCCAGGGCAAAGTTATTTAATCTCTTTTACATGGCACAGCTTACTTGCCCCTATGGGCACAGGCAGCTACTTGGGCCAGCAATTGGTGAGGTGGTTGGTGGTGTTAGGGATGTGGGGAGTGCTGGGTGAGGAGCCCCTGCTCTCCTTCCTATCTCCAGTGTCACAATCTGAGCACAGCCAAGCGAGCAGGGCAGTAGGAGGAGCTTACTCTCCCGTAATCCTCTGCACAAGCAAGTAAGGGCTGTGCCACTCTAGCTCACGGTAAGACTTACTTGTGCAGTCCCATTGGCTTAAATAAGTACTGAGGATGCAAGCATTGTGGCCAGAAGAAAACATTTGTAGAAGCAGGCCCTTAGTAACAACATTTTGTTTACCCTGTTATTCCCTGTTCCACTTTTGGTTTATCCACTATGTTTACCTACCTTATGTGCAGTTACATTGTCAAAGAGTACTGGAAAGAAAGGCCTTCCGTAATATGAGCAAAACTGAAAAGCAGTAATAAGCACTGTTAAGGACAGTGGCTGGAATACAGAAGAGAAAAAGACAGGTAGAATGACTCACAGGCTTTGGCTACTAAAGTTTGTCACATTTACTTTTTTAAAAGTCATTGAAAATAAGGGGGATTGGTAAAAGGCATGCAGATTGAGCAGCTGAAGAAACTGCACCCAAAACTGGCAATGTCAGATCAATGCAAGATGCAATAAAAGAGGTTCTATAAATACAATGAGAAGAACTGGCTAGCCAAGATATGGGATTTTTTTGAATGGGTAGCTTGCATTGCATAAAACAAGCTAATGCCTTTCACAACACTCACTGTTCGAAGTTCCAATTAATTCTTATTTCAGAAAAAAAAATCTCATGTGTCTTAATTAGAAAACTTTGGACTTTATACACTTTAGGAGATAATAGAAAAATATAGTACATGCCTTTAAATGTCAGCCAGATACAAACATTCATTTGCATGAGTTTTTAATTACTTATTGATTAATGGAAGTAAAAACATTACCTAATAAAAAAAACTGGCAGTATTTACTATTATTTCAGAAACAAAACATAATGAAATTTAGCATATGAAACAATTAAAATGACATTTAAACAAAAAATAAAACCAGGCCACAACATATCTTTTAACTTCATGGTATTTTAATTTTTTTAGACTTACAAAGAAATGTGCAATGAACTAAGCATAGTTTCACCTGCACCCCAAAACCACTTTTTGCAGGTGTTTTCTGCCATTTTAAAAAATACACACTCAGGGCCAAAGTCTCAATTGAACAGCACCAATTTACACAAGCAGAGAATTCTATCCCTTAGTCTTTTGCTGTTTGATCCTACCAATCCACAAACCAAACCTGTACTGAAACCAAGGAAAACCCTTAAAGACTATACAAATTGGTAATTTATATTTTATTTATGTACACAGCTTCTTTTTTATGAGATAGGCCAGATGGGAAGTACTGTCAACACAGTATTTAATAGCCAGAAAAAAAATCAGCTGCATACTACGGCATCTAGTCAAGATTTTGTGACCACATATTTCAACATCTATTTCAATTATATATGGCAGGATACCATTTTCTCTAAAATCTCAGCTCAGTGATTATTCAGTCAGAACAGTCTTATATGGCAAGAATATAAGGCCAGGAGATCACATGGTTTAATGATTAGAACAAAACAACTGGAGAGTTCAGATCAGTGCAACTAAACTTGGCTGAGCCACTGTCTTATCATGGGTGAAATTTGCTCCTGTGCAGACGGCCGGCATAAGGCCCAAGCACCATTTGAGCCCCACTTAAGTCTTCAGAATAGGTCCCACGTGGGATTTAAGTGGTACCTTAGCTTTTTGTTGGCCTACTTCACAGAAGTGAATTTCTCCCTGGATGAACTCAAATATTTTACTCTGGAATGAATCTCTCTCTGTCTCCTCTTTATGATTTCTGTCCCTCATGCTGAGCAAGCACTCTCATAACTCCTCTTTGGGCAGTTGCCTCCCGATTTGGGACTGGCAGAGCAGCTCCTATTTCACATTTTTTTTTCTGGGTTATTTGTTGACATCTGTTTATTTTAAGCCAAAATCGCTGACTGTGTCTATCTGTCTTTTCTACACCTTCTCTCAGTCTCTTCCCCTTTAAGCTGGTACTCATGGATAGATGACTGTCACCATGTGACCTCCTGCCTCCCTCCACGCCCCTGGAAAAACTGAGTAATTACTTTACAGTTTAAGCAGTTTATTAACTACTATAAAGAGCCTCTGCCACAGGGAAGTACATTTATTTTTTGTACATGCTGCTGCTTCAGTTATTTTTTCGTACTCTATAAATTTGCTCCCTCCATATCCTTTTCCTTACGTCAGTGCCATAGAACAACTGATAGTATTCACTGTCATCCCTCAGAAATAGCTTCTTCTTTGGGGCACTTAAACTGTTACTTCTTATCATCTGTGTACATTAGGGGTTTCTTTTGCATCAGTGTATGTCCAGTGCAAAAATCCCTAATGGAGACACGCTAGTAGACTAATAGTTGAACAGAGCTGTGTGAACAAATGATATTTTTTGGTTTGTTGGCAACCCATCCATTCTCCTTCCCTCCAAATCATTTTGGGTTGACGCAACAGGAAAACATTTCAAAATTTCCAACAAACTGGAAAGTCGAGAATATTTTTGTTTTAGATCAAATGAAATGTTTTGTTTGACCCTCTGAGGCTGAGCTTTAACTTAAAAAAAAAACCTCTGAAAGAAATTAAGAAACACAAAATTCATCATTGTTTTGATTTTTCTCATAATCTTATTTTATCATTTTTAGATTTTTTTAAATGAAACAACTCAGTGAAATTGACATGAATTCATGAAATGTTTCAGTCAATCTGAGTCTGAATTTTTCACAAAAAAAAGCGCCAGCTGAAAAAATTCACCCAGTTCTACTGTTGAAGTCAGGATGAAATCCTGATGCAGCTGAAGTCAATGGTAAAACTCCTTGTTTCTATAATCACATAAGATGGGACAAAGGCACCGAGGGACAGACTTTATGTCTTTGAGTCTTCAATGCCATTTTAAGGGCCCATCTACATTAGAGATATTTGTACTTCAGCTATAACACAACCATAAGTCAAAACAGTTTAAGGGTACGTCTTCACTACCCAACAGATCGGTGGGTAGCAATCAATCTATCGGGGATTGATTTATTGTGTCTTGTCTAGACACGATAAATCGATCCCTGAACGCACTGCCCTTCAACTCCAGAACTCCATTAGAGCAAGAGGCAGAAGCAGAGTCGACGAGGGAGCTGCAGCCATCGATCCGTGCCATGAGGACGGGAGGTAAGTCAATCTAAGATATGTCGACTTCAGCTATGCTATTCTTGTAGCTGAAGTTGCGTATCTTAGATCGATCCCCCTCTCAGTATAGACCAGCCCTAAGTGTTCCAAGGTAGCAACTCTTTGTGAGGAACAGAGCCGAACAATACCAGTTGTTCTATGACACAGCAGAGGAATTACAAAATAACATCTCCAACCTTACCAGGGAATACTAGAAGGGAAATACAAAATGTCCTTTTTCAAGCAAACAATAGGTTGACAAGAACACATACATGCTTGATGTTGGATGAAGAAGCCCACACTATAGAAAGTGTTCCATCTCTGTAAAACAATAAATCCCACAATCTTGCCTGGGTCATTTTCAGATTTTGTTATTAGCTTCTTTAAGGTCAGAAAAAGAATCAGGTGAAATTCATAAAGAAATTTCATTTTTCTGCCTCTGAAAATCACCTTTTGTTTCTGCCAAAACATTAGAGATGAATGTAATCAGTGTTTCACTGATGGCAAGAATTTCTCTCATAGTTTTAGCTGGAACCCACTAGAAACTCCGTGTAATGCACTAGTAGATTGTAATCTTAATTTAGAACCTTTCCCTGTACAGTGCTCATCCTCTACTTTTGCCCACAGGTTTGAACATTAACACTTGAAAACATCAGAAATATTCTGCTCTGACTCCAGATTGAGGTCAAAACACTTTCAAAATTAGAAAAATTCTCCACATTTCCTTCTTGTTAACACCACAGAACTCAGATCCCTAATCAGTTCTCTTGAGATAATACCACTATCAAGGTTTTCCCTTATTGTTTATCAGTTAAGCTCACCAAAGGACATGCAACAAAGAAGAAAATGCTTGGTAGCAAAAGACTGTGGAAGCCATACTAGGGATGTGTTACGGTCAGTTATCTGTGATGTTGCTGATGGGAGAAAGACTAGGAGCAGATCCATTTTGCAGGTTATTGTCCTTCTATTTCATATCAAGAACTAGAGATTTTGTAAATTTGTTTTTGAAGGCAAGCTGCATCACAGGTATGGTATATAATCTGACTGAGGTAATTTACCACACATTTCCTTGTAAATGGCAATAATATCAGCATTAACTGAGTTGTATTAATGGGATAAGTAGTCTTTGTGTCTTTGAGAAATGATTGAAAAGTACAATATTTATGTGACAAAAACTCTTCAACAACAAACATGTCTGAGGCCTGGTCTACACTACACGTTTATACTGATTTTAGCAGCGTTAAACTGATTTAACGGCGCATCCATCCACACTACGGGCACTTTATATCACTATAAAGGGCTCTTTAAATCGGTTTCTGTACTCCTCCCCAACGAGAGGAGTAGCGCTAAAATCGGTATTACCATATCGGATTAGGGTTAGCGTGGCCGCAAATCGACAGTATTGGCCTCCGGGCGGTATCCCACAGTGCACCACTGTGACCGCTCTGGACAGCAATCTGAAGTCGGATGCAGTGGCCAGGTAAACAGGAAAAGCCCCGTGAACTTTTGAATTACATTTCCTGTTTGCCCAGCGTGGAGCTCTGATCAGCACTGGTGGCGATGCAGTCCCAAATCCAAAAAGAGCTCCAGCATGGACCGTATGGGAGATACTGGATCTGATCGCTGTATGGGGAGACAAATCTGTTCTATCAGAGCGCCGTTACAGAAGACGAAATGCCAAAGCGTTTGAAAAAAATCTCCAGGCTACACAGCGCTGCGTGACAAGCGTAATGGAAAGCCAAAGAATCAAATGGACGCTCATGGAGGGAGGGATGGAGTACTGAGGACTCCAGCTATCCCACAGTCCACAGCAGTCTCCAAAAACTATTTGCATTCTTGGCTGAGCTCCCCGTGCCTGTAGGTTCAAACACATTGTCCAGCGTGGTTCAGGGTATAGCTCGTCAATTTACTCCCTCCCCCCACCACGTGAAAGAAAAGGGAAAGAAATCGTTTCTTGACTTTTTTCAATGTCACCCTATGTCTACTGAATGTTGGTGGTAGACGCGATGCTGCAGCACTGAAGAGCAGTATCCGCTCTTCTCCCCTCCCCGGTAGCAGACGATACAATATGACTGCTATCCGTCGTCACCATCAGCCCGTGAGTGCTCCTGGCTGGCCTCAGGTGAGGCTGGCGGGGGGGCCTGGGTAAAAATAGGAATGATTCCTGGTCATTCCCAGTAGATGGTACAGAACAGCTGGTAACCGTCCTCATCATAGCAACTGGGGGCTGAGCTCCATCAGCCCCCTCCCTTTCCTGTGTAAAGAAAAGATTCTGTACTGCCTGGACTAGCATAGCAGCGGGATGCTGGGCTCCTCTCCCCCGCACCGCTTAATGTCCTACCTGGACTGTCATAGCAGCGGGAGGCTGCCTCCCCCTGATTTTATCTCACTAACAAGTCACTGTTTCTTATTCCTGCATTCGTTATAACTTCTTGACACAAATGGAGGGGACACTGCCACGGTAGCCCAGGAAGGTTGGGGGAGGAGGGAAGCAATGGGTGGGGTTGTTGCAGGGGCACCCCCCTTGAATGGCATGCAGCTCATAATTTCTGCGGGATCTGACATGGAGCAGCTGTGCTCTCTGATACATTGGTTCTCTAGTACACTTGCCCCATATTCTAGGCAGGACTGACTCTATTTTTAGAAATCATAAAGGAGGGATTGACTCGGGGAGTCATTCCCAGTTTTGCCTTTGCGCCCCCGGCCGACCTCAGCCAAGGGCACGTATGATAGCAGCAGACGGTACAGAACGACTCATAACCATCTCTGCTATTATGCAAAAGCAAAGGAATGCTGCTGTGTAGCGCTGCAGTAACGTCTCTGTCAGCGGCACATACGGTGACAGTAAAAAAAAAGCTGAACGGGCTCCATGGTTGCTGTGCTATGGCATCTGCCAGGGCAATCCAGGGAAAAAGGGCGCAAAATGATTGTCTGCCGCTGTTTTCCTAGAGGAAGGAATGAGTGACATCATTTACCCAGAACCACCCGCGACAATGATTTTTGCCCCATCAGGTACTGGGATGTCAATCCAGAATTCCAAGGGGCGGGGGAGACTGTGGGAACTATGGGATAGCTATGGAATAGCTACCCACAGTGCAACGCTCCGGAAATCGATGCTAGCCTCGGACCATGGACACACACCGCCGAATTAATGTGCTTAGTGTGGCCGCGTGCACTCGACTTTATACAATCTGTTTTACAAAACCGGTTTATGAAAAATCGGACTAATCCCGTAGTGTAGACGTACCCTGAGTCTTACTGCTGAAGAGAAACTCCACAAAGATATATATATATATATATATAAAACCTAATTCTAAAGAATATTAAAAAGGGCTGTTTACTTGAAATTTATGATAGGTTATACATCTGAGGGAAAGAGTCTACGTTTTTAATGTAACTTAATTGAAATGAAAATTATTTATTCCTTTTCTTAATAAAAACAGAACAGGGTGAAGGATTTGTACCTTCAATAGTATATTCAAGTTCATGTTGTCTCTGTTACTTTACACCCCTCGACTGGACAAAACTACCCAATGATAGAAGAGTTAAAAAAAGGGCTAAAAAATTAGCTAAATAGGAAATATTCTATTCACTTAGTCCCTGAACCTCCAGAGTCTCAGACACATGCTTAATTTTACATGCTGTCAGTTGTCCCACTAAAGTCAAGAAAGACTTCCATTGACTTCAGTAGGCTTTGGATCAAACCCAAAAGACATCAAGCCTCCAGTCCTGCATTCATATCACACTCAAATGCCCACTGAATTCAAAATACTGAATTACTGGTGATTTATACCTGATTTATACTTTTTTAAAACAACTAGATGAAGGAATTATACATTATTCATTTTCCTTTCAGAAGGGATAAAGAATAATACCCTCACAAATCAGAAAAAAAAAAAACAGAAATCCTGTTATTTTTGCAAACTCTTGTATGTTTTTTAAAATGTCATATGCCTTATAGGTGTGAAGCACAGTAGTTCTTCAACAGGAATCACAAAGTAACTGAAAGCAACATAATCACTGCAGAGGGATTTGCAGTCTTCTAGCTCACAAACTTAATGGAAACATTTGTAAAGATTTCTTCACTTAGTAATTGAAAACAACTTGTTCTGCTACTCTGTACTTACGTTAAAGAACAATTCTATTTCATCCATAGTAAAGTCACGTATTGAAAATCCAGAGATTGTAAAATCATGTTTCTACTGTATTTTCAAAGTTCTTGGGGGTAAGCCTGCAAGCTGCATAAAACTGGGATTTGGCTAATTTGAGTCCCCTCTATTATAGGCGAGCATCAGTCATGCAGGGGTCCTGTGGCTAATGTGCTTAACTTTAAACTTGTGAGTAATCCCACCGAACTCACTGGTATCAGTGAGACTGCTCATGTATTTAAAATTAAGCACATGCTTAAGTGAACTTTTGGGTCGGGGTGAGGAGCCCTAGAGAAGATCTTAGATGCTCCACAGAACCAAGAAACTGCTCCTGTGGAGCATTAGTTAGGGCAACTTCTGGCTATCCATCTTGGCTAACTTGAAATGCCAAGGATCAGAGGGGTAGCCGTGTTAGTCTGGATCTGTAAAAGCAGCAAAGAATCCTGTGGCATGTTATAGACTAACAGACGTATTGGAGCATGAGCTTTCGTGGGTGACTACTCACTTCGTCGGATGCATGCCTCTGAAATGCCAGTTAATCAGAGTTCAGAAATTGGTGCTGCAATGAACTGGTGTTCTTATATATTATATATTAAATCGAGAGGATTTTAATGACATAGATTCTAGGCCAAATCAGTCACACCTGTATTACACTATTGAATTCAATCAGTCCATACTGGTATAACAAAGAGCATAATTAAGCATTCTGCATCTAAATGACGTGTAAGACATTTCAGATTGTGTTATGTCAAATAAAATGTTTGACAAATTCAGACCACAGGAGAAAGGGTTAATTTAAAAGCAGTGTTCTAATGTCTGGAAAGCTGGGTGATTAGAAACAGTCACATAAAATTGACAAATATAACATATGTATTCTTACCCTTCAGTCCGGAAAATAGTCCTAAAACTGTCCCCCAAGCTCTTGTAACTGGTTGGATCAGTTTTCCCTCTTTGAATTTGGAACCTAAAAAATACAATTTATAACAGCATGTGAAGTTAAGGATTTTAAAAGTCATTTTGGCTTTCCAATTTCTATATAAAAGGGATTTTAAGGTTTATTGATATATCTTATTCATTATTATAGACTGTTCTTGATATTTATTTATTCTTATTAACACTACTTTCATAGGCGTTATTAAAAAAAAGAGAAATACAGCTTTAAAAGTAACTTAGTACTCAGATAGCCAGCACTTTTACAATTTACACCTCTTTCTTGTTGTGTCAAAAATAAACTGCTAATCATGGGCTTGATCCAAAGTTCATGGAAGTTCATAGGAGTCTTTCAATGGTCTTTGAATCAGCCCATTTTCAGAAATCTGAAGTAGCATATTGTAATGCCTTTTACCACTGTGAAATGAACCTACCATGCAATTTCTTATTTTTAGTGCCTGATCCAACTCCAATTAAAATCATCACAAGATTCTATTGGAAGTTAGATCAGGCTCCTAATAGTCACATTTGGACATTTAACACAGAGGCGAACAATATAAAATGCAGCTATCAATTTTTTAATGAAGTCACCTTTCTTCTGCTCATATTTTGATACATAATGCAGAGGTTTCAGCAGCAATACTTGCAGCACATCAGCCTTAAGAATAATAAGAAGATTATGATTTAAGACTGCAAACATATATGCCAGTATTTACAAGTTCTGGATAAAGGTGGTCAGCATAACTCACTGTGTTAATCTACTGTGTGCTCTAAATGGGGTTACACCCACTTCTCAAAGCTGCCAATAGAGAAAAAGAAAAAGATGCTAGAGTATACATTCCCCATCCCCCCACCTTTTGTTTTAAAAGTGTGTATGTGGGATGGGGGTTGAGGGGGATCATAATGACATCTTTTCCCAGTTTGAGCGTTGGATATACTGTGCTTTTGTTCACAGTTTGATTACACTTAGAAGTCTTTGGCTACTTCCTACACAATAAGGGGACTTTGTAGAGAAAGTGATCATCTAAAACCAAAATGTGCACTCTTCCATAATAACTCATTTTTAAAACTGTAGGGCTGTAAAGATGCTCACTCAAATAGCCTAGCCAAGTTCCACATCCAGGGAACTTCAGAGTTGGAAGAACATAATTTCTTGTTAGATTTTTTCAATTACTATCCCGTATAGAACACCACAGACACAAATGTTCGTAATCTCAGTTCAGAATAGCATTGTGTGAGGCAATCTACAGACTGCCATTATAACTCATGTAACATCAGCCCTGTGCATTAAATAATGCCTGCTTCAAAGAATCATCCAGACAGTAATTATTATAATCAAATACTGCTGCAAGTCCTAAGCAAAAGACAAAATAAGCACGTTTATCTTTTTACTTATTTTCTTCACACATAGTATACATTAGTGTTCTAGATAGGTACTGGACCTGCCATGCTCCAACATACAAATATGGCTTCTTATTCTGATTAGACACCATCAGATTCAAATAACAGTACAATTTTAGTTAAATGATATTAAACAGCAATTTTCTCTTCCATCTTAATTGGATTCAGCAGGATCAAAAAAGGTTTTCACATTTCAGCAAAAGGCATTCTTAGTTTTGCCTCTCAGTGTTCCTAAGCTGTTTGCACGACCAAATCTAAGCATTTTCTTCACTCTGGGAGACAAATTTCCAGTGATGTAATATAATTCTTTGGGCAATTATGAAGGCAAACCCACCTCTTTTGAATGCATTTAGAAGGAAACGTTGGATCGCTCCATAGTCCTAAGAAAAGCAGTTCAGGCACATGTGGGATCTCCATCTGAGGTAACCTCTTTTATTAGTGAGAGAACTTGCTGCCAAGTTGGCAAAGTAGAGACTGCTGTTCTAGAGGTTTACACTCATATGAGAGTTGATGCATAACATTTTGTCTGAAAAGAACCCTTGGGAAGGTTAATAGCTGAAAATGCCTCAATGGCATCGCACAAAGTCCAACAGTAATAACAGCAACGGAATGTTGTAAGTTGTTACATTACACTAGCCAAGAAATCAAGACTGAAAAAAAAAAAATCTTAGCACACACAAACGTGTACGATTTATACTAATATTAGTAGGTTTAAGCCTTGATCATTTATACCTCAAAGTTTAAATTCAAAAGTGATGGGCTCCATTTGTTGTAAAAAGAAACCTTTTAAAAATTCACTAATAACTGAAAGAAATTGTAGACTAGTATTTACATAGAAAGCAGTCCTAAACCCTAAAACTTTTTTTCAAAAGTTTTAAGACTTTCGTCCTAAGCAGAAATTTAGAATAAAGGTGATTGTTTCTAAAACACTCTGGGAAAAACTTAGGCCTCTATCCTGTAAATACTTATGCATGTGCTACCTGTACACATACAAATTATTCAACAAGACTACTTATGTGCATACATTTAAGCACATGCATAAATATTTGCTGGATTGGGGACTTAATCCTGGGCTACCCCAACAGAGATAATATATATTAAAATTATTTTACTTTAGCTTTATCCTATAGCCACATACAACCGTACTGTATATTTCTTTATACTTAATAGTCTGCTCATAAAATGCAGAGACAGAATAAACACTTTAATAAAATAATAGTTAATTTATTTGTAGTTTATGGGGTAAAAGGATAGCTTCTTACTAAAAATGTTAAATAATATTTTTCACATTTATTTCAATTTCTTTTTTAAAGGGAGAGAAGATCTTAGTATTAAGTGAGTCCATTTGTAACACTGACACAAACAACATATTCCTTCCTTTAGGGTTTTTGGATCCATTCCTTCCCTAGTAAATCTTTTTAATAGCTTTAACAGCAATCCTAAAATACATGCCAATTATGTGCTCTAATCTAGATCTGTGAACTGGGTTATTTGATTTGGAATTGCTTGCCTCAATAAAAGAAGGTTTAACTTTTTAATGTACTAGCTAACTCATCACCCATACTTGTTAAAAGAAGCTAGAGGAAGAAGTGACAAGATGTTTATTTGTTTTGCTGGGGGGAGGAGCAGCAGCCACAGCAGCACCCGGTAGTAGTACTAGTAATAATAAAGAAGGGTGAAAGCATTCACTTCAAAAACAACCTGGTCTGTTTGAAATTATTGCCTTGGGGATTGAGCACAACCTGGAGATACACAATGCTTTTTTTCTGCTTCAAATCTATTTCTCTCTGAAAACAGTATTAACCAAATGCTCATATTTAAATGAATTTCTTGCATTTTTGAAAGCAAGAGGACTGTGTCTTATACATTATTGGCCTTGTCAGAATTACAGAAGCTAACCCGCCGGACTAAACAGAAAGCATCATGCATTTCTGGTCTGGTTAAGATTCTGAAGTCTAAGAAGCAAAACCTGCAACTAAACATTTTTCAGAGTCAGAGTGAAAGGACGCTAACAAGATAAGGCCACAGTCCTGCCCATGCAGAGCCCTTTGAAGCACCGGGGCTTAAGAGTGCATTAACAACGTTACCACACAAGAAGAAGCAATAGACAGTGGATTCTGTGACAAGGTGCAAGTTTATTGAACGTATCACTAAAAAAGGGTTCAAACAACTGACATTTTCCTCAACTGTAACCTCTTCTCTACCAGCTTTGCTGATTCTCCAGTCTGTACAAAATGCTGCAGCAATAATTATCTCCCTCTCCCTCCCAAATTTACCACAAAGACTTCCTGATATTCGTAAGAGGAGGCAGTAGCCACTGTCCTCAATCCACCCCAGAAGATTACATAAACGGAAGGATTTCCAAGTTAGCTGAGGACAAGAGCCTGAAAATGGAGAGCAAAGGATGGATCCAGGAAGGATTATGGTTTCAGGTGGAAGCCATGTAAAAATGGCCATTTTAAAAGCTTTTCTTTTTGAGATTTTTGGTGTTTATTCAAAACCTAAACTCCAAGCTGTAAACCTCTGTGATCCAAAATCAAAGAAGCTATGATTAAGTGACTCATATTTGTGCAGTTATACAACTGCCATTTGTAGGACAAATAATCCCAGGTCCTTCTCACCTTGACATCATGAAAGGGGTAATCTGTATGGACAGAAACTGCCCTGGAATGACTCCTCTAATGAGTAAGGCATAAATAAACTCCTCTTCAACATGAAGGATGCTTGTTTTCTTTTGCCATCTCTGTTGGCCATTTCCCATTAGTAGTCATTATAAAATTCAATGAAGCAGTTTCTGTGCAATATCCTCTTTCATAGGGTGATCATATGTCCCTAAAAATCACACATCTGTTTCCACGGTCTGTCCCAGTGTTCTTGCTGGTTTTACAAAATCCAGTGTTTTCTCCGTTTTTGTTCCCATGATGCTTCCCAGTGACCCCTCCCTCTGCAGAAGTCTGCAAGCCAGTCTTATCCTGCATGCAGTGAAATCCACAGCATGGTGGGGAATAGGGTGACCAGATTACATGAACAAAATATCAGGACACATGGGGGGGCAGGGCCAAAGTGCCGTTGAAGCAAAAAACGAAAAGCCCCGAGCCAGAATATTGGGACAAATGGCATCCCGATCATACATCCATCGGGACGCGGGACAAATGACTGAATATTGGGACGGTCCCGATTTTATTGGGACGTCTGTTCACCCTAGTGGGGAAAGAGAGGCTGAGGTGTTACTTGGCTGAGGAGAAGAGATACCTTGTATTCTCTCCCTCCTACAAGTTGTCAATTCTACTATTCCTCACCAAGATGGTCTTTTGGGTGCCTGACAGCATAAGTACTTTAGTTTTCTTTTTGCTTTCAAAGTCTGTTCACCCAGCTCTTACTAACCCTCCCCCATTTGATACCAAGTGCTGTGTAAGGCTTTCTGTAGCGAGGTGGTCACCCGTTCCGGCCCTGAGAGGGTTACAGCCAGCCCTGGGAGAGGACTGGGGTTGTGAGCCAAAGACTAGGCTGACGGGGAAGGCAGCCACAGCTGGGGCCACACCCCAATCAGGCCACAGTTGGCCCTATAAAAGGCTTTGGGCCAGGAGCTCAGGCAATCTCTCTCTAGCTGTGGAGAGAGATGGGCCTGGCTGCTTGGGACCTCAGCAGGGCACCCAGAGTGGAGCAGGGCTTGGGATAGGCCAGAGGAGCTTGGGAGCTCCAGGTTGGAAAACCCCCAGGCTGCAGGCCTTGGTAAAGGCCAGGAAGGGTACTGGGGTTGCGGAGGTGCAGCCCAGGGTAGGCAAAGGCAGCAGGTCCAACCCCCCCTTGCCAATGATGAGTGGTATAGACTGCAGTCTGCCCTAGTGAGCAGGGGCTAGATGGTGACTGGCAGTAGCCACTGAAGTGAGGTGGGGGTAGAGGGTTAGGGGTTTCCCTAGGTGAGGAGACCCAGAGAGTGGGGGTACTGCCAGGGGGCAACACCCAAGGCAAAGGGGCACTGGGGTCCGGGAGGGACATGGGGGCCTGAAGCAAGTGGGATACTGGCCAGCAGAGGGCGCTCCAAGGCTGGAAAAGCTAATTCCCTGGATGACCAGCAGGAGGCACCGTGCCGGTGAGTCGCCAAATCGCTACACTTTCTCATAGCCTCATGGACTTTAAGGAAAGAAAGAACCATCATGATAATCTAATATGACTTCCTTGTATATTTCAAGTGACAGAACCTCACCCACCCACTCTTGTAATAGACCTGTAACCTCCAGCTGAGTTACTGAAGTCTCAAAACACGATTTAAAGACTTCAGATTATAGAGAATCCATCATTTATACTAGCTGAAGCCTGTAAGTGACTCATGTCCCATGCTGCAAAGGAAGGTGAACCCTCCCTCCCCCAGGGTCTCTGCCAATTTGATCTGGGGGAAAATTCCTTCCTGACGCCAAATATGGTGGTCAGTTAGACCCTGAGCATGTGGGCAAGACCCACCATCCAGAGACCTGGGAAAGAATTATCTGTAGAAACTCAGCACCCTCTCCATCTAGTGCCACATCGCCGGCTGCTGAAGATATTTGTCACAAGCTTTTCAATCTATGTTAAAATTGCTATAATTTCCTTATAATCAAAAAGGGGTAAATCAGTACTTGATATCTGTATTTAAATATACTGTCAGCAACCAAACCTAGTTCACACAGCACAGACTCATGGGGTCAATCCTGGCTCCATGAAACTCAATAGAAGTTTTGCCCATTGTCTTCAATGAGGCCAGGATTTCATCCATGAATTCCAGAGATTCTTGGTGCTCAGTATTGTGCTGCCAATACACCAGTTCTGCTGCTGAGAAGATCAGAGGGAAAGAAAAATGTGTGCTCTCTCTCTCACAAGAAAAAACAGCATTTGGACCATATTCATGATATTTGTTAATAAGTGAGTCTTCTGTCTCCCCTTTAACTTACACACCTTTGTTATGTCTAACTGAGATGATAGCTGCATTGTGCAATTTTAAGATGTAAATCAAATCCTTGATATTTCCTTCCATGATTGCAAAGTAGTGAAAGCATTTATATGCATAATGTAAATATATAACTTTGGGTACTCAGTCAATTTAGATGATATTACTGCTGGATGAAAAATTATTTGGCATAGTAACAAAAGCAAATTAAATCTTCTGGGCAATGCAAATTCTAAAAAAGCTTTTAAACTTGTATAGCTTTCTGAAATTTAAGGTCAACAACTAGAACTTACACTTTAATTAATTTCCTGTGATTCCAGACATACCTAATTGCAGTTGCTCCTATAAGCATAACTAGATTTGAAAATGGATAGTCTGAGGCTATATTTTTAGCTGTTTACATGCTTATATTCAACTATAACTGGATCACAATTTAAATAGCTATCAAATTTGTTAACTTAAACATTTACTCTGGTGCCATTTGTTAGTGCTGTATATGGATGCAGATTTGCACAGCTACTATACATGCTGCATATGGCATTACTAGTGCTTAAATTTCATGTGAAACCTGATATTATAAAATGGACCTTGATAAGGTAGTTTATTCTACTATTTGGCACAAGTTCTTCAGGTTGTTTATATTACTTATGGGATAATAACTAAATTGAGAGTATAATTCTGCCGTTTATTTTAACAGTAAATCCTTCAATTCACACAAGCTGTTGAACAAATGAACATTACATTTCAGAGAAAAAACCTAATTATTTTAAGCCATAGATATAAATTATGCCAATATATGCGGTTATATTTGAAGTATTATAGTACTGCAATGATGATATTTTAAGTACAAGGCCATAAAGAAACATAGCAGAACAGTAACATTATAGAAACAGGCAAGGGGCAGAATTTTTTTTAAAACTATATTGCATTTTAGACCTAGATTTACTTTTGACTCTCTCCAGAGCTATCTCAGTTTTCTCTACTGTAAATTACTTGTTTCACAAATGATAAATCATTAGTACAGATAGACATACTGCAAAAAAGTGTATTCCAACATTTATTTGAATAAAAATTTCATTTACTTTGATTGGATTCATAATCCCTCTTATTTACTTTCTGTGACATTTGGAGGAGCAAATATTTGTGGAAAGGCAAAATGTTTCAGTTATGTACACAAATATGTATTTGTATGAGTATTCACAATGGATGTACTTGTATAGATATCTTGAAAGCTCTATGTGGGTTTGGGAATCACCTAATTTGGAAGTTGAATTCTATGCAGATTAGGTAACCAATCACAAAGCTACAAATACAGTAGTGAGCTCATGGTAGAGCTCACAACCAATCCACACACAGAAGTATTTTCTTGTCAATGAATAATTTTAAAAATGAACAAATACTTAAAAAGTAAAGTTGGTTCAGAGATAAATTAGCTCCTATTTCAGTCTAATAAAATGTAGTTCCCTGTGAATAGTTCACCCAGTTCCAGTCATGAGTGTGAGATTACAGAACATTTTCTTTATGCTAAACAAGTTGATCCCACTTCATTGTAACCTTTTTGTATTATTACACTTCTTGGAGTTTTTGTCTCACATCAGTTACTCAGCAGTTTGAGCGGTATTGCATGGTAGCTTGTGTTTTTTATCTGGGCAGGGAGGAGGCCTGGATGTGAAGATATGTACCAGGGGAAAGGCCAGTGAGATGAAGGAAAAGTAGCAGTCACATTCTTGGGTAAAGGATATTGTAAAAGTTAGGTGAGTTACAAACAATTTAAAAGAGAACTGCACCATATGATGTTCGGGGTAGATAGGAGGATAGAAGAGGTTAGGCTGAGGAGTAGCAGCAGACTTAATGCTTTTGTTTTTTCCTTTGCTTTGAACAGCGAGCTAGGACTGGTAGTAACTACATGACTCAGAAAAAAGGTTTATAAATGTAAGTCACAACACCCAGCCCCAGTTCAGATCTCCTTATGTTCAATAAAAAATGGACAGTGATAGGTGGCGTGGATCTGGCAGAATTCTGGGTGGTAAAAAATGGAGGAAAGGGCAGGAGGATTGCCTCAGACCTATCAGGAGTGGAAGGATTCTTTCTAGAAAACAGGAAGGATGATCTAATTATAGCCCAGGACTGGGACTCAAGAGGTTCTATTCTGGTCTCTGCAATGGACTTCTTGTGTAGCCTTAGGCAACCCAATCAATGTGTCTTGATTTACCTATTTGCAAAGCCCACATAATGCTTTCTTTCCACACAGAAGTGTATTGTGGCCTGATAAGTACTCTGAGAGACCCATATAGAAGGTACTAGAGACATGGAAAATATAAATGCAAACAATACAAGTAAACATTTGCCATTATTACATTCTCTTACTGGGACCTGAGTGAAACGCACAGTGGTCAGTCCCAGTGCAGAAAACATGTTAAGAGCCCGAAGAAGAAAAAGAAGACCCAGTTCTTGTAAAGTGGCAAAAATTTAACAATATATCAGGATAAAACCAAGCACAATTAGGTCTCCTCCGAAGTAACAAAATAAGGTTTAGAACTTGTATTCTATTACTAGAGCATTCTGTAGAGGCTTGATATACCATCAGGTGGTTTCACTGAACTATTATGTTTTGTAAAGTTTTGCATATACATGCTTGAATATTCGCCTGCATATTCAAGGAAAAGAACATCTTAAGACATCTGAATCTACCCTGGAATGTGTGTGGAGTTAGTAAAACCACAAACTTTGTCTCAGATTTCAAAACAAGGGCACAAAGATTCCTCTTTTATTTTCAGACTGTAAGAGAACTGTGAAATCAATGCCCAACAGTCACTTTGCATGGTGTTCATCAATAAAGGAGGCAGTTTCTTGTATTGTTGTATATTGCACAGGAATTTTTAGCTTTATGGCTGAGTGGAAGTGTTCCATCAGTAAACTACTCATCACTAGGACAGATGTACTAGCTCAAAGGCAACATAATAACCAGCCCAAACATTCTCCCATCCTACATCTAAATTCATGGATAAGACCACCACCTTCAACCCATGATTCAGTTCCCCCCAAACCCAGGTCCATTCCAGTCCCAATCCATCGCTGCTCCCTCCCCACACATTTACATGATAACCTACTTGGTTGGACCCCACTGCACTTAGTGCTCTCCGGCTATTTGCACCCTACCTCTGATGGAAATAGAGTAGGAGCAGGGTAGGGGAGAGAAATGGATTGCCCAGTGAATGAGAAAACAAGAGAGGGAGGGCTTTCTACAACTGAATAAGCAGCATTATTTAAAATACAAACTAGCCCTCCAAACATTTTGTAATTTGCCCTTTACCAGGGAAGATGCTTCAAATAATGAAGGAGGAAGACAAAGCAAGTAAAACAATTAGAAAGTGATTTTTCTTTGCATTGTCTGCAATATGTCAACTCAAGAAAAAAAAAATCTAAGTGAAGCCAGACAGCACTCATACCTGACAAGGGAGAAAAATATACTTGTGCTTAACACACTGGAAGAAACATTCAAGGACACCTCATTCTTCGGTAAAGACTGTCCCCATAGGGCTACTAAGATTGAGTGCAGTTTAAGTTATTAGAGCTTCCGAGGTCTGGCTCTAACTTGTGCATGAAATTTAAAAAAAATATTTTGTCTGTGAGAAATTTATCCCTGTGCAGAGAAGCAGAAAAGGCCTCTGCACCACCAAACTTCTTGTCTGAAGTTTTAAGTGGTTCAGCGGTGCTTTGAGTTGGCTCTTTGCATAGAGGTGAATTTCACCCTTTGTAATTAGGTGCAATAATCTTATTCAAGGAGGTTCCTCATCCCTTTTATATTCCCTATTCCTTTTAAAAACACCTTTCTTTTATTCTTTGTGTTCCAGCTGAGAAGTCTACTAGTCAGTGAAAAATCCAGGAGGGAGAAGGAAACTAGCACTAACATTTCTTGTCCAAATTATGATAAATCAGATCAATTACTTTGCTTTTGTCCCTTTCCAGATGAAGGGCCGTGAGGAGAACCTGTTACAAACAAATCTTCTGACAACCTGAGATAGGTGAGGAGCCGAACCCATTATGAAGTTCTCTTGGGCAACCTCATGGTAATTTCAGTTATTTTATTTACTGCTCCAATACTGCATGGATAAAGGCTCTAAAAATACCTCAGATACAAAGATAAATTTACAAATCCAAGTCTTCTCCCTGATGTTACCCTATCATAACCTCGATTCATTAAAAAATAAAACAACAATATGAGATCACCGGGAGAAAAAAAAGTGCAGTGACCTTTTATTAGGAGTGAAACTCTAAGGAATTACGTCTTTTTTCTCCACACACTAATGTGACTTCTCCTTTATGTTGCACAATGCAAGACAAAACATACAGTAGCTAAAAAGGCAGAACCAAGAACTTTGTTCAAAAATAATTACAAGTCGCTTACAATATTTGGCAAAAACAAAGATGCATGAATTAAATCTGCCCAGGAGCAGGCCTAACTTGCTCATGGAACAGTTCCATGGAAATGTGCTACAGTAATTACGCTGTTGGTTAACAAATAAATATAGCTTTTGTCAAATTAACTCACAGCCTTGGGGTGCTTTTTGGCTCTTTGTTGTTCCTGGGTTCCCTGACATGGGGTGGTGTGCGGGGGAAAGGGCTGTCCAGCAGCTACAACTGTCCAGGAAGCATCAATCATTACTTTCAGATGTGACCCATGAGAACTGTCCAATACTTGATTACCCTTTAGAAACTATTATAATGACTCCACGCAGATGCTCTAGACCAGGGGTCGGCAACCTTTCAGAAGCGGGATGCCAAGTCTTCATTTATTGACTTTGATTTAAGGTTTCATGTGCCAGTAATACATGTTAAGATTTTTAGAAGGTCTTTTTCTGTAAGTCTATAATATATGTAAACTAAATGAGGTTTTAAAAAGCTTCATTTAAAATTAAATTAAAATGCAGAGCCCCGCGGACTGGTGGCCTGGATCCAGGCAGTGTGAGTGCCACTGGAAATTAGCTGGTGTGCCGCCTTCGGCACATGTGCCATAGGTTGCCTACCCCTGCTCTAGACAGTGCGGATGAGGGAGGCTGAACATAGGAACTGCCTGGGGTGCAACGATCCTAGCTGCAAATGTATTGTCTTATATGATAGGGATAAATCATGCATACAAATCGTACATCAAAGTTGTGAAATGGGCTACAAATGCAAGAAAATATAAGGTATTCAAAAGTTTAACAAATGGAGTTCCTCACCTGGGGTACCGTTTGGTCTAGGGCTGGCCCTGAGCAGAGAACACAGCTCTGCCTGCCTCCTGTGGTGGGAGAGATCAGCATGAATACATAATGTGCTTGGGATTCTATATTGGCTTCCTGTATGCATCTGGGTGCAATGTAAGATGTTGGGGATGATCTTTAATGCCCTGAGGGATCTGAAATGTGGATACTTGAGAGACTGCAGACAGAGGTTAGGGATCTATTTCAGGAGCAGGTGAGGGTCTGTGGCCTGTAATGTGAAGGAAGTCAGACTGTATGATCACAATGGTCCCTTCTGACCTTGAAGTCTATGAGTCATGGCAGGTAAGATCAAGTGGGAAGCACGTATTGTAAGAAGCCTAGCCGTATAGGTCCCAGGATATGAGAGAGATAAGGTGGCTGTGGTAATATCTTTTATTGGACCAACTTCTGGTGGCCAAAGAGATAAGCTCTCAAGCTGCATAGTGCTCTTCTTCAGGTCTTTACTAACCTAAAGATTATGTTGAGAATTTTGGTTGCCTCAATCAACCGATAAATAAAATCAAAGCTATCTTCAGTTATTCTGAAAAGCCTTCTACCAACAAAGGCTGGTCTATTTGTAGGTGTCTAAAATAAGGCATGCCTTTGATGAACTGCTAGAATGCTGAGAAGTTATTCTAGAGTTCATACTGCTAATTATTTGCTAGTACATTCAAGCAGGAGATTCACTATGAAATGATCTCTAATATTAGATCAGTCAAAATATTAAATTATGTATCTCTAGTAAATCCTAATTAAGTTTTATATCCAGCAAGGAAAGGTTTCAGATTTATTTTAATTCTTACAAAAAGGGCTATGTATTTCTGAATCTTTTTCTTTATGAGGTTTCAATTTCCCTTTTGGTAATCATACAGCACCTTTCCATCTGACCTGGACGACAGGAAAATGGCTACTACTTTGTGGTTTTCTGGCACGAGATTTTTTGAATTTATGGTTTTCTGGCAAGAGATTTTTTGAATGAGAAATTAACATCCGTTTTCAGCTTTCATTAACATTCTGAGTTCTTTTGTGAGATCAACTCCTCTATTCCCTGGTGTATTACTATATTTTTTCATATTGTAACGAATTGGCAAAGAAAAAGTTGTACACCACAACACAGCACACATTAAATTCACTCCCTACTGCCAATGTGGTATAGTCACCTGAAGATTCTTCCCCTGCAAAAGAAAGGAAATAAGTCAAGACAGTTTAAAATATGAAAACAATATAAAATATGAATTGCATTTTAAGTGGAAAATTGCCAACAGCAAGCTGCACTAAGTCAAGTACTGTAAGTAATGTTAATTTGAGTATTCATCCTGCTTTCAACAGCTGTACTAAAAATATATATTTCAAAAGGGGGACAGTTTCATTAAAGCAGCAGAGGGGATTTAGCCACATATTGAAATGAGTAGCTAAATCCCATGCACAGCTTCACATATCTTTACCTGTGTGTCTATTGTTATCAAGAGACAAAACCATTTTAAGTGACATACAGTATCTTACATAACTTACATGTTGCCTATAGTAATCATTTTTATATGAAGATATTCACTCACTCCATGGAAAAATTACCTTTTTTTTTATTATTAGCTGTAGATAGCTGAACCACCAAAGACACAATTAAAATAACATTATAACTCTGAAATGAATCCCCTAAAGCTAGGAAATTTAGCATTAAAGCCTGAAATTCTATTCTCACCCACCCAGCTGTGCACCAATATTACAGCTTATATGATATTCATTATCAGTTTGTGCTTAGCAGCCCCTGCAGTTCTTACCATACAGTAGTGCATAACAAGGCGAGTTAAGGGTAAAGTTTCAGGTGAAACTCTATGACTTTCTTTGCTTTGGTGAATTTAAGTCAAACTACTAACAATATCCAAATAGTTTTAAAGGTTCTCTTGTATGTAATTCTACTCTACCTTAAAAAAATATCTAAAAGCATTTTATTAGAGATGAAACAATAGATTGCCTGTCTGATTTAGAATGGATAGATGTGTAGCCACATTTTAAGGGAATTTTTGATGCAACAGATTACATTTTCTCCTACAAAGCCACTGAACAAACCTCTGACATCATACATGATAATATCACATTAATCCATAGCATGAAGGTATTACAATGTTAATGTAGATGTGTACTAATAAATACAGTGAGGAAGAGATACTGTGCCAGAGCAGTGGCTAGCTACTTTTAGACTTCAGTAGCTTGTATTGAGCTTTCTCAAAATTTCCCTTCTCCCATCCCCCCACCCCCCCCAAAACCCAGCTCAAGATAATCCACTCCAGGCTGCACACTAATGGCCAGAAAATTGCAGTTTTTAGTACCAAAACCTGTTTGAATCATAGTTGCTAAAAAGGTGTCAGGATATCATTTTTCCACACACAGAACTTAAAAAAACCTCACCTAAATGGAATTTTTTGTTATTTGTAAATATATTTTGAAAACTACCAAAGTTCAGCCTTTAATATTTTTTAGGGTCAAGTTATAAACTCCTGAAACAGGACTTAATATCGTAATGGAAACACTAACAGACCCCTGACAACAGCAGAGCTAGCCTGCACCTCTATAACACAACACACTTTCCCAGCTGAAAAAACTAGCCCGTTACCCAGGATAGTGTTGAAAAAGGAGCCCTGTTATTTTAGGAGAGACAGTTACTTGAGAATTGGCACAAAATAGTGAAAATTAGAAAAGAAGGTTGTTTTTTTCCAAGTCAACCTAACTACTCCATAAAGTAATGCATAAATCATTCATTACAATGAGTCATAACAATGATTTGTGATCTTCCAAGTTTTCATTTCATGCCCCTCTGTTTTTCTTTAAAGACAGGAGGAAAGACAAAGACTGGAAAGTTTGGGTCATATGGATCACGGCACCACTGCTATGTCTGGAATTTTCTTATAAATATCCTATTGCTCTGAGGTTCATAGGCCTGACTGAAACAGCAGGGACAATCTCATTTGTACTTTTATAGTTGTAGAGGGATTTGCAAGAGTTAACGCAATTTTCCATAATATTTCTTACTGACTCCAGGAATAAAAGGAGAGTTCCCTTTGTAATCAGTATCTGAAACACTGTGAAACCTAAAGAAAAAAAAAGGCCTTCTTTTAGGCTTAACAAGATTTTTCAAAGTCCTGATAATTTTAAAGGTACAAAGCAAGATAATTTTTGAAAAAGGGAAAGGATTACAGCCAAATGTTTGTGGGAAGCAGCCACAGCAGTATTCTGAGGAACATACTTTGCAGCAGGTTTTACTGCCTCTTTGCAACTTTATGTCTTTTTTACATTGTTTTTTTTAAACACTGTTAAGTGACTGTTTCTAACCTCATGAAAATCTTCACATCAAAGAAACATCTTAAGGCTCCATTCACAATGGTTTTATACCTCTTTCACCCTCAAAAAACTAAATGTGTTATTTTAGCCATCAGCTGGAGTTGAGCACAATCTCTCCCTGTTTCACATTCACAGAAGTCTTTTAAAACCACTTTGTTCATGTTCTTCTTCAGTCATCTCCTGTGGGTAGCCCACACAAATATGGTTCACTCTTGTTAATTGTTTAGTCCCATCCACAAAGAATATATATATGCAAAGCTCATTCAGATATTGGCATGTACTAATTTATGATGGACTAATGGTTTCTCCTGCTTTGGTTCTTCATCACATTCAGCACTTGTACCATCAACCCAAGAGACCAAACCCTGTGGGGTCAAGTAGGTCAATCCATGGCAAACTAAAGCTTCACAGATAAAGCTGCAGCGATAGTAACTGATTATCTTAAAAAGACACATACTTATTTTAAAAGAGATATTTGAAAACTAAATATTTCTACTTGTTCCTACATGATTAGTTGATATCACGCTATAATAAGCTTGATTTTGCCTTCTTTGGGCCATAAACTCCCCATTGCTGCATGATGCAAGAGGGGACAAAATATGGCTGAGAAGTGTACAAGGAAGAGAGTAGTGACTTGTTGGCATGTTACCCCCCCCCCCACACACACTTTTATATGCAGGGCAGTGTCTAATAAGCACAGCCTAGCCCTCAGGCAGCTGCAGCACCCTGGGTATATATCTAACATTGCTGCAGCAGCTACTTCAAGAAGAACTTCTCTCCTGCATCCTTCACTTAATGCCATTAAGGTGGGCAAAGGGGATGCACCATGTAGATTCTCCCTTCCCACACACACTCCAAAAGCTGCTCCAGCAAAATGATGAGAGGAGGTAGGGGCAAGCTGCAGCTGTACTGAGCTGCTGCCATTTGCCTCTCTCCCTGCCTGCCTAGCCCCAGTTCAAAGTTTGAAGAGCTGGTACTGGGGAGGAACCTGAAACTCCATTCCTCTGATCCAATACCACCAACCAGGGGAAACTTGGTTCTTCTCCTACCTCCCCACTAGGGATTCTCCATGCCAGCCTGGGGAGCTCTTTCTAAGTCCCCACCAAACACCCAACACTGATATGGGAGACAGTTAATCATCAGCCTCACACACTTAAGGGGACACATTCCCCAAATGACCACTCAGCCCCACCAGCAAAGAAGATCTCCTCCCCACTTGACCAACCACCCAATAACCAGAGGTCACAGGTGTAACAGGAAGAGAGCCTGAGACCTAAGCCCTTGTATCAGAGGCCTGGTACGAGGCAGGGTGCTCACCTCTCACCACTGCTGTCAGCAGAGACCACAGACACATCTACCACCTTGCTGCCACATGTCGGGAGCAGTTTTCAGCAAGGAGAGTCACCAAAAGAAGCCTCCATGAGGTGTTGGAGAGTGAGAAATATGGTGGATTTAGGGAGCGTCAGGAAGAGTATGGCAATAATTTATTTTTGAGGTTGGAGGGAAAAGAGCAGTTTTCCCAAGGAACATGATATGTGTCACTGTGAAGGAAAACTTTGTAGAAGGCTCTTTTCAAAATGTAAGCAGCATGTCACTGTCCCATCTTCTGTTCCACCACTAATCCTGAACACATAAGGGGGAAAATGCAGTACTGTAAATTTTGAAAGTAAATTTTCCTCTTCACCACGGCGTTGCATGGAAGGGGATGATATGGCTCTATATGACATTTGGATTAATATACTTTGTATTGACGTATTATATTGCTTTAACACAGTCATAGGCTTCCTACGTTATTACTGCCCAGATTACAATACTTCAAAACCAGCAGCTTTCATAAAAGATAAAAGTGGCTTGTAAACTCTATTATATATGTGTACTGTAACTCTTCCCTTCCTAACACCCCAACACAAAAGGCTTTTTTAAAGGATCTAGTAAAGCAATTTTTTTTAAAGGATACTGTCAAATGAGAATGTTTGCAATGAGTTCTCAGCAGGATTTGCAAAACAAACACTATGGCCCACATTACACTTTCACATGAGGAGGAAAACACCAATGTTCCTAATGTGTTTTCTTCACACCGTCTTCTCTGGTGAGAGAGGCTTGGGAGGCTGCAGATCTCTGAGTCCTCAGGACTGGGAACCCTCCTCCAGGTGGGGACAGCCTGCAGAGTTGGCTCCTGCTGCTTCACTGGTCCTGTCAGCATAGCTCCTGCAGAATATGCCCCCTGCTGTTGTTCAATATTAACAGATACTGAAGGCTATGACATTGAAATTGGATTATAAAGCAGAAGATGCTGCCCTCCAGCCCAGCACCTTTGCAGTTCCACTCCTTCTCACTTTGTCCCCACCCCTTAAAAGGTATTCCTGTGTGGAGTTCCAGTGCAAGGGCTTTTCTGCATGGGAGAGGGATGGTGTGGCAGAGGCAGTGCTTACTCCCTTCCAAATGGATAGGTCTTCAGCATGGATCAATATGAGTCATTCTGGCCATGTATAAGGGCCAACCAAATCTGGCATCCTGCCTCTGTCTGCGGACAATTTTATCAGAAGTTGAAAAACACCATAGTGCACCTAGTCAATTGAACAATACCGTGTATAGGGGAATAAACCCTAAACCTCTACTTTATGGTTAGTTTCCTAACACAGAAGGCTTGATTGCTCTTGTTTTCACATAAGCAACTATATAAGTTTTGCTAGTCTTAAAATTATTCATCCCTTTACAAAAAGATCACCCACAGTATTGCTTTCAGTAAGCTCTAGCAGCACTTAACTGCACGAATGCTATAGGTTTTTTCCTATGAGTGAAGCAGTACACCCTGAAAACTGCACAGAACAGGCAGAACCTGCAAGTCATTAACGTCATCAGTTCCCCACATTCTGACCTCACCATTTCAAAACTTTTTCATGCTGGATATCAGAATGCTGTGCAAAACACAGTATAATCTATAAACCACAAATTGCTTCAAATATAAGACAGGGAACCCTGACAGGTTCAGAGATGCTGTTAATTAGGGTACTTTTATTTTTTTTTCCTTTCCTTTCTCCCTATAATCACAATAAGCTCAGTTTTAAAGCGTATCAGAAAAGAAATGGTTTTTAGGGGTTTGGATAGAAAAAGGATGGTGGCTGGGTGAACATGTTATACTTTAATATTACAATTCAAATCTCCAGCCTCTGTGTTCAGCTCATCATTCTCTTACTCATTAATGTTACTCATCTAAGCATAAATCAATAGATTGACATGAGCCACAGAGCTTAGATACCAATTTAACACCTCTGCATAAATTTAGAGAGGAGAATAATAAAATCACTTAGAATTTATTATTTCTAGAATGAGCAGACACAAGTCTTTGAGGATTAATTTCATGCTGTGGGTTAAATTTCACTCTCACGATAGGCCAACTGTTGCCTGGGGCTCTACAGATAATGAACCTGCCAAGGGATTAGCAAGGAAACACTTGTGTTGTTATAAAGCACATACACTTCCCTTTCTAACCAAGTTCATTCTACATGACATTAACAAATTACTTTCTCTCTGTCCACGTTTCAGTATAATGTGAGCCTGTGAATGACCCTGAACCAATAGGACATCAGATAAGATCTTCTCAATGCATAAATAGCTATTAAATTTGTCTGAAAAACCCAGACCTCCTGTAGTGAAAACATGAGACATTTTATCTTTTCGGAACTCTATAAGAGCCACGGAAATATTTTACATGTAGACATATGTCTACAGTATGTCAGCTGGCACAATCTAAAACACCTTAAAAATAAATGTATTTAAATGAATTAGCTATAATATTGGAACTATGGAGATTTTTTGGAAGAATGAACCTACCCTAAACAGTCTAAGCTAATCTAACCAAAGAAGTTAAGGATTTAGCATCACTGTTTAAACAACTGATTTGCTCAACAGATCAGACACAGTAATTTCTAATATAATATGTGTGTGTGTGTGTGTGTGTGTGTGTGTGTGTGTGTGTGTGTGTGTGTGTGTGTGTGAGAGATCAGAGTGATCAGAAACTATTTTATACTTTGAGACTAACTGGAACATTAGCATTGAAAATATAGACCTTTTCCCTTTTCAAATCTTTCTTTCTTTTTAGCAAAAATCATTAAAAGCTTCACCTATTTTTTAAAAAGCTTGTGTAGAGTCATTTCAGATTTTCCAGCCACTCTGTGCTGCTCTGTGTTGGTATGCACAGATAGCGAAGGTGCCTTATATAATTAGACTAGACTTAACCTGATATTATGGGCTAGATTGTGAGTGGCACCTACACAACCACAAAGAGGCAGAGGGACAAGAAAGAAGCTGCACAAAGCAGCTGTACAAAGCCAGCTCACAACAGTCATCCCTGTGCCACCTGCATTCTGAGGACAGCAGGGACTCAGAGCCAAAAGGGGGTGAAGCCATGGCCCTGCAGCTCCTCCTACTCCAGACTAGGGTGTCCATCTTTTCAAAAGGCAAAAAGCAAGACATATGTAGGAGCCACACCTCTCCATGCTCCTGCCCTCATCCTGCCTCCTCCCCTGAGGCCCTGCCCTTGCCCCCCTTCCCCTGAGGTCCCACCACTTGCTCCTCCTCTTCCTGCCGAGGTCCCACCCCCTGGCTAGGGGCTGCTCTAAGGCACCCCAGTCCCCTGCCCAAGGCAGGTTGGGGGTCTGGAGCTCCTCACAGCGGCGCAAGCTCCCTGGGCAGTTCTTACCACTGCCTGTCTCTGGCTTCGGGCCTGACCAGAGGGCAGGGCCTTGTGGTGACTGGGAGCTAAGGCCCACCTCAGCCCCTCCTCCAACCAGGAAAAGGCTGGTCCCTGAGTCTTGTGCTGACACGGAGCAGCACAGCAGGGAATCTGGGACAAATACTATCTTGACTGGGACTGGGACTTGAACTCTGCATTTCGGGATTGTCCCGCCCAATTCAGGATGGGTGACCACCCTACTCCAGGCCTGCATAGCAGGGCCAACAGTGAGAGGAAACAATTCACCCTATTGGATGGAACTGATTGGTGTTTCCCACTTGCAAGGAGAAGCCTTGTCTGAGGGACACTATTTGCAGCATTTGTCTTGGAATGGTGCGGATCTGCACTGCCCTCTTACTCAGGACTGTATCTTAAAAGCCACATTCTGACCCTATGTGTTAAAATGCAATGGGGTTTATCCTTCTCTGTATGGGGAGAAAAAATGTCACATAGAGTTTTCTCCTTCAGTGCCCTTCTACAGCAGCTGGGACAATATACTCATCTAATACTCTCTTTAACACCTGGAGGGGGCGCTGGCTAAAATACTCACCAGTGGCCCTGGCCCCAAGGGGTTGTAGTTTAGCAGCCTGGAGATGTGGCCAGACCCCTATCCCTGTATCTATATACTTCAGTGAGCAGTTCTTGCTAGCTGCGGGCAAACACTGCTACTCTTGGGAGAATAGAATGTGTCCCCTACTTTCAGCCACCCTGAGTAATCCAGACCTGTACCATATGACTCAGGCCCACCACATGGCTGGTATCCTCCACTCTCCTCTTGTGGCCAAAGAGAGGACAGGCCAAATTTTGCCCAATATGCCACATAAAATCATTATGCATACATAAGTAGGACCAGATCCTTGCCTCCCCCGAGTCTTTTTGCATAGCTCTAGCAGATTTCCAGAGATTAGGGCAATCCTTGGTTGGAAGAGTGAACCCTATTGCAGCCTGTCGTGCTGCCAACTCACCATCAATATAGGACATACTCCAGGGTGGGGTGGTAAGGCCAATCAGCCCTCAGGATTAAGATGTCCGAAAGGTGCAATAAGGTCACTTATAGCTCCTCCATTCATGTGTTGTGAGCACTGCTCTGGGCTGCCTGGGGTTCCAGTCTACAGTCTTCTCAGCCATAGTTTTAAATATATATATACAGGTGCAGTTTTAAGCAAACACAACTTAACAACTACAGAGATTTCAATATCTAACGTTTACATCTGAGGCTTTGCAGATCATACGTCTTATGAGTCTTTTTCTTATTCACAAGTCAAAATCTGATGTTTGATGTACATTTCACTCCCATTGAAATTAATATAATTATACTTGAAATTAATGCTCTCTATGGTTTTTCTAATCCATTGATACTTGCTTCATGCTAGTGACAAATTCTGCCCTTGGGTACCTGCATAGCTCCTATTCAGGTAAATAATTCATTGCTACATAATTAATGACAGCCAAGTATGTACATCTGAGAACTGAGACTAAGATTTTCAAAAGTGACCCCAGTGATTCTGAGTGTCTCAGTTTTTGGATGCCTAAGTTAAAACCCTTTAAAGGGGACTGATTTTCAGAGGGTGGGTGCTGAACACTTTCTGAAAATCAGGCAGGCCCTTCAAAATGTCTAAAGTTGGGTATCCCAGAATTGAAGCACTCAAAATCTCTAGTCACTTCTGAAAACCTTGACCAGAATTTGGCCTTAAATATGATTATAAGGCAATATATATTAGTGGTTAACAAAGTATAGTTACGAGTTACTTCAAGCAAAAATGTATTATTTGCATGGTAGTATTATTAAATATGATTATTATTATGGATATGCAAAAGCATTTCACTTTTCATAGCTTTAAAGTAATAACATGTACCAACCTCTTAATTATTAACTATTACCATGTCCCAAAGCAATTATGTTTCATTTAAGTCAATCAAGGTGATTATTTTGGACACAGCTTAAATATATTAAAGTCAACTGACATTTATTCTCCACTGCACTTGCCTGCCTCACCCCAAGTTCTGTCAATATGACAACTTTATATTTTAAGGCACTGTTTTTTCTAGAATAGGTTCATAGGAAAATGCTATTTTTCAAGGATCTACCTATTTAATACTATAAGACTGCATAATCTGCATAATTAAACAGACAGTAACGCAAAACAGCTCTAACTCTTTCTGTTCAGTATTTGAATTCAATACAAGACACTGACAAACCACAAATAAATATGGAACCAGTTGACATGACCCCTGACGACAAAAAGAATGTAAAAAACACTAACAAGACACGTGGTCTCCAGCCGGCTGGAACAAATGAGATTTCCTTTTTTCCTTTTATAGAACAAACATGGTTGACATTAAGTTTTCCCAAAGTCTAACCGAAGTATCACCATCATCTCTATCTTCACTTCTTCCTGTATTAATTAAAAACTACAGATTACAAACATGCAGTTTTCTTCTGTTCTTGAGGGGGGAAATTCACCTTTTTGCAAAGGCCTGCCCAATGTCCTATGTACCATCTAAGCCCTGAGTTACAGGTTTAACTGTAACATAGGGTGTCATGCAGGTCCTGTGCACTAAGGGCTGGTCTACACTGCAGAGGGGATTGATCTAAGATACGCAACTTCAGCTACGTGAATAGCGTAGCTGAAGTCGAAGTATCTTAGATCGATTTACCTCAGGTCCTCACAGCGCGGGATCAACGTCCGCGGCTTCCCCTGTCGACTCCGCTACCACCGTTCGCTATGGTGGAGTTCCGGAGTCGACGGGAGCACTTTCGGGGATCGATATATTGCGTCTAGATGAGACGCGATATATTGATCCCCAAGAAATCGATCGCTACCCGCCGATACGGCGGGTAGTCTAGACGTACTCTTAAGATGCCTTCCATTCTAATGCTTTAGCAGATGTGCACTTTGTGCCTCTCCCCCAATATATTTATTCTATTCTTCAAATTTACTTTTTTGAGTGACATCTTTCAGGTTACTAAAATGTACATTACACTACAGTCAAAATTCTGCCTCCAGACACTTGCAGTGCATTTACACTGAACTCAGTGGACGCTGTGTATATATGCTATTTTGACTGTGAATTCTTTGGCGCGGGGACTCTCGTTTTGTTTTTGAAAGGCCAGTCCTTGCTTACAGACAGCCCCCCAACCTGAAGCAATATTCACCAGCAACTACCCACCACACAACAAAAACACTAATCCTGGAACCAATCCCTGCAACAAATCCCATTGCCAACTCTATATGAATATCTATTCAAGGGACACCATTATAGGACCTAACCGTATCAGCCACACCATCAGGGGCTCGTTCACCTGCACATCTACCAGTGTGATATATGTCATTATGTGCCAGCAATGCCCCTCTGCCATGTACATTGGCCAAACCAGACAGTCTCCTCACAAAAGAATAAATGGACACAAATCAGACATCAAGAATTGTAACATTCAAAAAACAGTAGGATAACACTTCAGTCTCCCTGGACACTCAATAACAGACTGAAAAGTGACAATTCTTCAACAGAAAACTTCAAAAACAGACAAATGAGAAACGGCTGAACTGGAATTAATTTGCAAACTGGACACCATCAAATTAGTCCTGAATAAAGACTGAGGGTGGATGGGTTAGTACAAAAAATAATTTTCTCTCTGCTGATACTCCCACCTTCTTGTCAACTGTTATGAATAGGCCACTTTCACTTTAATTGAATTGGCCTCGTTAGTACTGACCCCGCACTTCGTAAAGCAACTCCCATCTTTTCAAGTGCTGTAATATTTATACTGCTTACTGTATTTTTCACTCCATGCATCTGATGAAGTGAGTTTTAGCCCACAAAAGCTTATGCCCAAATACATTTGTTAGTCTCTAAGGTGCCACAAAAACTTCTCATTCTTTTTGTTCTGTGTTTGTACAGAGCCTAGCACAATGGCAACCTGGTGCATGAATGGAGTTCCTAGACATTATGATAATATATGTTTATGGTCCATATACTTATAAAATCTCAGCTGCCTGTTCTCTCAATCTTATCTTTCTCTAGAATATAAAAATAACTGCAACCTTGTCTTCATTATTATTCTCTGACTGCACTGATATTAGCCTATTATGCATTGATACTATTTTTGTTAATATATTTGCATTGCTAATAAAAACCTTAATAAGAACTTAATATAGAAACAGATATAAATCATTAATGACAATGTTAATTTCAGTGAACCATTATGCTACATTTATATTACCTGTGGGACTATTTTATAATGGAGCTTAATCCAACGCAGACCAATTGTGGTTCTTCTATTCTATTTACTTCTATGCAGAGCTGATAGCACTGCCTAGTTAAGGTTTTCTAATACTTTCTATTATAAGACCCAGTTTTCAGTTTCTGATACCTTTGACACACTTTAACTCTTTGGGCTGAAATTTTCCCTGTGGGGTGTCTGCCTCAGGCTGATATATATGCACACATTCTTTCCCCCACATTAAAATATTCTTATAACTGTTTTGATGAGAAGCTCCAATGTCTCCATGCTCTGGAGCAGAGACTTGAAAGTTGGCAGGAGAATGGCTTTTGTATCATATACATACCTTTTGTTATTCCCATGAAAATTCATTCAAATGTGGCCAAGTTATAAGCCTCTGAAAAAATCTCAGTTTGCACATGCTCAGTGGAGACTTCTTTGGCAGCTAAAGTCTCCGAAGATTCCAAAGGCATTGGGCAGGCTCCAGCTCAGAGCTGCAGGGGCCAAGCCTGACTCTCCCTACAATTGCTCCTTCCAGTAGCCACGGGCAGGAACTTGGAGCAGGGATACCGTCTTTCCTGTACTCTCAATGTTCTTCCTACTTGCACCTAGACAGAAAGGAGGAAGAGGAGGGAGCAGCCTGACTGAGATGCAGAGGGGTGAGGGAAGAGGGGGTTGCAGGAACCAGACAGTGGGGAAAGCATAGGAGGAAGGCGACAGGACCTGGTGGGGTGGATTGGAGCAGAGGGAGAGGGAGCTCTAAGGTATATAGGTGCAAAAGTGAAGGGAGCCAGAATCCAGGGTGGGTGGAGTGGATAGGAGCAGAGGTCGAGGTTGGCAGGAGCTGGGGTGCTGGAGAGGAACAGAGGAGGAAGGGGGCAGGAGCTGGGGGTGAATTGGAGAAGAATGGGTGGGAAGCAGGAACTGGGATGGGAAGAGGATGCATATGAGGACAGGGGGACAGGGACAGGAATTGGTGTGAGGCCAACAGAGAGAGGCTGGGAACACAAAGGTATATAACCACTGTGCAACCATAACTCGCCTCTTTGTACATATGCACTATGATACGGACTTTAATTATATGATCACACACTATTAGAGGTGGCCGGAAAATGACAATTGCATTTTGTGACAACTTTTAAGGTTTCAAATTTTGTTTTTGTTCTGCATTAGAATGACAACAAATCCTTTCAAATGTTTTCAGTATACAGAATTATGTTCAAAAGGTCAGTTTTTCAATCTTTCTTGTTGTCACTCTTTTTTTGGAAGTGACCAGCAAGTCCATACCGGACCTCAGAAACCTTCCCTGGACAAAACTTTGTCAAAATTGATACATATCTGTGAAATGATTTGGTTTTGATGAAGCAGCATTTTTGGATGAAAAAAAAGTTGCAAATATTCACCAGTTCTACACATTATTTCTCCTATGGGATCCCTGCCTCACTCTGTACACCGGGTGGACAGTGCTCTGCAAATGAATCCGGGTTGTGTCATGAGCGAGGCTGTATGAAGCCCATGTAAAGAGCAGAAGACAGGTTTGATGTGCTCACAAGAGGGTGTGTTGTTGAGACTCATTGCTGAATTTTGTTCTAGTTGGCATTTCCTGAGGGATGATGGCTATATGTTCAGGTATACTTGTCACGGAGTGTGGGGGAAACAAGGCCCTGCACCCCCAGCTTCCTGCAATTCACCATGACCCTCAGCCAGCCAGTAAAACAGAAGGTTTATTTAGACGACAGGAACACAGTCCAAAACAGGTCTTGCCAATACAGACAACAGGACTCCCCTTAGTTAGGTCCATCTGGGGGCCCTGGGGAGGCCACAGCCCTGTTGGTCGGGGTGGCCCTCTCCATTTCCCAGACAGGTCCAAACTGAAACTCCCTCTAGCCTCTCACTCAGCCTCCCCACGGCTCCTCCCCCAGCCTTTGTGTCCTTTGTTCAGTTTCCCGGGGCAGAGGTGTTACCTGGCCTCCAACCTCCCTCCTGGGTTCTCATGTTACATGCTCCGGTATCTTCTCTTCCCCAAGGCAGGCAGTCCCAGCAAAACTTCCCAGCAACCTTCCCAGGTCAATACTTCCCACTCAGTATTCAAAGAACACATCAAGAACATTCCCACTTCGTCACAATATTGCACTGCTGTAGTCCAGCTAGAAGGTGACAACTGTGTGTACTACTGAGTCCAGGTCATTATTAGAATATCAAATCCTCTTCCAATGTCAAAAGAATAAAAGTGTTTTTCATGTTGAACCATTCTACTTTCTCAGCACTGATTAAAAGCATTGTTGCCCTTAGCTCAGACAGTAGTAAATTGAAGAAAATCAAATTCATGTTTTTTCCTACCAGGAAATGGAATAAGAGAATCAGGAAAAATTTCCACTTGCTAACCATCACACACTACTAGCTATGTTTTTTTCAAAGAGAAGTCATACTCAGGTGAATTGTATGAGGTAAAAGAACGGCCTTCCTAGGAAGAAATCTGTGATGGGTTGTGCCAGTTTGTTGCAATCTGATCAATTTGGAAAGCCACTTTTGACATTTATAGACCATGAGCTTTTTATTAGTGTATGCCGATACAGAAAATGTTTTTCAACGGACAATCAGGTGGTTAAGAATCTTATTAACCTCCAGATTAATGGCCACTATAACCCACTGATACTTTAAAGCTAAAGCAGCATTTACAATATTGCATAAATACTGAAAACAGTAACTGGACAGAAGCAAAATAGATTCAAGACCATGTTAATTAAAAGTTTATCAAAATAAATTACTTAATTATCTGTGTCGGGTAAAAATAATTTTCCCAGTAACCTGTTTTTTGTCACGTTTTCAAAAGTAGAGCCATCCTGGAAAAGAGCTAGGCATCACTTGACAAGCTGAATTAATGCCTCTATCAGCATTACGCCCATGCTACACAGTGACATCTCTCCAGTAGGTAAACTGCCTCTGAGACTAATGTGTCTTCACTTATTACTTTACTCCTCCTCGCCTAAGCGCTGACATGTCAAAGGGATATAAATGATCTTGTCTTCAAAATGATTTAAAGCTTGCTGCAGCATAAAATGGAAAACAGAGTGTGCAAGGTCTTGTCAAAATGAAAATCAACAGAGAGTATTAGGAGGCAGAGCTAGCTCTCTGTAATTTGATCCTTCCACACACCATAATCTCCATTTTATTTCGCCTAATGAGGCAGGAGTTGAAACAGTTGATTTGATCAAATTCAGATGGCAGCCCTAGAGGAGTGAGCCCCCTGCTGTACTCTTGTCCCGACACCCTTTGTTACCTCCAAGTGAGATGAGACCAGGCTGTGAACCATGTAAATAGGAGGTTTCCAGGTTAATGAAAAGCTGCAACACCATTTAAAAACCTGGATGGACGGTTATGCCTTCCTAGTCCAAAGGAACTTTCATGAGCTTCAGTAATAAAGTTTAATGAATGCTGGTCATTCTGAATTTTGGAACTAGAGGCTGAACAAAGGCTAATAGTTTCCTTATAAAATCTCTTTATCTTGTAACCAGCATAACATTACAAAGGTATTAATTCATTATCTCATGCCAAAATCAAATATATCGATTAAAAAAGGAAGTCTTTGAAAAGGGTAGTTAATGTTTCTTATGAACTGATGTTTTTATTAGGTGATGGCATGTTCTGCGTCTCATTTCATTAGTTATCTCCTAAGGACCTGCTTTCAACACCAAATCAGAACCTACATGCTACAATCATGTCATATAGCCAATGTAGGTCCACTTGCAGCATTCAGGCATTAAAAGTGTTCAGAAATGTAAATAAAAAAAACTTATTTGCAGCTATAGTAGAACAAAAAGCAATAAAAGTTAGCAAAATAAACTTGGGGACAGCTTCTCAGCTATTGTAAACTGTCACAGCTTCACTGAAGTCCAGCAGAGGATCTGCCCCTTGATTTGTAATGAAGTAACCACACTTACTGTGAAATTATTTATGCTTTTGACACTAATATTTAATAATGAGCAGAATATAAATACTGTGTAGATCATCTTCCAGTGCAGGGCCACCGACAGCAGGTACGGGCCCCGGTGAAAATTTTTTTTCGGGCGCCCAGCAAGGGCGGACTGGCTAAACAGAGCCAATGAAGCCGGGGAAGCCGGTCCCCTTTCTGGACTGCTGGGCCCTGGCAATCTGTACCGGCTTCCCCCCCTTTGTTGGCCTTGTTCCAGTGTACTTTACAAATTAAGAGACTTTTCCACAAAGGATGAAGACATTGAATTTGTCAGGTCTCATCCTGCCTCTGTCACTCAAGACATGATCCCACAAGTTGCTGAGAACCCTCAATTCTGTTCCTCATCTCAGTCATCTCCAAAATGGGTAGAAAATACATAATCCCACAGTGTTTTTGTTTAATGAATATATTTAAAGTGCTCTGAGATTCTTGGATGTTTATACAGTGCTTTGAACATGTAAGGAGCTAAGTGCCATGAACATTATCCTGTATAAAACATTAAATCATATAATAATGTGCTGGTGCCTATGTGCAAGGAAAAAATTTAAAGGTTTACCCTGGACTTCTGTGTGCATAGAGTTATTTTCTACACTGAAAATATATTAGCTTGATTAACTTGAGGAAAAGTGGTGCAGGCTTTTATAGTTTCAACTTTTCCTTTTTGGGACGTGAATGATAACATTTTGGAGGGTTCCCATTTCTATGGGATGTATTTGCAAAAAAACTCTCCTGTCTTCCCCAAAAAGATGCTAGTGACTCTACTTCCCATAAATTCAAACTATCAGTTCTGAAGTCATTCATCAGTATTTCAGAAGCCAGTCCTGAAAAATGAGATACATGTGCTCAACGTAAATGAGAATTTGGTGATTTATGATGTAGGTCATTCTGAAAGCCCATGAGCTCTTCTCCAGTGACTTGCCAGAAATCATAACTATTACTACAGGGCCATGATCTGTTTATTATACAGTTTATGGGTGGCATGCAATGTCTAATTCATTTTTAATGTGTTACATTTTTTTCTGGTCTATTTTTTGAAAACCAAGATTTATATCGCTTCAGAGCTTGACAAGAATAGTAGACTAATGGTTAAGCTAATATGTTTCTAAAATAGTCCAATTAAACTATCAGCCTGTTTGCACTCAATGTTCCAACTAGGAGGACAGTACTGTTTTATTTGTAACTACAACATTCAGTGGTTCTAGAAATCATGTGGTCGGTGTTATGTGTTCCTGAATGTCACTCCTTTCAGCCTGGGAGGAGACCGGTAGGGGTTCTGGTCCATCTGCAGAGGGAAAGGGGTGCCCACCCCTGTAGACACTTGGAGGCCTGCCCACATCCCTTGTACAAGAGGAGAGCACATGGGCAGGTTGGAGCAGATGTGTGGCTGTGGAACTGAGGACAGAGTGGTGTGCTTTCCCCATCCCTTCAGCTCCTGATTAGCTGGCCCAAGGGAGGCAGGCGATCACAATTGGTCAGGTCAGTGTGAGCCTGCACCGTTCAGCTCAGAAAGCCTTCCCCTTGTGCCACCTTTGGTGGTACCTGAGCAGCTCCCTGTGAGTTTGTAGCCCTGAGAGTGGCAGAACTGGGTCTCCTGGCATGCTGTAGGCCTTGAGAGATAAACCTTTTGGTGGGGCATTGACCTCTCACATTAGAACTGACCATGGATGGATCAAGGGCTTTTCATCATCCTCACAGCACTAGGGATGCCTGGGTGGGTATTCAGGGCATTAGAATCATGAAAACTTTTGTCCAGTGGTATTAGTAGGGCAGAGGGAAGTCTCTTAGTCTAGGACAGATTGAGGTACCCCATCTCTCTACAGTCATTCCCTTGCATGTAAGGGCTGGTATTGGGGAACTTAGCAACTGGCTAGTTTTGTTGAGTGTTTATGGTGTAAAGACCTGTCCTCCCACACCAGACCACTCTTTTCCCCATAAGAATTTGCACTACCATTCATCCTGGTATTAATTCAATTTAATAAAAGTTGCAGCCTGCTGCTTAGATCCCACCCTCTGTGTGTTGTGTCTTTATTCACAAGCATGTCTGGGTCAAATGACAATTTTTTCAGTGGATCTTATTTTTTTCATCATGATTTTCATGTACAGTTATTACTGAGAAAGTAAATCCCCAAACTGGAACTATACCTATTGCATACAGGGCATAAACTACATAAGTGGCATTCGTGCTCAGGATTTACATCTTCACCCTGGCATACCCCAACTAAAGAAATGGGCTTGAGAGCAGGCACTAAATGAACAAAGCTCCTCTGAAGTGCTATTGGAGATATATTGAGCACACTAGGACTTCAAGCTGTAGTGGCATTATGTGACAATCATTTTTCTTTATGAGGGTCCTGTAACTTCCCCCGCTCATGCCCATGGATCCATTCTATGTCCCCCCTCTTCTAAGGGTCATTCAAAACAAATTTAAAAGGGTAATAGGATAAATACCCACATTATAAAATCAAAGATCCAAATAATTTCTCAGGCACCATCGCACCTTGTTATGACTTGTGTATGCAAATAATTGTAGAGTCATTCATTTGTACATTCAGGCAAGGAGAAATTGTGCTGTGAAGTGATTGCATGTGCAAGAGAAACCTCTTTGGTGTTTTACATATCCCCCTTTGTACCTGATCCAAAGAAAATGAAAATCTCTAACTCTCAGCTTGTGAGTCTGGCTCTCTAGCTTGAGATGTAGAGGTTTAGGCCTGGTTTACACTACAAACTTACTTTGACGTAAGTTGCCTACTTACCCATGTCTCTGCACTCAAATTTGTCTCCAGCTGATGTAAGTGGCCCATTATGATGACGCAATAAAACCACCTCTTTGAATGGCGCAGAACCATGATCAAACTACTTTGGTTGATGCAGTGCAAAGGTAGACACTGCATGACCTGTGTCATCCCTAAGAGTCCTCCAGCTACTGTCCCACAATGCACCAGTCTCCGCTACAGTGACCACTCTGATCACAATTTTAAAATCCACTGTCCAGGGATCGCAGACACTGGAAGCTTGCCCTCCCCCCATTTAAAAAACCCAACATGTTTTTAAAATGCCTTTTCCTCACTGCCCACCTTCATGAGCACACCTCGCTGCTCACCTTTGTTTATGGCCAGCCAACCTTGCTGGCTTCATGAACACATAGGGTTGCCAACTTTCTAATCACACAAAACCAAATACCCTTGCCCTGCCCCCTTCCCCAACTCTTCCATGAAGCCCCGCCTGCACCCACTCCTTCCACTCTCCCTCTGTTGCTTGCTCTCCCCCACCCTCACTCACTTTCACCAGGCTGGGGCAGGGAGTTGGGATGTGAAAAAGGGTAAAGGTTCCAGCTGGAGGTATGGGCTCTGGAGTGGGACTAGAAATGAGGGGTTCAGGATGCAGGAGGGGGCTTCAGGCTGGGGCAGAGGGTTGAGGTGCAAGAGGGTGTGAGGTTTTCAGCTGGGGGTGTGGGTTCTGGTGGGGACTGAGAATGAGGAGTTTGGAGTGTGGGAGGGGGCTGAGGGCTGGGGAGGGGAGTGGAGTGAACAAGGGGGTGCAGGCTCCAGTGTGGGTCTGGGGACGAGGGGTTTGAGATGCAGGAGGGAGTGTGGGGTGCAGGCTCTGAGAGCGAGTTTGGGAGCGGGAGGGGGTTCCAACCTGGGGCAGAGGATTGGGGTGCAGGAGGGGTTTGGAGTGTGGGCTGCGTCCGGGTAGTGCTTACCTCAGACTCCTCCCAGAAGAGGGCCGGCATGTCTAGCTACCAGTTGTAGGGGCAAGGGGACTTTGCATGTTACCTGTGCCCAAAGGCACTGCCCCTGCAGCTCCCATTGGCTATGGTTCCTGGCCAATGGGAGCTGTGGAGCTGGCACTTGCAGTGGGACAGAACATGGAGCCCCTGTGACAGACCCTGTGCCGAGGAGCCGGACATGCCATCCACTTCCAGGAGTCGCGTGGAGCCAGGGCAGGCAGGGAGCCTACCTTAGCCCCACTGCACCATTGACTGGCTTTTTACTGGCCCAGTCAGTGGTGCTGACCAGAGCCATCAGGATCCCTTTTTAATCAGGCACTCCAGTCGAAAACCGAATGCCTGGCAACCCTCTGCACACACAGAGATACTAAGTGTGCTTCTTCTTGGAGCAGACAAGAAGTGTTGGATCTCCTGGACCTGTGGGGAGAAGAGGCTGTGCCATAGAGACATGGACATCTATGGACAGATTGCTCAGGGGATGCTGGCAAAGGGGTACAAACAAGCAGCAGTGTCAAGTGAAAGTGAAGGAACTTTGCCAGGAATACTACCAGGCAAGGGACAGCAACACAAAATCTGGTGCTGCCCCACAGACCTGACTCTTGTATGAGCCACATGGCAAACTAGGCAGTGACTTCAGCAGCACTCTGCAGACCACAATGGATACCTCGGAAGGGCCCAGACAGACACTTTGGCCTTGAACAGTGAGAAGGAGGAAGAGAAGGAGATGGGAGATACAGTGAAGGACTCCAACCATGCAATGAACCAAGACCTATTTGAAAGTCAGCAGAAGTCTAGCCAGTCCCATCAGGTGAGCAAAGATGACCCTGCTGATGAAGGGGAAGGGAGCTTAGGTAAGTGTGAACATCAGGGCTGGTACAAGGAAGTTTCGCGCCCTAGGCGAAACTTCCGCCTTGCACCCCCCCCAGCAGCTAACTCAGCCCCCCACCCAGGGAGCCTCCCCCCCCGCAGCAGCTACCCCCCCCACCGCAACAGCTAACCCCTTTCCCCCCCGTCCCCTCATGGCAACTAACCCTGCCTGGGGAGACTTCTCCCCTTCCCCCCCCGGCAGCTAAACCTGCCTGGGGAGACTTCCCCTCTTCCCCCCCCACACCCCGGCAGCTAACCCTGCCTGGGGAGACTTCCCCTCTTCCCCCCCTGGCAGCTAACCCTGCCTGGGGGGAGATCTGCAGAAACTAAGCCTGCCTGAGTAGCCTGCCCCAGCTCACCTCGGCTCTGCCTCCTCCACTGAGCACCTCGGTGCTGCTCTAATTCTCCTCCCTGCCCAGGCTTGTGGCGCTGATAGGAGGAGACTTAGAGCTGGGCTGTGTGCTCAGCGGAGGAGGCAGAGCAGAGGTGAGCTGGGGCAGGGAGCGGTTCCCCTGTGCGCCCCCCCTCGTTATTGCAGGCATCCCTCTCCATGCACCCCCCCCACCCAGCTCACCTCCACCTCCTCGTCTGAGGGGGCTTTTAGGCTCCCCCAATCACTAGGCACCCTAGGAAGCCGCCTAGTTTGCCTAAATGGTTGCACCGGCCCTGGTGAACATATGTTTCTCCTTACAACGTTTTATTTGCTTTTACTTCCCCTCTCTTCCCCCTTGCCTCAACCATTTAAAGATGGTGCTTGGTACATCCTCCAAGATAAAGGTATTGACTTTTCATTGCTTTTCTCAGATATTGTGAAAAAATAAAAAGTTAGAAAGTAAATTCAAAATAAATTCCTGAGCATTATTATGTCAGTCTGATTACATGATCCATATTGATTCTGTGTCCTGTGCTCAGGCAGAAGTGGAACAAACAGAGGTAGACTTGGCAACTGCTTTTCATACCCGCCGTGCTGGGAGCATGTGGAGCATCTATTTATGTGGCTAGGAATGTCTCTCTTATCTCCCTGAGACATCTCAATGAAACATTTGTGGAGATACTCTGCAATCCTCTCCCAAAGGTTTCCAGGAATGGCATCCTTATTTCTACTGGCACAATAGGACACGTTCCTGCACCATTAGCAAAGAGGCTAGGAGCATGTGGTCTGCGCAGCTTTGGGACACGAGTAGCAACTGGGTTCTTTGTGTCTATGTGACCCTCTGGAATAAGATATCAGCCAAAATCACCATTGCCTGTGAACAACATTGCTAGCATTCACTGCCATAGCCCTGTACTTGTACTCATGGAACAGAAGACAGAATTTTACAGTTTCATGCAACAGAAAATCCATACTCTCTCCTCTCTGCCTGGCCATCCTCACTGTGGGTTGAGCTGGAGTGTGGTGCAGTGCTGAGACAGTCCAAAGCTGAAGTGTCAATAAACATTTCTTATTAAAAGTATTTAGGGGAATAAAGGAAGAGAGCTTTGAAATTTATCTTTCCCTTTCCATTCTGACTGTAAATCTAATGGTGCATGTGACTCTTTTTATCAACAGCCTTTGGCCTGGTCGTCTTGAGGGCTGACCCCTCCACACCCACAGAACATCTGACCCTGATGAGGAGAAGGAAGAGGACAAGGAAGGACATGTTCTGTGAGATCCTACAAGCCAGTGCTCCATTGCACTGTGAACAAAGAGCTTGGAGAGCCAATATGACCGAGAGCATGGACGAAAAACAGGAAGGAAGGACAGAAGGCCTGGGAATCCTAGCAGGACAAGGAGTGGCAAATGTCTACAATGCATTGTAAACCGGGGTTCATACTCATGTTTGATCTCAACCCCCTATAATCTACATACAAATCTGTCTGACTCAGGTCAGCAGTACTCAGAACCTAAGTCCTAGGACCCACCTGGGGGCAGTGGGTCTGAACCCGAGTCCCACTGAGACTCAGATCCAAGCCCTATCATTTTGCAGTGTGGACACAGCTCAACCCACAGACCTGAGTCAGAAGATCTGTGTCGTGCAGTATGGACATGTTAGCATCGTTTCGAGACCCAGGTGAAGCAGCTATAAATCCAGGTCACAATGGAGTGTGGACACTCAAGCACCAGCTTGGAAATACTGCGTGCACAAGTGAAGGTCTCACAGAACAGTGTAGACATACCCACTGGGTTTTCTCAGGCAGAACATTCAAATGCTGAAGACCCTGGATAAACTACTGATCCAAACATCCTGGACTCAGCTCTTGCATTCACAGTAGAACTCCATGGTTGCTGCTCCTTACCTCCCCTGTCCCCAAATACCATGTGGGACCATAGACCATATACTTATCCCTACTGCACCATGCTGGGAGACAGCCAAGAAAAAACAGGCAGACTGGTTTGCTGGGGCTATCACAGTGGACGGCAGGAGGCTGTGCCCTTAAAACCCGTCAGGAGGGAGAGATATGTGGGTCTCTGCTCAGGAAGGGTGAAAACTAGAAGCTTGAAACCTTAAATGAGTGCCCTTGAGGGACCCTGGAGGGGGAATACAGGTGCAGTTAATCTGAACCTGTGACAGCACCCATCACATAAGAATGAAGACCAGGTTCAAGGGAGCAAGAGCGAACATGCTGCTATATTTTCCACTAGCTGAAAGTCTTGGCTTACTGGCAGCCCAGAGCAGAGGATGTTAAAATAGAAAACCAGTGATATAACTATCAGGATTTAGATTTATAATCACTCAGAAGATCATAACAATGTTAACTGCTTGGATTTAAGCAAGCTGGGAGAATTAAAAGAAGGAGTTAAAAGTATGCTATTGGGTCAACTTTTATGACAGGGCATTAACTATCATATACATTGTGTTCCAGTCCAGTTCAGTTTCTGAGTATTAAATAGCAATCTTACATTTATATAGCACCTGTAATGTGTGCATGGGATTTTAGGGGGTCAGTAGGAGAAACCTTGGGTAGCAGGAGGATGCCAGAATCATCCCATCCAAATTTCTTCTTTGTGAGAACACTCCTGTCAGCTGTGTGAATGCAGGGATATGTTCAGGCTTTTACTTGTGGTTGAAAAAGCCAAATACTGCTTTCAGGGACTCTGGGAAGACTGGGTTTGCCTTTTAGTCAAGAAACTAGCAGGGTCCAGCGGGTGTCTGAACACAGAACTTCTGTAGACTGGGGTGGGTGAAAATTATTCCTCCCTCAACTTGGCTAGGGAGAAATGGAAGCTGTGTTTAGGACTGACTTACCTAACAGGTCTGGTTGCCCTGATAACAGATTTAGACTGGTCTCATCTCAAAAGGAAAGGATCTTAGAACATTAGCCAGCTCATGTAGGAATCTTGCCTATAACTTGGTTGGTCTCTGTTTAAACTACTTATTCCTTTGGCTTGAGTTAAGTTTTGCTAGCTGTACAAGGAAGAGTGACTCAGAACATTGATATTTTTATCTGAGTCACTAGCAGCATAGTACAGGCAAACCGCAGGAAAGAACATTTATCAAAATCTCTTGTGAGCTGCGTCTATTCTGCACTGCTGATCTTGGATCTTCTAAGTATCTTGTATCCCAAAGACTCCTAAAATGCTTTGCAAAATAGCTGTTTAACAGTGCACAGCAGCATTACGTAAAAGTTTAGGACAGGAAGAGAAGACAAATGACTTGGCCAGACTTTATAGTAAGGCTACATTCATTAATAATTTATGAAGGGTTAACAAATAATTCACAGTTATAACCGTATTACAGACCACAGTAGTAGGGCTGGCTTTAGGCCGATTCGCCCAATTCCTGGGAATCGGGCCCCGCGTCTAAGAGGGCCCCGTGCTTTAGGCGCCTTTTAAATTTTTTTTACTTACCCCAGCTGTGGTCTGCTCTGGGGTCTTCCATGGCCCCGCTCCCCTAACCAAAGCGCTGGCGGGAGCGCAGCTGCCCCACAGCCCCGCTCTCTCAGCTGGAGCTCTGGCCGGAGCGCCACAAGCCCCGCGGCCCCGGCTGGAGCTCTGGCCGGAGCGCGGTAAATCCTGTGGCCCCAGCTGAAGCTCCGGCCGGAGTGCTGCAAGCCCTGTGGCCCTGCTCTCCTGGCTGGAGCTCCGGCTGGAGCGTGGCAAGCCCCGTGCCCCTGGCTGGAGCTCCAGGCCCTTTAAATAGCCCCCAGAGCCCTGGGGTAATGGGGGGCTCTGGGGGCTATTTAAAGGGCCAGGGCTCCAGCTGTCTGTGCCAACCCGGTCCTTTAAATAGCCACCAGAGCCCCGCCGCCCCCATGCATTCCCCAGGGCTCCCGCGGCTATTTAAAAGGTCCGGGGCGGGGTAGAAGCAGGGGAGCCCGGGACCTTTAAATAGCCCCCAGAGCCCTGGGATAGCGGGGGGCTTGGGGGCTATTTAAAGGGATGGGGCTCCAGCTGCCTCTGCTGCACCCCCTGCCCTGCCTGCACCAGCCCCGCCCCCCACTGCCTGCAGCCAGCTCTGCACCCCCCGCCCACAGCCAGTCCCTACCAAACCCCCTGCCTTGTCTCTAGCCAACCCCTGCCACATACCCCTGCCTGCACCAGCCCTGCACTGCCCGCCTTGCCCTGTCTCCAGCCATCCCTTGCTGCACCCCCCTGCCTGAAGCCAGCCAGTCCCATACTCCTGTCTCCAGCCCTGCCAACCCTTGCTGCACCCCCCTGTGGCCTTGCCTGAAGCCAGCCCGCCCCACACGGCCCTGTCTCCAGCCAGTCCCGCACCCCTTGCCCTGCCTGCAGCCAGACCCTACCTCCAGTCAGCCCCTGCCCTGCGTCGAACCAGCCCTATGTCCACTGCTGCCCTGCAGTTCCCAGGCCAGTAACCTGCACACCTGCTTCAATGAGGGGGGCAGGAAGCAGCGGGGACCCACACATGTGCACACCCCCAGGGAGTGGCGGGGACCCACACATGTGAAACAGCAGTCATTAATAACCAATCAACAGCATATATGATGCAATGTACATAATATACAATTTTAATGTTTATATAGTTATGGAAAGTAAATAATACATGGAAGAAATGGAAGGCCTTTTTTTACACTTCTTTCTTTTTCAGTCATCCCTGCCAAGACCCCGCCAAAAGTGTTCGAACTGGGCCCCGCACTTCCTAAAGCCGGCCCTGCACAGTAGTATGTGTCATAGAGGGTTAAAGACACATCACTCAAAGGCGGTATAACTGATTATAAGCCATTATTATAGCTGATTATAAACCATGATAAAAAAAACCTGTTTGACCTGCTGGAGTCTATAACAATATAACCTTAATTCAAAGTGTGACCAATAGCTTATACAGCTGAAATTTCAGGCGGAGTAGAAGAACACAGAATAGAATGTTACCCAAATGAATATGTGACCAGAGCAATGAGTATAACACTCCTATTTTTGTGAAAAGTGCCATGGGATCTTTGTCTCCTTACTGACCACATGTGGCCACGACATGGGTTTTTATGTTTCATCTGAAAGATATTGCCATGCTGCCAGCAGCACAACATCCTCTTTACTCCTCCCTGCCAGCCCTCCATCAGTGACTGAACCAATGCCCCAGCACAGTGCTGAAGGGTTGGGGAGGCACTTTTCACAAGGATAGAGGTAGTAATCCCAGGATTCTGGTCAAATATTCTAGATCAAGGTGCAAAAGCATGAACACCATTCCTCCTACCTAGGACCCACCACAAAACACCCATCACCTGTTCATGTAAGAGCAATGGGGCAGTCTCCCTCTGTTTATTCTGGAAGGACTTTCCTTTTGTAACTTCTTTAGTAAGGAAATTTGAGTAAATGTTTTCCATGTCAGATATTAAATTCCAAAGGAAGAATCAAAGTAGGCAAAAGACAGGAGAAAGGAATTAATATTATTCCTATTTTATAGATGGGAAACTAAGAGGATAAGTTATTTGTCCAAGGTCACCTAGCAAATCTGTACCAGAGGTGGAAAGGGAACCTAGGTCTCTTCAGTCCCACACCAGCACCTTAAGTATGAGACCATTTACCCTCCCTTTATTTTTACTAGCTATCAAACAGCAAACATATGATCAGTTGTCAAGCAGCACATGGCTGCTTGTGGGCCAATTTATGTCAGTGACCATCGGGAAGAAGGACAAATAGAGCAAACTATGGTAAGATTCTGTTTAACAAAAGGACGGAAACCAACACAGCTGGAGGCAATTCTTAGCAAATTGATCAGAATTCCTTTACCTTAACTACAGCTTAACTAATACATTGACTTTCAGAATTTTCTGCAGTCAGCCTGAACGTATTTAAGAAATTTATGAAACATTTAATCTTGAAGTGTTCACTAAATCTTGAGCATGTAACGTTGAAAAACACGTTACATATTTTCCCCCATTTGGCATAGAGACAAACTAAGTGTTTTATAATCAAATCTTGTTAACTGAACACACGGAACAACAGGTAAAACATGTTCATTACTCATTTCTATGCAGTAGGGTTAAGGTTTTCTAGTTTTCGCTACCCACTTTTCATAATGCTTTTTTGTTTTAAAGTAGGTGATGTGGAAGCTTTTTTTGAGATATTAGTAATAAACACACAAAGCATTTGAAAGAACTGTATATATTTTGATGTTTGCTTTCCTGCCAATGCTTTCTTTATAAATACTATTTGTCCAGTAATAGATATTTCCCCCTGGATGGATCTATTTCTTTTAAAAGGCTTTTCCAAATCCCATATAAACAAGACATTTTGGAACCCTCCCAAACTTATTAAGTATTTGGAAGATTTAATGAAAACAGTATCACACATTTTTAATGAAACTGATGTGCCTTTCTTTCACCCTTTACCCGATTACTTTTGCAGTAATAGACTGGCAAAATCTGAAAGTAATAGAAATGTGCTAGTCACTATACAAATGAATATACTAAATTCTTTTTTTCTAGAAGCCCATGGTGCAAATCCTCCTAAGGGACAAAATATAACAAGAAAAAGATGGAGTCTGAATTCAAAGCAAACATAAAAGCCTTACTTACAAAAAAAATCAATTACACAGCCCAATTTGTTTTTACCAGCAGGCAAAGGAAAACCTAGTTAGCATGTTGCGGGATCCAAACACCTTCCCCGGATCTACATGTTTCATCAAACATTACATGATGGCTATTCTTAAGAAACAAACTAACAATTAGACACACCTGTTTAAAGTGCCTGTGCTCTGTTCACACTTCATGTGGTATCTTAAAGTGACAGCATATTAAAATGTCAATGCAATTCTTTTGCATTACTTTATTATTTTTAACAGAAAGTGCAATTAAATTCACCACTACTAAATACCTCTACTCAACTCATTTAGCATACAGTATTATAAGGTGTCAATATAGAAAAAAAATTGAAAATAAATATACATAAAAGCAAAACATACTATAAATTAATATACTTAAATTAGCCTGTGTATAATTCAGTGTCTAAATCCAAAAATACATAATCTTATATCCCATTCATTTAAGAAGAGAATATGGCCTGTCAAGATACTAACAATTATAATGCAACAACTTCCCGTGTACCTATGAAGTTTCCAAGGAAATGAAATATAATTACAGTGAAAATATGTATTCTAAATTAGGCCTCTAAAGTATGCCCACACAGCAAAGAAACACATGCAGCACCAAGTCTCAGAGCCCTGGTCAATTGACTCAGACTTCTGGAGCTCAAGGTGTGGAGCTAAAAATAGGAGACACATTCCAACTCAGGTAAAAGCCTGGGCTTTGAGATCCTCCCACCCCATGGATTTTAGAGCCTCAGTTCCAGCCTGAACCCAAACGTTTACACTGCTATTTTTAGACCCATAGCCCAAGCCCCATGAGCCTGAGTCAATTGACCTGGGCTCTGAGAGTTGGTGCCATCAGAGGTAGATTAGGGGGTTGTGTGGCCCTGGGCTAGAGCAAGTGGGGGCCCCTCTTCACCCCTTCTGCCTGCAGTCCCCCCCACAGCACTCCTGCTGAGGAGCGGGGTTGGGGTGCGGGGGCTTCCCTAGCAGAAGCGACGGGTGGGTGGGCAGAGTGGGGCAAGCCCCTGGGCCCCGAACCCGCTCCTTGGCAGGCGCACTGGGTGGGCAGAACGGGTTGGGGCACACCCATTTTTCTAGGACCCCTGGGCCTGGGCCTTGTTGGCTAATCTGCCACTGGGTGCCAAGAGTTTTTCTTTTCGTGTACACATACCCTAAATAGACAGCAGGACATGATGTATACAATTTGTATATGTTTGAATTGTACTTTGATATCTACCACCAAACTTGGAGCAGAAGTTTTTGTGTATGGAAGGTAGCTGGGTTAGGGACAAGATCCAAGTAAGAGCCTGTATTAATTCTGCAGTGAAGACATACCCACAAACATTAGTAGTGGAGCTTTCCTGTAGAGAACTCTGCGACCGTGAAACTTTGTTTGTAGCAAAGCAAAATGAAAGCTCTAGATTGCAATGTGCAAATTGTAGTTCTGTTTGAAGTTTTTCTAAGAAAAAAACAGCTTCATTGTAAGAGGAAGGTTCCACTGAATATAAATGGCTACACTTAATAAAAATGAATTTCTCCACGAGCTGATTTTCACCTGTGTGTAGAGGGCTAGCATAAGGCCTATGCACTATTAAAATCCCACTTAATCCCATTTGGAATGAGGTTTAAAGGAGCTTTCAGTGTTGCTGCATATTGTTATGCTGGCTTCCTGAACAGGCACAAATTTAGCCCACAGTCTTTTAAGAAAGTTACCTGTTTCAATTTACTGGAACTGTTATATGGACAATATGGGTTTTAAGAAGATTCCTCGAGTAAAGCTGATCTCTCAGCACTGTATGGGAGGCTATCTGGTCTGCAAGGCCAGCCTTCAGTGTATTGCTGCCCAGGGTGGAAAACATTTCCAGCACCCCTACTCTGTCCAGCCAGGCATGCTGGTCTGGACATGTGAGTTTGAGATTGAGAAAAATCCACTCCTGGCTCTGCCACTGGGCTGTGGGCAAATCATGTCACCATTCTGCATCACTTTTCCCCATTTGTTAAATGGGAATAATATTTCCTGCTCTCAGAGGAGTGTTGTAAAGATTGTTTGCACGACCCTCTGAATATGTGAAGTGCTTAATAGATCGTAAGTATCATTGTATCGTTATTTCTGATTATTTGCAGTGTCGGTGTACCTATGGTGGTCCCAAGATGCGAGGTAATATCTTTTATTGGACCCTGTGGGGTTGGTGAAAGAGACAAGCTTTTAAGCTTCACAAAGCTCTCTTTTACTAACAGAAATGTCTACTAGAAGATATTATCTCACCCACCTGATCTCTCTCAATATTTCTGTAATTTGACGTACGCTTCCTAAATGGTAGCGCTATTGTTTTGAACCCCGTGAACATTATTATGGACATTTCAATAGTTGGTGACCTAATTTCAACAAAGGTTTCACTGTTGTATACTACTATCCCTGTTTACTTGAAGCATGGCTCATCAAAACTCTGTTAATCAAAGCTCGTTTACATCTCTCTGGTTTGTATTGTACCCTGGATAAGAAAGCTGGCCTGTTTTTCAGTTGAGGCAGCTTTCAAGAGGCTGTGCTCCAAGAAATGCTGAATTGAAGGCATCTGACATCTCCTGGGACTGTTGGCTAAATGGGGTTGCACTTTACCAGTTTTATGAATTGACAGTCCAGATGATTCTGCATTGTAGCCAAGCCATACTTTTAAGCTGCTGTGGCAATTCTGCATTCTTGGCCGGGTCAGGGGCCCAGCTTAAACCTAGTCACAAAGGGCTGTTCTGGCTGCCAGGACTAGTCAGAGTATAGAGTTGTTTCTGCTGTGGACTTTTCCCCACAGCAATCCCCTGCCCCATGTCAAATCCTGTGAGGGGGAAGTGATGTAGCGATATTAAACCATCTCCGTATCACCCTGGGATTTCCCCTCAGCTGGGGAAATTCTCCAGGAGCTAAATCGCCTTCATCTATGGGCCCTTTGTGCTTTCAACATGGCATAAAAGAGTAGTAATAGAACAAAGAATTGGGCCCTCTATCTTTAACACATCTCCTAGCATTCCCAATGTATACATTTCATCAAAGGTTGCAAAGCATATAGCTAAGATTCTGCATGCAGTATCATTAATATATTCTAATTAATCTCTAAACAATGGTGAATGTCTCAACAAAAGAGTGTCCAGTCTTTCACTAATGGTTACTAGTATCTTGCAACAGCAGCTGGTTCATTCAACAAATGACTTAGATCTCTTGCAAAATATTTGTTTCTTTTTTGAGCCATGCTCTGCCTGGCAAGGTGAACTTAGCCTGTTTACCACACTGAACTCTAACAACTGTTAGATTTTACTTTGGTTGCTCTGGTGAGATTATCTCCTTTCCCTGTGCATGCTGTCGCTATACTTCTAAGGTTACCCAGGTGGCCACACTGCTTTCATCATCATTCTCACTACAATCACTTACATGAAGATTATTCATCCATATTTTTCCCTTCCTACTACTAAGAACTTGTTTTTTATGTTTAGGCCCATACTTATCTTGTGTGTCCATTTGCATTTTCTAGGCATGAATGGCAGATTGCCTGGATACGGACTATTTTCCTCATAAGTGGCTACATGTTTCACAGCTAAATCAACGGCCCCTTGCTGTGTGTGATAACTTCGCATGATATGAATAGGAAGTAACATGGTGCAATTCTGTTTATTTTATTAGCAGGTAACTGAAGAGAGTCTTCTTCTCTTTTGTTTTCTAGTTCAGCAAAGTATTTAAGCACATGCTTTAAGGTTTACAACATTTAACTTTAAGCATGTGCTTAAGTGCTTTGTTGAATAGGGATGTATTTACTCATGAGCTTAAATGTTTTGCTAAATCCGGGTCTGTCTGTAGTGACATTACAGTACTGTATATATCTAGAATCCATGAGCTATGTGCCACACACTATTCTGCATGCTACAGGCTGCCATTATGAGTAGAACTAAGATACTCCACGCTGCTCCAGTTTTTAGGTATGTCAGCAAATTGTTTAGACACTAAAGCAGCGTTGCAATAAAAAATGAGGAAAGGGGGCAAAAAAGGAAATACACTATGACATCTTGGTGTTCCTTTAGGAGTCAATGCACCTTCCCATGACCAAGCTAAGAAAGCCTTCCAGCACAACTGACATTCTGGAATTATTTGCTACTCATCTTTAAGGAATAAGGGTGGAACTCAAACAATGTCCTTAGAGAAAGAACACTTTTGTCCAAGTGAATTACTTCAATGTTTTCAAGATGTGATTTAATAACAGCAGCTATAATGCTGTGAAACACTGGCAATCAGGCAGGATACAGAAATCGGTGGTTATGTAAACTAGAGTTCTTATTTAATCAAATCAGAGGTGGAGTGAGCTATATGCCATACAAGCATTTGTGTGCACTGATTCACTTACTGGGGAACTGCAAAGGGAAAGGAAAAATAGGTTTCACCCTTTTTTTCTTCTTTATGATCTATAAGAAAGAGTTGAAAAGTGTATTTACAATCTTTTTTTCCTTCCTACTTTGTTTTTTAATTTAGTAATCTCAGGAATGTCTAGCCTGGTCTTTCTTGGTTCTACTAGTAGCCTCACTGAGATTCTCAGAGATGCATCTTGTCATCTTTTTCAGTTGTTAACTGAAGGAAGGGAAGTGTTGAATCTTAACCATAGGGATCTTTCCCCCGCAAGTATTCCTCAGGCTTTTGAGTAACATGGGCATTGATAAAAAAACAAACAAAAGTGAAGAGTTTTAAACAATCTGGACGTAATCTAATTTTTAACTCAATTAATCAGTTTTCACTTAGTGAGTAGCTGAGATGATAATCTTGCCAGTTCTCTACAGGACCATATGGCTTTCAAGGCTGAAAAGAACAGGATTTCTAATGTAAGAAACATTGAAAAGATGACATTTCATTTTCAGAAAACACATTTCTACTGTTGACATTCAACATAAATAAGTAAGAAGAGTTACAATCCCCTTTTTGCCTTTGCAGATTAGATCCAGGTTGATAATTGGCCAGATTGCCAGTGTAAATGATGGTTTCTTGAGCGCACACATGCTTCTTTAAGAGTGGTTGGCACTCTACCCTCCTTAAACATTCTCCACCAGCCAAGGATGTTGTACTTGCCTGCTAGCCTAAACTAGCCAGGAAAGACATATGGCCAAAGCACAGGTTGTAAAATGAAGATTTGCCAGCACAAAAATGTTACAGAGGTCTTAACCCATGCAGAAAAGTCCTGGTCTTCATGCCGTGCAGATGAGCAGCACAGCCTGAATCACAATGTTTTTCTTTAAAAAACAGTAAAATAAGAAATGTTGTTTTACCCAGGAAGTACTTGAATCAGCTCCTGGGAGAAAGCAGCCTGGATTAAGTCACTACATGGAATGAGACTTGTGTAGATGTTAGATCGTTATTACAAGAGGTAGCCATTTAAAAGGAATCTCACTCTTCTAAATGACAAATATTGGGTCAGATCATGGCCCCGCATATGTGATTGTGCAAGGCTATAGTGTGGAGTAGGACACCATCCTCCCGCAACACTTCCACTGCAGGGTGTAGCAGAAAGTCAGCAGGGGATGTTCATCTATTACTTCACCCCCAGCCCAGGTGCACAGAGTGGGCAGAGAAGGGTGAAGAATGACTGAGCCTGGGCTAGTGTAAGTAATTTGATACAGATATGGACCAGCTGTTCATTATGAAGGGAGGAATTGTGTCTCAGAGAGGTATAATTCCCTGCTCTTGGCTAGAGCAGCTACACATTGTCCCTTGCTCAGCACAGGTTGTTATAAGCACAATCTCGCTAGCCCACTGTGCTTTTAACCAGAGAGCCATCCGTTTACTACAACATATTACAGAGGTTAAAAACTTGCAGATATTTCTTTAGAAATATTTTGCAACTTCTTGAGAAATAAATAAAAAAATAGAACTCTATCTTGCCAAGATTATTTTGGATATGGTATTTTTACTTCTATGAAGACTCTTGTTTCTCAAAAACCCCTCTAGACCTAGAATACACACTGATACATCTGCTAGTAAAAACATACAAAGCATAGTTCCTTAAGTAAGATATTATCTCTATTTATTTATAGATTTATTTGGCACCCATTGGCCAAATGTTGTTATTTTTAGGGATACACAGTATTTAAACACAATATTAATGGTCAACTCTTTGAAAGAATTATTGGCCTCACTACGGTTATATTGTGTTTCCAACAGCTTTCTTCTTTTGGATCAGTAGCTTCCAAAAGGCAGCTCACCAAATAGTTTAAAACAATACTATTGTTTAGCAGTAGATAATTGCCCTTCTGTTTATTGTGCATGAAGTTGTTAAGTAGTGGTATTCTATTCTTAAATTATCTCAGTAGTATTGCCACATGACCAAACACCAATAAAAATAAATAGAGTTTTTTAACAAATAAAGTGGTTCCTTGCTTGCTTTATTTCAGGCATGTTCCATCCATGGTTAGAAATCAGGCATGACAGTGGTCTAACCCAAACTTTTTGTCCATGAGTTAGAAATCAGGCATAACCATGGTCTACCCTGAATGTGATCTTAATGTTTCATACCACTGACAAATCATTAACATCTGTTAATAACCCACCCATCTGCTCTGTTAAATTGTTTTTTTTTAAATCATATGTATGGCATAGATGTCTCCAACCCATGGCCCATCTAACCTTTCCCAGCTGCTAAATCCTCATTTTAAGTATTCCTTTAAAAAAATAGGATATATTTTAAAAACCATTCCCTGTTCCGTTGTCTCCAGCCTGTTATTCTATCTTCATCAACATCTGCTCATTTCCACTCCCCAATTCCCATTTTAAGTACTTATTTTAAACATATATTTTTCTTGTTAATATAATCCCATGTCCTTTCCCAACCCCTAGCCTTGCGTTTTCTGCCTTCCTCTCATTCAAAACTATCCTTTATGGTTTCCTTTTAAATACTTATATTTTAAATAGAAGATTTACATGCAGAGAGGATTTTTTGGAAAGCCTGTTTATCTGATCAGCTCACCTTCATATGGATTTGGGTGAAAAAATGGGCTCATGCTAATAGTCTACACATATCTGGAGGATGTCAACACAAAGGTGGGAGAAGAGTGATGTAGCATAGTAAAAAGGGAATAACTAGCAGTAGTGGGATGAAATTATGTTATGGAAAGTTCAGCCCTAATATTAAGAAAAAGCTTTCTGGCAGAAATGTATTAGACTGTATAATAGCCTCCCGAGGGACATGGTGGGAGCTCTGTCACCTGGCACATTTAAAACTTGACTGGACAAAACACTAGTAGTTGTAGAGTTGACAACAATCCTGTGCTAGCAGGTGGATGGACACTACAATCAAATATGCATCTCCCAGCTCTAGAATCTATGGGTCAAATTCAGAAACGATATACAAGGTGGTCTACATTGGATTCCATTACATTCAGGCTCCCTGAGACCTAATGACACCCACTCTGCCTAAAGGGGGCCTAAATTGGTGTAATTTACACAACTGGGAGTTTGACAATGGTATAAATTAAAGAAATTGACACTACTTCTACTTACACCTTCTTCCAGTTCCTTGGTGTGTAAGTTACACCATTCTGGACCCCGTTATACAGGGATAGAGTGGGCGTCATCAGGTCTGAAGGAGTTTAAATGAGTCAAATGGGATATAACTTATACAACCCTACATGTCACTTGAATTTGACTCTATGAACCGACCTAGCTGCTCAGTGTCATCCCCTCTGATCAGACTCTCATTCTTCCCTGATCACATTCTTTGTCATTGGACAAACCCTTGTATCAAACCTGCATTGCTTTTTGACTCAATACCAGCAAGAATTCATCTCTGTAAAGGTCATTAATGACACTGTCATCATATGTTAATATGTTTAGAGTGAGAACTACTTATCTGGATCAAAGTGCTCTACACAAATCAAATGAACAATCACAAATAAATAAGTCACTGCTAACCAAATGTATTTTTAAAAAAGATTTGAACTGAAAGGTAAATGGCTCAGGGGATTTGTAATGGGATATAGAGCTTGATCGTAGCTAGTTCACTGGTTAAAACCTATCTCAGGTAGATAGTGATCAAAAACTGATATACCATCTGCCAGCTATTGTGTGTTCTACTTTAAATTAGTTTGGTGGTCTCAATATATTTTCTAGTGGAATGGTGGTACTCTAGAACCCCCACTATAACTGGCATACCTGTTAGCAGTTGTAGTAGATAGGCCAAGGACTAAACAGACTATAGAAACTGAACTGAACACCCTTCTGAATCCTAGAGGTGGTTTCCCATAAGAATGGCCATATTGGGTCAGACCAATCGTCCATCTAGCCCAGTATCATGTCTTCTGACAGTGGCTGGTGCCAGATGCTTCAGAGGAAATGAACAGAACAGGGCATCAGTCCCAGCTTCTGGCAGTTTGCGGTTTAGAGACACTCAGAGTGATTTACCCTTCTGAATCAAGGAAGATACTTGTAGCAGTGCAAGTATGAGGTTGCCATGGGTTTACCAACCCAGGGATGTCCTGAGATCTGTCTGAACCTTGAGACACTACAGAAAGGAGAGTCCAAGTATCCACATGACTCCACACTTCATCCTTCAACATTCTTCCTTGGCAGCATCACTCCCAGATGATCCCTGCCTGCAGCTGCACCAAAACCTTCTTCAGAGATCGAACTGTATGGAGGTGGAGATATTCCTGTTATTTGTGGGCAGATTTCTAACTGGAAATATAGCCATTCTCCACAGGAGCATGTTTTGGAGAGCACCTGCTCTCTGGCTCCTTCTCTTTCCTGCATCTGCCCTCTCAGAGCCATATGAAGGGATTTTGTCATGGCTGGAACTCAGGATGGGGCTCTTTCCTACTGCCACAATGTTGGGCCATTTTTGCCAGTCATATATGGCAGAGGATGCGATGCAGCCCTACATAATGAAAGGAAATGTTTTCATGAAATTAAATTAAAAAAAAGAAAACCAGAATTTTTTGGACATATACCAGGAGTACACAATGTGCAGTCCATGGTCACCCTCTCCTTATAACTGCAACATGAGGACAGAGCTAATCAACTGCAGGTTTTTCCACTCCAAGTGAACTCAAACATCAAGCAAATTCCCCTTCTGTATCAAGGAAGACATCCACTAACGCAAGCAAAAGTGCCTGTGTGCTTTTTTATAAATATATATATATATGCAGATTATAGAAGGGAAACCCTCAGACTCCTGTCAAATGACTAATGCTGCCGTTGTAATTGCCAAGAAATGTTTATACAAAAGGGGTACCCGATCTTTGCAAGTATTGGAATCACAAACATAGAAAGAGCATTGTGCTATTGCATTAGAATAAAAGCAAAACATGCTTTAAAGGGAAGTGACGTGCTACTCTAGCTGTATTGTTCATTCTGGGTGAAATGCAAGATAAACCTGTGGAGTAAATTCAATGTTTAAAATTTTCCCAGTGTCCATGATTTAAAATCTTGTTAATGGTAACCCAGGTAAGGAATTTAAAAAAAATACTGACTTGTCTTGAAAAAGTGTCCTTTTAGCATGCTTTCAATGTGTTCCCAGATCATCTTCAGTGAAGAGTACTTCCTGATATGGGCCAAGTGTGCAAAAACCTGGTACTTGTGGTATTTTAAATAAAAGGAAAAGGGTGGCAGAGACAGACCGAAACAAATGCCCCAAATCCAAATATGGTCAGGTTTGATTCAGAGAACTAGATCTGGACCACTCCCTGTGGTTTTAGATTCAACCAGATTCCAAAACTGCCAGGGGACTTCCCCACATCCAGGTCTGTGCTGGGGAGGAAATAAGTAAGAATAACTATCGCTGACATCTTACCCTTTGTCCCAGTGCCTGCTCAGGAATCCCCTTCCTCTTGTCCCTGTGAGAGCCTTTTAATCTGCTTTCCTTCCTCCCAAAAAGTTCACTTCACCACCTGCTAATGCTTCTCTCCCCATTTCTCCCAAGGGAGTCCCTTCACTTGCTTCCTACCCTCAGTGGTTTCCCTTCCTGTCAGTGCAAGGGGACTGGCCACCTGTATATTTCTAATATGCAGATATCTATTGAGAATTCTGGAGTTTTCATTTATTTTATGGTATTCCCCTCACAGCCCTAGAAACATGGCAAGGACCCTTTAAAGGGGAAATGGAGATTATTGTTCTATTTTGAGTATGTCAGAGGTGTGCAAGGGATATTTGGCAGATACTCCACATTGCTGCAAGTCATAGGTGAGTCAGGAAATTAAAACCAAGGGTGTTCCTTTTTTGGCCATTGTAATGGCAAAATACAACAACTGAGGATTTGCCAAACCCAAAGCAGAGTCTTGTGAGCCCATTATCTCTAAAAGGAAGTGATTATTTTGTTAGATTTATTTCAATTGTTCAGAAAAACACTTATTATTGATAAAACCACACACTCCAAAACAAAACACTACATTTGAGCATTGTCCACATAAGGACCCCCACTAATAAAATAAAAATCTCCCTCAGCCATCTCAACTCACTCATCCCCCCTGTCAGGGGAGGCCTGGGAAAACAGGTTCAATAATGTGCACTGAGGGACAGTGAATCTAGGCTCTTTCAGAGCAGGGAGAAGTAAATTCTAGAATCAAGACCCTGTGACAGGGTGCTATTAGCAGCACCCTAATGGCTGACATTGCTGAAGGCAACTATACACTTTATTTTGGGGGATTGTGAGCACCTGGGTGACAATCACTGGGGTAACAAGGTTATTGGGGGAATATAAGGGGACAAAACAGGAGGCAACTGGCAGCACAAGAGGAACTCAGAGTGTGAGCCTGGGCTGGGGAACCCAGTGTGCATTTCTAAATGTGAAACCATCTCAACAGTCCAGGCAGTGAGGTTCTCCAGGTAGCGAGGGAGCTGCCCTGTGATAGAGCTCTTCACCAAAAATACCCTGGTTTAAAAAAGACAACTGTAAAGCTCCTCTGTTTAATGACCACAAATGCCCCAGTATCAGATGAACAGACGTGAAACCAGCATTTGTATAAACTATATACGTGGTTTGTCTACACATACAAACAGGAATCACTTTGCCCAGCACTGTAAAATGCAGCATCTGTTTAACAGTGCACATCAATACTGTTCTTCAGTTCAGGGCAGAATTTAAATTGGAATAGCAAATCTAGTTGGAACTATTAGTCCACGTGCCCTTATTAATTCCTAACAGATTGTTTTCCTTCTTACAAAGCGCAAATGACTGAGCTCTGGAGCACATCCACATCAAAATTATTGTTAACTTGAGATAAGTTCTTATTACATAAAACCAGGCATGAAGAATCTGCAAGGAAACATTCAAACTATTTAAAAGCAGAATCCTGAATGCCAAAACCAGAAGATCAACTACAGCATGCATGAGGATCCCATGAGTGAGTATATCCAAGTTCACTGATAAATCAAGTAAGATACAAGTGAAAAGCCTTGAGGACTGGCAGAAATAAGTTGATTAAAAACCTAATCAAGGCTGGTCGGACAAATAACCTGAACTAAACCCAGGTCAGCATGAACCAAGAAAATTATGATCATGTAGAGATAGTAATATTGGGTAAGGACAATGCACTCAGGGATGTTGGAAAGAAATGAAGTCAGATGACTATTGTTATCAATCTTTTACTCCAAGCCAAGGCTTTTCAAAACAGGCTCCACTACTGCTCACTTGAATGAAAAAGACCAGAAATCAAAGAGGAATTAATGATATAAAAGGAAGGAGCTTTTGCAAAACAACAGATGGAATGAGATCAGAAACACATGTAGTAAGCTGAACTCTTCTAATATGAGCAAAAACGACAGAAATTGGAACAAGAGGCAGAGGGAGGAAATCACCAGTAGAAAAGTTTCTGACTGGGGCTAGTAGGAAAGTTCATATCTGGACTTGGATCCTCTCTTAACTTTTCCAAAGATCAGGGGGTTTTGAATCCAGGGTGTTGGTTTAGCTTGTTACAAAGATAACAGTCAGCCATGAAATCTAAATCACAAAATGGATCAAAACTTTCCCAAAATTTGTGGGCTGGAGTTTCAGTCTCAGGTTTTTGATGCGGGCCTTTGTCTACTCTTGACCACATAGGAGACAGAATGGCATTTTCTCTTTTGTTACCTTTTTTTTTTTCTTAATTGGATTATCCTTATGAAAGATAAAGCAGTAACTAGAATAAATAAAGTACTGGATCCCTATAATCTTCCTGATGGCTACAACAAACTTTCATTAACATCAATAAAAGTTACTTGTATCCTGTGGTGGGGTGGGGAGTAAGGACACAGCTCCCGGATTCCAGTTGCTAAGAACTTCTAGATAGTGATGCTGTCAAAATACAGAAGGTCAGGGTTTTTTTTAAACTAAAAAACCTTGATGATATCACTTTAATGGAAGACTGGTGAACTGATGGGTATCCTAGTCTGAATGAATAATCACTTTTGCTTCTCCTTCTGCTTAGCCTTGATTGAAGGGAGATATCAGACTTTTCACCTATCAGACTTACCAACGTGTGGCACAGAAATGATTCTGTAATACTCATTATGTTTGAGCTAAATATAGTAAAGTATTTTTCCAACTAGAAAGCTGTAGTTTGTGCCAGATTTGTATGTGTGTTAGTTCAACCAAATGTACCAATATCATAACTTCACAATGTTTTATTGTTGGGAAAATGAACACTTGTGCAACAACTGACAGAAACTGTTTGAGGGATAATTAAGCTAGTTATGGGAATTTTGGGGAGACAAAAGGAAACCTGCTAATGGAAAATTGTTTGGGAGAATGAGGATTTGGGCCAAATATATAAAGTTAGGCCAAGCTATAACTGGAGGTCCAAACTTACCAGTGTTTGAGTAGCTTTACGTCCAGTGTTAGTGTTTTGGCTCATCTTCACAAAAAGGTTTGAAAGGGTAAAATACCTGCACAAAAGCTTCACTTTCCCCACTCCAGATCTTCTAATGGAATCCTGTCAGCATAAAGCTGACATGTAAAAAGTGGTGAATTAGGCCCAATAATGTCCAACTACTGGGCACCACCATGAAATTTCATCATTCTCAGACATACCATCTTAAAGAAATGGTACATCCAAAACCAACATTGCAACTTTAGTAGGCACAGAGATTGTGACTAGAGCTGGGTAAACAATGCTAAATAAATAAATAAATAAAAATTAAAAATTATGTTAATATTTGCTTGGATTTATAAGTGAAATCAATTCACATTCCCTCTGCTTGCTCTCTTTTTGTTCACTCCCACAAATATTTGTGCAGTTGAGTTTCACTGGCATCAGTGTTCCTGGAAAGCAAATTTCAAAGTTGCAAGTGAAAGTATTCACAGATATTGTGAACTTTTGATTAGGGTGTAAGTATTTGCTTTGGATATGGTTGTGTATCATCCTATCAGGGAATGGAAACCATACCTTGTTCCTTATCAGAGCAATCATAACTATATGACCCAAGATGTTTGCCCAGAGATTAGCAGATTGGCCTAATGATTGGTTAAAGCCTAATATGCAGAGTGTGGTTAAAATTATGGACTACAGAATTCTGGAGCAATTTCTACAAGGCCTTCCTGAGAACACAAGTGTCCGGGTTGGTTAGGAGGCATCAATTCAAAACCCTGGAGGCAAAGGTCAAACTCACAGAGGAGTTGGAGGAGGCAGATTTTCCCTGACAGGTACATTGTCCATTTAATAAATGTGAACTGGAAAGGAAGTTTGGAGAACTGGCAGGGGTGAAGCCTTCAGAGAAGAAAATGGAGAAAAGAGGAACTGTTTTGGGGAGATGGGAAATTATCTGCTACCCAGTGTGGGAGACAGGCCCCTATACAGACTGTGAGCTGTCTAAATTTTGTGGTTGGACTGGGACTTTGGGGGAGTGCCAGAGAACATTCAAGCAAACAGAAAACATGTAAGAATCAAGCAAGGATGCACAGCCACAAATCCACAAGATGATGTTCCTCTGGCATTGTCTTGAGGTTCCTCTGGAGTGCTAACCCAGTTTAACCAAAGATTCACTAATCTTTAAAAGTCACATTGTCCCCTTTGTAAAAAACGTAGAACAGAAAGTACATAACTCCACAAAAATACACTACATAGCAGAGTTGCATCACTTTATATTTGTACATAATGTTCCCATCCAGTAAAGAGAAAAAACACTGTAGTAACTGGAAGTGGCTATGTCTCTGAAGAGACCAAGAATTGTGGATACTGGGCTGAGGAAAATTCAGAGAATATTCCTAATATGGAATCACTCCCTTCTCCCGAGTCCTTAGCGTAATTATAAAAAACAAGCAGAAAACGTCTTTACAAACTTTTAATATCACTTTAAGCATCCCAGAGAACTGCTGTCTCTTTTTCCTATTTCAGGCACCTCCTTCAATTCTCACCTTTCAACTGGCAATGCTAGCACTTTACTACGGTCAGTTTCACAAATAGTTGGCAATAGTAATGTCTACATTTGTTATGTTATGAACTCAGATGTCAAGCTCCAATAGCCAGAAATACAATACCACAGATTTTTTTTCTTCTAAATGAACAAAATGCTAGAACAGAAATTTTAAGACAATTTTTTGAAAATTGGTCACCACGTGTACTCACAAAAACACAAATTTGTATGGCTAATTCAGGAAAATGGGGCAAAGTATAATTGGTTTGAAATAACCCAATTTTCATGTGCGAATTTGGGGAACCTCTTTTTGTACTAACTTTTGAAAGCATGACCCATTGCAGCAGATCTCAAAAATATTTCTAAGGCAATATGGCACTTTAGTTTCAAATAAAAACATTACTTGAGATGATGAATACGGTAATCAAATTTAAATATTCAACTTTTATTTAATAGGATCTCCTTTTGCTATTATTTGAAGACAGTATTTCACAAAAAGTATTTAACACCTTCAGATGACCTCTAACCAGAAATGCATCATGCTATTCAAATTCTGTCTATCAAGTGCTGTAAAAAACAGTAAGTAAACATAAATGCCATTAAAGGGAGAAGTTATCTTACTTGGACAAGTTCTAGCATTTTATTTTCTGACAGCTCACAATTTGGACATTTTCCAGTGTCAATAAAACTTGTTCAAGCAGAACCTTACCTGGTTTTCACTACATCAAGAGGGTGCATGAGGCAAATTTCTACAAGACCTGTAAGATGATAAAGAAGAGAGGCCTAATCAACATTTGTAAAAACAGCAGTCTTTGTTGCACTGACCCCAATGGTTTTCTAAGTGTGAATGTTAAAATAGAAAGCTCAGTACAAAGAAGGAAACTGAGCTAAAAGCTGAGGGCAAAGTACCAAAACATATATTACATAGTAAAGGTGTTCTTCTGAAATATATTCTACACAGATTTTTAAAAAATATTTATGGAAAAGTAAGCTCTTTCCTCTCAAACAATTAAATAGATTAACTTTCAATGACCACTCAAAATAACAAGAAGACATACATAAATATAGGGGCTGAGCATTACTATTAGTATTAAAAACTCAATGTACTGAACCGTTATTCCCAAGAACTAAACTTATTCTTTGGTAACAGTTTTAATTATTTTTTAAATCGACTATTACCGGCTTCATCATTTGTAATAGCGAGGGTTTTTTCTGTACCATTTTGGCCAATATAGCACAACACTTAGATCAGAGGGCAGATCAAAGATGTTGTTAGCAGTCACCATAGACTTATTTTGAGGCAGTAAGTTTTGGTGATGAGCTATTCATGATAACAGTGGGAAAGTGGAGGATACAAACTATTTGCTCCATTTTAATTCCTGTTGCTCACCATTCTGTAACTGGGACACCTGAAAAAACCCACTGGCATCATGGACAAATAAAATTCAACGAATTCTCATTTTTCTAGGAAGGAAAATTAATTTCTCCTAAAGGAAAATATAAAGCTTAAGTAGAGAAAAAAGACAGTCCCAGTGCACCACTGGCATGTGTAGTCATTCCTAGTGCAGATGCAATTACTGACTCTTGAAGTAAGAGCACTTCTCTTATCTAAAAGTTGTTATACACTCTACTCTTCTAGCACACATCAGAGCTCCTTGACATCTGCTTGCCATTTTCTACATTCACCTGCTTCATGTCCAACCATACTCCCCCCATTCCAAACACCAACATACTAGAAACAACCTTACGGATCGGTCCACAACAAAAGTGCATTGCTGGGATTTGAAACAGATTTGTGTAGAACAGGGGTACGCAACCTATGCATGCGTGCCGAAGGCGGCACGCAAGCTGATTTTCAGTGGCACTCACACTGCCCAGGTACTGGCCACCAGTCTGGGGGGCTCTGCATTTTAATTTAATTTTAAATGAAGCTTCTTAAACATTTTAAAAACCTTATTTACTTTACATACAACAATAGTTTAGTTACATATTATAGACTTATAGAAAGAGACCTTCTAAAAACATTAAAATGTATTACTTGCACGCAAAACCTTAAATTAGAGTGAATAAATGAAGACTTGGCACAGCACTTCTGAAAGGTTGCCGACCCCGATGCAGAAAGTTGATACCAAGCCACTACATTCCCTTTAAAAGCTCTTTTAAAATATGAAAAACTGGAAGAGTAGAAGTATGTGCTCACATGCACGATATGAGGGGAACTATGGTGTCCTGTCTTATTGAGTCTCTTTTTGATGGCTTCCACAGTTTCCCATGTTCGACCAAAAATAACTAATTTTTATGTTTTAAAGTTAAAAAAAATCACATTTTCAGGACTATTAATTTTAAACAAGATTTGAATTTCTCTGCTTCATCTATTTGCTATTTTAGTGACAAACTACTTGCAATCAACTTGTAATGCTGTATGCAACGTATAGCAAGAAGCTGAATGTAGAACCACCAGTGTAAGGCTGTAGCTGAAAAGTCAAGCATACAAGTGTCAGGAAATTCAAATGTTAAGCTTTCTACAGGAGCCTTTATCCTGTTACACTATTCATGCAGTTCAGAATGTGCATACTTTTAACAAATAGCCTGTGAACATATTCTTCTTTACCAAGGAAATCTGAAATTAAAAATACTGAGTTGAAATCCTGGCCCTCTCGACATCAATGGGAGTTTTGCTATTGACTTAAATGGAGCCATGATGCCCATCGCTATGTCTTTGCTAATATTTTGCTAACATTAATCTAAAGACTTTACTTTTTCAATCTTAAAATTGCATTAAAATTTGATTTTACATTTAATTTTTCTTTTGTTGCGTTGTTTAAAAACTAGAAAGGGAAAAAAGCCTGATTAAGTTGTTCACACAGGGTGTCTTTCACTGATGCATCATTAACAACCTTAGTTTTTTAGGCTCTGCTTCATTCAGGAAAGCATTTAAGCATGTGGTTAAATCCCACTTAATTCAACAGAATTTAAATATCTACTTAAGTGCTTTCCTGAACAAGACCTGGACATCATAACATCTAAGGCCCATATACTGCTACCACTAACTTCAGTGGCATAGGACCTGGTCCCAGTTAAGTTGTCCTTATACAGTTACTGGCCTCTGAAACCTAAAGCAATTCATTGCGTGCCAGACATTTCTCTAGAACACAAAGAGAAATTGTTCTAATGTCTATGAGTGAAAATTTAATTTTTCAGCGTTCACAACTCAAGGTATTAAACCAATTTAACGTAGCATTGGGCTCTGATGGTGCAGCAGACGTAGCATGGCTGGACTTGTCAGTGGGGCTCTCTACAGGTGCAAAAATCTGCTTGCATGAAGTCTATTGTTGAATCAGGGCCTTGAGTTCTTTTTTCCCCAAACATTGAACTAAGCTTGGTTTATAGTCAATGTTTCTAGCCTCAACTACTTCTGAGCTATTAAAATACAAACTTTCAAGTAGAATAAATCAGAAAAGCGTATTTTCTTCACACTTAAGTGAATAAAATTGGATTCAAACTCCAAACATTTTTTCAAACTTCCCATAAAATCTAGGCATAGCAGTTCCTACATACAATATGATGTGTAACTGAGAAAAACATTTAAACTATTAAACAAATAGCATGGGGGAAATTCTTTCCATTTTAATTATTTTGTCAGCTGCTACACCATGATATCCTAATTTTCTTGTGGTTAATATAGAAGTACAAAGAAAAGGCATATCGGTACAGTATCATGATATTATGATATCCTAATTTTCTTGTGGTTAATATAGAAGTACAAAGAAAAGGCATATCGGTACAGTATTATGATATGACTTGTCCATGAAATTAAGGGCCATTTTTTAAAAGTGACCTTTTGTTTATCACACACCTGACCAACAATTCTTCTCTGTCCATTTCAGCTAAAAAAAAATCGTATTTTCCGTTGGTATATGTGTCTCAAAATATGAGAGATTTCCTATTTATATAATAATACTGCTAATAATTTAGGCTCCAATGCTGCAAAGACTTTAGTATATACTTAATTATAAGCACATGTGTAGTTCCTTTGAGTCAGTTGCAGGACTGGAGCCATAATTCTGAAGTAAAGAAAGCTAAGAGGTTCCATCAAATGTAATCACAGACACACCTGTACACCCTCATAGGATTAGAACTCCCATCGTCATATTTGTTTCACATTAGCATCCAAAGGCTCCTTCAGGATCAGAGCTCCACTATGCTGGTGTTGTACAAATTAAGAGCTTAATCCTGCCCATATTTATGCAGGTATTCAAAGTTATTATGAACATAAATGGTTGCACAATCAGGGCCTAATTAAAGAAAAGTTGAGACAACTAGTATAATAAAAAACAGAGAAGGCACACAAGAAATTAAGACAAGGGGAAGAGTAATAGGAAAACGTGGTTAAAAGATTAATTTAATTACATTGCACTCATTCTAAACTAGATTTTGTGGACTCATTTTATTTACTTTAGATTTCTTTTAAAAAACCTGCACATACTTAATTTCATCCTGTTAACTTCGAATAGTGATTACTCCGTATTTGGAGATACAAAAGTATGTTATATTTCCATGAAATATCTTTTGTTCAAAATCTTGGTCAAAGTATTAAACAAAACATCTCAGAGTAGCTGTTTTATATACTGCTGTGGAGGTATTTAAGTTTGTTCACCTACATCAATTTTTGGACATGCTGACAAAATAACAAGGTTTCCTCCCTTTTCAACTATAGCTCTATGGAAAGTTTATGGAACATACAAAACTTGCTAGATAGCTATTTTCACCTCAGTCATCAAACTATATCTGAATGCCTACATGAAATTAATATTAATTCCCTCCCCTCTACTTTCTTCTCCACTCTTCCCCCGCCATCCATAAGAATTTATTTTTCAAGGCTGGATTAAATGGAGGAAACACAAGTAGTACATGCCCAGAATATTAATATATACTGGCAGGGACATGAGGTAAGAGCAGCAGCAGTTCAATGTTGTTTTTAATCATATTTTTCTGGAAAGCAAGAATCGCACTGTTATTCCTAAAAGCAGCAAAGAGTCCTGTGGCACCTTATAGACTAACAAATGTATTGGAGCATGAGCTTTCGTGGGTGAATACCCGCTTCGTTGAATGCACGTCTTTGCTGCTTTTACAGATCCAGACTAACACGGCTACCCCTCTGATACTGTTATTCCTAAATCAGCTAGGTTGCTTATTCCCCTGACTCCCCACTTATTATAGTTCTCATTGCTCAAGCATGGCTTGTATTGCACTAAACTAAGAACCAAAATACGTGTCAGACGGGGGAACCCAAAACTCAGTTTCTGTCCTTATTCTGTCCCACCATTTGCACAGAAACTGCTCCACGGCTGCCAAGAGGTGCTTTACAAGTGGAGCTGCAGAAGAGTGTCTAGCATTGGCGGGACAGGCATGATCTGTGACTTTTCTTTCTCTCTTACCCTTCCCCAATTTTTGATCTTCCATCTTGCGCTGGCAGCAATGATTGGTGGTAGGGGGCCAAGCATTTGTTCACCCTACCCTGTTTTTACACATTCATGGCCATTTTGGGAGAAAACCGTACTGTGCCAGAAGTTGGTTCTACTTTCTTGGTCCTCACAGGACAATTTTTAATTCAGGCATTTTCCCAGCAATTGAATCACATGAATTCAAAGTTCTTTGGCAAGAAATATGTTTTGATAACTTCAAGATTCTATTAGTTATCTGCGTTTCTCAAAGGATAAAAATCTTCCCTTTGTTCTCATCATTTCATTATGCACTAAGTTTTAGACAGCGCACAGGTAGCCCATTTCACCAGACAGCAGTCTGCGAAATAGCTAAGGATTGTTACATAGTGTTCTAAAAAGCACTAAAAAGAGAGCAAACTGCAAGACTCCAATGGAACAGCTACAAACACAAGCTACATTTTTCCATTTACTATAGTAGTCATGCAAATCATTACAACATCTCACTTGATAGCCTGCCCAGAAATTGTGGTGGCCCTACTAAATTACAAGCAATCTGAGATGTGCATAGGAATAAAATATATTGCACTTTGTCACAAAACTCATGCACATTAGCTGGAGAAAGTCTGACAGTGCTATGACTGACTAAGTTGCTAAATACGCAATCCCATGCTGCAATGTAATCTAGCTATTCAAACTAGATAGCTGCTGTTTACCAATTCTGATTCTACGACAAGATGGTATTTTAATACTGCTAGGGACACAGATAGTCCAAAAGCATGCTCTGATTGTGCTGTGGGAACAGTTTAGTGATGTCAGATGCATCAATTAACAGTGGTGCACAAATGGAATCTCATCAGCAAATAAAGAGGAATCCACACAGCAATTGTGTTAAAAACATCCTACTGATTATTTTAAAGGTTAGAAGCGACCCTCTTCAAAAGTTCCTGGTGCACCTTGGCATCATTCAGAGGAACTGGCTGAGGAGACCCTGTGATATCCTTGTCTGGCAACGACGAGGACAATGCCGGTGCCCTGGGAACCTCCACGTCCATTGGTGGTCCATCACCTTGTTCCCCTGGTCCTTCTGGACCTGCGGGGTCTTACCCCCCAAAGACTCCAGCACTGGATAGGGACGGGATTCCGAGGCCGCTAGCCTCTCGAAGGCTCCTGACATCGATCAGGCAGCCTGGGAAGGCTGGGTGAACCCCCAAGGGTTCCACTGGTACCATGGCACTGGCCACTGTGCTTGGGGCCATGGGACAGGTTTCAGTGCTGACAATGTAGTCAGCACCATTGGTACCAGCGGAGCGATCAGTTACAGGTGACCAGGATCATGCCAAGTGGTGGCTCTTGTCTAACTGGTGCCAGTCGCTGCATCATGAAGCCAGCCTGTCCGAGCGAGACTGTCTTGGTCGGGCTCTCGGGGATCGATGGCATTTGGTGCATCTGCATTGGATACCCAGTGATCCACGCCTCACGCTACTTGACCAGTACCGGGACATTGAACGGGACTGGGAGCTCCTATGAGCGAGTTGCCAGGAGGATGTCCTGAGTAGGGAGACCTTCCTTTTGGAGATGGGTGATGACATCCTGGCAATCGACAGTCTCTGGTGCCCAATCGGTCCCAGGATCGGTCCTGGGCCCTTGAAGATGGTTGGGGCTGGTCCTGGAGTTCTTGCTGAATGGTACATGCCTCAGAGGCTCTGCACCAATATACCAGCAAGGTACGCCTCGAGTCCCTTGATCGGTGCCCCCAGCGCAGGGACTGAAGAGGGCGCCGCTGAGCCTGCCTCTCCCGTCCTGAGGCATGACAGCTGCAGGTGGGTGAATGCTGGTGGGACGTCCCTCTCGATGGGGAACAGTACCCCCCTGAGGTGGGGACAAATGCATAAGTCCCAACACAGGTATTCCCTGAGACTGGGGTACTGCAGGAGCCAGTAAGGGCAGCACCGGAGGTGTCAGGATCTCCTGAGCTGCTTGAAGGGCTTCAGGTGTCGACTGCACCTTAAGCTGGCCGGGGCCTGCAGTGCTATCTGGAGTCGCAGGCAATGCATGGGATGGGCTTCACTGCTTGACTTGAGCTGGGGCCCGACTTCCCGAGGGGGATGTTGAGCTGCCGACACAGGTCTTGGCTCACCCCCTGCCCTCTCCTTTCCCTGGTGAGAGGTAGGAGATCTTCCCCTCACAGTCTTTTTTGGCTTCTTGAGTGGAGCCTTGGAGGGAGACCAGTGCTGGTTTCTGGACGATGCCGGGGGAGCACTGCGCATGGAGGCCATGGTGCTCAGTGCAGAGTCGGACCACTGCTCCAGTGCCGGAGTGAGTGCCGACTCCATTAGGAGCACTCTTAGATGGATATTGCGCTCCGTCTTCATCCTAGTTTTGAAGGACTTGCAGATACAGCACTTGTCACTTATGTGCCCTTCGCCTAAGCACCTTAGGCAGCTGGTATGGGGATTGTTGACGGGCATAGGCCATTTGCAGTGATCGCAGGGCTTATAGCCTGGGGACCGGGGCATGTCCTGACCCCCGACTGGGTCCCATTCATGACCAACGAAGAGTTTGAGAACTATTACTAAGGGTAACTAAGAAAACTACTAACTATGTATAATTATTTTACAGGATTTCAACGTTTGCAAGAACAGAGAAGGAATCAATGCTAGCCGAAGCAGCAGATGTTCCAGCACCATCACTGGCAGCAAGAAGGAACTGAGGGTGGGGAGAGCTGGCGGGCACCACTCCAGAGGGCACCAAAGCTGAGGGAAAAACTTCTTGGACCAGTGCATATGGCAAGCACACCCATCTAATATAGAATGGACATGAGCAACACATCTTGAAGAAGAGATGTGGTTCTACTCCAGTTCCAACACAGTACATGCCTTTTCCCTACTAAAAACTGTTTTCATTCTGGAAGGATACATACCTTTCCCAAATTGGCTGTTAAGATGTTTTGTAATTTATATTTAAAATTAGCAAGCTACAGACTCCAACGGCAGTATGTCACTCCATGGTGTGCATTATTTAGTGATTGTTGTACATCTTGGATGACTGAATTTCCTTGGCCTTTATTCTTCTGCTTTGCAGCACACCTGAAGCTAGCACCCATATAATGCACAACCTGGAGTGGTTTATAGCTGTATTAAAGGGTCTGTGAATGTTGTGATTATTTGACTGGCTGTCTTAGTCTTTTGGATGATGTCATACTTACATATTATACCAATTCCCAGTACCGCTAAGTTAAAACCTCATCAGTGTAGAACTACAACAACAAAATGCTCCTACGCCCATTATGTTCATTGAGTAGGGGAAAAAGAAAAACTAGTAAGTGGGGAATATAGATAACAGAAGTGGCTGGATTGTACACATTTCAAAAATGGAACTCTTTATGCTTTTGGGCCTTCTCTTGGGACAAACTCTGGCTCTGAACTCTGCATACACTCTAAAAGCTATGGCCAGGAGGGAAGTGTGGGGTACAATTGATGCACATTAATATTTGCTCCTCAAAAAACTGTAGTTGAACCTCCCCAGGCTTTCTGTGCATTGTACTCTGTAGGGGATGCTCTAGTGCAGATCTGAGAGTTCAGGGAGCATCATCCATGTGTTTTAGTGCAGACATACCGTTTACTGCAGAAGTCATTACACACCCTCCTCACCGTGTGTTACTCATTTTCCTGGAATAACACAGTCACCACGGAAACACAACAGAATGGAGATTGCTCATAGAAAATGTGGCAATAAACACACCAGGCACTGTATAGCTGGAACACTACGTATTTATCTTGGCCTTCGTAGAGATATAGTTACGACGTAAGAAATTATAATAAATATTTTACTGTGTACCTTACATTTCTGCCTAAGAAATATGTCTGACTCAAAAATCAATCAATCAATCAATCCTAAGGAAGTGTGAATTGTAGTAGGAAGTGTGAATTCTTTCCTAAAAAAAGCAAAAAAACAAACAAACAAACAAAAACAACTGTTACATATTTCCTTCTTAAAATCAGCTTACTTGCTGGCTAATGCAAGTTATCTGACAAGACAAATACTTCCAGCAGCCTCTAACTGACTGTAAAAAGCATTGTTTGGAGAATAATCAATGTCTGAAACACAAGGGTCCCAGCAGTCAATCTTCCATTATGAGTTCTATCCAGACTACATTTTTTCATGGCTGCTGGCCCACTGCATCTGTGCAGACACATACAGCTTTAACCTGTTCTCTCTCAGAAGCAGCCATAAAATGCCATTTTCAGCTTTATAGATATGGCTATCAAAGCCCACTCCATCCACATATTGTGTCTTTCCCAGATGTAATATGCGTTAATTAGGCTAGAAAGAAAAGTGTACAGGGATGCTCTGAGCATGTTGGAAATATTTACATGACATTCACCTTCATTTTAAAAAATGACATTTACTTTAACTCCTGCCCATTATTCTGGTTAGCGGTGTGGTTTGGGATTAGCTAATGGGACCCTGGAGCTTCTGGCAAACATTAATTAATCTTTTAGGTAATAAGCCAAATCAATCCTTTCCTTCGAAAAATGTGTAGAAGTGGAAAGTTCTTTTAAAAAATGCTCCGCAATGGCAGTTAGCATTCAAGTAGAATGTTATCCTCAGAGGCCTTGAATACACTGAAATAATGAATCATGCTATAAAACATGTCAGCTATGAAGATATTGAACCCAATTTGCCCTTAGCATGGACAAGAATGTGTAAGTCCCAGCAGGTCTAAAACCCAGTCCTAGAGAGCTGCCAGGCAGCAAACTTCTCCATGCTGCCGTCCAGCAGCAGCTGTAACCAGCTCGTGCTCCACTACTCATGACCCACTGTGGACACGGCCCCTGGGAAGTCCCAACTGAGGAGGTCTGACAAGCAGCAGCTTCATGGCTCCTGCTCACTGCCCTGTATAAACCCAAGGGGCCTTCCAGGACATATCCAGGTAACTGTGTGGATTTCTTGCTGCAAAGACCATTCCTTCTCCTGAACTCCTGACTTCGAGCTTAGTTTGATTTGGCTTTGCCTCCTGACCCAGACTCTGAAACCGGACTCAGACTCTGACCCTTGAAATTGATCCTGGCCTGGAATCTGATTGCAAACTCCTTCACAGTGTGGCCACGTATCTGCACCGGGACTTCCTCCCAGAATTTTTTAAATGAGTACCACCAAAAATTGAGGGTGTTTATAAACCAATGCTGCCTACTGTTTCTACTCCACCTCCAGTCCTACCCCACTGACCAAGCAAAAAGTAGGACTCATTATTAGCCTCCTGGTGGCAGATGCGTTGGATTTGGCCTCACTACTACTTAAACGTGTGAGCTAGATGCAGTTCCTTTAGGCATTTTCTGCCATATTTGATGATTCCCACTGTACCTGCTCGGCAGAGGCAGCCCTGTGCAGACTCCAGCAGGGGCAAGCACCAGCTTCCTCCAATGCTGCCCACTTTTGGCAACTAGCCACTGACACCAAGTGGAACGAAGTGGCACAGCTCTACCAGTTCTGTTGGGGACTACACAAGGAGATTAAGGACGAATTAGCTCATGTGGAGGCCCTGATGCCTTCATCAACACATCGACAATAGGGGTCAGGGAGCAACACGAGGAAAGGAAGAAGTCTGTGTTACTTGGTACCTGTCTCCAGACCAGGCTCAGACCATGCAGCTGAATAGTGCCAACCACTATGTGACCCCTGAGGAAAAAGAGCGCTGCTGCTGCCATGGACTATGTTTCCACTGGGAAGGATCTGGCCATGGTCTTGCCAACTGCCCACCCTGAGCTCTAACAAGATGCACTTCGGGAAATACCACACCCAGGACTAGAACGGGTTGGCCAGAATGAGCCCTGAGACAACGACCCCTTACTTTTCACTGAGACATACCCAATTCACGGTGAGCTCTCCCCATACCTCAAAGTTCAGGTCTGTGTCTGTGTTCCAGGGGAACCTTACCAAATCCCACCGCAGTGGGCACTGGTGCATTCCAGGGCAGTGAACAACTTTATAGATGCTGAAAAGGCCCATGCCCTGGGTATTCAGGTTCAACCAAACAATCTCCCTGACCTAGTGAAAATAACAGATGACTCGCTCCTGTCATTGGGGCCAGTGACATAGACAACAAGGCCAAGGAAAACTACACATGGTATGCCTGTGGTTCTCAAACTTTTTTACTGGTGACCTCCTTCACACAGCAAGCCTGAGTGCGACTCCCTCTTATAAATTAAAAACACTTTTTTATATATCTACCATCATTATATATGCTGGAGGCAAAGTGGGGTTTGGGGTGGAGGTTGACAGCTCATGACCCCCCATGTAATAATCTTGCGACCCCCTGAGGGGTCTCAATCCCCAGTTTGAGAACCCCTGTGGTATGCTGACTGCCAGCACCTAGAAGACCCAGCATTCACTGTTGGGCAAAAAGTGTGGTCTCAGCCCAAGACTTATGCACCAAGAAGCTGTGTTGTAAATGGGACTACCATACCATGGGCCATATTCCATCAGCCAGGTAATCAACCCAGAGACCATGAAGCTTCAGTTACCCACCTCTCTCAAAATACACCTAGTGTTTCACATATTCTTGCTAAAATCCTCCATTGACAACCTCTTCACTTACCAGGGTCAGCCACTATCCTCTGTGGTATGGATCCAAGAACACAATAAGTACAAGGTCTGTGGACTCAAAAATCAGACAGCTCCCTCTGGTACCTTATAGGCTGGAAGGGTATGACCAAGAAGAGTGATCCAGAGAGCCCATCTCCCTAGTCCATGCCCCTGATCTCATGTTAGCTTTCCATGCATCCCATCCAGACAAATCCAGGTTGGTGGGAGGCATGGGTTATGTAAGACCCAGCTGGTCTACAACCTGAGCCTGTTGAGCTGCCAGGCAGCAGACATCTCCATGTTGCTACCCAGTGGCAGCTGTAAGCAGCTTGCTCCACCATTTGTGATCGACTGTGGACACAGACCATGGGAAGTCCTGCCTTAGGGGGTTAGACAGACAGCAGCCTCAAGGCCTCTGATTGGTTCCTCACTCTATATAATCCCAAAGTGCATTCCAGGAAGCGTCCTGGCTACAGTGCGGATTTCCTGTAGCTGCTACAACCATTCCTGCTCTTGAACTCATGGCTTCAACCTCGGCTTGATTTGGACCTTGACTCCTCACCCAGACCCTGAAACTTGATTTGGAATCTAACCCCTGGTTTTGACCCTGGCCTGGAATACAAACTCCTTCACTACTCCTAGGCTCAGGTTTGACCCTGCTCTGACCCTTGATTCCTACTGTTCTTGTTAGGATTTTGATAGGACGGTTATGTTTAAAAATATTAGCTAAAAAGACCTTCGGTTAACCACAGCTAGTTAACACAGGTGCTAATACCATTATGGTACATTTTACCAATGTAGATATGACTATAGAAAGTAAAGTAGAGTGAGTAGTTTCTGCATGAAAAGTGATGATGGCCTGGCCTCCTATCTACACCGAGCCCAAGGATCAGTAGGAAATACTAGCCTCAAACCTTCAGCGCCTGGGCCATTCACACTGAGTGCCACTTCCTTTCCACATTGTACTATTGTTCATCTGCAAATTGTTCATGCTTAAGCTCTATTGTCTGGCTTTGCTGGAAGGACAGAAGACACTGGATGTGGTTTAATCAGGCCACAACTTTATTCTTAAATGCCTGGGAGTACCCGGCAGATAAAGTTTACAGTGCAGATAATTCCATAATCAACTCAATATATACTAGGGGGCTTGCGTCTGCCCTCCCATTTACCCAGCCTGGTCCCCAGCCAACCTACTGCTGAGACCTCACCAATCCCCCCTGCTGTACCGGTCATAGGAACCCTGAATGGCCCCATTTCTTTAAAGAAGACCTCCTTTAAATCCTTTGCTAATCTATTTTATCTGATCACCATATCCCTTCCCTAGGGAGGACCTGCACTGGACATCTGCCACAAGGAGGTGCCAGCAATTAGCTTGGCTGCCTCCCCCCCGTAGCTACCTGGGTTCCCAGACATCTCCAACGCAGAGCTATGAGAGAAGTTTTAATGATTTTATGCAATTTCAGGATCTGGAAGGCTTATCACCGATATGGCCCATTACAGAGGAACATGTGCTGCAGTACGTGGTGTTGTTAGCAAGCTGACGACTGGGATCCTCAGCCATCTCCACTCGACTATCGGCCGTTACGTTTGTCAGCAGGCTGAATGGTTACCCACATCCTTGCAGCAGTTTTGTAGTTCAGAGGTTTCTAGGGGAGTGGTCTCGAAGTACCAGCCCTAAAAAGAATACACGTCGTCCTATCACAGTTAATACACTCAGGGATCTGGTGTCAATCTTGGAACCCATATGTCATTGAAGGAAGAAGGTGGCCTAGTTCAGGGCAGCATTTCTGGTATTTTTTTTTTTTGAGCTTTTAGGATTAGTGAGCTAGTACCTGGGTCCTGTAGGAACCCTGCTGGAAGGGCTTTGGAACTGAGGAACATACAGTGGGAGGGATGATTATTAACCTTATTAACCTTGAGGAGGTCAAAGATGGCTTAAGGAGGCTGGGATGAATCCATTATTCTACAGGAGGGTGGCGAGTCCGGGATCTACTAGATGGAAGCTGTGAGGGCACAGATCTATATAGTCCCCCACCTGGAGGGGATAGGTCAGCATCTCCTGCTGACCTGGTCTCAGCTGCAGCAGAAAGTCACTCCCTGGTTCTCTAGCCCTTAAAGGGGCACATATCTTTTTCTACAAGCAAAGCAGAGGGAAGCATAAGATCCATTATTATTAACAGCTGGTAAATTGGTCAATTCTGTTGCAAACAAAGCATGAGTAAAAATTCCTGTTCTGTGTTTGACAGTTGAAGTACTGCAGCGAAATGTAGAAATATAGAACACAACATGGATCTTCCAAAACACCTAAAGCATGATTACCAGGCACCATGCACAAAGCTGGCATTGCATCTTGCACACGTCCATGGAAATCTCACACTTACAAGTAAATCTTCAGAAAGGGAGAATTTGGCTCGTGATACATATAAAAATAGCTAGATGGTGTTATAGGAGTAACCCAGTATTTATACTGCTATGTTTGAGTTATTAAAAATATGACTAAGGTCTTTACGATGCATGTACATCAGACTTGGTTTGAAAGCAGTAGGAAAATAAATCAAAGAATCTCTTAAATGACATAAGCTTAGGGCTGCATTTTACCCTGGAATTCTGTAACATATTACGTTTCATTGTTTTAATCCCCTCGTTGCCCATCTGCCAGATTTGTTTTTTTTTTTGTTGAGCCTGCTTAAAAACTGAGGGGAATGTTCCTATTGGACTACTATGACATCCTCCTACACTAGATCTACTGTAGGTAATTTGCATTATTTTAGCTATTTCACAGTAAAGGTAATATATGTAGATTTAATGCACCTGTGACAGGTGCAAGCATGCTATCCATAATCATTTGGCATTGATGCAACAATATACTGCTATCACCTATCCACGTGGCTCCTGGAAGCAGCGGCATGTCCCCCCTCCGGCTCCTACATGTAGGGGCAGCCAGGGGGATCCGCACACTGCCCCAGCCCCACACGCTGCCCCCGCAGCTCCCATTGGCCTGGAACCACAATCAAAGGAAGCTGCAGGGGTGGTGCCTGCGGACAGGGTAGTGTGCAGAGCAGGAGGGGGGACATGCCGCTGCTTCTGGGAGCTGCTTGAGGTAACCGCTGCCTGGAGCCTGCCCCCCTCCCGCGCCCCAACACCCTGCCCCACCCCGATCCCCCTCCCGCCCTCCAAACCCCTCCATCTCAGCCCGAAGCAACCTCCTGCACGCCCAACCCCTCATCCCCATCCCCACCCCAGAGCCCGCACCCCAACCCCCTGCCCCAGCATGGAGCCCTTTCCTGCACCCTGAACTCCCCATTTCTGGCCCCACCCTATAGCCCGCACCCCAGCCAGAGCCCTCACCCCTTCCCACACCCCAACTCCCAATTTTGTAAGCATTCATGGCCAAGGCCAGCTCCAGCGTTTTTGCCGCCCCAAGCAGCGGGGGGTGGGGGCCGAGATCGGCGGCACTTTGGTGGCAGCTCTACTGCTGCTGCTTCATTCTTTGGCAGCAATTCGGCAGGTCCTTCTCTCCGAGAGGAACTGAGGGACCCGCTGCCAAATTGCTGCCGAAAACCCGGACATGCCGTCCCTTTCCGTTGGCCGACCCAAGCACCTGCTTGCTGTGCTGGTACCTGGAGCCGGCCCTGTTCATGGCCCGCCATACAATTTGCATACCCAGATGTGCCCACCTCGGTCTATGGTGTAGTCAAAAGAAGTCAATATCCATGGCCATATTTGAAATTCCTGCCTTTTCACACCTTTTCTGAAACCCACCCCTTCCTTGATCTTAAGGATCCAGACATTAAGTACATCTATTGGACAGAATACCATGAAGAGAGTGACAAGTAGGTAATTGTACAAAAGATTATGGAGAAAACAACATATCAAAAACTAACAATAGGTCAGAACCTCAGCCAGTGTAAATTGGTGTAGCTCCACTAAGGTCAGTTGAGCCCCACTAACTAACAGCACATGAGATGATCTGGCCCCAAGAATCTTTATGTTCAATTGTACTTGGCTATGTCTCTAGAGTGCCTTAACTTTCTACTGACTATTGTTGATATGACATTATATGCTCTTCCATAAGTCTCTGCTTAACATGTCGGTTAAAATTTGTTTGGTCTTACAGTCAATGCCAAATCTGAGATATAAAATGAAAAATATTGGCAATAGTAAAATATCTCAGAACATGCATCACATTCAGCTGACACTTGAACACTGTTTATGTGCAAAAATCACAAGTTTCCTAATGTGATTAACAATAGAGGTAAAAAGGCATTTATATGTCAAACCATTTTTTCCTCCAGTAATTAGACAGTATTTACAAACATTTTAGAGACTGCCAGTGTTGGCCTTAAAGATCTGACTTACAAAATAAATATATACATTTTAACATAGTTAAGTACTTGAGTCTCTGCACACAAGTGAACTGCAATTTATCATGTAACATTCTCCATACATTTTTCAGCAAGCATTACATACTGCTATGTTACTCACAGATGACATATTCTTTCTCTCATGTGTGACTGAGAAGGAAGTTTTTTAAAACATGATTGAAGGGATCAGTGAGGTCAACACTGGGTTACACTGTATTTGTACCATGACAGCTTTCGCTGTTTCAGTGCATACTGAACCAATATCCTTGCAATGAAAATGTGCAAGCCGTATTTTCTTTGCCATTATAGTAAAATGCTTCTCAATAAACATGTTTTCACAAGAAGTTTGCCCACTCATGTGTCCCAGAGCTGTTGTAATCTTCATTGCTCAGGCTGATCTAAAAGTAGGGACATTATTCTAATTCTTGACATGTTTAAAGTTCTCTAATGAATAAAGCTAACAGCTTATGGCTGCTTGGACTGTCACTCGATTGCCCCAAGGTCTTTAAGGTCTTTAAAACAGGCCTCCTAGGTTGTGTTTAACTACCTTGTCCACAGAGGTCTGAAGAGTAGAGCAGATCAAAGATGTGCTGGGAACATAAAGAGCAGCTGTCCTTCATTTACCGTTAATTAACTACATCTGACCCAATTCTTTATGACCTCCTTGTCACACATTCAACAGCTATAAGCCTTATGACCTGTCCCCAAGTACTGTACCATCGCACAAGTTTCAAGGAAATATAAATCTAAAAATATTAAATGTGGGACAGGAAAGAAATCTTTGGTCTCACACCATGGGGTCGCTGTTTGAGGAAATGCAAAGCTTGACTCTGGATTTATATGCAACTATCACAGGCTGCTCAGTCGTTTGGGGAGTCAAAATATTCTTTCAAAACTAGATGATTCTGGAATTTAGAGTCTACATTTTATCTAGCTATTTTATTCATGGGTCGTTGTGTGTTACCTATCACTGAAGGATATGAGTAAAAATGACACAACAGGGATGCCTAAAGCAGACTTAACACAAGGGCCATATCTGGAAATACTGGCCAGGATTCTGTGCTGGACCATCAGCACAGAAAGTCCTGGGGAAATAGGACCAAAGGTGGCTTCAAGCCACCTTTATGCTCTTCAGATTCTTGATGGCTGTGGTGGCCAGTACAGCTCCAGTGTAAACTAGAGTCTCTAGAAGCTTCTCTACTTTATGATACCCTTTCTTACTGGGCTGCTTATGCCCACCACAGCTGAAAATCCCCCTCCAACCCTAACATGCCCCCTCCTGTACCCAACATATTCCTTTTGCTGGGGCTTATGAGGGGGTCTGCGTAGGGTTGCCTGCGCCTATCATACACACGGCTGGTGTTGGGGAAATTCTTTCCTGGCACAATAAGGAGTTTTTATGGTCCCTGTACTACTCTTCAGTGGCAAATAGCAGCCCAAGCAGAAAGGTGAATCCTTCCTAACATCTTCTTTTCAGTTACCAACAGGAGGGACTGCTTCAGGAAATGGTGATTCACTGTCATGATGCAGACGGACTGAAATAGTTATAGATTTCATAACAAGCTATATGGACAGAGATGGGAGTTACATAATCCATAAAATTGATACAATTACATAGATGAGAGTAATATGTTTCTAATAATCACTCCTGAAATTATTCAGGCAAATTATTGACAGGGTGATTAGGAAGGCAAATACCCCTTCTGAAGGCAATAAAGGCTAGGGGCCATAACCTCAGCTGGTGTACTGAAGACAATAGAGTTACACCCCTTTACACTAGCTGAAGATCTGGCCCTAAGAATCTTTATGTTCAGGTCTACTTGACTTTGTTTCAAGATTGCCCTCACTGGTTCTATGGTAAAATCAAAATGCTCTTAAAGATCAAAGGAGTCAGTCCACCACAACACTGGCTTGGTCTGACATCTTACTATTATGAAATGGATTTTACAAATCCAGATAAGGCCAGTGCTGGGTTGGGGAGTGCCATGCTGACAGCTGTGGGAATCCTGGTTCCCTCCACCTGCCCTGGGAGGAGGGGTTGGGGGACAGGGTCACTAGGTGCGGGGAAGGGCATTTGCTGGGCGGGGGCCTGAGAACAGGGACACGGATGGGGCTGCTTGGGCCCCCTTCTCAGGGCAGGAGGAAGGTCCGCCACGGCTCCACACAGCTGCTGCGCATCTGGCTCCTATCATGGCTGGGCTGCGGCTCTGAGCTGCCCCCCCAGCTGGAGCTGGGTCGGAAAGAGCTGTGCAGGCAGCTGTGGGAAGCCTGGGTCCCTACACCTGCCCTGGGTGGGGGGCTTGAGGGGCAGGGACAGTGGGCGGGAGTTGCTCAAGCCCCATGCCCAGGACAAGTGGAGGGTCTGCCATGGCTCCCCACAGCTGCCAGTGTGGCTGTCCTTGACCCAGCTCCGGCTGGGGAGGAGGGCAGCTTGGAGCTGCAGCCTGGCTATGGTAAGAGCTGGGGGGGCAGCAGTGGGGAGCTGCAGAGGACCCTCCACCTGCCCTGGGTGGGGGGCCTGAGCAGCCCTCAGGCAGCTCCATAAGACACCCCCCTCTTTCTGGCCAGGCCAGTGTGGAGCCATGGCAGACTCTCCACCTGCCTGCAGTGTGGCCCCTGCCTGCCTGAGAGCAGCCCCTGGCCATGTCCTCACCCCCCAGGCTCCCAGCCCGTCCGAGGGCAGGTGGAAGGTCTGCAACTCTGTGCGGGCACCATACAGCTGCCCACGTGGTTCCCCCCGGCGGGGAGGCGTAAGGGGATGCCCCCGAGCCTCAGTCCGGCCCCTGCCGGAGAGCCCTGCAAATCCACAGATAATTTTTGAGGGAAGCAGATCACATGCAGATACACATTTGTGTATCTGTGCAGGGCTCTAATGATAGCCAAAGAGGAAGTTCTATTCCATCCAGACCAGCAGTTTGCTTTTGGAAAATGTAGCAATGATAATAATTTGTTGGTGTGGATGGCCGTGCTGCGGTATAACTCCTCCCTATCCCCACCTACCCAGAAACGTTTCCAAACCCTGGGCCTGTTCTAAGGAAGACTAGGTAAAATTGTCTGGGGACAGTTCCTGCAGCTCTCATGCGGGCATAAATCCCACAGAGACCAATGGAAACTTTGCCTACACAAGGTCTGAGGGATCAGGCACTTTGTGAAAGATTCATATCTCTGCTCTTTCACTCACTTTTTTTGTATAGGTGCCCAAATGTTCAGTAGTCTGCCTGGTATCCTTCCTGATGGTGTCTGTGCAAGTAATGCCTTATAAATTCAACAAGCACTGCAGCATCAATAAATGGGTTTTGTGCATCATCAGTAGCTAATAAGTGGTTTAGTGCATTGCCTTCCTCCAACATCCTTGTACTGTCATTTTAAGGGTCTCATTGGCTCAGGAAGCTGCTGAGTGAGACATTTTGAGATTACATATTCGGCTACCTGATTTAACAGAATTACTGATAATTAGCCATATAGGCCTGAGATAAAGCCTCTTGAGGTCAATGGAAAGTCTCCTTGAATTTACCCTGTTACATTAACAAAAGGAGAGACTTTGAAAGCTGATACTGAAGATTAACCTGTCCCTAGATGTCTTTCTGTATAAATCAGTTCTTATGTAACCTTTTTGTCAAACATGAGTCCAGTGCCTTGCCCACAACTGTCAATCTTTCAGTCCTTTCCTAACAAAGTTCCAATTAATTACATCTCTAAACAAGTTAATACACTTTCAAAGGTAGTCATGCAAATGTGTATATACTAGTAAGTATTATTGCTAAACTCAAACGCGATCCTTTTTATAATGGTTTATTTTAATTCATTGACATTTTACTATATCATAAAAACTACTCAAGAGATTCTTGGAAAACATTAACTGGTAACCTATTAAAGGACCATTATAAGTTAATGGGAATAACATCCTTTTGCTTAAAAAAATATTTGGCAAGCTCTCTTGATTCAGACTTTATGGTGACTATCTTGTTTTGTTAGTTAAAGGATTCTAAATAGGGTTGCCGACTTTGGTTGGATGAATTCCTGGAGGTTGCATCACATGACATTATCTTTATACTTAAAGATTAATCTTCAATTCCTGGAGACTCCAGAACAATCCTGGAGAGCTGTGCAACCCTAATTCTAGCAAAACTAAAAAGCAACCAATATGTACTGATTTTTGTCTTTCACACTTAGGGCCAAATTCAGCTCATTGGCCTCAGTAGAAGGTGTCTACATGTCTCAGTGGGTATAATTTGCCCTCAAGAAAAGATTAACTGTGTATAAGGCCAGAGATGAATTCAGCGATTCTACTTGTATTAGCTCTCAGCATGGCTGGATAAACAATTTTAGCTAAAGATATTGACTTAATGACAAAGTGAAAAAAAAATTCCTTGTACTGTATTGTATGTGAGCATTAGAACTTAAAATATTTCCTACAATATTTAAAACTGTGCTAATGTTCAGTCTTTAAATCAGGAAAAGATGGAGGAAGCTGTAAGCCAATATCTTTTCTTAATGCCAATATTCCATTTTTTGTGAAAATACAGAAAACAAATTTGAACAATTGCTTCAAAATGTAGGTTACAAACATTAAACTGGGTTTAAAAACATAGTTTCTAACAATAACAACATTTAGCTAGACAGTATTCCAAAAGTAGATATGCCCACTACTTGTCTTGAGTATTGAGTATGTACAGTAACTAGCAAAGGGGTGTGGCTAATAGCTGACTTCTGTTTTTCAAAGAATGCCCACTAATCAATGTGAAGGGTAAACCTCCTTCTATACCAAGAGCCAGGAAGCATTACTAATACACAAACTTTATTCTTCAGAAATTAATCCTTCTTTCTAAAAAGATACAAAATAGTTGGCCCAAACTGTATTGTTGAAAGATATAATTATCCACTGGTTATTTCAAGCTGAATATATACTTCCCACTTTAGTTCAAAAGGTTTTTGTCTAAGAAAAGGAATAAACTGTACTACCAGTCATGGTTAAGAGGGAAACTATGCGTAGGTATAGATACACCCAAGAGGCATAAAAATATAGGGTGTTACAAAACAGCATTCCATACTCCTACTTTTCTTTAAATTTGATCAAACATTACTAATAGGTCAACAGCAACCATCAATATGTTTATTCTTTCAACCACATTTTGAACCATCAAAGTAATGTTATAATAAAAAAACTGGAATAGAGAACATGCTCATGCAACAGTGAGCAAGTGATGGGTCCTTTGTCCAGCAGGCCAGAAGCAAAAGAGTTGTTACCATTTTAAGGTAGTTGGTGGCAGAGCAGGAGGAAGGCGAGGGTTTATCTGGACAAAGCGAGGAGGAACATGAAGTGGCTGGGTCAGGTGGAGGGGCATTGCCCTTCCAGATGACCATAGGAGGGGGGTAATTATACCATAGGCAGTTCCAGAGAAGATCTCTCTCCCTGGGATTAGGGATCAAAATTAGGGAAACAGGAACAACACAGGCAGGGCTGGATTTCCACCTTATGCACCCCTAGGTACAGCATTTTCAGCACCCCCACCAGCACCTACAGCTGACCTTTGTGTTGCACATAGTTTGAGAGAGATAAGGTGCCCCTGGCATGTGCCTGCTGTGCCTAATTGGAAATCCAGCCCTTAACACAGGGTGGCTACAGCCAACATGCCAGCAAATATTGCGACAGGCCTGGCCCAGGGTGGCCAAGATCCTAGCTGAAATTTGGGAAGCTGAGGAACAGCCCAATATGGCTGTGTCCAAGATTCATGTGGAAATTGGGGAAACTGCGACACAGCCCAGTATTGCTGCAGCTAAGACCCCAGCCAAACCTGGTGAAACTGAGGCATGGATTCCATATTACATGTGAAGCCACCAGGAAGCTGAAGCGTATAACAGTATTCTTGACAGCAAGTTAAAGAAGTATGGATTGGATGAATGGACTATAAGGTGGATAGAAAAATGGCTAGATTGTCGTGCTCAACAGGTAGCAATCAATGACTCAATGTCTAGCTGGCAGTCAGTATCAAGTGGAGTGCCCCAGGAGTTTGTCCTCGGGCTGGTTTTGTTCAACATCTTTATTAATGATCTGGATGACGGGATTAATTGCACCCTCAGCAAGTTCACAGATGACACTAAATTGGGGGGAGAGGCAGATACGCTGGAGGGTAGGGACAGGGTCCAGAGTGACCTAGACAAATTGGAGAACTGGGCCAAAAGAAATCTGATGAGGTTCAACAAGGACAAGTGCAGAGTCCTGCACTTAGGAAGGAAGAATCCCATATACTGCTACAGGCTGGGGACCGACTGGCTAAGCAGCAGTTCTGCAGAAAAGGACCTGGGGATTACAGTGAACGAGAAGTTGGATATGAGTCAGCAGTGTGCCCTTGTTGCCAAGAAGGCCAAAGGCATATTGGGCTGTATCAGTAGGAGCATTGCCAGCAGATCGAGGGAAGTGATTATTCCCCTCTGTTCAGCACTGGTGAGGCCATACCTGGAGTGCTGCATCCAGTTTTGGTCCCACCATTACAGAAGGGATGTGGACAAATTGGAGAGAATCTAGCAGAGTGCAACGAAAATGATTAGGGGGCTGGGGCACATGCACTTACAAGCTGTGGCCGAGGGAACTGGGGTTATTTTGTTTGGAGAAGAGAAGAGTGAGGAGGATTTGACAGCAGCCTTCAACTACCTAAATGGGGGGTTCCAAAGAGGATGGAGCTTGGCTGTTCTCAGTGGTGGCAGACGACAGAACAAGGAGCAATGGTCTCAAGTTGCAGTGGGGGAGGTTTAGGTTGGATATTAGGAAACACTTTTTCACTAGGAGGGTGGTGAAGCACTGGAATGGGTTACCTAGGGAGGTGGTGGAATCTCCATCCTTAGAGGTTTTTAAGGTCTGGCTTGACAAAGCCCTGGCTGGGATGATTTAGTTGGTGTTGGTCCTGCTTTGAGCAGGGGATTGGACTAGGTGACCTCCGAGGTCTCTTCCCACCCTAATATTCTATGACTGTTTACAGAGGATTGCCATGGATATTGGGGGACACCTCAGTCAAGGGACCATGACTCACCGTACACACTCAGGCTGGGCAGAGACAGAAAGCTGTCCCTGGGGAAGGAACATAGGATTAACCCAAAAGAGAGGAGATGATTTCTTCACATACACACAGCCTAGGGGTAGAGATAAAACTCCAGGGTAAAGCAAGGGGTGAGGGAGCATGAATCCCTTCCCCACCTGACACTGGATAATTAAAGCCAGGGTGTTACAGCTTACTTAAGACCAACTTTGCATGTGGTGGACCATTTGGATGCATTTTTGTTTGTAGCAAAGGTTGATTATACAGATACAAGCCTAGTGGCTTCATGGCATGTTGGCTGGTAGCTTAGGAATACTGCAGGCAAATGAAATATAGAACCACCCTCACCCCCCGCCCACTAGGCTCGCTTGTCTGGAGATAAGTTAGAAGGCAGGTATCTCTCTATTCACTGTCAAGAAGTTGGCAGGATCATGGGAGTTTGAGAGGAGGGCTGAGGCATCAATGATTACTTTGCATGAATGAAAAGTTTGGCCATCTTCAACATCGCACCGCAGATGGTGCCCTTGGGGTGCGTGTTTTACACTTGGCAGTGGGCTGCCTCCTCAGTCACAGCCAGACCCAATTTATTGAAGAAAAGTTAAGAAATGGAGGTTTTTACAATTCCTTAGTCCAGGCAACAGAGTTTCCTTGAAGGGAGGCTGGGGTGCCACAGTGAGACCTCAAAGTTGACTGGTGCTTATTGGATCTGGGCAAGGATAGGAGCATAATCTATGGGAGCTCATTCCCAGGGGCAAGAGAAGTGATTCAGGCAGGGGTCCACACTGGTAACATCCAGTTCTTCAAGTCACTCAGAGTATGGAGTGGGTAGATTTTGAGAGCTGGTGCAGGGAACCCACAAGGAGCCTATTTGGGTAGTGAGGCCTCGGGAAGCCTTTAGTGTCCAATTTCATCTGATTGCAAAGCAACTATCACCTTGGTCATAGAGGTGTATATTGGGAGTAGGGGGGAATTTATTCCATTTTGCTATCAGAGTTAAAGTGTTTGAGGAGAAAGTATTTAGAATTTAGGTGTTGGAATTTGGGGATCTGTAGGAGAGATCTGACTCTCACAGCGTCAAAAACCCAGAGGGATGGCAATGCTGCAAGAGTGAGCTTGTCTACACTGGCAATTTACAGCGCTGCAACCTTCTGGCTCAGAGGTGTGAAAAAACACACCCCACCCCGAGCGCAGCAAGTTTCAGTGCTGTAAAGCACCAATGTAGACAGTGCACCAACGCTGGTAGCTATGCCCCTTGTGGAGGTGTGGGGCGACTGGTTGGAGGGATGATTTCTATCAGGATTAAGAACGGTGTGGTGTTACTGTGGCTTTAAGATAATGAATAGAATCTCCAGGGTGTGGGAGCTGACAGTAGGAGAAGACTGCTGATTTTAAGATGGACTGATAGATTGACTGGAGGTAAGATGCCCTGTATAGATGTTAGTTACCTATTCAGTAAAGGTGGTTGTTAAGTTACTAGCAATGAATTATTATTAAGACGAGTGGATCACTTGAATATAAAACAAGCCATGGTACCAGGAGTGAAGGAGGTGATAAAAACTGGAGTTAAAATTTACTCCGAAGAGAAAAAACAAATCTGAATGAAATAAGATGGATCAGTGAAGAGTTCCCACATTTCTAAAAATGTCAAGAAATGCTGCAGAAAATTGGAAAGGTTTAAACAAGAATTTGATTTATCTTTGAGGGCATCGGGATCTACTCATAAGGAAGATGGACAAAAGGTTGTCATCTTTTTTGGAATATTGCAAATACTGAAGCAATATCATTATAGAATTCATTTGATCTTAATGCTAGTGAATGAGCTGACTATGAGTTTGGTCTTAAAAACAAACAACACTGCTTATTAAAAAGAAACGAAACATTGAAAAGATTCCAGTTTCAGTCAATAAATCAAATGAAGGCATAGGAGCAGGAACTACAGATGCGGGGGGTGCTGAGGAACCCCCAGATTTTGTGTGGGGTCCGGGCTGTTGACCCCACACCCTGGGTCCCAGTGGTGCTGGCCCCGTGCCCAGGGCTCTGCTCCCCACCCCGCACCTGGGGTCCCATCTGCAGCCAGCCCCACACCTGAGGCTCCCCTCCCGCCCCATGCCCGGGCTCCTGGCTGCACTGGCCCCGCTCCCGGGGCTCTGCTCCCAGCCCCGCATGCGAGGTCCTGGCTGCAGGACCTGCGCCTGGGGCTCAGCTCCTGGCCCCAGCTGTGGTCCCAGTCTCAGCCTCCTTACCCTCATCTGCATCCCCCCACCCTTCCTGAGCCAAGGCCCGGTGCTGGCCCCAGCTCTGGGGAGAGGGGGCATGGACAAGGATAAGGGGGGTGCAGAGCAAAAAGTTTGGGGACCACTGGCTTTCAGCACCCCCACTGTAAGAAATGTTCCAGCACCACTGAATGAAGGAAGAGACTTTTGAATATTTTTAAATAGATCTCAAGATAAGAAGTCAGACATGGAACTTCCAGAATCTATCTGAGTCAATAGTAAGTAAAGCTACAATTTAGTCATGGGTATTTTTAGTAGAAGTCATGGACAGGTCACAGGCAATAAGCAAAAATTCATGGCCAGTGACCTGTCCATGACTTTTACTAAAAATACCCATGACTAAATCTTGAGGGGTGGGAGCACTGCTGGGGACAGAGCCACTGCTTGGGGCCAGCAGCACCAGCTGCCGGAGGCTGCCAACCAACAGCTGCTCCGGCCACCCCCTGGGCCACTGCTGCAGGGATCCAGGGGGGCTGCTGCTTGAGGAAGGGGACTGGGGGGCTGCTGCTGGGGGGTGGGGAGCAAAGCCCATTGGCATCAGCTGTCGGGAGCCACTCTGGGACCACTGCTGGGGGCCAATGAGCAGCAGCTGCTCAGGCTGTCCCTGGAGTGAGCAACACTGGTGGCTGCTGGAGTGGCCCAAGGGCCAGCTGTCAGGGGCCGTCCGAGCAGCAGCTGGTGCGACCAGCTGTGGGGCCACTCGAGTGGCTGGCTGCAAAGCTGCTTTAGCAGCGACCAGTGTGGCTATCTCCTGGGCCACCTGAGTAGCTTGCCCCAGAGCCAGCCACTTGGGCGGCCCTGGGGTCAGCCACACTGGCTGGTGCAATAGTCACGGGAGATCGTGGAAAGTCATGGAATCTTGTACTTCCATGACCTCTGTGCCAGATACGGAGCCCTAATAATAAGAGATCAAACTGTGATGAATATAAAAGATATCAGTGTGCAAAAAAAAGATTGTTTGAAGAGCTAGATCTAAATCTGGAAAAAGCAATGAGAATTTGCCAAAGGACTGAACTTAATCAAAATGATTACACATTTTAGAAAGAAAACAAATGGACATAAATATAGACTTAATAAGAAAGTATAAAACAAGTCTACGGAGGAAAACAGAAGGAAAGTAATAAAGTTAAAATGTATGAGCAACTGAAGGGATGTTCTAGACATGGAAGGAGGCACTAACCTAGACAATGTCCAGCATATGGGCATACCTGTCATATCTGTAAGAAACAGAATCATTTTGCAAAAGATTATAAACAGATATATCTGAAAAAAACGTAGACATATACACTTAGTTCAAAATTCAAATGTCTCAGAGCAGATATTGAATAAGGAATACAGATTTTACATTAAAGATGGAGAAAAAAATTTTCTGGGTATTTCAAGACAGAGTCACATTATGGACTACCAGGAAGATTGCGTTACAAAGTAAATGTTCCATTAGCAGATGGTATATGTAATACATACAGGTTCACAAGCTAATGTAATTTCAGAAGAAACTATAAAATGTTTAAAAGTAAAACCTATAGCAAGAGAACAACTGCATGTTAATTTACAATCTTATAGTGGTGAAAAAATTCCTGTTATGGGTATTTGTAAATTATAGGTCCTAGTTAAAGATAATTTAGAAAACTTAAGATTTGTAGTAGTTAAAGGACAAAGTATTTTTTATTTGAGGTTTACCTGTGTTTAGCACTAAATCTAATGGGTAGAATTCAGAGTATTCAGGATTCTGAACATCCATTTACAGAATTATTCACTGGCATTGGTAAATTGGATACAAGGTATAAAATAAACTTAAATGAAACAAAGAAACCAGTTATATATGTAGCTAGTAAAAATACTCTTAGCTTTAAGAAAGAGGATATAAAAGAATTTGGAAAGGTTAGTTAATTTAGATATAATTAAAAGAGTGGAAGAGCCAACTAAGAGGTTGAATTCATTAGTAATAGTAGAAAAGAAAGCTGGATCCTTATGTTTATGTTTTGATTCAAAAGATTTAAATAAGTATGTTAAAAGGGAACATTTTAAAATACTTCTGAGGGAAGAAATATTTGGACAAATGTCTGGAGCAAAATATATTTCTTCTTTAGATGCTTCAAATGGATTTTGGCATATAACATTGGATCAAGAAAGTCAATTGTTATGTACATTTAACACACCTTTTGGATGTTGCCATTTTAAAAGATTACCTTTTGCATTATGTTCAGCTTCAGAGGTATTTCACAGAGCAATACAAAATTTGTTTTGAAAATATAGATGGCACACAATAGCACATAGATGATGCAATAATATGGGGAAGAACTTTAGAAGAATGTGATATAAGATTAACTAAAGCATTACCTAGATCAAAAGAAAACAGATTGAAATTTAACAAAAATATGTGTATATTTAGAGGGCAAGAATTAATGTTTCTAGGAAAAAAACTGACCAGTGAGGGATTACAGATTGATCCACAATGAATATGAGCCACTGGTAATATTGTTTATCCAAAAGATAAGGAGTCATTACAGAAATTACAAATCAGCAACTGATTTATGATTGTGAAGTCACCAGAAAGTTATTTTCATAATATGCTCAGCCCCAGTTTGATTGAGGAAAGCAATCATAAAGGAGGATAGTAAATGCAGGACATGTCATGTAGGTAATGGGAATTTATTGTACATTCTCTAAGTTTCCCTAAAAGTAAATCAGTTCTGGGATAGATTTAACAGAATTAATATGTTCTTGGTTTGGCACATCCCAAAGGGCTCAGGAATTTTCATATTAGTACAACTCAATACAGTAACAATACACAAGAAAAAAAATACCCTTAAGAAAAACATCTTGTCCAAGGCCAAGATTAACATTACAGAAAGTTTATAGAGTTTAGTGCATTGGAAACCCCAAAGACAGACTTATTTATCTTCTTTTGTATGAGCACAAACTGTTCTTATGACTGAAAAATTCCAATGAATAGACTATTAAAAATTCAATAACATAGAATATTGCCAAAAATAAAGAAAACTAGGCAAGTCTTGAGAAGATTTTTTTTTCCATTTTTGTAACTGATAAATGTAAAGTATTGATACATCACAGTATGTGGTATGGTTAAGAAACAGTGTTTATCAAACAAGTAAAGAACAACACTTGCTCTCAAGATTATGCAAAAATTGAAAGAATGTTAACTCTCAGGGCTGAATCATAATGGCCCTTTCGGGTCACACACATAACTGCTAAGTTTTGTGCAGCTTCATGTGTGAGATTTTGTGCAAATTATATGCAAATAAGGCACATTAAATAATTGGCATATTGGCAAATAATTTGTGAATCACCATAAACATCAATTTAAAGTCAATACACCCTGCTCCAAGAGGTGGGTGGGATAGGGCATAGAGCTGTACAAAAACTGGCAGCTGTGGCAGATGAATGGATGTCTGAGGAGTGGGTCAGTGCTCGGTGAGAGCTGTTTGGGGCAGCAGTGAGAAAGCAGCCTGGAAAGCTAAGGGTTGCCAGGGGAATTTGGTGAGTGGCAGGGGAAAATGAGGACAGGTAAAAGAAGCTGTGTTTGTGGGGCAGTTTGGGTGGACTATAAGGTAGCTGGGGGCTGTTGGAGGCACTTCATGTATGAGGGTATCCAGGGAAGTAGCTAAAGGAAACAGGTTTCTGGGACATCTAGACGGTAGCTATGTGGCTGGGGATGGGGGGCAGCTGGGTTTGCAGCAGTGTTTGAATCATGCCAGAACACTCCAGAATGGTGTTCTGGAACTTTTTCTGGGAACTGGATCAGCATTCCAGTATTTCTGACCAGGCTACCCACTCTGGAAGGAAAGATGACGACTCAGCAGGTCACCAAGCCACTATTTCTCCTTCAGTAGCATACTCAGAAGTGGAAGAGGCGAGGGCACCATCTCCTCACACTGCCTTCATTTCAGTTCCAACCTGCCTTAAAAACACCAAGTACTTTGGGTCCATTTCTGATCTCAGTTATACTGCTGTAAATCCAGAGTAACTCTCCTGACTCCAATGGAATTACTTTGGATTTATACCAGTACAACACAGATCAAAATCTGACCCTTTAACTCTTAAATTCACAGTAGATATTGGGGGTGTTTGTCCATACTTGTGTGTGCGTGCTATGTTTTTGAGAAGCACTGAGTTCTGTTCCACTCAACTAAAATAACAAATTAAATTAACAGACTCATTTAAAGATATATCTTACTAAAAATTAGTGAACATAAAAATATATGTTTATATTCAATATACTGATTTATTGAGACAACACAAAATCACATAACGTGGTTCTGCTAATGCATTTTTAGAATTTGTGAAAATTAAAGAGGGGTGAAAACCTGGACCATTTTTTTGAGCTCCCTATACTCAGATCACCACCACCACCACCACCACCAAAAACAACTTCGGGAGTTTGGCTACAAAATGGGATCTAGTTCTGAATAATTTTCATGGCATAGTATGTCAAATCATTGTCCAGTCAAGTTCTGCAAACCCAAAACCATCCACGGTTTTGTCCCATCTGTATTTTGAATGGAACAAACTATTTAGAAATAAACATAGTGAAAACCAAGAGAGATGAAATAATGTTTTCAAACCTTCCACTCATCCATTGAAACATAAGGTGGCCCTTGGATTTGAACCACCCCTGGTTTTGGATCTGCTTTGCAAAACAAAAACGGCTGATGAGGTTTTGAAAAAACTAAGCTAAAACCAAAACCACGTCTGGTTTACCCTCTCTAGTGAAAACAGATTTCTGCTACAATCTAAAGATATAAAACATTGGTAAGCTTTTGCAGTACAAATGCAATAGCTGATTTCCAGATGGATACTGCAAGATTTGATCCTTAGCACAAACAGCCTCCTTCTGCTCTTTAACAGTGAACATTACATAAGAGAGAGATTAGGGGGAACATTCTTTCCACAGTCCAATTGCCATAACAGCAGACTACAATGGTATTGTCCTCATTCCATTTGACCTTTGATATTAAAGACTGGATTTTTATTTTGTGGGTGGGGGGAAGAGTTCCTGCAAAAACATAAAGTGGCAACAAATCAGATATAATTGCCCCAAAATGTACTTGCACACCAGAAGAAAATCCATCTTTTATAAAGAGCCAACACTAGTGTGTTCGAAATGTGATGTCTTGCAGCAAACATTTTACTCTATCAAAAAGTAGAAAAGCTCAAGCTATAACAGTTTGGATTGTGACCCAGAGTTTGAATGTCCTGAAGTTTGGAGATGTTCAGACATGGGGTTTTGGTTTCACCATCATCATTAATTACTATCATGCCCTATGATGGAAAGTTTTATTAGGATCAAAATTAGGTAAATACAGCATTGTTTATAGGTATGGGTATTTTAGGGGAGATTTTGGGTCAGATTTTGTATGCAGCTCCCATTGATTTCACAGCTTGTTGCATATAAATAGTATAGGACCTGGAGGCTATTACAGAGTGATTGCTTTTGCAGAACAAACGACCTGAACTTAGGATCATAGATATGTAAGGCTGGAAAGGATCTCAAGATGCCATCTAATCAGGATTAAGTATACCTAGGCCATCCCTGATAGATGTTTGTCTAACCTGTTCTTAAAAACCTTCAATGACAGGAATTCTACAACCTCCTTTGCATTGCTTGCACACCTAAAACTCCCATTGAAGCCAGTAGGAGTTTCATTGTTGCAGAGTGCAAGATCAGATCCCAAATTACTGACCTGTGAAAGAAAAAAAAATTGGACTGCAACTGTGAATGAAGACAAAAGAGTGTAAACATTTAGAATGCAGAAGCCCAGTCCAGCAAATAGATCTGCATGCTCAGTTCCTTATTCCCATCCAATGTCCCACTGATGTTAATGACACTCACTGTGGGCATAAGATACATACATATGATCCACTTGAAGGATTAGGCTCAAATTAATAGTTTGGGGACAGGAGAAGATATTATTGGCCAAATTCTCTGCTGGTGTAAATGGGCACAGCTGCATTGCTTTCAGAGGTATTTCCGCTCATTTATACTAGCAGAGAATTTGGCCCTATGGGTTAAGGTTACAAAAACACCATTTCCAACTACTGCGCCATTGTAGATTGAATACAAAATGGTAAAATATTTTCCTGATGATGACTTGCATACACAATGCCATGAAATAGGCAACAGTCTTCTCACTGCATGTGTTTTCAACTTAAGTCTGTGTTGTGGCAACAGGTGATGACAGAACTACTATTTTGTGTTATTTTAGCAGTCACTGGTCTTCCTAGTATTTTTCACCACTCCCATTTGCTGGCAGTATATCACGGCCGAGTTTCAACAGAAATCTACTATGAACTATGTGTTAACTGGGAAATGTCAACATGAAAAGCCATGTCTAGAATTAACCTGTCTTTAACATTAGTAGGCTCCCACACCCTCATTCATTTCTGAAACTTCCACCAGCATCACAGCAGCATGAGGGGGAGGGGCGAGACATTGTTTTATATAACACAAATGTAGGAGCAGTAATCCTTCATTAATCATTAACATTACAGCAGAGACGGGGATTAACAAATGCTGACCTTGCCAAGGAGCAAACTTCTTCAAGGAATAGAAATATCAACACCCAAGGAAATAACATGCCACTGAAAAAAGTGAGGGGATTTAATACTCTGCACTGTAGTGATGGATGCGCTAGCTTCTTCTGACTCTCACTGAAGGGGCACCAGATGTTCCTGCTGTGCCATGATGAAAGCAATGTCACCTTCCTCATCTAAGACCTTCTTCCCTTGTGTTTTATATAAAGAGATCAAATCCAGACCAAAATGAGGCCATATAGTGAGGGTCCTCCTGGCACCTCCACTTAATTTTGTGATACAGGTTACCAGCCACCATGGGAATGACCAATAATGCCTTACAAGGCCACATTCCCTATAGCTAGGCCATGTAATTTGATCAGCACCTCAGAAGTATTTTGCCGATCCAAATTCAAAATGTCATTTCCCATTTCTAAAAAGTGGCTACCCTGAGATACATCCCCATCTCACAGCTAATGATAATTCTGCACAGAACCGTGCTACATTTCACATGTGTTTGGGCCAGATTGTGCCTGCTTCTTACATGAATGTGCAGAGAGTAAAAGACAAGGTGTGAGGCACTCATAAACATCCGCCCTTCTCTCCGTATGGCCGGCATAAAAGCCAGGCACAATTACAGACATGAGTGTGCGGAGATTGTTCCCTCCTTACTCCCCCAAAGTTGGAACCAGGGAAAGCCATGGCCCTACTCCTCTGTCTTCATGGGCCTATGGAGCAGGACCATCACTGTGGTTGCAAAAAGTAGCAGCAGGTGTATTCTCCATGCACATGGGAATTCAACATTGCACCATTAAATGCAAGATTTTGCCTAAGTGGGATCATTGAGCCCTCTATTTATTTTCTTACTACTTTGCATGAGCCTTCATGTTAACCTACCACTGTATTTTTCACAGAGCCAGATATACTGCCCATTTAAAAGTTTGCAGAGCTTCTACAGCATTTTCTGTGTAACTTGAGAATACAAGAAAATAGGGAAACTCAGCAAGAGGACTAGAATGAGAACTTGAGGGGACTGAGAGCCAAAGAAATGCTTTTAAAAAACAGGTGCTATGTTTTGTCCTGATTTGGACTCATGGACTCAGAAACTAGAGATGGGCCAAACATGGGTATGTTAATGAGGCCAGTATTAACATCATCTAAATTTGAGAGTTTATTAAACCTGCACAAAACCTGGTATATTCCAATGTAAAAGAAATATGAATATGAGGATAATAATTATTTATAGTTTCCAATCAGTTTTATATCTATGGATACCATAGGGTCACTTCTCTATGAATATAAGTTAAAAATAATGTAAGATTTGAACAGGCCCATGATATTCCTACTTTACATATCCAAAAGCACAATGAATTAATTAAAGTTCAGTCCCTAAACAATATCAAATGCTTATTTGTGCAACCAACCTACCAGGGATCTGGATTTAACAAATTTCATATACCTATTACAGATGTTTATAGCTGATCTAACATTTCTTGTAAAGTTCTCTTTTATAGTTAGTTATGACCAACAGCTTATGAGTTTACCCAAGTCATCATATAATGGTTTGACATTAAAAAACTTGTGTAAGCAGCTTCAGACTCTAACTCCCAGGCTTCTGAATGAATTATTTTTCATTTAACTTCTGGTTGCTATTTGATTGCACTCTTTAAAATTGGACATAAATTAGTCTTTCAGAGTTTCACATTTAGATTTGGATAAACAGAAATTACCAGGTATTAATCCCCTTAAATCAGTAATTTTACTATAGCTCAATGACTAATCAATACTGAAGTCAAAGTGCCATATGTCAAAAGCCATGGGCCCTGACTCAGTAAGGTCTTTCAAGAACATGCATAATTCTAAGCAAGAGAATTGTTATATTGAAGGCAATGGGAATACTCATATGCTTAAAGTTATACATGTGCCTATGTACAGGCACGAGGCCCAATCAGGTCTTTAAGGAGCACCTTCTAATATTCCTTATTTTGTATGTGATCTTGATTCTACAAAGTAGCAATCTGCTCCCTAACATATTTATTAGAATTGACCAAATCAAGTGAAAAGAGGCATAATTCTTAGGTACAATAAAACACTGCATGTATAGACTTTCTGGCATTTTCAGCACCAATTCTATTCTCAAAACTGATTTTCTAGAAATCATCTAAGGAGCTTGTGCCTGGTCCACCATATGAAGCACAGGTCTTCAACTCATCTTAGGCCAAACCCGGTCATAAAGTTAGGGTTGGCTCTGGTGGATATTTTTCAGTGTAGACAGACTTTTGGTTCCCTGTTCCACTGAAACATCTATTCCTTCTTCCTCTCTTACTTGCATGCTTCATATCGCATGTTCAATGTGCTCATAGCCTCCTTTCTGTGCCTTCATCAGCTATACGGTCTCCCAGCTACTTATTTTGCAATCAGCTACAAGTCTTTATGATAGCCTACGGGAGATGTCCAGTCATCAGACTACAATGAATATAGTGGCATCCAGATGCAGGCTACCACTCATAACAGAATCTGAGACTCCATCATGGGACCAGGAGGTAGATTCAGAGAATCCAACCATTGTTTGTGCCTCTGGCAGAGGATCCAGATGTACCAGCACTTCTGGAAGTGGCAGAGGACCTCATAAGAGACGTGGTCTAAACATTGCAGAAAGAGCATTGTATTTATCACTCCTGCATCACTGACAGTGTAGCCAAACAATGAAAAGGCACCCAAGTCATTGGTGGTGACAGAGGAGGTACCAGAACTGCCAAGCATGGGGCAGTTCATACGAGCTCTGAAACACCTATTGTGGAGGTACTGACACAGTATCTACGGGCAGTGCCACACATCAAAGTAACATTAGGCCCCATCTACCCTGTAAGTACAATTGTATTATTGTAACTAGGTTGTGGCACATTCATCTGACAAGTTACGACAAACACAATTGATGCGGACACAGTGGCGAAATGAGGATAGACACATGCATGGAATTAAGCAGCAAGCCACAACTTTTATTAAACTTTAGCATAGGAGAGGGGAACTATCCACCCATCATCACTGTAGCTTGCAACTATTCTATACCAGACATTTAATGGGTTCCAGTGCAGGGATTACGGGGTTCCTTACCACATAACCCATAACTAGTCCAAGGGTTGCGGGGCTTCTTACCAGATAACTTGTAACTCGGCATACGCTCTCCTCAGCCTACCCCTCAGGACTCAGCTCTCTCTGAGACCTAGCATCCTCCCCCACACAAGGGAGAAAGAGAGTACTGAAGTGTATTAACTATGCTGGATCATTTTTAGAACCATGTCCCTAAACGGTTACAAACGCATGTAAAATTTATGGTGTAGACAGGGCTTTAGTTCTAGATCAGGAAATTATCTAATGAAGATCAGCTCAACCTTAAATTTAATTCTGGGAATTACCATGGCTGAATACCATATTTTAAAGTGACATTATGCAGAAAACTATTTTAGGTCATAAGTAACATTGCAAAGTTCATGGAAACTGAATTCTGTTTAGATAAGCCAAATCTTATATTCTTATAATTCTTATATTAATTTTAAAAGAGTAGATACACAAACTGTGAAAACAAACTGACCTATCACATAGCTTTACTGCTTTAATGAAAAACAGTTAACATTCTGCCAGGGATATTGTACAGATCTTTTACAGATCTGCCTTTTAAGTGTAAAACACATAATTTTATTTATTTATTTAACTCTCCTTCTTTGACATAAGATTTTATTTTCAACAACAGTTAGGGTAACCAGATAGCAAGTATGAAAAATCAGGACAAGGATGGGGGCGGGGGGTAAATCGGTGCCTATATAAGAAGAAGCCCCAAATATCAGGACTGTTCCTATAAAATCGGGACATCTGGTCACCCTAGCAACAGTATGGTAACTAAGCCTGGTGAAACTGACAGGATTTTGGGGCCTATCCATGTAAGGTAAATCAAACACAGAGACATTGCTGAGTTCCTTAATTACACAGCTGAGGAATAATCTTGTTAAGGAGATAATATCAAGGAACTAATAATGCCGAGACAAACTTTCCCATCCTCATAACTTTCTACATTTCTATAAAAAAGGGTAAGGATTGGTTTATAGAAGAGATGCATGTGTGAATTCACATGTATCTCTAGAATGGAATTAGGGATTGTGTATATATAACCATAAATAAATAGAACTCAAACAATTATGTAGAAAGGCATCGAGGATAGGTTTTATTTTAAATGATGCAACATGATGCATAGCTATCACCACCCTGATCACTTTGCCTGTATATATCTCCCTTTTGCCCTCCTTCATTTTTCTTCAGAGAGACATGGTTGTTTGATAATATCTTTAATCTGTTGGTGAAAGAGACAAACTTTCAAGCTTACACAGATCTCTTCTTCAGGATTTGGTCTCTCTCACCAACAGAGGTTGGTCCAATAAAGCTATTACCTCACCCACCTCTTCCCGCTAATATCCTAAGTCCAACACAGCTACAACAACACTGCAAACATCCATCTTTTTTGTCTTTTTAGACTGCAGTTTTTGGGGTGTAATGACCATATCTTTCTTTGTCTTTGGAAAGTACTTAACACATTTTAGACACTATCCAAAACTAACTAAATAACAATATTTAATTTTTAAGTTAATTTGTTTTAACCATGTTTATGTTGTGGCTAGCATCAGGGTATGAACTGGAGATCTCCAGAGTTCAAAGCATGAGTCATCACAACTTGAGCTAAACATGTAGGCACTGTTGCCATTAGCTGTAGCAGACTGTAGCTTGCAACTAATATATTAACCTGTTATAAGTAAGACCCCACTAAATTCACAACTGTGAAAAACACATCACGGACCGTGAAATCTGGCCTCCCCTGTGAAATCTGGCTATTGAAGGGGGCCACAGTATTGCTACCCTTACTGCCTTCAGAGCTGGGCAGTCAGATAGTGGTGGCTGATGGCCAGGCACCCAGGACAGAAGGCAGCACCGCAGCCAGCAGCAGTGCAAAAGAAAGAGTGGCATGGTATGGTATTGCTACTCATACTTCTCCACTGCTGCTTGTGGTGGCACTGCCTTCAGAGTAGCGTTCCTGGCCAGCAGTTGCCATCCTCCAGCCACCCAGCTCTGAAAGCGTGCAGAAGCAAGGGTGGCAATTCTGCGATGCCCCCTACAAAAATCTTGTGACTCTCGGCCTGACCCTCTTTTGGTCGGGACCCCCACAGTTAAAACACTGTGAAATTTAAGATTTAAATATCTCAAACCATGAAATTCAAGACTTTTTTAATGCTATGACTATGAAATTTACCAAAATGAACTGTGAATTCGGTAAAGCCCTAGTTATAAGAGCAGAATATAAGTGCCTAATACCTGATAACTTAAGGCTGAAAGCTGAAATGCAAGAAAACTACAGGCTTAGACCTATAAAATACTTATTTTAACCAAATTAGTTAAAATCTCAGCCCAGCCCCACTTTTGGGACAATTGCCACTTTGGTCAATATTGGGCACTGAACGAGGACCTCTATAGCTAAAAGTGCAAATGGCTACCTCTTGAACCAAAAAGCCAACCTCACTAGCTAGAGGTTGTAAACTGGGCACAGAGGCAAACATGCTGCAAACACTGACCAGTGGGTTTGTCATAAACAGATAAGTAAGAGTTAATAGAACAAAAGTGCTTCATATCTCTATTGCCTGGAAAGGGTTAACAAGAACAGTGAGCCTGGCTGTCACCTGACAAGAGGACCAATCAGGGGACAGGATACTTTCAAATCTTGAGGGCAGAGGTGTAGCGAGCGCCCTCCGTACCCTCCGACCGGAGGGGGCCCCGCAAGGAAGGGGGCCCCTAAAAGTGGCAAAAAAAATGTAAGGTATAACTAGATAAGTGACATTTATTGACGCTATTGCACAATCCATGTCGGTTTTATTGACAAAACTGTGAAGTCATTATGATACATCATAACGCTATTGGCTACATCAGTTGTCTGTCGGTCAGTTTCGAATTTTAGTTGGACTCATTCAAAGAATGTGTATTTGCGTTCATAATGGCGGTCGGCGGATAAATGTTATTAATTTAGTTGTTTAGTTTTTTATCGTTTCCAACGCAGAAGCGTGCTTTGTGATGTCTAAGAGAATGTATAAGAGCGGAGCTAGTAAACGAAAGGCAGCAAAAGATGCCAAGAAGGAACTTGAGAAAATTCCAAAATTGTCAACCTATTTTGCGCTGCAATCCAACGTACAGGTACAGGCATATGAAACGGACAGCGCTAGCAGCGACGAATCGTATCCAGAAGTATCCAGAAGTGCTTCAAGTCAGGTCGAAGGTGAAGCCAGTTGTTCTACCAAACAAACTGTGACAGATATTCCAGCTGCTGCCGGGAAAGAAGTATCTGAATCTGAACCACTGACTGATGATCCAGGAGATTGGCCGTCTATAATATCGGACAGGCAAGTGTGTGACATTGTTGCATGTGGCCCACCGCAGCAGAATGAAAGTTACGAATTTCCATTTAACGAGGAAAGACAGAGGTTCACAAGTACTCATTTCTATCGAACCATGGCAAATGGCGAGAAAATAAGACGTTCATGGTTAATATACTCAGTTCAGAAAGATGCCATTTTTTGTTTTTGTTGTAAATTATTTGGCACTGGCGACATATCGCTACGTCGCAGAACATCTGCTTGGAAAGCACCGTCAAAAAGACTTCAGCAGCATGAAACAGGCAAAGGTCATCAAGACTGTATGGTGAAATGGTTTGACCTTTGGTCAGGCATAGTAAACCGTACATCTATTGACCAACTCGAATTGCAGGCTTTTCTGAACGAAAGAGATTTCTGGAGAAATGTTGTCAAACGCATGGTTGATGTCATTATTTTCTTGTCTGAAAGAAACTTGGCATTTCGAGGAATTATGAAAAGCTCGGCGATCCTTCGAATGGTAACTTTTGGGGACTGTTTGAATTGCTTGCAAAGTATGATACTGTCCTCAGCGAACTTTTACAGAGGATTAAGAAGGCAGAGACACATGTTCAGTACCTCAGTCCACAGATCCAAAACGAGCTGATTCAACTTGTTGCCAGTAACATTCAAGAGGCCAACATAGCGCAGCTTAAAAAAGCAAAATATTATTCAGTTATTTTGGACTGTACTCCCGACGTGTCACATGAAGAACAGATGTCTGTGGTGTTACGCTTTGTTGAATGCAACGGTGAAGATGGTGTCAATATTCGTGAAGCGTTTGTTGGTTTTCTTAATGTTCATGATACAACTGGCAAGGGCTTATAGGAAGCGTTTCTTGAAAAGGCAAACAACTTAGGAATAGACATTGCTGACATGAGAGGCCAAGCTTATGATAACGGCGCAAATATGAGAGGAAAGAATAAAGGAGTTCAAGCCCGCATGCTAGAAATAAATGACCGTGCCTTGTATGTATCATCTGGAGCTCACACTTGGAATCTTGTGATCTCAGATGCGGCAAAGTCATCGAAATATGCCGTTGACTTTTTCGGTCTGATTAACAGAATATACGTTATCTTTTCTTCTTCACCTTCACGTTGGGATATACTTCAAGAACATATGCCAATATCTGTTAAAGGGTTATCGGACACTCGTTGGGAGTCGAGAATTGAAGCTGTGAAGCCATTGCATTATCACCTTGAAGAATTGTGCAATGCTTTGTCATCTTTGCGAGAATATGCGCTCGAAAAGAAAGATGGCAAATACAGCAACAGAAGCTGGTGCGCTTTTAGACCATGTTACTACGTGGCCTTTTGTTCTGACTTTGTACACGTGGTACGATATACTATTTCACGTCAATAAAACCAGCAAATTAATTCAGTCACCAGATGTGTCAATTGACGTACTGCAGGCAGAAGTCGGTGCTACAATGAAGTTTTTGGAAGACTATCGAAATACAGGATATAACTCTGTGGTCACAAATGCACGTGAAATAGCAGAGCATATGGATATTGAGCAGGTGTTTCCAGAAACCAGGGTGCGACGTAAGAAGAGAATGTTTGGTTACAAATGTGCTGATGATTCGAGTTGTCTTTCTGCCGAAGAAAAATTCAAATCGCAGTTCTTTCTTGTTCTCACTGATCAGGCCATATCTTCTGTTTCGTCACGATTTGACCAACTCGTGGAGTGGTATAAGTTGTTTGGATTTCTGTACAACGCTAACAGCCTGAAACAGTGTCACAGAGAAAATGAACTGGAGAATCACAGCAAAAATTTTGAAAGAAAAATGGGAGACATTAATGCCAACGAACTCATAATGGAATTGAATCGTTTTATTTATGTCATAGAGAAAGAGAGAGGACTTGTCACGGCAAACAATTTTTTAATGTACATATACAAAAACAGCCTTCAGGAGATATATCCGAATCTTTGCATTTGCATCAGAATTCTTCTGACCACACCAGTTACTGTCGCTGGTGCGGAAAGGAGCTTCAGCAGAATGAAACTGATCAAGACTATCCTACGCTCAACCATGACAGATGACAGGCTTTCTGCGCTTGCAGTTATCTCAGTCAAAAACAAGATTGCCAGATCTCTGGACTATGACGCATTGATTAACCAATTTGCGGAAAACAAGGCTCGAAAGAAGCACTTTGCGTAAATACGGAATACATGTACACTGTAGGCCTATGTATACATAATATGAACCCTGTATATTGTATAAAATAAATATCTCATTCCAGTTTCTGCATTGTAAGGGGCCCTGGACATAGGTTCGGAGGGGGCCACGTTCTTTGTTGCTATGGCCCTGCTTGAGGGAGGGAAGTTTGGGTGTGTGCTGTTAGAATTTGGTGGTTGTTCACTCTGGGGGCTCAGAGGGACCAGACGTGCAACCAGGTTTCTCTCCAATTGCCCTGAAACAGGTTCTTATAGATCCAGAATAGTGAGTACTAGGTAGATAAAGCGAGTTAGGCTTATGGTTGCTTTCTTTATTTGCAAATGTGTATTTGGCTGAAAGGAGTTTAAATTGGTATTTTGCTGATAAGATTTTAATTTGTACTTATATACTTAGGCTGGGACGGTATTCCCAGTGTCTATAGCTGAAAGACCCTATAACTATTCCATTTTAAATTTACAAAGATAATTTTTACTGTTTTTTCTTTCTTTAGTTAAAAGCTTCTCTTGTTTAAGAACCTGATTGTTTTTTTATTCTGGTGTGAAACCCCAGGGGACGGGGTCTGGATTCACCAGGGAACTGGTGGGGAGAAAGGAGGGAAGGGGGAGAGAGAGGCTAATTTCTCTCTGTGTTAGGATTACTGTCTCTCTCAGGGAGAATCTGGGAGGGGAAGAGAGAAGGAGGGGGGAAGGTGCATTTTCCTCTCTGTTTTAAGATTCAAGAAGTTTGAATCACAGTGATCTTCCAGGGTAACCCAAGGAGGGGAAGCCTGGGAGAGGCAACGGTGAGGGAAAGGGTATACTTTCCTTGTGTTAAGATCCAGAGGGTCTGGGTCTTGGGGGTCCCCGGGCAAGGTTTTGGGGGGACCAGAGTGTACCGGGCACTGGAATTCCTGGTTGGTGGCAGTGCTACAAGTACTAAGCTGGTAATTAAGCTTAGAGGAATTCATTCTGGTACCCCATCTTTTGGATGCTAAGGTTCAGAGTGGGGGTTTATACCATGACAGGGTTACAATTAGTCTTTTTGGATTCACCTTCTGCAAACATGCGAACAATAGTGTATGAGTATTCACAGAAACTGGTTTTTAGATTCACATGCATTAAGTCCCTGCAACAGAAATTCTCTCTTATCTAGTCAAAGAACAGAAACAATTCTATGTATCTTTCTTACCTAGCCAGCCAAAACTAAACACAAATTGAATAGCTCTTGCAGGTTGCAGAAACTGTCTTTATTTTGAATCTGATAACCAAGATTTTTCTGCTGTTTGTGGACATTACACATCCTATGGCTGTCTCTATACAAACAATGGCTTGCCCAGGGCGAAATGTACCTTCTCTAGACCCATTGTTTTGCACTGTGGTGAGGGGTCAGCTGTGCATCTGACTGCTGTATTCTGTTCTCGAGGTGGCAGCAGTTTTGGATTAGGAAAAGTATATAGAGTGTATCTCAAGCACTTTATGAAGGAATTTATACTGAAGGGAACAGAAGTCTGCATTTCAGCTAATATAGTGTGAGTGCAGTACAAATGCCTAGGACAGATAGATGGACAGATAGATATGAAAACCTCCCTCTATCCCTTCATCTGAAACTTCCTCTTACAACTTTTGCACAAACAGCTGGAAAGCAGAATATAATTAACTTAGTTTCTAATATGCCAAATAACTTAATATGTCAAAAATAGCCATTAATTCATTTATCTAGAATATTTTTAGATGAAGCAATTGATTTATATGTTTCATTACCTTTTCAGGTAGATGGTACTTGATTCCAAACACACATATCATCATAACAAACTTACATATCATTTATGGAAAATATATTTCCACCCGAGAAGTCTTATATTTTATTAGTGAAAATAAAAATATAATGTAGTTAGAATAAGGTAGAGATTACCTAAAAGATAATATATTACTTAAAAGTTAAATAATGATAACCAAAAGTTCATCTTTCTAGAAAGCTATCGTCAAATCTTTAAGCCTCTAGAATCCTCTCAGTAAGTGAAATTACAATTATTTTGAAGACATCTTCAGTTATTACAGAAACACTATAAATACTTCTGTTGTAGAGTCTCCAGAACTTCCTTCTTGATTGCTCACTTCAACTTTTTCTCTTGAGAACTGTCAGGTAAAAAAGTGGTATAGGATATATGGTTGAAAACAATTTTAATGTACCTCCTTCTAGACCTATCATGGCCCACACCTTCCTCTTTTGCCAATTTTTTTTTTTTTTATGGAAGGACCTCAGCATGGGCACAACCCACCATGGCAATGCATGCTTTTGTGTGGTGAGAATAAAGATCATCAGGCTTTGTGCCTGTCAATATGCTAGATACGGGACCAGATTCTTAAGCAAAATTTGCCTAAGCTGCGCAAAATGGACAAAATTGCCCACAAATTGCCAGCAGGGCTCCCCTGCATCCGTTGGTGTATGGGGAGGGAAATGTTGGGTGAGGGCATACTGGGGTGAAGAGAGGCAGAGCAGAATGGAGCTCTTCCAAACCCAATCTTTTACTGGTTTAAGGTCACAAAGGGACCTTATATCTGTGATGTAAGGTAGAGGTGCTTCTCAGCAACTCTAATTTACACTGGGGCTGGGACACATGGGATCAGGAAGCTGCCACCATCTCCTCGATTCTCACTCCTCCACAGTTGTCAAAGTTTTATCCATAATTAACATGCATCAACATTTTTCATAAGATAATGCCTCTGGGGATGTCTATGCTGCAATAAAAAAAAATCTGCTGCACTGAGTCTCAGAACCTGGGCCAATTGACTTGGGCTCAGGATACAGGGCTAAAAAGGCACTATAGATGATTGGGTTTGGGCTGGAACCTGGGCTCTGAGACCCACCCAGCTTTTGGCAACTGAGCTTTAGCCCAAGCCCAAACATCTATGCAGAAATATTTTACCCCACAGCCTGAGCCCTGCGAGCCCAAGTCCACTGACCCTGGCCAGCCACAGTCATGCATCAAGAATTTTACTGAGGCATAGATGTACTCTCTGAATACAGAGAACAGAACAGGTATACAAACGTATTCATACAGATTAAGAACTGATCAGCACCTGCATATTATTATACATGATTCCTTATAATAAATGAGCCACATGCAAATGAAAAGCTGCTTAGCAGAAAAAATCAAACATATAACAGATTCTTTAGAAACATGGTAAGTCAGGGCTAAATTATCTCATTACAGACATGAACAAGAAAACAGTTGCATAGTTTTTGGGCCTCATCTTTATTACACCATCAAGGAGGCAGTGCCTGCAATGATACAGATCTCAAGATGGCCTGCAAAATGTAGGCAGGTCCAAGTTGGTAAGAGACAGCCTCACAGATCCCTGGCCTTCTGCATGACTGGAGCCTCACTCTACAGCTGTCTTGGCCCACACTTCCACCTTCTGATAATGTTTGGTATCTGGTCCCCACTCTGGGCACATGCCACCTTGGCAGTTTATACAAGCCATAGGGGAAGTTACTGCTGTTTGGGGCAGCAGTAACTAATGATGATAAAAGCATCAAATGTTGCCCTGGAGTTCAAAGGGAACATTTATACTGAGTAACTGTTTCCCTGACTCTTCCCCTCCCAATGTTTCATCCAGCCACAAGAGGATGAGTTCCAGAATAGCTGCTGCCAACAAGAGATGGCTACATGATGGGAAGGATGATGCTGCATAACAGCCATTATCCCTCCTACCTTTGCTGTTTTCTACAGGCTATCTGGGATTTGGATCCACTTCCAACCACACACAGGGAGGAGTATATGCCCCTTGGCAAGCAAAAGGAAGGAAGAGGAAGGGATTGCACATTTACATGGATGACAATCATCAGAGGGGTAGCCGTGTTAGTCTGGATCTGTAAAAGCAGCAAAGAATTCTGTGGAACCTTATAGACTAACAGACGTTTTGGAGCATGAGCTTTCGTGGGTGAATACCCACTTCCTCAGATGCATGTAGTGGAAATTTCTCCTCTCTTGGTTTTCACACCTCAACTGCTAGAACAGGGCCTCATCCTCCCTGACTGAATTGACCTCGTTATCTCTAGCTTGCTTGCTAGCATATATATACCTGCCCCTGGAAATTTCCACTACATGCATCTGAGGAAGTGGGTATTCACCCACGGAAGCTCATGCTCCAAAACGTCTGTTAGTCTATAAGGTGCCACAGGATTCTTTGCTGCTTTTATGGATGACAATAAAATCCAGAGTTATAGTGAATGATAACACTGATTTTAGAAGGGATATTAAACCTCATGTTTCAGGGATCCAGCCAGTCTTTAATAGAAATCAGGATGAGACCCAATGGAGGGGGGGGGATTATCCCACATCTACCCACTGTGGGATTCTTATATCTCCCTCTGAAGCAGCTGGTACTGGCCACTGTCAGAGACTGGATACTGGATTAGATGGAATTTGAGCCTGACTCAGTATAGCAATTACTACTTTCCGATTCTTTATGGTTTTTGAGCCTCTAATGTTCCTGTTTTCAATCTTTTCTGTACAATCATGAAGAAAATAAACATACATTTTAAAAAAAATGAAAGGTGAGATTCTCATGTAGCCCAATGACAACAGAACCTGGAATTTTAAGAAAAATAACCCAAACTGGCAGACTGAGCTGGAAAGTTGGGGAGTAGAAGCCAGGGAGGAGAGTTTTTTCTTAGCTATTCCCAGTGTGCCTTCCATTGTAGTATCTAGGTCCTTCCACCTCTGCACTGAAAGTGGGTGTATTGCAAAGAAAACCAGATTATTACAGGGGAGAGAGGGAGAGATAAAGGCAGATACATGGATGCATTGTAAAAATTCTTAAGAAGGCATAAAGGAGGAAAATAGGGAAAAAATCTTTTCATTTGGAAACAGCTTTATGCTATTCAATACAATTAAGAGAATACTTAGGAAATAATCTGAGTTGAGAAAAAGAGGGAGTTCTGGGGGAAGGTAGACTGCAGAAACTATAATTAACAGTTCATTTAATTTGTTTAAGCCTTAGGGTATGAGGTCTCACCCTTTGGTGCATCGTGTGAGCACAAAGTGACAGCATGTTTCTCTAGTTGACCCTGAGAATTAGTTCTGTCAGGAATCATAAAAGGCCACTTGAAGATTAGAGTTCTCTCCTCCTGAATCGTAATCCATTGTGAAAATCCATGAGGAGGCAATATTGCATTAGTGAGTTGTAGGAGAGCTTGGAAACTTGAGACTTGTAGTTGATAGGACACCATCTGTATGTGTTCCTACAGACATTTTTTATTGTATGCACAGATACGTACGTATATCTATAGGTACATGTAGAAGTACCATATGTGTGTTGTGGAATCATTAATTCACACCTGGTTAAATTGTGATTTTTATTTGGTTTCCTACCGTGGAACCCAATGGAGAACAGTGAACTGCTCTGCTAAACACTAATGTCTGTGACTCTACATCTGTTATTCCACCAGAGTACAACTCATGCAAATAAGACACCTCTTCTGGAAAGCATCCCTTTTCTGATTAAAAATTGTTCTGGGGAAAGTGTGACAGTTTTCTGAACTGTTCAAATAAGAATTTATCTGCAGGAACAGACTAGTACTGTGATAAAAAATAACCAGCAGCATTCAGCCAGAAGAGGGTTAAAATAAGTAGCTAAATATCCAATAAAAAATGCTATTTTTAACCAAACAACCCCTTTGCACCCTTACAATTATCTCCAGCTTCAACACTTCTGCACAGGTTATTTTTTCTGCTTCTCCTCATCACCTTCCTCACCTAGGACCAGCAGAGGGAAGAGAGAAATGGTGATATTCCCTTTCAGCTCTCCCAACAATTCTTAGTCTGCTTAAACCTAAACCAGCTGGATGTTTCTGCATGAGATAATTAAGAATGCTGACTTGACATTACCATTATTAGGTTTCGGAGTCAATGTCTATTTGAGAAGAATCTCTCTCAGGACCAGCGCTGAACCCCATGTAAATAAATGCAATTTCTGTGGAGGAACTAAGAGGTTTTGAAGGGAAATTCATCCCTGGAACCGGTGGACAAGCATGGACCACTTGGACAGTCTCTCTTCTGCCTCTACGACTGCTTCAGCAGTGGACTCTTTGGAATCCATTATAAAATTTAGGCCTGAGGATTCATGTAGCAGTGGATCTATAAGCCAGTCAGGTGCCCTGCTTCCATCATGCCAAACTCCTCTATGTGGTGTCCCTCTCAGAAGCCTATTCTCCCCAACCCCATGTGCAGCACAGAAGAACCATCATACCTCACAGATATCCCTCATTATGAGGAGTGCTATTCATTTTATTCCCAGATACCTATGTTCTTCATACATTTGGTGCCCCCATACTTTTATTGTAGAAGATTATTTCCCTCAGAAAGAATCATTTAACTGAGGATATAGAAAGAATTTCTTACACGAAGGGAAGAAATCCCACAGCATATTCAATGTCATGCATGAATAATTTTTTGTCTTTCCAATTTTGGGGCTTTGTCAAACATTGTGTCCCTTGCCACATTGAGAGGTATGGGAACATGCCTGTTCTCGTGTTAGGTCTTCAATTCCAAACAATATTTAGGCCTTCTACTTTTGTTTTGACCTGGCTGTAGCCCCAGCACTGCATTGGTTCACATCCAGAACAGTAATTTGGCAACCTAAAGGGCTAGATACATAAGCCAAGATTTTCAAAAGTAACTAGTGATTTTTAGATGCCCCAATTTTTGGTTGTTCAACCTGAGACTCCTTCAAGGACCTGAATTTTCAGAAATTGATGAGCACCTGCCCTCAATCAGGGCTTTGTTAGTATCTCAAGCTTAGCACTCCAAAATTGAGGTACTTAATATTACCAGTCACTTTTGAAAATCTTGGCCTTAATTTTTTTTAAATTAAAGCTTAAATATGGCAGAAACTTTTGAGGCCAAAGTAGAAGTCTTAGCATTGCATTCTACCTAGTGCAATATGGCACCTACCCGGGAACCTACTAATATCACCCCCTCCTGTGTACATCTCCTGCATACTTAACCAGACTGATTCCCTCTTACCCCAATTCCTCTCCTCTGCCTTCAATTCCCTCTTGCACCAAATACTTTCCAGACTAAGAATGGACACCACAGCTACCTATGAAAGAATGGTGGATTGTTACAAAACGATTACATTTTTATATATAAACAGGGTCATGTGCTGCAGATAAGGTTGCAATGCTATTTGCATTATAACCCCCTTCCAACCTCTTTTTAGATCTTGATTACTAGAGTTGGTTGGAAAATGGAAAGAAAGGTTCCTCAACAGCTTTTCCATTTTTTGGACAAAATACCATGCCAATGAAAATTTCCCCATCAGCTGTACAGCTAGCTGAAAAACAGAATAAATCATCATGAACATGTGCATATGTGCCCGCCACTGTATTTCATTGTAATGGAAATTTCCCAACCAGCTCTTCTCAGAACTTTCTAATGCATCTGGATTCTTTGGTCTTAATTCTGAGATGATTTTTTTTAAATCAATCAAAATTCCATGTCTTGGCCTATTTATACCAGGCTACTGCTGCTATCTCACGGTTCCCTAGACAAGGGGGATTTTCTCCCGTACGTACTTCCCTGCAGTCACTATTAGAGCCAGAATTGGAGTAACAGTAAGCATATGGGTAAAGAGCAGCTTTCAAAGACCCTCCCAATTACTGTCTTAGCTTCCTTGCATCAGCAGGAACTTCCTGCTGTGAGGGCGTGCTTTGGCTTATTTCTCCACCTCTGCTGGACTTCTGATCACCATTTCTTCTTCTCCTTCAGACCAATCACAAAGCTGTAATACTGTACAGACAGATATGCAATTACATTAGAGATTGGATTTTTAAAAATGTACTGAGAATTAAAATGAAGTGGTCAGCTCTCCCAAGTGTGTCAGATCATGGGGTTATCGTGTTCTTTCACTTCCTTCCCAGTTACTGTTAGGTATTTCAGCTCAATAAAATTGCCTGCATTGTCAGGGCCAGGTCACAGGCAGCCATACCTAGTGGTCAGAGCTGCAATCCACGGTCAGGAGTTAGCCAGGACACACACCAGAGATCAGAACTACAAGGCAGAACTCACAATGCCAGAAGTCAAGCCAGGGAAGTGGGAGCTACAAGGTACACAGTCCAGACTAGAGCGGATCCCAGTTGTTCAAACAGCTTCCTGTTCCCATTGCTGGCTTAAGTAGGACCAGCAGGCCAATTGGCTGCTCTGGAACTCTGCAAATGGAGCACTGGGGGTGGAGCCTTAAACTGGGGCTGGGCTTCATGGGTCAACAGTTGTCAGCAAGCAGCCAAGTGGAGGGTTGTTGCGTGGCTGCTCCTGTGGACCCAGGTTTGAGGCACTTCAGCAGACCTCCCAGAATCTAAACAGTGTGTACACTACAAAATCTTTCTACTCAAGAGTGACAAACATCGCAAAACATGTGTGAGGATGGTTTCTATCATGATGCCCGCAGAATTCATCCAGGTGCTTTTGGCTAGACAGATGGTGAGCCACATTGGGCATACAGCTAGTGCATGCAAAAACATGGGGCCTGGGTAGCGGTCTCTGCCTCGGACTCTCCTTGCTGGTGGCTCATTGCTCCCCACCCTCCCTTCTTCCCCACCCCAACCTGTTTATTGTTTTTCCATCCCTCTACTGCATCTTGCCATTTTTTGTAGATTGCAAGCTCTTTACTCCAAGGTTTGATTCTTTGCATATATGCATCATCTAACACAATGGGTCACTGATCCCTGACTGGAGTCTCTAGATATTAATGTAATTATTGTTTATAATAATAGAAAGACAAGGTAAGTGACACCTTGGACCAGCTTCTGTTGGTGAGAGAGACAAGCTTTTGAACTCACTCACCTTGTCTCTCTAACATCTTTGGACCCACACGGCTACAACTGCATACAATAATACTACTCCATTTCAGCTTTTACACTTTATCTGGTACGCTATTTGTTATTTTTTTTCTTTTTAGTTTAAGGCATAATTTTTCCTCATTTGCAGTATTTTTTTTTCTCATTTATTAGATGAGACACTGTGTGGTTCCCCCAAAACCCATTGTTTAAAATATGCATATTCTAGTTGATCCGTCAAGATTCCTAATCCTGAGCATATAGCATAGTGCCACTTATTAGATTATCCCAGGCCTTTACATTACCACAGACTGTACTTATACTGGCCCCCTGCCAACCCTGACTATGGTTAAGCAATGTTCAACTTTAGAAGGCCCCCATCTCTCCCACCCCCTTAACTAATATGACAACCATTCTGAAGAGCAGCTTTCTCACCTGGTATGTTAAACTGTGGAAAGTCACTGTGAACATTGATGCTGTTCTCTCTATATTTAGAACTGAAAACTAAACTATTTTTTCAGGTGCAATAAGATCCACATGAAAGCCCCCTAATGTGTAGAGGCTCTGTAATAGTATTTTTAATGGAACAGGTCCATTAAAGTTATCTAGGAGTGTTAAAAATAAAAGCCTGGAAAACAGGCTTTGTTAATTGAACCCAGTGTTTATCAGTGGATAAAAACACACACACTAGCTATTCTGCCAAATACCATGTGGTACATTTCTCATTCTGAATATTATTTCAGTTGTTTGTAATGTCATTGTTTCACTGCTGGCAGTTTCATGCTTTAATTCAATGTTTTCCTTTTGCACACCTACTTCGACAAAAATGTGACAAACTGATGTTTTTACAAGTATCTATAATTTGGCCCTTAGGAATTATCTTTGCATGTATGCAAAACATGCAAAGATACTTCCTAAGGGCCGAATTACAGAATGCTCTCAGAATTACAGAATGCCCTCAGATGCATGCATGTAGCTGCCAATTAAGTAAAGGGCAAATATTTGGCCCTAATTGCCTGTGGGCTACAATGTCGTTTCTCATTATTTCTGCAAGTGCTAGAAAGAGCAAGGAGCTAGTGCAAAGGCACAAGTCCTTTGTATGAGCAGAACCCCAGCTGCTTTCCCCCAACAGAAATATATGCATCACAAGCTCCATGAGTACAATTTGGGAGTAGCCGCCTGTTGAGGGAATGGTAGGGCTCTGTAACTTCTGTGCTAAAAAATAAATAAAAGTATATTTCCCAGTTGGTTTTCATTCATCTTTACAAGAACTATACATTGCAATAAATATGTTTGTACTGTCCACTACATTTTTAGGATGTTTGGAAGTTCAACGCAACAGAATCATGCTGATTTAAATAAGTTAAAGTATTTTAAATGTTATGAATTGAGCTATTTAATTTGGAGTCATCAAATGTTCATTATCATCAGCTTATTCTAAAGAGACATTCCAGGATTCCTTCTGCTACTGGTATTACATTTTTATCTGCTACAGCCTCAGCGGTATCAGTTTCTAAGTGTTTTCCATCCGCTCAATTCACAAGCCATGAATCACACGAGATAAAGACCAGATAGTCACATCAATGGGAACCAATACTAGTGGGGCACTAAACACCAGAAGTAAATCCGCATCTGCCTTTACCAAGCTGAATCACAAACAGTCCCCACCTACTATGATCCTTCTTCAAATAATTTCTTCATTTACCTGAGGTGCACTTCCTGAAAGAAACAAATAGTTTTGACTTGAGTTATTCTCTCATTAGGATTTGTGAAGGAACTAAATGGATTGGAATGCTTTTCAATAAGACTCTTCCTTCCATCTCCCATAAACTATTACCTACGCTTGTCCTGATGTTTGCCTTCTCTTACTGTTTTCATGACCTTTAAACAGATAGCCTTTTTAAGCCATTACCAGTACTCTGTATTAGCTTTCCAAGTGGAATTTGGAAATATATTTGCTATATATTTGTTAATGATGTTAAATACGAAGCTAGGACTAGATTTTCAAGAGTTCAGAACCCAGCAATTCCCAAGTAAGCACCTAAAAAAGTGTCCATATTTTCCTTCGTGGGTGCTGAACTTTTGAAAATCTGTCCTAATTATGGGTGCTGAGCATATTTAGAACTCTGGTCCCTAGAGTCTAGATGCATATACCTAGTGGGCAAATAGTATGTTTCAGGTGAAAACCTAAGTGATCAGTTTAGTTAAATTATCATTCAATATACTGTAAACAACAATCAAAACGAACATGTATTTTAAACTTAAGATATGTGAATTTGTAGTTCCACAGGACATATCCCATTAATTTCATGCTTAATTCTGATGCGTCCTACATTTTAAAATGAATTTCTGTATAAACAGAAAAAAGTCTATTTTTCTCATCATATTAGTATGTCTTAGGTAGATCTTTTTCTCTCACTCAGTAAGGGTAGATAAATACCATCTGAGGAAGAAAATAAGGCAATAACATTTAAAAATAGCTTTTTCTATTTTATGGCACTCATTATGGGCTTCACTAACAATGTGTCTGAGTTGCATAATGGAGTGGGCCCAGCCATCCGTTACCTGGTAGAATTTTTTAATGAGCTGTAACTAATTCTGATACACAAGAAACTTACTAATTTACATAGGGCCAAATTTATGTCGGAATCTCAAAGACTCTATACATATTTATAGCCAAATTTTTGCTTGCAAGTTCATTTCTGTCCACAAGAATAAAAGTGTATGTAGAAGCGGCATTTGGGATGAAATTCACTGTAGCTACTGTAGTTAATATGCAATTTGCATATATAGATTGAATTTTTTTTTCTTTTTGCAGGTGCAAATTTAGAGGCTGTTTTTCAGCATGGGGTCATGCCTCCTAAACTTCCTGAAAACTAAGAAGTGTATTGCATTAGACATTAACATACTGTACCACAAAAGAGAAATGTGAACAGAGAAAACATTACAGGCACTTTTCTCTTTTTCCCCCTCAAATTAGAATTGGTTCCCCCAACTTTTCTCCCTTTGCTACATTTCTGCTCTCTCCTTCTCCCTCCTCCCATCTCTATATCTGACTTTGACCACTCTGTATCTTGTCTGACCACTGACTAATATGCCTGATGGATAGAATAAAAACTTTGATGTAAGAATATCAATCTTGGGGGAAAGCTAATGCATAGAACACTCATCTGGGACATTGTAGTATAGCAGCTCTTCTACGAAGTAGCAAATAATCTAAAAATGGGTTCTGTCCCTACAGCTATAGCAGTTGGGGCCCAATCTTCCCTTACCAACACCAGTCAAAGCAGGATTGAACCCTTATTACAAAACAGCTTCCAGCATTATATGATAGGAAAGTGAGAGAGAAGCAATGGCGTCTTTTGAAGGCTCAAATTACTATTGAGAGAACAGTTAAACTGAAACGAAGGAGATTTAAACATTTTTCCATAATAGTCTAAATATTTCCCCACGTTGGCACCCACAACATAGTAATTTGTGCAGTCAGAAAACCTGCATTTTTATGTACAAGTTGCATTTGTGGGAGTGCGGGGAAAAGAGCAGATAGTTGCCTGCTTTGCATGCATAAGTACCTTTTATTTGAAAAAAAAAAATACCCAACATCTGGATGGAAATGATTGCAAGCACAATCTTGAAGGCGGGGTTGAGGCCTTTTCAAAAATTTGTCTCAATGTGGTTAATTCATCTGACCAAAATTCATACAACCTGAACAGTGAAAAATCAACTCTGGGAGCTACAGAAAAGAATTTCTGCAGCCAGTGCATAATGAGACCTTAGATTCAAAAGCTGCAAGGTGAAATCCTGTTGAGGCAGCACTGCTGTGAGCGCTGTACATTGACCACATGTTTATTTTATTTATTTATTTATTTATCGTGGCTTACAGAAAGCCTACGGCTGTTTCATTGTGTACCCAATGAAATGCTGTGGTTGTTTTCGGACGGTCAGTTTATATTTTCATTCTCTGGCTTCTGGGCTTATTTTGCACCTGGATACTTGAATCATTTTTTTTCACCTGTAAACGAAGTGTGCTTTTATATCACAGTTGAGCTGTTTGGGGACATTCCTTACCTAGTCATTCCTGGCTTGATGGGTATGAACAATAGTTACTTCCTTTGCTTTCTAGCTAACGGTGGCACACACATTACAATGCCAAACAGATTCATGCACAGTAGACCCAATTATAAAATAATCAGCATATAGTACTAAGTTTAATAACCAATGAAATGACTCCAAAAAGATACATAGCAGGAGTACTGTTAATTTAACTCTGCCAGCTGGCTCTAGGGATGTGGTCAGAGTGAGGGTGCATATGGCATTCACTTGCTCATGGAACCCTATTGATGGCCAAAGTCACAGGGCTGAGAGTCAAGATAATAATTTCAATTTCTTAAAATATAAAAATGGCAGGGATGAAGGTCACAGGAATCTCACTGAAGTGGTGGGATGGGGGGGAAAAGAAAGGAGAGTGCGTAGTGGGAACTGGCACTGGTAAATATTATAGTAAGATTGTTACACTAAAATAGGTAGGTATAGGAAAATATTAAATGACACATTAAAATTGCCAAGGGTGACAGATTTGTATTGTTTGAATTGTCGCACTAGTAACATCACTTGCTCTTAACAGGCGGAAATGAGTCTGAGTACAAGCCACATCAGCTGCTGATCCTGTATGGAGTGGGGCTTGGAAGGTGTGGCATAAGAAGACCATCTCAGATGTGATAGAATCTACGCCATCCTGATTCTCGGTGTTAACCTTGCAATTTGCACATAGATCTAATCTTTTAAGTAAAAATATGTGGAAAATGTCTCTCTCCTCCTTCCCCATGAAAACTGAAACACTTTCCAGTTGCTATCATGTCACTGGATTTTGTTTCCAGCATTTTGCCTCCAGTCACCACTGGTAGTAACAGTACAGAAGTAATTTTACACTACTAAATTCTTTTGAATATGAGCTTTCTGCCTTTTCTTTTTGTGGCAAGTATAGCAATAATGTGGTTGAATATGACCTGTTAAAGAGCAAATGGGTGCCAAAGGTAATATTTTCAGATGGCTATTTTCAAATGTATATATTAAAATAGATAAATATATTTTATGCCCCCCCTTACTGTACCTCTTCCATATGTTTCACTCCAGTGCTTTGTACTGGGCTTGTCCACTAACATGCGATTACCTATTTCACAAAAAGGGATGCCATGGCACACCTCCCCTCGTTTTTTTCATTTGGCAGGAATAGGTGCAGAGTGATGAGGTGAAGAAAGATGGTCCAGTGGTTCAGACTCCAGTCTAGGACTGGGGAGTCCCTGCTTTACCACAGATTTCCTAGTATGACTGCATAACCAGTCACTTAGCTTCCCTGTGCCTCAGTGAAAGGGGATACTAGTAATTCCCTACCTCTCTGGGGTGCTGGGAGGATAAATACCTTAAAGACTCTAAGGTTCTCAGAAACTACAGTAATGGGGGCCATATATGTACCTCAGATGAATAGGTTTGGCATAACAGCTGCTACTGTCCCCCCAACCAAGTATTGTATTACTCTTAATAGGTCACGTGACACAAATAATACTCCTCCTATTTCCTTCCGCTTTTTCTGTCAGAACAGAATTTTCTTCTGTAAATATCACCATTTATCCAGCTATGTTTTTAGCTAAGAAGAAATAATTATAAGAAATAATTAGATCTATTTAAAAAAAATTGTATAGAAATCTATGGATGTTGATTCAACAGCATGAAAGTGCAGCCTAATATAGAAATACAAGTGCAGAAAAATAAAATAATAGGTAACTCCACAGAATCAGAACACAATCCAACGGTGACTTAAGTACATGCCAAACTTCACGTCTGTGAAACTAATGGGACTTCTCACATGAATTGAGTATGTGTATAAGTATTAGTATAAGTAATAGGGCCTTATTCAGCATCCATTTAAGTTAATGAAATAATTCCCATTGACTTCAGTGGACATAGGATACATAGTTTGCAATGTGGAACATAGATTAAAGAGCCTCTGTCTGGAACAGAGATACTCTGTTTTGTCATTTCTGCTGCCAGGCATAAGCACAGTTGATCTGATTCTCTCTCAAAATGGTATAAATCAGAAGAAATTCCACTAAAAGGAACAGAGTTACATTGGTGAAAAACCAGTAAGATAAGCAACAGGTCCAAAGTATACATTACAAGGGACTATGCTGTTCAAGCTGCTTTTAAAGAGAACTCCCTACTGACTTCAGTGATGGCACAATATAGCTCACTGGATTTTGCTTCACAAAAAAATTACTGGCTAAGTAACATGATAGTTTTTCTCAATAGTTAATTACCATGAGTATTTGCTAAGAATTAATGGCTTCTAAAATTTCATGTAATAAAATTAAACTGGCTTTAGGTTAAGGTGGCCAAAAATGTGTCTGAAATCACTAACTTTTGTTTTTGTTTTCTTATAACTTGAAAAAAGAGCACTATTTTTTCCAAATGTGTACTAAAAAATTCACTGCCAAATAAAGACCTCACAGCCTAGCTTGCTTATTTTTTAAATATCTGAGTTGAATTATAAACATCTCAAAATAGAAATTTATAGTGGAAATGACAATTTTAACTATAAAGGTAATGTCATTATACTGAAGCCTAAATCAATCTCAGAAAAATGTAATGTATTGTAAATATATTTTGTTCACATTCTCCTAGCAGTCCTTATACCATTAACAGTGCAATCATTTTTTCTTTTAAGAAATATAGGGAAATTATAGACATCACGGGCTAAATTCAATATTGAGGCCTTTGTATTTTGTTCAGCTCTTCTACAAATAAATGAAAAATTAGAGAAGAGTATCTAAGGTAGGTAGAATTTTATTGCAGCATTATGTGGTGCAGACAAAGGATGCAGTATTTTGGCACATGCTTAAAATAAATAGAAAAAATAAGGCAAGCACTTAGGCATTATATTCTATAATACAGTGTATTTGATCTTTTCTACGTTCTGAGACTAAACAGAAAACTCTGCTGAAGATTAAGAAGGAATACTTACTTTCTTTTTTTTTTTTTTTTAAATAAAATGCTCTTTCACATTACATGTCATAATGGGACCAAAAGTAACAGAATTATATGGTATATAATAAATGTAAATAGAAATTGATGTCTCAAAAATGAACCACAACCATTTTACTAGAAGTGTTGAAATGTGCCACAGCATTTAATGTCTCTAGAAATCCTAGCTCAAAGTACAAAGTGAACCTTTGTAATGCTCTATCATAAATTTTAAATGTGTAACACTTTTATAGTCCTCAATCATTAAACATAATGGGCCAAATTCTGCCCTACCTTGCACCCTAATGGGGGATTACACAGAGTGTAAATCATAGCACAATTTAGTCCAGCAAGTGCTACTATTTTGTCATACTGATGAAAAAATTCTTTTTCTTTTAAGAATGATGTTTTCTGAGTTATGCAGGCTCATGATTATAATTGTTTTTTGCTAAAATGTTAAAATATATTTTTAAAGGTACATTTTGAAAGTGTTCTGTAAGAAAGTGTGTAATGTGTATATCAGATTTTAGTTTATTTAATTTTCACTTGTCATTAAATTGTATCTTTTATTACTGCTGTAAAATGTTCATTTTGCTTATTATATTTTATAACTTTTGGAAAGTAGATAGCCATTTTTAAAATTCTATTACTTTGTTTATTACACAGAGACATTTGTTTCCAGAATGTAATAATACCATGATAAAAATATGTCTGTTATGCTATGAGAATAATTTTGTCCTTTCCTCTAATAAGAATCAGAGGTTTGTCAGTATTTACAAAATAATATTCCAAGAGGTTTCGGCATTGCATTATAAATTAAAATAGTCTCTGCAAACCTATATCATTCCAAAACTCACTCTAAAATCTCACTGTGATTACAAACACAAATGTTTAGTTCTTAGGATTTTTTAATACTTTAAATGGCTCAGAGGAATATTTTAAAAAATATTGTAACTATTAAATTATAATTTTATATATTCATATAATCACACAATTTGAGAAGCATCTAGTTTTTTTTTAAGTGTATGTTTTATCTTGTATGTGGTAATGGTTGCAGGACTGATCCTGTAAACATTTAGCTATGAAACTTTACTCATGTGATTAGTGTCAATGAAATGCAAGTTTGAAGAATCAGCCCTTAGAATATACAATATATCACACTCAGCACATTTCTATATACCATTTTTCCTCTATCCTATCTCCAGGATTTGTCCAAATGAAAACACCATGGGAAGTATGCAGATGAAAATGGGTAGCGAAGGGGAACTCGATTTTATAAAATTTTCATATAAATACACAAAGAAACATTTAGTTTTATTTTGCATAAATTAAATATTAGCCATGTGGCAGAGTACAATGGAAATGCTGCAAATAAGTAATTTATTTTCATTCTTTTAAAAAACAATTTAAATAACAAGTCATCTAATTCATAGTGTAACTGTTTATTAAAAAGGGTTAATGATACTGTACATATTATTTTATTGAAAAGGTAGCTTTAAAAAGTCACCTTTCTTCTTAGAGATCACTGCTAAGATTCAGGGTTTATTTTGCATATTTTACCTTCAGCTGTTAAAAACAAGTTCGTTTTTAGTAACTTAAAGTATTTATGTTTTCCATAGCTATTTATCAGTCTACAATTAAGATACAATGTAAGGGGTCTTCTGGTTAAAAACAAACAATAGCTTTGCTTAATAATAAATAAGTCTTTTATTTGCATTGAGCAAACTAACTTATGAGAAATATTTCTTCACAATACCAAAATTATAAACCATTCACACAGAGTACGTTAATTTTCAATTGCCAAGAATATATTCTCAGAAGTTGTTTAAATTAACTTTTTTCTTTCGCTTCAATCACCTATAGAGAATAATAAAAAAAGGTAAAAGAGTTGTACTGTCACCTAGTGGATAAAGGTAGTAGGAAAGTCCACGTAGAATATTACCGCAGCTACTTCCAGAGTTTAAGAAAAATAAAACACACATACTTACATATTAATTTCCTAGTGGAAACAATTTAACATCAAGGATCAAACATCAAGGATCAAACAAAGCTTGACTGGCTGCACTGGAGTTACAACAGCAGATAATTTGGCCTCGAATGTACATTTTAATGATCCTTTGCTGATTATGAAATCTTTAGTAATATTAATGTATAATCTTTAGTAATATTTCCATTTTTCAAGGGCCTGCGGCTGTAGGGAGGAAGCTAAGTAATCATGACCACTAGAAACAGGAATAAGGTAAGGAGATGCAGTCCTTCCTTTTTTTCATCTTCCACACTGACCTACAAAACCCTACTATGCATCTACACTAACAGAAAGTAAAGCAATCAAACTCAAATCACTTATCTAATTTAGAACTGCATCCATATCTCCATAGACAAAAGGCCGGATTAGTCCATTGCTTCCGTCATTTTCTAAATTTTGAATTTTCAGCCAAAGAAGTTGGTTACATGTCATGGACCTGCTGCTGTATCGTAGATGGACATACCCCCATCCTATCGAAACTTTGCAAATTTTGCTTACATTAGGACATCAGGTTTAGGACGAAGGATGAAATTCACCTAAGGATGCTGGTGCCATAAAAACCTTCCAGTCCAACAGAACCATAGGGAAAAGCTGCAGAACAGGTATACAAGGGGACTCCATTCCACATAGCTCAGTGTGGTGGGAGGGAGGCAGGTGATATTAGGAGCAGTCCAGGGGTGGAGGCATGGCTGTTGGTTCCATGCTTAGAGGAACTAATTAAAAAAAAGAAGGCAAAGTATTTTTACAGAAAGTTTAATAAAATGTGTCACTGTCTAATAATTACACACAAGGGTCTGTAACAGAAGCAGTGGAAGGGCTTTGGAGCTGCTTTCCCCAGATGATCATTTCTTACAAAGTTCTTGCTGCATCACACAGTGAATACCTACATTCATTTTGTAACCAGTTATATAATTCTGTGGGAAATCACACTGGACCATGTTACCACAAGCCATTATTGTCATAAGAAACAACGGCATGTGCACAGGAACATTCTCAGAGACACCTCCTTGGTGTTGTATTACTTACCATTAAAACATTTCAGCCAGTTTGCCTTAAGTGAAGCAAACAAACTTTTTTTAAATGCTTTTGTCTGAGTATTTATTCAATCAACTAGGATCAAGTTTGGAATAAATGACACCACCACACTTTTTGGAATTCTCAAACTTGAAGTCTACAGCTTCCTAGTGACAACAACTGAAAAACACCAACTGCAACAATAATAATAAAAAAATAGGTTTCTCTTCATACACACTATCTCTGTTTTAAACATAAAAAGAACCTTAAAACTGAGCTGGAATGGAAATTCAAATGAGACCTGAAATACCAATTTTGGACTCAGATTCCAATTTAGACATATCCTATAACTTAGGGGTTTTCGGAACAATGTTTTGGTACAGGCTCATCTCTGAAGAGAAACCTTCAGAGGTTTCAACGTAAATGTAAATAAATTTAATAAAAGAGCATTTTTCATAACTTATGGGAAAATATTCACAAATTTATTTATGACATAATCATATTAGTCCCATCAAAATTCTATTTTGTAGTGGACATGCATCTCTTATTCCCTGGTCATCTCCTACATGGTAGGACACGTGGTTAGTTTAATGAAATTGTTTCCATTGAAAATCCAAAATACACAACTTGGAATAGAGCAGAACAGACTACCAGCAGCAAACACATTAATTAACAAGAAAAAGCTCTAAATTCAATGACTAATTAATTGTCCATGAACACAGAGCGATTCCTATTAATTCCTATTAACATGCATCTGACGAAGTGGGCATTCACCCACGAAAGCTCATGCTCCAAAAGGTCTGTTAGTCTATAAGGTGCCACAGGATTCTTTGCTCCTATTAATTTGTTCATTGTTCAGAATTACTTAACAAATGCTAATAAATGTTTTATGCAAACATATTTCAGCCTATGGATACCACATAGGTATCCACTGCTTCATGCATGTATTTGTATTTGCAATTGGAAATATGTGCTGTTTTGCTTGATGTATAAGTCACATGGTATATTTCTTTGCATTTACTTGATTGAGTATTTCTCCTATATCAGGTGGCTAGCAAAAGGGCTTGTTGTTACAAATTCATAATCCACTTTATCCAATTAGTCAAGAGTATGTCCTTACCATTTGTTCTTTCAATGAATATTCCTACAAGTAAACATGTTTGCTAGAATATTCATGGAAAGCAAACATCAAAGCGGCATGATCAGCCAAACCAAATTTGTTGAAAAGTTTGAAAAAGTGCTCACACATTCTCTTTTGCAGCATTCACCCAGCTCATATCTGGATTCTACAGAATAAATATTTTAAACTATATTAAAATATAGAGAGGTAGTTTTCATGGGTAGATAATTCATATATCTAAAAAGTATTGTGTATTATTTTGCAAGCAAATATAATCTGTCATTGGTGGCAATATAGAGAATTGGGACACTTTAGATCTTTACAGTTCAAGATGAACAAAATTTCTCTTCAGTTTCTGCTTCTTGCTCACAAAAAAGAGAAGGAGAGCCAACAGTTGCTCTCAACTAATAGTTCCTCCAATCCCAAAAAAGGAGAAAAAATGTAAATACAAACAATGTCTTATTTTCTATTTTTACAATATTTTGCAGCATGCACAAAATAATTCAATAGAGCCGGATATCCTTTTAATGGTTGGAGTAAGTGGACCTGGAAACAAATGTGTGGAAGGAAAACGAATTTTGATCTGCTAGTGAAGTTGAGTATATTGGACTGCTAAGGTTAACGAGTCCTGGACTGATCTATGAAGTAAATGCCAGTAGAACAAATGAAAGTTACATTACCTGCCGCAGATGTGACTTATTCAGCAGACTTTCCTGAAATTAATAGAAAATATAGAAAAGAGATTTTGTGCAACTTTAATTCCTACAGATCTGGCTAGTTGCCTCAGATGCAAATTGTCAGGAACTGAGAGTTGGAGATGTTACTTTTTCTGATATGTGAACAGTAGTTCACTCAAGTCCAAATCCTGCATCCTCTGAAGCACATATGCTAAGACTCAAAATGGCATAAAAGCTGCAGGTCTGCTGTGCAGAAGGGCCAAATCAGTGGGGAAGATGAGGTATTTGACCCATTTCCAATGTTCACTGTATGGAGCAGACAAATGTGCCCAATGTGTTTCTGCACTGCACATATCCAGCTGACTATGTCCACTGTTCCTCTCAGTAAATTGGAATGGTTGTGACTGGGTTGTGGAAGCACCTAGGAGTGGATTCCATAACTTTCAATCCCCGCAAAGTTTCTGTGAGTAAAATTTTTTTTACTCAGACTTTGCTCAGGGATCAGGGTTTTAGATCAATTGTTTCTTTCCTCTCATACCTGATTAAAAAGCCTAGGGCAGGGCCAGCACCAGGCAGCAGCATTCCAAGCTGGTGCTTGGGGCGGCATTCTGCAAGGGGCGGCAGTCCCTGTTGTTTTTCCCCCAAGCAGCGTGCCGAATTGCCGCCCCGGGCGGCGGGGGCAGTCAGTGCGCTCCTAGGGCGGCAGGCGCGTTTCCACTGCAATTCAGCAGCAGCTTCTATGTTTAGCTGTCCGGGGCTGCTTCAGCTAAACATAGAAGCTGCTGCCGAACGGCCGCCGCTGCGGAAATGTGCCTGCTGCCCTAAGGATGCAGGGACTGCTCCCGCCGCCCGGGGCGGCAATTCGGAGCGCTTTGGGGCAGCAAAAACTGTAGAGCTGACCCTGGCCTAGGGTTGAGAAATTGGGCTGAAAATCTCATGAGAACAGACTTTCCTGGGAGATTTCCTATCAGTGTTGATTTCAATAAGGCTGAAGAGATTACAGGAGCAATTTTCTCAAGGTATTTGCACCTACTGTCCCAGCCAAACCAAGAAGTGCAGAGGCATGTGGAGAAGAAAGTTAAAGAAAAGGGACATTTAGTAATCTTTAAAACAAATGTGCTCTCCACCCCAAAAACAACCATCACTGCCAAACACCCAACAAGTTTCTGTAAACACTGAGTTTTGGATGAAGATTTAGGACTCTTATTTTATTCACAGAATCACAGGGTTAGAAGGGACCTCAGGAGGTCATCTAGTCCAACCCCCTACTCAAAGCAGGACCAATCCCCAGCCAGATTTTTGCCCCAGATCCCTAGATGGCCCCCTCAAGGATTGAACTCACAACCCTGGGTTTAGCAGGCCAATGCTCAAACCACTGAGCTATCCCTCCCCCCAATGCAGGCATTGATCCTGCTACCTCTCGTATGCTAAGCGAGCGCTCTACCACTTGAGCTAATTCCCCGGGGCTTCAAATTGACTCACCCATCTTTAAGGAGGAGCTGACCCTGAGGTGTTCTGTCTTACCTCCAAAGTGATGGCAGAGGACAAGCAGGATCAGACGGTAGATACTGGTGGATAATCCACCCTAAAATTTTATATAACGTTATAGTTATTTAAAAAGAAACTTATCCTGACAAAAACACTGGATGAGGACAAAAAGTAACCAGAGGATTGATTTATGGACATAAACAGTGCATAGAGCACCATACTGGGACTCAAGAAACCTATGTTCAGTTTCCAGACAACCAGAGACTTCCTGTGTGATCTTGGGCATGTCACTTAATCTATCTCTTATTGCAGTTCCTTGCCTAAATAATAGGGATGAAGTTCATTAATGATTATGAGGCACTCAGATACTATGATGAAGGGGGACATATGAGTAGACAGATATCTAGGGACAGTAGGGAATGAGTGCTGCAGTGTTCGATTAGCCTCAGAATAAAAATCAGAACTTCTGTAAGTGGAGGTATTTAGAAATTGCAGAATCTTTAAGATCTTCCATCTCTAGTACAATAAATAAATAAATAAAATTAACTAAACAACTTGCTAACAAGCTGATAATTATATAAACTTCTACGACAGAGACCAGGAAAGTTGTAAATGCAAAATTACTTTTTGTAACTGTGTTAAATCTGGACTTAGCCTGTAATAATTTTAAAGAACTAAATGTAATTTATTCAAATGTGCTTGCTTTTTTATAAGTTCTGTCCCTGACACAAACGTGATAAAAGACTGGTGTTAAAAGCTTTTAAAACAGAATCAGGATCTAATACACTGCTGATGCCTGCAAGGCTTCTTTCTGCTTCCTAAAATACATTTGCATTAGCCTGTGTAACAGAACTATTATCATTTTAGAAGATGACATTTTCAAACACTGCACAACTGCAAGCAAGATACAAAGTTAGCTGCATATATACAAACCAGCTATTTAATTAGTGACAAACATCTTAAGATGCAAAACATTTTAACAATTGTTTAAAATGCATTTATACACAAATAAGCAGTTGCAATCTCGTTTTTCTGTATTTTTCTTGCCATATTTTTATTAGTGTTAATGAAAGGAATGAAAAATAACACAGGGATGAAATTTAAAGGAGTATCATCAATATTGGAATTCATTAGAAATCACCAAAAGTGTTCTGGGAAAACAACGGTGGGAATCAATTAGTAGCAGGCCAGGGTTTAGCTCTCACCAACAGACAGCTTATCTAGAGATACATTAACACTTCATATCAGTGCAACAGGTCAGTGGAAGAGGGCTACACTTCAGCAATCTGACTACATACCTAATATGCAGCCAGAGAATCGTTGTTTGGGCACCGGCTCTGTTATGATAGATGTTCTTAGCATATTGTTGGTGCAGGCTGACTTGCCCCGTCAAGCCTTTAATATTTCATGTATGTCTCTTCATGTTTCACTATATAACAGCTTCTTTTACTCTTCTCACCTCTGATGACACAGTCATTAAGGAACCTATTTCCTCAGTAATAGAAACCTTTAAGATTCTCTTGAGTCAAAGGTCAAACACAGTCAATTTATTCTTTAAAAAAAAAAGAGAAGTGCTCAGCTGCAAGTTACTGAAAGTTACTCACTACTTTACTCCAAGAAGTCTTATATTTTTCCTTGTCCTTTGAAACAACCCGTAAGTGATAATGAAATGCTTAAAGCAATAAGAAAGGGAATCAGATTTCATCTACCTGGACAGCCTGGCAGCATACTGTGTAACAATAAACAAGTGTTCTTAAGTCACAGCATTGCACTGGAAATGAGGCAGAACTTGTGTATTTTAACAGCTTTTTACAACTAGTAACCACTAGCGAATTTATTTTACTTTCTCAGGGAAGACCAGTGAACGTCCCTAATTTAAACTAAAGGGCCTTTCAGCCTTGAAGACAAAAAGCACTTCTGCTTAGCACCTGAGTAATAACATGGAATATGTACAGGTGAGTCAAGAAGACTGGAATCAAAGATAGTTTGTCTTTGGCTAGTCTGAAAAGTCTGACTCATTTCCAGCCCTGTGATCATTTATTATCCAGAAAAGAAAGGCTGGCTTTTTGCTCTGCAAACACAGTGGTGGTCTTCAGCTCATGATGAATAGATTTACCATGTCCGGTCTGAAATGCATGACATAGAGTTTTCCAGAAGTGTCCAACACATACATGCACGCAAACCCCGATGATGTTTTTAACGTATGTTTTAAGTTCTGCAGTATAGAAAGAAGTGAGTAACTACCTACATGAATTTTTCCCTCAAACTATTATATACAGTATACATTTTTGTAGGGTGACCAAATAGCAAGTGTGAAAAATCGGGACGAGGGTAGCGGGTAATAGATGCCTATATAAGAAAAAGCCCTGAATATTGGGTCTGTCCTTATAAAATGGGGACATTTGGGCACCCTACATTTTTGTGGGATATTATTTAAAATAACATTACTTAGAATAGTGTCATATTTTTCACAAATAATTTTGCTGGGTCATCACTGGCCAAATATAACATTTTCCCTTCAGCCAGGAACTACTTTTAAATTAGTTAGAGCATCTATTAAAATATTATTCTTTTGTAAAAGAAGAAAATGGAACTTCTAACAAGCAAAATGGTAATGTAAGAAGTATTTTCAGATAGCAGAAAAACTTGTGCTGTCAGATTTATTTTAAAATAAAATAATAATAATAATAAAAAAAATTTACTTTTTAGCACCAGAATCTGGTCTCATATATCCAGTGCATTTCACAATTCATCTTTTATAATCATTTCTTCTACATGTATCCACACAGATAGTAGCTGACTTCACAATATATACTTAAATTGATATTGTAATTTATTATCACCACAGGTGTGTGTGGTACTTTGAAGACAAATTAAACAAGACAAGGTCAATTTCTGGCCTGAAGATTTTACAATCCAGGATATAAAACATCACGTATTTGAGACCAGAATCTTGTTGCCTGATCTAAAGTCCACTGAAGTCAACAGAAGTCTTTCCATTGACCTTAATGGGCTCTGGATAAGTCATTGAAGCCACAACTATATTATAGCTAAGATGCCCATATTATCCCAAAACAACAACAAGAACAAAACCTGTCACTCCTTACCCAGTGAGGAGTCTGTTCTCTACAGTTGCACCCTCTCCTGACCTCCTGGGTTGGGGCTGTCACTGCCTGGGCACACAGTGGTGGTGCTGCAGCTGTTCTCTGTCCAGAAGAGCTCCTGCTGGTGCTCTCCCAGGGGCTTGGGTTGCAGCTGGGAAGAATGCTTCCCAGAGCCCACATCAGCACCACCTGTTGGGATAGGTAAGGAGAGCCACTGAGCATAAATGGGACATATAAGTGTCCCCATTTTCAGACTTCAAATTTCCAGAACTGACCACCAGAAAACTGGACATCTGGCTCCTTTTTAAACATCACAGGACCAAACTGCATGCATCCAGTTAGGGCTCCCGAACACCTCAATGGATATGAATACATTGGTGGCATGTGTATCTAAGCTGAGTGAATGCCCTTTTGAAAATGTGGCCCATTTTCTCCTTTTAAAACGTAGTCAGTGCTTTGTGGTACTCTATAACAACTTCCATACCTCATGGAAATAAATCTGGTGTTGGTCCTAAGTGTTAGTTTTAGTATTTTAAAATTATACAGTGTATAAACTTTGCACAATATTTGGATATACATTTGTGCATTAACGCTAAAGTAAGAGATAGTAGTGCCTCCCTTGTCCAACAATCAACAACACTAGTAGTTTTCTCTATAATAATTTTATTAATAGTTGCAAGGACAGCAGATAGTTATTCCTGAGCTTGCCAGGATGTGCCAAACATAGTTTTGCAAGAGCACCAACTGCTAATTAAAATCAGAGTTTTCCCCACAGGCAGACTATCACAGAACTAAGAGAAGCTTAACTGCCCTGGCAACAGTTTACAGTTGTCAGCATGGTAGCATAACTGTTCTTTGCAGTTAGAATAGTTTTCATCAGTGCATTGGAAGACAACAGTACCTTTTAATTTCAAAAATCTGTGTAGTTTTTGTTTGTTATGGCTTAAGTCACACATAACCCAAGATGGACACAGGGCACTAGAAAAAAAATTCAATACTATATAACCAAAAATTTAACTAATGCAAATACACTCTCTTGTTTTAAAAATCCTTTGAATTGAAAAGTTAGGATCTAGAAAAATAAAACTGATCACTATGTTGCCTAGTAGTCTCTGACAAATTGGGGTGGGAAAAGAGAGAAAGAAAAATCAGAACACTGTGTAACTATAGTAATAAAGAGATAAGAAAATAGTACAGAATAAAACAGAATGTGGTTTTGTCTATGGCAGCTCCTTTCATATCAAACTGTCTCAAATAGTAATCTCTTAATAGAAAGACAATTTTTGAGCAAATTTTGTAGACTCATTTTGATTTTCTAATTGATGATGTGTTGGTTCTTCTTGGTCCCATGAATGCCACAGAGGTCAATCCATACAAAAAAACCCAAAATATAGCTAAGTTATTAAAGGGAAAAAACCTTGAGTAATGCCAAAATTAACAAAGTAATTTACTAGAACTTGATACACTAATATTATATAATGTTAGCAAAAAGAAGCATCCATTGAGTGTTCAGCAATGTAGAGATGCATTGTTTCACATCTATGCAGCATACTGAATAATTCTGCTTTCAATACTTTTATTTTAATCCCCATACCATTTTTCTATTAATGTTTCGTAAAGTTAACACTTATTGATTCTGCTTCCAAATACAAACTGAATTTGGCTCTTAGCTAAGAAACAAACTACCCAGAACATTTATATTTTCTATTTTAAAATTTCAGGTAACATTTTATCAGTAAATATGAACCAAATACAGTAGTTACTTTCTAAAGAAAGGTATAAGTAAGAATGTGGTATACTGTCCTACCAATGACCTGAGTTTTGCTCTAAAAATCCTATCTTTATAAAGGCAAAAATGCAGAATCCATAAATTCTGCACATAGCTTTTACCCCCTTTCCCAAAATACTTTTACAGATAAACCTTTCCAAGTTTTGTCAGGGATTTAAGTTGAGTATTACCTCCATTATCTCTCCATCCCTTACTCCATCTCCTATTTACACAACTTAATAGTTTCCCTCCCAAATTCTCCCTTTTTGTTTCTCCATCTCCACTATTCTCTCCAAACTCTCCAGCTCTCCACTGCACAAAGAGGAGGATGTATCTTGGATCCTAGAGGGACTGATTTTTTTTTATTGTCCCTACAAAATTGTTATCTGCATCCCTATCCAGCAACCATTCTCTCACTTCCTAAGGCTGTTGTAGTAAGACAGGGGTAGAAGCCACACTGACAATGTCAAAGAGTAGAGAACAAGGCTAGAGAATGCCAAAGGAATTCTTTCTAAGCTCCTGGCTTTAGATATATGTTGGGAGGTCAGGAAGGAGAATGATTTCCTAGTTAAGAAATAAAGGAGACACTACTTGAAGGAGAAAACTGAAAAACTTAGCCATGGAGAACCAGTTTCTGTTTGTGGAAAATAGGATAAGTAGCTTTGAAAACCAGAATTGCAAGCTCCCGTGTGAACTGAATGAAAACCATCAGAACCTGATGGACATCTGGATAGCATTCAGTAGGTTCAAAGGAAATCCAAGTATACAACTTTCAGAATTAAATTAAGACTTAGGTAGGAGAGTATAGACTAGATAGAAGATCACGTGGAAGAATCTAATTGCCAAAGGGTGAGACCAAACTGGAAAGCCATTAATGGTATGTTAACACTAAGTAAGCTAAGAGCTGGAGTGGGCACATACAGACAACTGGCCATTATAAACCACATCTGCAATAAATCTACGAATGGTAAGGAAAGAAGTCTTACATGCTAAAGCTTCTGGAACCTACTCCAGACAGAGATGGTCACCCAAACACCAGAAGACAAAGGAAATTCCCTTCCTGTGGGAATAAAGCATGGTGGAGAGGACACAATCTGAGCTCCTCAGTATTTTCTAAAGGCTCTTCATAAAACAAGCTTTTAATCTGAATAAGGCCTGGAATAAAGAATGGGACCCTTATATAGGAAGTCTCTTTTTTCTAAGAGCTGAGTGCTCTTAGAAAAAAGAGGCCCACAAACCAATAACTTCTTGCACATTCTGGGGCTATTAGCATCTCTGTGGTTTTATGAGGACTTCCCAGGTCAGGGGAAGCAGAAGGAATGTAAATAATATCTCCTTGGTCCAGCGACTCAAGAAGATATCTTGGACCTATGCTTTAGGGTTTTCAGTATACCTTACAGTATCTGGGTAGGAGTTAGATGCAAAGTGGACACTCAATGCTCTTTGTGTATTGGTACTTATCCAATAGAATCCTCCTTGTGAGGCCAGACAACCTCCTTGAGTATATCTGGGCTCCTCTGAGCTAATCTACCTAAATAGCCTACTAAATGAAAAATTGTTATGGGTTCCAGATTTTGCTAGACCACTGAACAAAGGGGAGGATTCTTTAAGAAGTGCTTAGCTCTTGGTCCTTTCCATCCCTCCTCTGACAGGTCAAGTGTGCTGAGACGGCTGAGTTGTCTCTGAGTTGTCTGACCTGATGACAATATGTTGGTGGCCAAGAGAGGATTCAAAAAGAAAGGCCAGGCATATTGCCCTATAACTGCAAAATCTTGATGTAAAGCATTCTTGTACTGGAAAAATAATTCCATTGGTTTACCTTGATTGAGGAATGAACTCTCTAGCCTAAGGGACTGGCATATCTTGTGATATAAATGCAAGCCCACCCCAGGACTCTCAGAAAAGACAGAGTCAGAATCGGTTGCAGCTGACCTTAAGGGGCAAGATTGGTATTAGGATCTTGTGAGTCTTGATAGATTTTCAGATTTTACAGTGTACCTAGTATCTTTCAGAGAAGGAGGTAGTAGTGAGAGCAGCGAAAGATCATTACCCAGATTGGAGTAAGGAATGTGTTTTTCTTTTGAGAGACTTTTTTTTTTTTTTAGATGTAATGTCAGAGTTTTGACCTGGTATCCAGGATCTTTGAACAACTTAAGCCAAAGAAAAGTGGATAAAAGCACTTAAAATGTCTTCATATTTCCATTTCTCTCCTTAAATTAACTTTTTTGTCTAGATTTAAGTTTTCAATGTTATTTGTCCCTTGTTGCCATCAAATATGTCTCCCCACCCCAAGTAACATATTAAAAAATACCACAGGGCTAAATTCTGGCTCTGATGCATGCATAGGGTTTATATTGACTTCATAGTATCCCTTCCCATACATCCAAGGACAGAGTTTAGTCCTAAAATTACCAAGACTTGTTCTTGTGCACAAAGAGATCAGCTTATTCCACGAAATGTTAAATGGAAATAATGACATTTCATCCTATTCATTCATGTGGGCATATGAAAGACACAAAACTGTTTTCATTACTATGCATTGTCACCCTCTTCCCAATTCTCCCATTTGACTAAGTGATATACATTCTCAGCATTTTCCTTAAGTACTTTTTCTTCTGAAATTTCCTTCCTTGAGCAAGCATATCCATTTACACTAAGTGCTAATAACTGTAATTTTTGCTTTCGGTATAAATGTATATCACTTCAAACAAACAAATCAAGTTCTGTGACAACTGACAAAGGTCAACCTTAGCATGCATTCTATAAATATTACTTGCTCTGAACTACACATCTAACATTGTTGACTTTGGAAAATACTTCTCTTTTTAAAGGAAAAAACCATTATGGAAAATAATACAAATAAAATACTCTAAGGCAACTACTGGTGATCAGAGGGAGGGGGGAAAGAAAGAAAGAAAAAGATTCCAGAAAAAGTAGAAGAAATGCAGACTGTACAAAGTCCCAGTTTGGTCATACATTTTGGTATTGGTCAGTAAACTAGACCACCATATATAAACAAAACATTCCATTCGATATTATGTCAACCTTTAACAAAAAAGTTGTCACTGTAAATTAATGTTCTATGCACCTGTAAAATCTGATGTGCATTCTTTCAAGTTTTTATTTCAACACTATGTCTATCTGAATTATCCCTCACAATAAACTTATAAATTAATGTTAGAAGTTTTCCAAATGTCAAAAATGAATTAGTATCACACTGCGCCTAAGAGTTAAGAGAGACACCATGTGCATTCATGTGTTTTCCCTACTGTAATACTGACACATTTATATAATTTCCATGCCAGGTCTGGCAGAGCTAGGTTGTACGTGCAGTTTATTTTGTTAGAACACAGTCACAAAAATAGAATGTTATTTGCATAAAGTTTATTGAAAATATGCTGGCACAAAAAAACCTAAAATAATTTAAAAAACCCACTAGCAATGGTAAATCTAATAAAAGCTGTTGTGGAAAAAGATGAAAAGTGTAGACTTTATTGTAGGTTCAAATGAGGTAAAGTACACATTGTGTTCTACATTGTGGTTCTAAAGAGTAAAAAGTTGGTTATGTGGTTTAAACAAATAATACAGGCCACTTAATGTCAAAGCAGTTCTGGGCCTATATCAAAAGTTAACCTTGTAAATATTTATAAATTTTTAATCTACACATATATTCTGTGTATTTGATAATAATGGGATATTCAGTCTAGCAGACAAAAAGTTATAACAAAAATCAATGGCTGGAAGTTGAATCTAAACAAATTCAGATTAGAAATAAGATGATCGCAATGGTCCCTTCTGGCCTTATCTATGAATTTATATATTTATTTTATTATTTGGATCTGATGGTTTTGGGTATTTTTTAAATTAAAGCTTTACAGCTCAATTTGTTAAAGCATAAATTTCACTCTGTGAATCTAGTATCATTTTTGTTTTAAGAAATTAGCATTGTTAGAATATTAATTACTAGAATAATAACTAGATGACACTTTCTAAAACTGCCAATCATTATCATCAAGGTTTAGGGCGAGTTGTGACCTTTAATGTTTATTTTCCAAAGGTTACCGGTGGCATGCAGATATGTAAGAATAATAATTTAATCTGTTGTAGTTATAACATATGTATATAAGTAGGAACACATTACTACTAATAATTAGCTGGAGGTGAAAAGGATACAAACGCGTGGGGCGGTGGGGGGGAGACAATGTCATTTTAAAGAAAGTGAATGTTTTCCATTTAAGGTCCTGATGCAGCGAGGTACATAAGCATGTGCCTGACTTTAAATATGTGAACAATCCCTTTGATTTCAATGTATCTACTCACATGCTTAAAGTAAGACACATGACTTAGGGCTAGTCTACACCACCTGCTACATTGGCACAGCTGTACCAATGCAGCTGCGCTGCTGTAGCACAACTGGTGAAGTCACACTCTGCCGATGGGAGACTGCTCTCCCATTGGCATAATTGCTCCATGCCAGCGAGGGGGAGAAGTTATGTCAGCAGGAGAGCGTCTCCCACCAATTTAGCACTGGTGTGGACAGCGCTTAGGTCAATATAACTTGCATTGTTCAGCGGCGTGGCTTTTTTACACCCTTGAACAACAGAAGTTACATCGCTTTATGTGGTAGTGTAGGCAAGCCCTTAGGCCCTTGCTGAGGCCTATGCTATGATTTTATTACATAAAACACAAGCATAGCATCTTGAGATGTTCCTCACATTACCTGAAATATATGCTGTACTTACTCACTTCCTCACCATATATACAATGTAAAAAAATTTAGAAAGCAAGCCTGTTAAATCTATTAACAGTATTTGAATTTCCTATAATCTGGATAGATTTTCTATTTGTGTTACATGATCCTTCTCTTGCACTACTACAGTGAAACATCGCTATAACACAATGATTGGGGTCCAAAAAATTTGATCGCGATAAATGCGGGGTTGCGGTATAGCGGGCTTTACCATTTCAAGCCGGTCAGTTTCAAGCCGATCAATTTCTCTTGGGCAGAAAATGACTTGCATTTGCGAACGGCCCATAACAGTAACTGAAAGGGTGCAGCTCCAGCAGCGGAGGCTCTCCGCCATGCAGCGAGAGCGGGAAATACTTGGGGAAAGTAGGGGAGATGTGCAAGGGGCAGAGGAAGAGTGAGGAGCACCTGAAGAGGAGAACAGCTCTTCTCACCAAAAGGGTAAGCGGGCGTAGGAGGGAAGAGCCATGGGGAAGGCACATTCCATTTTTTGTTTTTTTCCTTCGACGGCGCTCCATTTTTTTTTCTTCTTTGCGCTTTGGCGGCATTCTGGCCGTTTTTTTCTTTTTTCTTTTTTTTGCGTTTTTGCAGCGCTCCAGCCGCCTTTTTTTTTTGGTTTGTTTTTGCCTGGGGCGGCCGGAGCCACCTTATGATTGCATTATATCCGAATTCGCGTTATTGAGGGGCACGTTATAGCGGTGTTTCCCTGTAATTCAATAATCTACTAAGGCAATCTATAGCAGTCATAAGTTTATAGCAACTGAATGGCTACTCTTTCTTCAGTCCTCATTTTGTACTCTACACAATCTTCATTATGGAGAAAGCAGAGTCCTAGACAAATGAATGGTGATCTATAGCTGAACTCTACTAATCTTTTCACATTGACAGAATCAGTAAAATACCTTAAGGCTCAGATCCTAACACTCTTACTCAGTTTTTACTCAAGCAAATTTCCAAATCCCATTGACCTCAATAAGAGTTTTCCTGAGGAACAACTTAGTAAAGGCTTTAGGATTTGGCCTAAAGTGAAGAAAGGTCACTTACTCAGTAACAAGGAAATGGACAACAAATAGATAAAACGCAAGTATGTTAAAAACAGAAAACAATGTCTCTGAAAGCAAACTTTATGACTTATCCAGTTTAGGAATTCTTTGCTGGATTTTGAAATTGTTTCACTTGGACTATGTGTTAGGTTTCTCTCTACAGCTGTGAGAATCCTGCCAGGCTCACTTCCCAAACTGAATTCCTGCAGCTTGAGTCACAAGGACTGAAAGGAAACCAACTCTTCTTTGTTCACTTAGAGATTCCAGCTCACGGTCATCTCTTGATTTCTTAGCAATTGTGTGTTACAAGGTTCACTCCCAGAATTCCTAGTGTGTGAATGCAAGGCAACCCCCAGGCATTTCCCAGATGCATTTATAAGGATTATAATTTATAGGTCTTCACAGCCCTTGAGCTCCTTAAGGAGCTGATTGGAAGCAGGAGGAATAGGAGTGATCTCCTGCTCCCACTGTACTGTTGAGCGGGTTTAGAGGCCACACACATTCAGTTTTTCAGTTTCATCAGCAGAATATGATGGATTTGTAAGGCAGAGTGACCAATACTAGTCAACCCCAACTCAACTGATTCAAAGATCCTGAAGGGAGGGGAAATGACCAGCTGGTGCCCCCTGAAAACCTTGCTGAGGGAGCTATCCAACCACAAGAAAGCAGGTAGAGCATGAGTGCTCCCTTTGATTCCACCACCAGAACAAATTCTCTTAAAACATCTAAAATTAGAAAGGAGATTGTGAGGATTCTTGGGTGAATAAAGGGGTTGACTGGGGCACTGGAGTTACAGGTTTTCCAGTAATGGGAACAGCCTCAACCTCTTTGTGAATTTTCACAAGCGCAGACTGAATTTCTTAAAACCCTCTGTCAAGGTTTTTTCCCCACTTATACTCTAAAGTTCAAAGAAGTGGGGACCTGCATGAACACTTCTAAGCTTAATTACTAGCTTAGGTCTGGTATGCTGCCACCAGCCAGAATTTAGTGTCTGGCACACTTTCTGTTCCCCCAAAACCTTCCCTGGGGAACCCAGACCCAAACCCCTTGGGTCTTAAAACAAGGAGAAATTAACCATCCCCCTCCTTTTCCCCCCAGACTTCCTCCTCCCTGGGTTGCTTTGAGAGGCTTCACACAGATCCAAACTCCTTGGATCTTAAAACAAGGAGGAATTAACCTTCCCCCCTTTTTTCCCCCACCAATCCCTGGTGAGTTCAGACCCAATCCCTTGGATCTTAAAACAAGGAAAAATCAATCAGGTTCTTAAAAAGAAAGCTTTTAATTATAGAAAGAAAAGGTAAAAGTTATCTCTGTAAAATCAGGATGGAAAATGCTTTACAAGGTATTCAGATTCATACAGACTAGAGGGACCCCCTCCCAGCCTTAGATTCAAAGTTACAGCAAACAGAGGTAAAAAATCCTTCCAGCAAAAGAAACCTTTACAAGTTGAGAAAACAAACATAAGACTAATTCGCCTTGCCTGGCTATTACTTACAATTTTGAAACATGAAAGACTGATTCAGAAAGATTAGGACAGCCTGGAATGATGTCCCGTCCCTCTCAGTCCCGAGAGCGAACAACGAACAAAACAAAAAGCACAAACAAACACTTCCCTCCACCAAGATTTGAAAGTATCTTGCCCCCCTGTTGGTCCTCTGGTCAGGTGTCAGCCAGGTTTACTGAGCTTCTTAACCCTTTACAGGTAAAAGAGACGTTAACCCCTAACCATCTGTTTATGACACCCTCGATTCTCATACCCAAAGGTAAATGCAAGTGAATTGAAGGTCTTGCACAAAGTGTTTGTTCATCTTTCTCTCTCCCCTTCCTTTCTTCAGCCAGCCCACTCCAACTGCTTCCTCATCTGTTCTATTTTAGGACACTAAAGAAATGCCAAATAGGCATTAAATACAGTATCAAACAAGTAATTTCTTTCATCCATCCCTCATGCCTCTCACATCATCAAATTAAAGTGAAAATAATAGGTTACATTTGCACATAATCTGTGCACCAATACTATGGCTCGGCTATGACTTACACTTGCAAATCTCAGTATCAGATCACTCACATGCAATGTTGGCTTCTAACATTCTACTACAATGTTTGCAAAATTAAACATACAATAATTGGGACCCCCATCTTGCAATGAATGGGCTTGGGTTGAGTGGAAGATGAGGATGGCCTCTTTCTGTGTGAACAAAATGCTGCTGTATATACACTAGTTTGTGTTCATGCACAAACTTAACACTGCAGCAACCAAGATGGGTGGAAAGACTTCTGAGATTTTGGATTCCAACAAGATAAGTTAACAAACAGTGGAACTGAAGGAAGTACAGGATCCCTTCTCTTCTTGGGTCAGGAGAAAGAAGGAAAGAAAGGGTCCTTATACTGAACTTTTTCTAATCTCACAATAAAGGTGCAATTGAAATGATGGGTATGATTTTAAGTGAACTGATTTTCCTGTCCCTATGAAAATTTTCCACTTCAATAGCTCGTTCAACCAGATGACCTCAAGACTGAATTATTGTAATGTACTCTGTGTGAGACTGCCTTTGAAAACCACCTGTAGATGGGATTTTTTGCAAAATATGGAAATACAAGTGGATGAAGACCTTTGTCCATGAAACTCACTGATGCCTGCACTCTATGAACTGCATTAGCTGCCTTTTAGTAGAAGGGCAAGCTCTGAGATATTGAAGTCTTACATTATTTAAGATCAGCCCACCTGAGGGACTGCCTAACTCATCACAGCCACAGATCTACTAACTCTCCTGAGAGACAACTGAAGAGGATGAGGGTCACATCCTTTTCTGTTGAAGGCCCACAGTCCTGGAAATCTCTATTGCTAAGATTCACCTTCTGCCTCATCAGGGCAAAGGGTTTTTGTGTTTTTGTTTCCATTGCAATTTTGCATAGGTAGTTGTAATGGCTTTGTGTGCTCGCATTCCAGGAGTTATGTGACACTTGTTAGCCTATGTGTTGTAGTATTTAATATTAAATTAATTTATGTTACAGTGTCCACAGGTCTAAGGGGCATCGAACACAGTGATAACAGTAAAAAAAAATATATTAATGTATTAAGTCCACCTCTCCCGCAACATAAAAGGTGGGAATGCTGTTGAATCTTGGTTTTCATGTTGAAAATTCCCCTTATGGTGTAATCTGTCTGAAAGAGTTGACACAGTTAGGAAAGAAAACATCTCAAAATAGAGTCAGTAGTTATACTGCTAGATAAAAATCTGCAAGCGGATACTGTACTAGAAGTTGCTTTCCTAACATGATAGGAATGTTGGTATTAAATCAGCTTATTTTGACACAGTTCCTGGAAGCATATGTGTTGCAGCATTTTTAATATTTTTCACTGGAGACTGGATGCTGCCCTCACCATATGTGGTTGGAGGGAAAATACTAATGTGGATATGTGATAGGGAGCATTTAGGAGGTGTAAGGGAATGCAGCAGAAGTGTTGCATGCTTCCTCTTCTATGTAAATTCTGTGCAATTAGGGCTTGGGGTGTTTAAGCATGGTGAGTCATCTATCTCCAGTCACTAACACTTTGTTTTCTTTCTAATGGCTAAATTTCAGTAATTGCAGAGGGCTGGTGGGTAGGGGAAGAGAGGGACAAGGAACCTTTCCCTATGTATTGCAAATCCATTCAGAAAACATAGGTAGAAGGCTGCTACTAGTGTTTCTTTAGCACTTATGGAGGGTGGTGTATGTGTCCCGTAGCAAGGATAGAAGGATAGAAGTTTAGATAGAGTACATATAAGAACTTAAAGAGAAAGTCAAATGAAAGAGACCCATTCAACTACATCACATAATGGCAGACAAGTAAAAAATGACAAATTTTATAAGTGCTTGTACACAAATGCCAGAAGTCTAAATTCTGACTGGATACATGTCACCTCATCATGGGATGCTGAGATAAATTTTTCTGACACCATTAACGACTGCTTCTTGGAGCAGCTCATCCTGGAACTCACCAGGGAAGAAGTCTTCATTTAGTCCTAAGTGGAGCACAGGATCTGGTCCAAGAGGTGAATAAATATAGCTGAATCACTCAGTAATAGCAACCATAATGCAATTAAATTTAACATCCTTGTGAGAGGGAAAACACCAAAGAAGCCCACCACAGTAGCATTTAACTACACAGAAATGAGGAAGTAAGTTAAATGGATATTAAAAGGTGCTGTCACAAGAGTGACATGCCTGCAAGCTGCATGGAAACTTTTTAAAAACATCATAACAGAGGCTCAAATTAAATGTATACTCCAAATTAAAAAACATAGTAAGAAGAACAAACAAGTGCCACTCTGGCTAAACAATAGAAATGGTTAGAGGCACAATAGCATCCTTTAAAAATTGGAAGTCAAATCCTAGTGAGGAAACTAGAAAGGAGCATAAACTCTGGCAAGTTAACTTTAAAAGTATAATTAGGCAAGCCAAAAAAGAATTTGAAAACCAGCTAGCAAAAGACACAAAAACTAATAGCAAAAAAATCTAAAAAATTGTAAGTGCAGCAGAAGCAAGAAGCCTGCCAAACAATCAGTGTGGCCACTGGATGATCGAGGTGCTAAAGGAGTACTATAGGAAGACAAAGCCACTGCAGAGAAGCTAAATGAATATGTTGTATTGGTCTTCACTGCAGAGGATGTGAAGGAGATTCCCAGAGCTGAGTCATTCTTTTTAGGTGACAAATACAAAGAACTGTCCCAGACTGAGGTGTCAACAGAGGAGGTTTTGGAACAACTTGATAAATTAAAAAGTAGTAAGTAACCAGGACCACATGGTATTCATTCAAGTGTTCTGAAGGAACTCAAATATGAAACTGCAGAATTACTAACAGTGGCATATAACCTGTTGCTTAAATCAGAGTCTGTACTAGATGACTGGAGGATAGCTGATGTGACACCAATTTTTTTAAAAAAGGTCCGGAGGTGATCCTGTAATTACAGGCTGGCAAGCCTAACTTCAGTACCAGACAAATTGGTTGAAACTATAGTAAAGAACAAAATTATCAATCACATAGATAAATATGATTTCTTGGAGGAAGGGTCAACACAGCTTTTGTAAACCAGGGCCGGCTCTGGGGACCAGCATCCAAAGCAGGTGCTTGGGGTGGCAATCTGCAAGGGGCAGCAGTCCGTGTGTTTTTGCCCCCAAGCAGCACGCCGAATTGCTGCCGGACGGCGGGGGCAGTCTGTGTGCCGTTGGGGCGGCACGCGTGTTTCCGCGGTAGTGGCAATTCGGCAGCAGCTTCTATGTTCAGCAGCCCGCAGTGGCGCAGCTTCTGTCTTCCGGCTGAAGACAGAAGCTGCCGCCGAATTGCTGCCGCTGCAAAATGCATATGCTGCCCTAATGGCACACGGACTGCCCCCGCTGTCAGCGGCGGCAACTCAGCGCGCTGCTTGGGGAGGCAAAAACAGTACAGCTGGCCCTGTTGTAAAGGGAAATTGTGCCTCACGAACCTGTAAGAATTGTTTGAGAGGGTCAATAAATATGTGGACAAGGGTGATCCAGTGGATATAGTGTACTTGGACTTTCAGAAAGCCTTTGACAAAGTCCCTCACCAAAGGCTCTTAAGCACAGTAAGATGTCATGAGATAAGAGGGAAGGTCCTCTCAGGGATAAGTAACTAGTTAAAAGATAGGAAGCAAAGGGTAGGATTATGGTCAGTTTTCAGAATGGAGAGATATGGAATATAGGATATGGAACCTTTTCACATGAGGAGAGATTAAAAAGACTGGGGCTGTTCAGTTTGGAAAAGAGACAACTAAGGGGGGATATGATAGAGGTCTATAAAATTATAAATGTTGTGGAGAAAGTGAATAGGGAAATGTTATTTACCTCTTCACGTAACACAAGAACTAGGAGTTACCCAATTAAATAAATAGGCAGCAGGTTTAAAACAAACACAAGAAAGTAATTCTTGACACAACTCACAGACAACCTTTGGAACTCATTGTCAGGGGATGTTGTGAAGGCCAAAAGTATAACTGGATTCAAAACAGAACTAAATAAGTTTGTGGAGGATAGGTCCATCAATGGCTATTAGCTAAAATGGTCAGGGATGCAACCCCATGCCCTGGGTGTCCTAAGTCTCTAATTGCCAGAAGCTGGGACTGGATGACGGGATGGATCACTTGATAATTGCCCCGTTCTATTACATAAGAACATAAAAATGGGCAGACTGTGTCAGACCAAAGGTCCATCTAACCCAGTACCTTGTCTTCTGACAGTGGCCAATATGAGGTCTTCCAAGGGAATGAACAGAACAGTGATCACCAACTGATCTATCCCCTGTTGCCCATTCCCAGCTTCTGGCAAACAGAGACTAAGGCAGAGGTGGGTAAACTAGGGTCTGCAGGCCGGATCCAGCTTATCAGGGCTTTGGATCCGGCCCACGGGATTGCCATCCCTGTGGCGCCGCGGGCCCAACACTGCTGCTAGAACTGGCCTGCAGCAACTCTCTATGGCCCCTGGGGGGAGGAGGGCAAAGGGCTCCGTGCACTGCCTTTGCCTCCAGGCACCACCCCCCATGGCTCCCACTGGCCGGGAACCCGCAGCCAATGGGAGCTTTGGGGGAGGTACCCATAGGGGAGGGCAGCGCTTGGAGCCCTCTATCCGCCCTCCCCATGGAGCCGCAGTGACATGGTGCTGACTGCTTCCAGAAGCAGCGCGGTGCCAGGACAGGCAGGGAGCCTATCTTAGCCCCGCTGTGCATCACTGCCACCCCAGAGCCACTCCAGGTAAGCAGCACCAGGCTGGAGCCCACACCCTAAACTCCTCCTGCACCCTGCATCCCAACCCCCACCACACCCTTCCCGTACCCCAACTCCCTGCCCTGAGCCCCCTTGTACACCCCGCACCTCTCCTGCACCTCAACTACCTGCCCTGAGCCCCCTGCCGCATTCTGCACCCCCTCCTGCACCCTGCAACCCCTCGTACACCCTGCACCCTTCTTGCACCCAACCCCTTGCCCAGAGCCCCTTCTTGCACACCGCATCCCCTCCCACACCACACACTTCCGCCCGCACTCGAACCCGCTGCCCCAGCCCTACATTTATGGCCCTGCATGCAATTTCCCCACCCAGATGTGGTCCTCAGGCCAAAAAGTTTGCTCACCACTTGGCTAGGGACACCTGTCTATCCTGGCTACTTCATTTCCTCTGAAGCATCTGGCATTAGCTATTGTCCGAAGACAGGCTACTGGGCTAGATGGACCATTGGTCTGACCCGGTATGGCTATTCTTATGTTCTTAACACAGAGAGGAAAAACGGAAAAAATGTAACGTATCCTTTATAATCAGTTTAATTTAATTAAGAACTACAAACTCTATTATGGGCTAATCATAAATCTGACATTAATATGTTTGAATTTCTTTTAAGTTTAACCATAATGTTGCATTTCCAGGGGCTATACCACTTATTTTGGGGATAACTGCAATAACTCTTTTTTCTACCCTGAAGTTACTAAAATATACTCAACTTTAACTCCAGTTTAACACAGGCTTGGTCTACACTTAAAAGTTTAGCCAGTAGAGCTAAACTCCTATAGCTATACCGGCAAACATCTCCCCCACCCCCCAGTGTAGACAGCTTATACTAGTAAAAACAGTGCTTTTGCCAGTATAATTTATACTTGTTCGATCAGTGGAATAAGCTATACCAGCAAAAGCATCATTTACTTGACCGTACTATACCAGCAAAAGTTTCTAGTGTAGACCTGGCCACAATTTTTACTTGGAGTATTATTAATCAGTGAGATTCCTAAAAGAAAATTTTGTATTAGCTTCATGTATTTGAGGAGTTACTGACAAGAATCCCATGGAAAGGTATATTTTAGAATTAGTTTTGTTTTAGTGATATCTTTCCAATAGTTTCCTGTGACATGTATAAAAATCCAGAATATGCATTGCAGTCGTCTGTACTAAAATGTCAACATTTATCATATAGTTATTTCCTATTTTAGTTATAGATTAAAAATGAAGGTATCTCTGGGTAACTGTTGGCAAATGTTGCCAGTTGAATGGGAGACCATTACCACTTATTATTACAGATGTCCTTAAGAATGCATCCTATTTTGAGAACTATTTCTGAAATATATATAATGTTATGGCTGATAAAAAAAAACAACAAACAAAAAACCAGCCATACAAACAAACAAAAAACCGCAGAAATGTTTTTTATATATAGAAATTTTGGCAAATTCAAAAGCATTTTAGTGTTGTTTGTTCATTTCATAAAAATTTGATTTTTTATTTTTTTAAATTTTCTACTGAATATTTTAAACACTTTTTGGTTTCAAGATGGTTTTTATTTTGAAGACAGAAAATTCTGAAAACAAAATGTTTTAATTTTAAAACCAACTCACCAGCAGGCCAAAAAAACTGGCAACAAAAAAAAAATCCAAAGCAGAAACAATAACTGGAAAAACATTGTTCAGGAAGATCAATAGACAAAATATTCTCATTTAACTTTTCCATCAGAACTTTGTGAAGAATACAAAATTTTGAAAATAAAAATAAAAATAAAAATGCTTCTTCTTAAATGAGACAAACTAACACAATTCCTTAATTAGACACAGAATTAACATTCATGAGAGATAACAGGACCTCCAAACTTAGCTGGAATTTTAATACTTTTTAAAAAGTAAGTGCATACTTTAGAACATTATCTAATATTAAAAAGCAAGGAGTAACATCTTCTACAATAGGTTTAAGGTAGACATGGCCCCAGATTCAGACACTGGCTGAATATTGGTGAAACTCAGATCTGGACGCACACTTTGCTACGGTGTCCTTTACTATTTTAATGAGCCAAATTAAAATTCTGAATTCAAACACATGAAAACTTTAGAAAAGTTCAAATAGAGATCTGACCTTAGACCAATTTCTAGTTAAAAGTAATTGCTGCTTTTCAATTGTAAGTGGCTTATTTAGAATACTGTTAGGACAAGCAATAAATTATTAATTTAATGTTCCTATCATAAACCACAATGAAAATCACACATTGTCTATTTTGGTATAATAAAACCTGAAGCCACTTCTTTTGTTTTTAATTCAGAATATTAATCAAGCAAAGGCTTATCAATATTTTGAAACCAAACTGGGTAGAGAAGAACTCACAGCATACCATAAGGAAAACCTCCCTGGCACAGGAAGTCCTTTCACTTTTCAGAATGTCATCCATCATGCTGGGGAAACTGCAGGAAAGTAACCTACTACTTCTTAATAGGCTTCTGCACAGAGAGTTGCTTTGAAGCCACAGCTGCCCATAGTAAATTTCACTGACCCTTAGAGCCTTTCTCCAAGTTCTCCAACTGTTTTGTCTCCCAAGCTACAACTCAGTGTTGGGTCCAAGTCAGAGCACCTGACAAAACTAAGAAGCCCCAACAATATGAGAATTTAAAGCTTTCAGTGATGTTGTCTTTTCCATATAGCACCAACAGAGAGACCTGATGCCATTACATCTACCAATAGAGTGAATTCACTCTCAGAGACAGAGCTCAATAAGAAACTTTAAAGTAAAGGATGGTATTTCATTGTACACATTTTCACTGTTAGAAAATGTAAAATGCATACAGTAATACAGGAATCAGTAATCTGTGGCAATAGCAGGTGTTCTGTCCCTTCCCATCCATCATAAAAGTTAACACAGAATTGAAATCAAGGGCTTACACCAAACAGAAGAAATAAATATTGAAGTATAATAATACTTTAAGAATTTCAGATGCAAGGCTTCATATAAGTGCTTTAAAAACATCAATTAATTAAGCCTCACAATACTAATTCCTTCTTCCTGGTCAAGCAGCATTCCTGTACTTTTCATTCTTTTTGATTCTTTTGCCCTCTCTTCTGGCTACCTACTCACTCCCTTTGACTCACTCCTTATATCCCCTCCCCAGCCTGACTGTGTGAAAAAGATTGACAAGATCCAATGTGACACCCCCACTACATCCTACTTCTCCCCATCAAAGATGCTGATGTTTCTTGTCTCCTTTCCTCCTCCAAGCCTCCACCTGTCCCAGTGACATGATCCTCATCCCACTTCCTGATCTCTCTCAACGCCATTCATACATGCTTCCTCCTTCCCCTCTTAATATAAACATGCTATGGTCTCACACATCTTTCAAATGTTACAGGCCAGCCAGAGTTAAAGCTGCTTGGGCGACATAACTGTGCAGTTGCTCATTTTATCACATTTTAGAACCTTAACTCTGAATATTCTGGGTTTGTAATGTTTGTTTTCAGGATAATTACCACACCCCTGTAATGTTTTTAACTCAAGATATAGATCTGTACACTTCACCCTAATTCCATCTTAATCTACTTTTTGTTTTGAATATTTAAAGGGATCTGACTAAACCTGTCCTATATATCACAACACACTACACAGCTCCCTCCTAGTGTAAACAAGCTATTACATGCTTGCTATTTGCTATCAATGTATATACACTAATTTGTTAATTGTGAGTAAATATGAGGTTCTAAAGGTTGAATTCTTAACAAAATGTAAGAATTGACGGTTTTTATGAATATATGCACTTGTTTCTGATGTGCTTTGCTGACCAGAATTTTGCAAGTTTTTCCCACTCGCCGCCTCCACACTTAAATATTATTTGAGGTTTACTGTGATTGCCTCTAAATTATTCACAGAATAAAGTATTATTTAGTGTGAGGATGCAGAATCTAGACCATTATAATTGTTTGGCAGGCTTACACTAATGTTGAAATATTGACAACTCAATTAATGCTAATGGTTAAGGGGTTTGTACTGAATATTTCTATTTTTAAGTGCATATATCACCAAGAGTATAAGATCAGCACACTTGGGGCAAGATCATAATTTGCCCTTCACACACACACACACACACACACACACACACACACACACACACACACACACACACACACACACACACAGGAGTAAGGAGATGTCAAGTGTCATCCTACTCTCCTACGTGGGCTACCCATATTTTGGGTCACACCTTGTGAAGAGTAGCCACTACAGAGCCAGCACTTACCCTCCCTCCCAAGTAGGCAGGGAATGGGTTCCACCCCATTATACGCTGGCCAACATAGGAGGACTGGTGGAGAGAAGGAAGCAAACTGCTACCAATATAGACCAGTAGCAGTTCATTTCTTCCTTGAACAAGGGCAAAGATGTGAAAACAAACTGACTCAGAATCATAGTTCATTGCATTGTCTATTCCTGACGCAGTGCAACTTTCTGCTGCCCTTTATGCAGCGCACATTGTAAAGATAAAATCTAGTTCTAAATAAATAAAACGTGAAATTTTCTTCCTCCATCTTTTCTTCTGGAAGAGGGTTGAATGAGCTGAAGAAATTAAAAGCACAGAACAACAACAAAGAACTGGAAGAATTTACTGGTAGATTTATGCCCCATAAAGTTCCTTTATTCCAGTGTACAAAAAGTACACATTTTGTCAACTGCCCTGAAAACCTGGCAATGCGAAACTACCCATTAAACTTTGAAAAGATGATTTTACAAGATTTTTCAAAGAAAAGCCTAATTTTCTGCTTTAAAAGAATTTGTATAAAAGGCAAGTGGAAAAACCCTGTAGATATACAATGTCTTGGGAAAGTAGTGGGTTGACCCAAAACAGAGCAGTAATATCTTCAATATGCACTAAATTTAAGGAAAATTCTGATAAAAATAAGCATCACTGGTAAGTGACCCAGACAAATTACACAAACTATTCTAGGCTGAACAATCCTGTCAATGTCCCTGTGCAGGAAACCTATGCAAACACGAGACAAAATGACTTGGTACATGTTGGAGTGGAGACTAAAGATGAGGTAAAGTAGCAGCAGGAAATCTGCAGAATCTCGTCTGCATGTACTTTGGGTGGAAGGTGCCATGAACTTCAAGGGATCACAGGCAGGGTGGGAGTGGACTGGTCTACATTGGGGGGGGGTCGATGTAAGATACGCAACTTCAGCTAGGGGAATATCGTAGCTGAAGTCGAAGTATCTTATTCTGACTTACCTCCCGTCCTCATGGTGTGGGATTGACGTCCGTGGCTCCCCCGTCGACTCCACTACCGCTGCTCGCTCCGGTGGAGATCCGGAGTCGACGGGGAGCGCGTTCAGGGATTGATATATCGCGTCTAGATGAGAGGTGATATATCGATCCCCAATAAATCGATTGCTACCCGCCAATACGGCGGGTTGTCTGGACGTACCCTCAGAAGCAACATCTACCTCTGAATTGCCTGCAGTTTACCACATAAGGTAATGCTGATCCACTTCATGCCTCTAGGCACACACACTTCTCCAGCTCTAGTCCTTATGTTGGACAACGTTTTGCAGCAAGAGGTCCAATCTATTTAAACTAAAGAGTAAACAATTTGGGACAGGAACAATGCCTTCCTGTGTGTTTGTACAAAGGGGGGGGGTCTATGATCCTGACTGGAGCCTCTGGACACTAACATGAAACAAGTAACAACAACAACAACAACAAACAACCACCTATCACAATTACAAAGGAACCTGACCTGTACTACACAGCCACAGGACTGCTCTGCTGCCAGCCCCCTAGAGGTGGCATTGGCAATACCGCCTCTCTCAGCACATTTTGAAGGTCATGCCTTTCTGTAGGCACAGTAACCACATCATCCTTCCTCAGAATGAAAAAACAAAGAAATTTCAGAACATGCTGAAAAAATTAGTCCTTTAGAAAGGATAATTTTGTTCCTGATATACCACAATGATCTACTCTTGAGAAACTTGGAAGCCATTATTTTCTTATAAAATGGGAAGGATCTCAGATGCAAGAACTATGAAGGAAATCTGAGAACAGGTTATAAATAAATTTTAAAATGATCCTTAAATCTATTAATTTTACTTATATGGAGCTGGTTCAGATAGCAGCAAACTCACTCGTATTTAGCTAATTCAGCATCCTCATTTGGAGAATTCCTCAAAAGCCCTTATTTTGTAGGCAAATCAGAAATTCCCTTTTAGACACCCTGTGTTGATTTTCCAACAATTTTAGGACAAAGATAAAACGGTTTGTTTGATATCAGTGTTTGTTTTTCACCTCTGTTTAGTAATCAATTAGATACAATATGAATGATCAGTCTCTACTGCATGTATATCTATATTTACTACAATATGAAAGACCTTCAACCAACCAACCTAAAAGCTGCCAACTCATGGAGAATGAAAAAGCACCAGAATCATTTGCAAGTGTGGGAAGAAAACAAACAAGCTTTCTATTTATTAATCTCTATCAAAAATACTAAACTTGGTTTCAATTATGATGTCAAGTTAATGTCAACCCACAGAAAAAACACAGAAGTTCAAGGCCAATGTGTTATCCATTTTGCCAGTGACACAAATGAATGCAGCGTTATAAATATTTTCATGTAAAAGTTGGTTTAATCCAGTGCTTCAAAGAATAAAAATTAAATACAATAATTCTTAAATTACTATTAAAGTTATAGAACATTATAAACAGTAACAAGCTAGCCTACTTATGACAGAAAAAGTATCTGAAGATATAAATTGTGGACAAAATCTTTACTCACAAAAGAGAATTTTTACACCTTATTTAAAAAGAATCCAGGAACGTACAAAGATAAAGAAATCAAACTTATGTCGCATCAACAGCAGGACGAGGTGGATGCTCCAGGGAGAGGCACACTTACATTAGGTGAAAAGAAGGCAGAAGAAAATAGGTCCCTTTAAAATTGCATCCGAATTTTCAGTTTGTGGTTCTTCCTGTTCCTATGCTGGCTACGAAATGACTAAGTACAACATGGTGCCAATTAGAAACATGATAAAATGGGCTGTACTCTATTTTCAGCTACAGCCTTGGAAACCTAATGGGGCTGAATGCTCACAAGCTCTACCTTAAGCTCTCAGGGTTGCTAATAGGCATGAGATAACTAACTCTTACATTGTGTTGACAACATATTGCCTGCAAGACTGTTCCTGTTTCTGTCTTATCCATCTCGCATAGAAATCCTAATGCAGTTTCCTTGCACTAGAATTCTATCTTCTCCTTACAGGAAATTACATAGAGTACTTTTGTATAGAGATTCAATTTCTCACAATAAAACAATAACAGGACCCCATAAATAGGCCCTATGTACAACGAGTTTCTACTAAGAGGTATTTAAGAGAGCATTATGAATATTTCATGTCAGAGTCAGTAAAAATCCTGTGCTGCATAGTGGATAAAAATTAAATTAGCGTTATAGAAAATATGACAAAAACAACAACAGAGGCTACATATTTAAGGAATCTTATACATTTCACATACATCTTAGTACTGAGATCTGAAGGTAAAAGTTTAATTAACTATACATAACTTTACTTGGAAGTAACTTAGTCGTGCTAACAAAAAGAAAGTTTATTTTCTCTTTTTTAAGAAGGGAAAGTAAATAGGAAGGACGACTGTGTATTTAAGTTCACTATGTACAGAGGGTGAACCATAACAATGGTAGAAGCCCAAGTCAGGTACAACCTGTCCTGTTTCATTACTAATACACATTGACACCAAAGAGAAAATTATTGAATCTAATGATAACGATATGGCATTTGTTACAAAGTCCCAGGAGGGAGAGACTTAGAAGAAAACAAAGTTCAAGGCACCCAGTAGGAGTGAGGGTCACAGAGGGAAACAGGCTAAACAAGGAAGTCACAAAGAAAACATCTGCTACTCTTGAAGGAAGAGAGGGAGGGACATGCTCATGTACACCATTGCCAAGCAGCCTGAAACTTAAACCAACACCACTGGTATGGGATTTTTCTTTCTAGATCAAAAGGACAGCAGCAATGCCATCTGCTGTTTGCTTAGAAAAGTTGTTAGAGCAGATGTTCCAATGTGAGGGTCTCCATCCTTCTACAAAGAAGCCACTTGAAAAATAACCACGAAATAACATGGGAGAAACATCTGCACCCTGTACAGCAGACCACCAGTAGAGCAGCAAAGGAGAACCAAGAGAGGAGAAGAGACAGGACTGGAACAATTCGAGCATGTCTAAGACTAGCTCAGGGACAGGCTCCCCACTGAGTGGCATAACCTCCAAATGTATACATATGTATTACCACTCACTGGTTGTCTTTTCCTTTCCTTACTCAGCAGGAGAAAGCCAGTTTTCTCACCCATCGACCTATGATAGGCAGGAAGGCACTCAGAGTGCAGTTTAGAAAACTGAATGTGTTAAAGGAGCTGCATGACAAGTAAGGTGACCAGACAGCAAATGTGAAAAATTGGGACAGGGGTGGGAGGTAATAGGAGCCTATATAAGAAAAAGACTCAAAGACTCAAAAATCGGGACTATCCCTATAAAATTGGAACATCTGGTCACCCTAATGGCAAGACCTGAGAGAGACTTATTCGTTGCTCTCTCTTTCTACCTGGGTTCATTGCCTCTGGCACAGTAACATGTTATTGTGTCATTATAGATGTGTAATTGATTTGTTCACTGCATTTTAAAAACTTCTTTCATTTAATAATTTGTGAAATCTTAAGTAGATAAAATAAAGTAGAAGACTGTCTCCTCACTGCATGCAAACATGGGTCACATCATTCCTCCACAGATGAGTAATACTTCAGCAGCAGGCTGGCTCATATAGTACCTTCTATATCCTTATATAAATCTTTGGCATTCAATAATTGCACGCACCTAGATATTATGGTGATTCACAACCTATAAACATCATAGACGGATGGATGCCTTTGCGATGCTACAGAAAGAGGACAAGAAGGTCACTCTATCTTATTGTTCTGGGGAGTCTTAAGGAAAGTGTGTGCACCACTATCACATAAATTAATTAATAAGGAGGAGACTGGCCTCATATTACATACCACAACAAAAGGCGTGCCGGACATTCTTGAGACTAGATAGAAAATCAATCTATTTGTTTGATTAAAAAAAATGCAAGAACATTCTGAAGAGCATGTGAAGGGAAAGCAAATAATTTCTACCAAAGAAGACACATACAAAGTGATGATATTGTCAAATAAATCTATCAGAATCAGCTCTTCTTCAACCCTGACAAGAAAAAGAAATCTTGTTGGTAGGGGGTCATTATTAGGGACTCGTTTATGTCCCCAGTTGAGGGAGTTTCATGAACATAACCATTCGTGAACGACATTAAGAATCTTAGCATAATTTCAACAGTGCCCTTGAAAGGTGGTACAATATAAATAAATTAAAATTATATTATTGTTAGAAATAGGTACAAGAAAGAGCCCCAGGAGTGAACAACCTCAAATTTGGGGATCTGAGTTTGAACTTCGCAGGCAGTCCCTCTCCAAAGACGCCAGTGGCACGTTATAGACTCTCTTTGTGGAAGATAGGCAACTAAATTTTTTAAAGATGAAATTAGTTTGGGAATAAGAACAATTACCATACCCATATTTTAAACAAAGTATCAGCTTGTCCCAATGCCATATACACATCATAGAACTTTTTACAGCATCATTTGAAACAATATAGTGAAAACCTAACCTGCGCTATCAAGTCTACTAATACAGTTTCATTTGGGGCTTGATCCAAAGTCCCATGATGGCAATAACAGTCTTTGGATCAGTGCTTTACAGAGGAAAGTATTCCTAATTTTGAAATTGATCTAAAACAGAAAGGGAAAAAAAACCCAAATTGAAGACACACTGGAAGTGGGAAAATAAAGATATTACAGTTTCAAGATAATCAGTTGCATACTACTAGGATACAACCTGTAGATGTGAAATGATAATATATCCTAACTTTCTCCTTAGGGATTTTGACTGTTTGCAGTAATTTGTGCATAGTGCACACATATATGCATAAATACCAGCTATAGCACAAGTGTTAATAACAATGTAATATGTCCCATAATAGAATATGACACACAATTTACAGAAAGTGCAAAGCTGATTCACTGAAGTCCATGGATGAATTTGACCTATTATGTTTCAGAGGAGTATCACTCATGAATCTCTCAAGGACCAGATATGGATTACATATGAGCTAGTTCTTCATGTAACAATAGAAAGCAGAACACCATGTATACACACGACCACACAAACAGAAGGAAATACAATCAATTTTAAAAAAATACATTGATGTATGATATCATACTCTACCATACTTTCCACTCTACCATATCCATCTTTCTTCTCTGTATCATTTCCCTCTCTAACCATCCCCACTCTCTTCTCCATTAGCTGTTGTTCCTTCCTTATTACCCGTCCTGACAATCCTTTTTTTCTTTCTTGTAGTAGTACAAGGGAGATCAAAATCAGCTTCATACTGGACCATGGTAATTACTGTAATTACTGAGAAGATAGCACTTTTCCTTAATCTCTCTCTCTTTGCCTCTCTCTCTCTCTCTCTCTCTCTCACATACACACACCCCTACCCCATCCCTCCAACCCACACCTGCACAGCCATAACAGGAAGCCTGGTCCTCAGAGCTCCCAAAACAGAGGGCTCTACTATCATTTGAGCTAAAATAATTAAATACTGTGATCTTTCTAAGATACAGCCATCTCATACAAAGCGACTTGCTCACACACATTTAGGGCCAGTTTTTCAAGAGTTCAGAACCAGATACTCAAATACTCAGCACCTAAAACTGTGGCCAGATTCTCCACAGAACTCAGCACAGATCAACATCCATTGTGACACCAACATGCTGAGTTCTTTGGAAAAACCTGGTAATTTATTTTAATGCCTAAAAGAGAACTCTCAAAAATCTGGTTCATGGTACCCCGTACTACTAAAGTAATATTTCCAATACATAGTTAAAGAAGGGAGAAAACAAGACTTTAAAATGAAAGCTGGATGCAACTTTAATTGCCTCTAAAAAATAAAATACTGAAGATACAATTCATATGAAATTGTGGGGGAAAGAGAGCAAACCTTGGCACATGCATACAATAATTTTGCTAGTTTACTGAATGTAAAGAGTTTTTAAATACTTTTCATACTCATACACTTGCACAGGTTTTCAGACATTTAAAATATAAGTACTCACACATTATCTCCTTAGGAAATAATGTTTAGCTGCAATTGTTGAACTATTACCATAAACCAAACAACTAGATACAACATTACATATGTATATTCCATTTATATTTCCATCAATGGATAAGTATTCAGGCCACAAAGGCAAGTGAATGACAGAGCAAGTTCCAAAGCCCATACTCTGAGCTCCATAGAACACGTCTTCCCACCTAACAGATCTAGCCACAGCACTTCCACTCACGTGTTAACCTTGCAATCTGTCCAGTAACAAGGAATTTTGCAAGTTTCAAAACGGAATAAGTGACCAAAAAAAAAAAAAGCCAGAAGATACTCTTGCTTACATAGAATGCCAAAATGACAAACTCCATTTCAAGGAATCACATCTTTTGACAATTATTGCTATCACACTATCAATGATGACCTTTTGTCCTGTAGGGGTGTTTGAAATGTATCTTTGAGAATGAGATTCTGGGAATGGAGATGTGTAGTTTGTTAACAATAGGCAGACAAAAATCACAGATTTCAACAAATCCACATAGCCTTTCTTTAAGAGTCTCATTAAGTATTAAGCAACAAACTGATGATGTTTCTCAGATGTATAGAAAGAAGGCAAGCAATAACAAATGAAATTTACTATCATTTTGGTATTATGCAGTGCTGCACTGAGACTTTCATATTATGAAATGGCACTCTGCTTTTACTCATTCAACAGATTTCTAAAGCTTTTCCCTTTTTCTGTTTATTACCTTGATCCTGAGCTCTCATTTTTTCCTCTCAAAACAGCTTCCAACAGATTGCAGAAAGACCATTTTATGTTTCTCCGGCTTTTTGCACAATATGTAGTTCTAATGCTTCCTGTTCATGCTGCTCACATGGCATTTCTTAGTCACAAGGGAATATACTGGAAAAGTATGGAAAAAATAATATACAAGATACTGATAATATGCTATATATTACTGTTGACGAGGAAATGAGGTACTCCAGGTGGTATTTTGAGTTAGTAGTTCTAATGCTTGGGTTACAGTCTGACTCCAATCCTAATATTATCCAATTTGGAATTAGTCTGAACATACAAAACCCTCCTCAAAATACCTTTCTATATGTGGACCATCCTTTCCCCTCTTTCTCCAGTTATCTGAAGCTGTATTCTGGCAGGAAGGGGACAGGCAGAGTAGCAGCTGCTGGCAGCATCATGGGCAAGTGAAACATGTTACTTTGTGAATTCACACACATTCTGATGGACAAACATTGCCAATATTTGCAGTATTTGGCAAACTACATTTCATTTGCTTCTCCCTACTATCTACAAGAAATGCTGGTACATATCCGTGATCTTCCCTGTAGTCATTAATCTGAAGGGCCTCAGCTGGGGATTTCAAACTGTGAAGCAGATGTCAATGATCCTTTTAAAGGGAATGAAAACTAGCCAGGATGAATACTGGTGCCATTGTTTGCTCATCTTCCTTATTTCTGCCATTGTACAACCATGTTCTCGTCAGCCCTCTAACAACTGTGTTAAAGTTGGAAGTATTGTCTGGTGAATGTATACACTAGGTAAAGCGACTCTCTTAGAATTAAATATTTTGATCAAAAACATTTTCAATGAAAAATGGCCATTTTTGGGAAACCAATTTTTTTTGGGGTAGAATTAAAGTAATTTTGCTATTTCCATTTTTTGCAACAAGAAGAAAACCAGAAACCAAATGTTTTCAGTTTTCAAAACAACCAGAAACTGAAAAAAATATTTTTCTGTAAGAACAGAAAATTATACAAAAAAAAAAAGAAATGACAAATCTTTATTTCAAAAAATTACAAAGAAAATACTTAACATTCTCCAATGAGTTTTAATCTCTACTACCAACCATTCAAATAAAAGGAAAATATTGTTTGTATGGAGACTGCAGTATGCCATTACACTAGTATAATATATTTAGAATGAAAAATTATCCATGTTTACACTTGCACAGAGATGCCAAAAAATAATTTAAATTGATTTCACATAGGATCTCTGACCACAGTTACTGTTTCCAAGCAATAATTTACCAAAACATTCATGATATACCAGACACTAAAACGCAATTCCTTAATCTCAGTTCAGTTTAAACTGGCCAAAGGTTGTTCATTTTTTGCTCATCCTTGGGAGCCACAAAAGGGGGTAGAAAGAACTGGACCATACCCAGAACTTTACGTTCAGGAAAATGTATGTTTGAAGAATGGCATGAATCTAAGGCCTATAAGCAAATCAGAGATGATGAAGCAAAATAAAAAGCCAATGCAATTAAGAGCACATAATGAATGCGTCTAGCCATGTAAGAAGTCCCATCTGGTTCCATAACCCCTCTCCCCTCCAAGTCTGGTAACTAAAGAATAGCATGTATCCTTGACACTAATTTTGATTACAGAGTTTACACAGGAAGCATCAACTTTCTTGTAACACTTGAAAATATGCTTCCACAACCACCTGATTAAGGATACTATAGTAGAATGAAAACTAACAGCTGGATCTGACATCCTACTATTGTGGCTGAACTGAAAACAGAGAATAGAATAGAATAGAATAGAATAGAATACTAGACTGTACACTAATTAATAGGATTGTAAATTCAATAATCAGACATCTATGTTTATGTGGCCAAATAAATGTTTTAATTTAAAAGTTTAAGCTGTTCAAAAATCAGCAGACACAAAAAAGGATACTCATTAGATCAAGATCTGACTAAAGAATGGTCTGCTACAGATAATGAAGTTATTATAAAATCATTACAAACCCTACATTGTTATGTATTCCGCCATGTTCATATACTTACCTATCACTAACTTATACAACAGTAGCCAATAAAAAGTAATTTGTCAACAGTTATCACAGAAACAATAGTACCTGAGATATAGTTTTGCCTATGCTTAAGATAGGAAATAATTGAAACACTTGTTGGTAGACAAGAATCTTTAAATAATTATATTACTTTATAATAAATAAGAATTAAATAGAAAAACAAATAGTTATAGAATACAATTTTCAAGAGCACCTATGTGTTTTAAGAGCATAAATCTCATTTTCAAAGTGGTTTAGACACTTGGGAGCCTAAGTCCCATTGACTGTCAATTTTATTCCATATTGTTATTGAACAGTGTTCATCAAATCAAAAATTCAATGAATTTAGATTGTTTTGATTTGCAAATCATTAACAAACCATTCCAGCTGTCTGACAATTAATTAGTTATTGATCATTATTCACATAATAGTTTAGACAATTAGTTTTCTAATTATGGGTTCTTGGGAATTGTTCCCTTTAAATACATTATTTGCCATTCTCAATTCATAGTGTGTGGTTGGTCATGTGCTATATATTCTGCTCCCTGATTGGATGTCAGACTTTTCAGTGGGAAGATAATGAATAACAACACTGAAAGAAGAATAGCAAATAGTGCACCTGATTAACAAATGCTATACACTTTTGAGATCAGGAGTGCTGGAACAATTTTTATAGTGGGGGTGGTTAGAGCCATTGAACCAAACTGTAAATCCTGTATATAATGGAAACCGCTTCAAGCCAGGCGTTGCGGCAGCACCCCTAGTTCCAGCATCTATGTTTGAGATTCATTAATATTTGTATCTGCCTGAATACAAGTGATCATTAGAATACTTGCAAATAACTATGACAACATAAATAGACTTCAATCTTTTGGAAGAGTTTATTCATGAATCTGTTTAATTATTTCATGAGCTCAAACTGGATATTTCTATTGTACTGCATTCCCAAAGATGACTTTTCAAACACATAGCAGAAGCAAACATGTGTTTGAATAATAACCTTATTTAGAAATCTGCTAAACCAGTAAAGCAATATTTACCTGCTGTCCAACACAAGCTGCCCTTTCCCGAAAAACAGGCCATAGATACTATGTCTATTTGAAAGGTAAATGCTTCCTTCAGAAGAAACAACTCCTTTCAGGGGTACTTGTAAAGTTCCTAAACAATATCTTCATTGTTAAATGCTCAACAGCCAGATTAGGCCAAATCAAAGCCAGGAATGATTTAACTAAACAGGAAAGAGTGCTGGGAGAGTTGTGCATGTTTTTTGTTTTCTCCTTGGACAATATATATTAAAAGTAAATAATCTACTTCAATAAAATGAACTATTCTCTTACACAAGTCCTCTCTAATTGAGCCCCATTTAGAGTATCTAGTTTGAAAGACATATAGAAGTTATAGCTAAGGCCCCACATTTTATCAGATAGTACACGGATATGTAAACTGGATAGCAATGGCTGCCTTCTTTACAAACTAAGTTCTTTCAAGAAGAGGACATGTCACCCAACAGGAAGAAATCTTATTCCTAGCACACTATAAATTAGCTGTCTTTTCACTGAGCCAAAATATAACAAATTGGAATTATATAATATTATCCTTAAAGGAAAGCTCTTAGCATGTATTGGTACCTTAGGGTGAAAAGGACAAAACAACTCCACAATTAGAGGCCTCACTCCTCTTACATGGGGACATTCAGCTGGTCTTCTAGCAACTCAAGAGTTAAAATGAGCAGAGCATTACAAATTCCAAGATCCTAGCAAAAGGAGAAATGGACCTGTCGTTGCAATACTCTGTGTGAAATTAGCACAGAAGACAAGAACACTGGCATGCAACTAAATTTGAAAACATACACATCTAATTGTTGATTATTGGTTACTGAACAACAAATAGTAATGCAACATGAAACAATGCAAGTGACTGACAGCTTTAGAATTGATCCAAAGTCTATTCTGAAATGGCAATCTTGGTTTGTTCAGGAAGCACCAACTTACCAAAATAAAATAAAAAAAATTTTCAAAAAGGGGCATGCCCAAAAGAGACATGTTTGCCAAATATCTGAGTAAATCATATCAACCATAACAAAAACAAATTCTTTAGTATATATGGTTAATCTACCAAGTGATGGAAGGTCAGAATATACCTCTATTCACAATTAGTAAAATGTTGATTTTGCTGCAAGAAATTAACTGAATTAGCTAGATTCCTATCAGCTCAACAAACTGCATCCAACATCTCCAATTTGTTTTTAAATTGCAGCAGTTGCTTATCTTTAGGAAGGGGAAGATGTGCTACATTATAACCTGACACTGGAAGTTATAGAACTCTGAGCCAATTATGTGCACACCACCACTTTGAATAATAGTCATATTAGAAAGTGACACAGATGGTTTTATCCTTCTTTTGGATCATTTTCAAATTTAATTTAAAAGTCTGGATCATGAAAGGAACAACAAAAACAAAAAATCAAGTATATTTCAATAAAGGATGTGTTTCAGGAAATCTATGGTTTTTAAGCCCCTCTATAGTTTCAAAGCATCGTGTTTATTGTTAGTAATTACTGTCTTATAAGGTGATCACACACTCTGGAGGTAATCAGAGTTTCCTATCCACAGCCCATGCCCTACACTTTTCAAGTTCAGGTCACCTGATGATTCTCCTTTTCCCAATCATGCAATCCCATGTACCAGAACATCCTCCTTGTGCCTGTGCATCTGCAACTTCAATCCTCCTCACTTTTCAGATACCATTATATCGCCTATCTGCACCCAGGTCTTAATTTCAAACACTGTCCCTAAATTTTTAAGTTTAAAAAACAAGATATTCATCTTGTTCCATAGACATCACATCATCTTTCACTACTTAAACCCTCATCCTCCCAAGCTATTTCATCCACTTTCAGTTAACTGTCAGCCTTGCTGTCATTTCTCTTATTTAGGCTGAAAATGACAGTACTCAGGATGAGCTTCTCATCATTTCTTTGTGAAGTGCTCTGCATCCCTACAGTGCTGATGATGTTAGATAAGAACCTTCTGCTGTGGGACCCAAGGCAACACGCATGAAGAAAGTCAGGAACAGAGGCAATAGCAGAGGAGCACAACCCCCCACTCCCCAACATTTCTACAAAGAGAGGCCTTATTATAACCAATGGCCACAGTGAGACTCAGAGGTCACACTGCAGCTTCTTCAGCGATGGCCACCTCCCAGCCAGGTAGTTCTGCCCACTGACCTCAGAGAGCTGATGCCCAAAAGCTTAAGTTTAATATATCACATAGAATCATAGGGTTAGAAGGGACCACAAGGGTCATTAGTCTAGTCCCCGCGCAAGATGCAGGATTTGTTTTGTCTAAATCATCTAAGACAAATGGCTATCCAGCCTCCTTTTGAAAATCTCCAATGAAGAAGCTTCCACAACCTCCCGAGGCAGTCTATTCCATTGTCCTACTGTTCTTACAAGTTTTTCCTGAGATTTAATCTAAATCTGCATTCCCTAGTTCGAACCCATTGCTTCTTGTCCTGCTCCTTGTGTCAAAAGAGAACAACTTTTCTCCATCTTTTTAATGGCAGCCTTTCAAGTATCTGAAGACCTCTATCATATCTCCCCTTAATCTCCTCTTTTCCAAACTACATCTATTCAGTTCCTTTAGCCTTTGCTTATATGGCTTGCATTCCATCCTTCTGATCATCTTTGTCACTCACCTCTGGAACCTTTCCAGTTTCTTTACATCCTTCTATACATTGGTGACCAAAATTGGACACAGCACTCCATCTGAGGCCTAATCAGTACCAAGTAGAGCAATACTATCACCTCCCATGACTTGTGTGCTATGCCTTTGTTAATGCAACCTACAACTGCATTTGCTTTTTTTGCAATAGCATTGCATTCTGACTCATTTGAGGTTGTGATCTACCACAACTCCCAGATCCTTTTCAGCAGTGCTTCTGCCAGGCCAGTTTTTCCCTGTTCTATTTTGTGCATTTGGTTTTTATTGCCTAAGTATAGCATTTGTCTTTGTTGAATTTCATTTTTTGCCCAGTTATCCAATTTATCAAGATCCCTCTGAATTTTAGCTCTTTCCTCCAAAGTACTGGCAACACAAGGGAGGCCCAAATCAGTCAGAGAGGCTCAAGTCAGACCTAGAGGCTCAAGAGCACATTTTTAACAGAGAGCATAAACTTGCTACTGATACTACTGAATTTTTAGAAGGGGAGGATTCTTTCTGTGTGTTCATTTGAGATGTGACTGGAAACTGGAATTTTCATTCTGTAGGAAATTTGATATTTTGGAAAAAATTGAATTTCAAATCATAACAAAAGCCAAAGTTTCAAATGTTCCACAAAACTAAAATTCTAAAAAATTTCAATTTGGGACCATTGAATCATTTTATTTTGATAACATTGAATAATTCTGTTTCAACGGGCAAAAATATTTCATTTTGACTTCATCATTACAATTCATTTTGTTTCAACTTTAAAATTATGTTAAAATGTTAAATACAATATACTCTAGTGGGGCTGGTAGCACCACCTGCTATTCCTGTTACCCATTATTGAGTTGCTTATAACTTTGCCAAACTTCAACCATTTGGGCTGAAATTTTCCATTCTGGGTATTGCCTCAGGTTGTATACTTTTGGAAAATTTCAGCTAAAACAGTTGAACCATTTCTGAGAATGTGGTTATGGAAAAATACATTGTTTTTCAATGTAAACCCTGCCGCTGCCCCTCCCCCCCAGCCTGCCCGCCTCCCTGACACCTGTGATTTAGAATATGAACTTGAACAGGGCCGGCTCCAGCCTTTTTGCCGTCCCAAGCAGAGAAGAAAAAAAAGAAAAAAAAAAGATAAAGCCGCGATCGGCGGCAGCTCTACCGCACCGCTTCATTCTTTGCCGGCAATTCAGCGGCCAGTCCGTCCCTCTGAGAGGGCTGAGGGACCTGCTACTGAAGACATGGACATGCTGTCCCTTTCCCTTGGCCGCCTCAAACACCTGCTTCCTGTGCTGGTGCCTGGAGCCGGCCCTGGACTTGAAATAGGGAAGAAGATGTCATTTGTGTCAGGAACGTGCCTTGTGCAGTCTCCGTGAAAATTCACCTAAATTTTTCCAAGCTATAAGTCTTTAAAAAATTGCATTTACATACACTCAGTAGAGACTTACTAGAAATTAACAGCTACAATGTCTGAAGGTTCTCACAGTTCTTAGCGCTAACCAGTCTGTGCACGTGCCATCTCAACTGAGCAAACAAGCATGTGCCATCTCTTCACAGCTCCTACATTTGACTGGACTGCATATGCCCCATCTCCAGATAGGACTGCCTGGGTAAAGTATGTGTTCATGTAATTAAAGACCATGCATAAGCATCCAGGGGCCCAATTAAGGTTGCCCAGGCAGTCTTAATTCTGTCATTTCTGAATTTTTGAGTGCTTGACTTTGGGACCTTAATAATATTCTCTGGATGTGTTTTTGCGTATAATATTATATATCATATTAAATATAATATATTACTGTCATGATATTATAAACACTGAGACAAAGTTAATCTAAATAAGTCAAAATGAAACACTTATCTTATCAAAATGACATGCTGTTAGCTTATCAAAACAAAACAATTCATTTTCAGTTTTTCCCAGCAAAAAAATTATCTTAATTCCCATGACATGTTTCAATTCCAACATAACCACATTTTTTTTAATGGAAAACTGTTCCATCAAAATTCTTTTGATCAGCTCTAGTTCTTTATTTGGAAACAGATGAGCATGCACCCATAGAGCACAAGTGACAATGAGAAGTAGTACATACTTATCTGCAAACACTTGGAAGGTGGTAGGGTGATAGGGAATAGCCAGCATGGATTTGTAAAGAACAAATCGTGTCAAACCAATCTGATAGCTTTCTTTGACAGGATAACAAGCCTTGTGGATAAGGCAGAAGCGGTGGATGTGGTATACCTAGACTTTAGTAAGGCATTTGATACGGTTTCACGATATCCTTATTGATAAACTAGGCAAATACAATTTAGATGGGGCTACTATAAGGCGGGTGCATAACTGGCTGGATAACCGTACTCAGAGAGTAGTTATTAATGGCTCCCAATCCTGCTGGAAAGGTATAACAAGTGGGGTTCTGCAGGGGTCTGTTTTGGGACCGGCTCTGTTCAATATCTTCATCAACGACTTAGATGCTGGCATAGAAAGTACGCTTATTAAGTTTGCAGACAATACCAAACTGGGAGGGATTGCAACTACTTTGGAGGACAGGGTCAAAATTCAAAATAAACTGGACAAATTGGAGAAATGGTCTGAGGTAAACCGGATGATGTTCAATAAAGACAAATGCAAAGTGCTCCACTTAGGAAGAAACAATCAAGTTTCACACATACAGAATGGGAAGAGACTGTCTAGGAAGGAGTATGGCAGAAAAAGATCTAGGGGTCATAGTGGACCACAAGCTTAATATGAGTCAACAGTGTGATACTGTTGCAAAAAAAGCAAATGTGATTCTGGGATGCATTAACAGTTGTGTTGTAAACAAGACAGGAGAAGTCATTCTTCCGCTCTACTCTGCGCTGGTTAGGCCTCAACTGGAGTATTGTGTCCAGTTCTGGGCATCGCATTTCAAGAAAGATGTGGAGAAATTGGAGAGGGTCCAGAGAAGAGCAACAAGAATGATTAAAGGTCTTGCGAACATGACCTGTGAAGGAAGGCTGAAAGAATTGGGTTTATTTAGTTTGGAAAAGAGAAGACTGAGAGGGGACATGATAGCAGTTTTCAGGTATCTAAAAGGGTGTCAACAGGAGGAGGAAGAAAACTTGTTCACCTTAGCCTCTAATGATAGAACAAGAAGCAATGGGCTTAAACTGCAGCAAGGGGATTTAGGTTGGACATTAGGAAAAAGTTCCTGTCAGGGTAGTTAAACACTGGAATAAATTGCCTAGGGAGGTTGTGGAATCTCCATCTCTGGAGATATTTAAGAGTAGGTTAGATAAATGTCTATCAGGGATGGTCTAGACAGTATTTGGTCCTACCATGAGGGAAGGGGACTGAACTCGATTACCTCTCGAGGTCCCTTCCAGTCCTAGAGTCTATGAATCCGTACTGATGAAAAGTGGTCTGGGTGAAGCTGGGGATGGAGGGGAACCCACTTTGAACCAGTTTACTGGCTTTGTAAACACTGCTGTTACTCTCTGTCTGTGATTCCTTTGATAGCAACATTCTCCCTCCTGTCCTATGACTGCCTAGGCACAGAGTACAGGTCAGAGTCAGTAAATGCTTAGACTTATAGAGAGGTGAAACTTCTCTCTCTACTCCTGTGCTGGTCTGTTTGACAATTCATTAAAAGAGTAGGCAAAGTTCAGGTGTGGATGTTATGTGTGGAGAGATACTGCTGATCTGTGTCCAGCCTGCTTGACCTGATCTAAATTCTACTCTATGACCATCAACCCATGACCATTGTTTTAATGCCAGTCTGAGAAAAATGCTGGCACACAATTTATTGCTGCTTACCTTTGTTGACTTGAAGGTTTGTGGGCATTACAATTCTCCTCACCATCATTTCAGCAAGGTAGATCTGACACAAAATGTGTGTATGAGAATGTGGTCTGTACAAAAAGTTAGACAAGGAGAAAGAGAATCATGTTTGTAGCACCAGCATGATGCCAGGCTGTGCATGTGCAATATTAAAAAAACAAACAAACAAAAAAAAAACCCCACACAACACATTTTGCATATAGTCCTTTGCCTCCCCCAGTTTGTACAGCTGATGAATATGGACTGGATCCACTTAAGTGTGTGACCTCAGATAATGGGGACATTGTGATGGGTAGGGACGTGTTTATGTGTGTATCCTAATATGTACATGTCACCCTTCATTTCTCAGAAATCCGGAACAAAATCCAAAAAATGGACCACTTCTGTAAATATAAAATTTAATCTCATTCATGTGTACCATTGTGGATGCATTCTTATTCATTTCTTTTTTAAAATTTGGCTCCAAAGGTTAGATGTTTCAGCCCTATAAACACATGTTGCAGACTATGTGCCTATATGTGAGCACTTGGCCAGGTGGATTTTTCTAAAAAAGATATTGTTCTATTCTCACGATTCACATAAAAGAGCTCATACCATTGTGGACATTTAAAAGGCTCTCCAGGAAAATATCTAACTATGCAAAAATGTCTGCTTAATGTATTGATTCATTTTGGGCCATCTTGGGAAACATAGGACCTAAAAATATCTTACCCGTAGGCTTTATGTTCACATTTCACATGTACTGAGAGTGAACGACTGTACTAGAGGCCCTTGGTACCTGCTGCTGCAGTTTCTTTACTCAGTATTTTTCTTGGATTGGATTTGCAGCCAACTGGTTGTAATTGACCCTCTATTGGGACAAGTTAGGATATGAACATATGCCTTTCCTTAAAAAAAAAGAAAAAAAAAAGAGAGAGAGAGAGAAATACCGTCAGTATTTATTTTAAGTTGCCTCCATTTCCAACTTTTCTGGCAGAAAGTCAAGCATCTGTCATAATGCAGAACTCCATCTAAAAGCAGCTCCTGGAAAAAAAGACTATACATATACTTCAAACCTAAGTGAAATACAAAATGTAAAGGAGCAGTGGAGTAATTTCTGTCCCTTAGGGTAGACAGTACACCTGAGTATTACCATAATATTGCTGCCTATGAAATGCCAGGCTGGCATTTCTCTTTAGGGCACTCATTAGTCAATTTGTCATACATCACGCAAACACAAATTACTAAATTATAACTGCGGATGTGCAAACCTCCAATGATTCTTTACCCCAGGCCAAGTATTTCCAGGCTAAACAAACTCGACACCAGGCTTGAACAGCAACAATCCCACAATGATCTCAACAGGAGTTAGCTGCTGTACTATGTGAAAATATGCAAATTCTACCTAGTTCTCCATGTATGCCAAAATGATATTGTTTGTTAAACTTTTACACAGAAAAAACATAAAACCTGATCAATATTATTCTGTTTACTATAATTAACCTCTGTACCCTAGCCTGTACAGTAAGCTTTAATACATGCAACTGAAAATGGCTATTGTCTTGTCTCAGTTGGTGAGGTCACATCAACTCTTATTTCATTCTGATTTTAAGCAGGTAAAGTGAGCCTCCCCCTGAGTTGATGCTCAACGGACTGAGTGCCCTCTGCACCTCTCAGAACCTGAATACAAACTGACAGGAGTCATTCTATTAGACAGCTTCCAGGTTTCTCTTGAAGTTGGTGTCAGAAAGTTAAATGCTTCTGAAGTGTATTTTAAAATGATTTTCTTAATACAAAAATAATTATTTTAGCACCTTTACTGTGAGGCTATCAGAATGTTTCAGAGTGTTGATTCAAGCCGGGGCATTGATCCAATCAATACTCAGAGGGCAGACTACCACCTTCTGAATCACCAAAAGCACTTCTTGCAGCATCCACGTGTCCCTTGAAAGTAATTAATCACAATATTAACCCAGCATGATCCTGCTTAGCTTAGCACATTTCTGCTACATGAAAGAGAATATCCATCATAACTTACTGGTAACATTGTACAGAACTAGGGTAGTCTAACAATGTGGTAGTAAATAAAAGACAGCCATATTTACTAATTTCAGGGTCTATCCAGCTAGAAATATTTTCTGTTTTCAAGGCTGCAAATGGATGTTCAGCAACTGATTTATCCAGGGGAAAGTTCAGCCCATTGCAGCAGGCCAATAAAAAGAAAAGAACCCTATTTCCACAGCAGGTAGTTATGGAGCAGAGCCCACGTACTGTAAATGAGCTTCCTACCTCCTGCAAAACTGCAACTCCCTGTGCTGCAGTCATCTGTCTGTCTCTGTCTTTCCATTCTCCACTACTCAAGCTATGCAACCTGCAGGAGTTATGAGAGAACTACAACTAATATAACCCTGTAGGTGACCCCATTATGAGGGGTGAGGGCAGAGTGAAACAGACAGACAACATCTGGTCAATTTTGTTTTAATGTATCAGTCAGTCATGGACGTACTTGCTCCCCTAATTGTTGTTGGGAGGCTAGGGATGGCCTCAGCATTGACAAAATTCCCGTGAGCCAGATTGCCATATATGGAGTCTGACTCCACCCCTGTAAGAATAGGCATAGAACGCCATGCAATACCAGTTTAGGTATTACACATCTGCTACTAATGGAGAAACAACTTCCTGAAGGAGTCGTCGTCTCCACAATCTCAGCCCTTCATGGAGACTGTTTTAATCTAGAAAGTGTCTTACATGGACATTTTAGCCTTAGATGTACTATAAAAACACCAACTATATAAACTTGCCCAAAATGGTTCTTCTGATCACTCTTTACAGAGTAGGTAGCTTGGGGCAAACAAAAGAATGTTAGATTATACAGAATGAGAAAATGTCTCTTTTTTTTAAGAGCAGAAACTTAAACCCCATTGCCTGTAACAAATTATGGCCTTAAATCCATGGAAGAGGTTATAAGAGCTATGTTATCGAAGCTGAAATCATCAAGAAATATCAGAGGACACAGTGTTTAAGTATAAGTCTAATTACTGCAATCATTTCTTTTTTTGCTTCCTTTGCATAGATCCACTTAATCCCATCTCTTAGTGTGGGCAAAAGCTGACAGTTGCATGACAACGAATGTTTCCCTTTATAAAGCCTACTTCCTCTCTATGTAGTTTTAGCCTAATTGAAATGTTTCCTATTAAGTTCAATCAAGGCAGCAACTATCTAATTACTCACTTATGCTTTTCCAGCCAAAAATTGCCCAAACAAGCATATTAGATTGGTTTGATTCATATTTATTATTGTTTTTACATGTGTCTGTCTGGCTTTAAGCAACAATCAAACATTTTTCTACAGTTCTTGTTTTGTGCTGCCCCTAATTCATTTTGCTGTTATTTTCTACCCCTATCCCAAAAAAGGTGCAGATCACCAAATAAATAGTACAAGACTGTGTCTAGAAAGTGTATAGTAGCTAGGGGATTCTTTTAAAAATATGCTATTACCACAAAAGATAACAAAATATATCAAATAAATTACAAACACAGCCCAGATCTAGAAAACACTTACTCATATGAGTAGTCCTTGCATGAGTAAGGATTTACAAGATTGGACCCATATGGGAACCCACATAGGAAACCTTTACATCTCTGCAAATTCATTAAATTTTTTTATTTAAAAATATTACAGAAAAGATTGGGCTCAACTAGGAGAGTAATTTTACAGGATTTTTTTTTTAATAAAATACATATTCTGCATGTCCTGATTTGTTCTTTAAACAAATCCTCAAATCAGGATGATCAACCCCACAGGTGGTCTGTATTGTGTGTTTAAATAAATTAGTGGCATTTCTCATTAAGAGAGAATTTTAGAGTAACTGAACCTATCAGCCATGATTAATTTCATATTGATAGGTGCTACAATAAAGTACAGAGATTACTGTATATATGAAACACTAGTAAACTGTATTCCTCAGAAGACAAAAAATGTCTCACTTGTTAATGCTTTGTTTAGAAAGAGCAATATCTTTATTTTGTTTCAAAGTGTTGGTTGCTTTTATATTAACTATGGTGATAATTATCCTTGTATTAAAATGTATTTTCATTGACTTTAGTATACAATAATACAGTATTCACCCATGAAAGCTCATGCTCCAATACATCTGTTAGTTTTTAAGGTGCCACAGGACTCTGTTGCTTTTTACAGATCCAGACTAACACGGCTACCCCTCTGATAATACACAATATGTAATCCTTGAAATTAAGACATATTGATGTAGCCTAAATTTTCAAAAGTGACTAGCAATTTTGGATGCTTTAATTGTCAAGTGTCCAACCTGAGTTGCTTTAAAGTATTTGGATTTTCAGAATTGGTGAAAACTTGTGCTCTGAAACTGAGGCTGCTTTGATATATCTCAAGGTGTGCACCCAGAAACTGAGGTACCCAAAATAACTGATCACTTTGGGAAAATGCAGACCATAATATTTATTCCCTCAGTGTGCAAATATCTTTGCTACTATCAAAGCTAATTATTAACATGACTTCGGAGACAGTCATATTCCAGCATTACAATCAGTCTGGTTAGGCCACTTGGGAGATGTCCTACCTACAAAATACAGTATTATATCACCTCTCTGATCTTCACATCAATCATTTCTGTAAGTAGTATCTATACACCTACTATGTAAATGAGATGGATGTATGGAGACAAGAATTAATCCTGTTGTGTGTGACGCTGCTGTACCAGACAGGCAAAGAGTGCATAAAGAGCTTCTTTTCCTCCATTAAGGTCTGATCAAAAGTGCACTGAAGACAACTGAAAACTCCCTATTGACTTCAGTGGCTTTGGATTGACCCATAAGGAATTGGGCAGGATCTCTCCATAGCATTTGAGAGTACCAGGAAAACGGGAAGACTAATACGCCAGCCCACTTTCCATTTCCACAAAGTGGTATGGTCTGTATTATAGAACCCCTCTCTCCCCCATAGAAATTGTTAGCTATTGCTGTCTTCCCCAACCAGCTCAGAGAAATCTTGCCCTGGCCTGTAGAATTTCTCTAACAGAGAGCTAACTGGAGAGCATCTTTTCTCCCTCTCACTGCACTGGCCAGGTTTAGATTAAGCCCGTTGTGAAAATAAAATTTTCTAGTATGTTTTTAAAGGCAAATTATGCACTTTAGCAACAAAGACTGTTTAAATCTATTGGGAATTTTGATTAATTGTTTTAAACAGGAGGAGTAAAAGGAGTAAGATAAATGAACATTCAAGAAAACAAAACTAGAAAAAGTCCCCCAAATAAAGCATGTGTGTCAGGCTGCAATAACTAACTTTTTCAACTTGCCAGGCCATGCTTTTAGAATTATGATCACATTATCCCCCCTGTAGGAAAGCATGCTCACTTACATGTACAGCAGCTTTAAAGCACACACATACACAAGCAGTCTGGAAAAGCTTAATAGTAATGCTCTTCACTGGCACACAGCAGACCCAGCTTTAATTCCTGGTCCCAAGACAGATGGGACAACAGAGATACGAACTGCCGTTCATCATACAGTTGATCTTGATTAACATAAAGACTGTAGTCCTCCTAATTAAAATGCTGTGAACATTCTTCTGTTTCTTACTTTTAAAGTGAGAATAGTCAGTTTTAGGTAAAAGCTTATTTTACAAATAATAAGTAATGTCAGAGCTATGTTGACATAATTAGGATGTAATTGGATGCCTATACAATATTCCATAATTCATTAAATATTCTATTTTCCTCCATACCTAACTAACTATAGTGCTTTTTCATATAATCAATAAAAAATACAGCTGTCTGGGGTTTTTGCAGGATATATGGATGTAGCATAGGATCACACCCCATATATCTGGAGGTGGTATCTAGGTGAAAAATTGAAGAAGAATTTGATACTCATGACTACATCACCTGCCCACTAATCCATCTCCCTGGGAGATATTCTATCATTCCAACCCCCCTGAGCAATTATAAACACCTGCCATTAATAAATATTAATCTAACAAAGATATATTTTCTCCTTCCTCCCCCACCTCCATGTAGTTTATCCACAAAAATCACCCATGCCAGAATCCCAAAGTGAGCAAAACTGAGCTCTGGGCTAGTAACAATCACTCATTGCTGTATTATACAATCAAGATTTTAAAATTTAGTTCTGGACATATGCCTCAGTGCTATTTAAATACTTTACACTTTAATCTGAATGGACAATTAGCAACTGTTTAAAATGGGGCAGTGTGGTTTTTAACCTTTATATAACGTAAAACCGACCATGGAGATCTTGTTCAAACATTCACATGACATGAATCATTCACTTTTTTTGCTGTATGGGAAATGGTTTTCCTGCCCCATAATAATTTTCCAGGTTTTGAAAAATTTTCCCATCCAGACTTAATCCAAAATTTATGACCAAATCAATCAAATCAATGTTTGGTTTTGATAATTTCAAAAATGTTTCATATTGATTTCAACATTTTTCAACATAAATTAAAATTGCAAAACAAAAAAATCATTTGAAACCAAGGAATGAAACTTCATTTAGAAAATATCAAAACTTGACATTTTGATAATTTTGAAACTTTCTTTTCAAAAATTTTTTGAATTGGGAGATTTGTCAAAACCAACCTTTTCCCACTAACCTATTCAGTTTTAACAAATCAGCATTATCAGTTCCTGACCAGGCCTAGTTCCTGCCAGGAAATTGTTATTATGAGACGTTCTTAACCTTAAAAAGCATTCAGAGATTCAGAGTTCCTATTATGAAAAAAAAATGAATTTCATATCACCACACAAGCAGCACAGGAGAGTGCTCTAACCATTAAAGGCCTTTCATTTAAACACAGAACATACAGGGACTTTGATTAAAGATCACAACTGGAGAGTAACAAAAGGATAAGAATAGCTATTGTGAAACATATGAAGTGTACAGTCCACTCAGTTTCTTAGCAAGACCTTAAAATAAACATGTTCTTGCGCCTTGGCCATAATGGACCTGTCCTGAACAAAGAAAGCAAGGTTTCCGTTACAGTCAATGAGAGTTTGGCGGGCAAACAAAATCAGGCCCACTATCTATAACCCAAACTTCAGAGAGAATATTATTTGGACAATATGAATAATAATTCATGTCAACACTTAGCATAGTTTGGGATTATCTTGCTCATGTTGAATACTATCCTACACAATGAGTACATCCATTGAAGTCAATAGGACTTCTTGTGGAGTAAAGAACTGCTCAGCCTGACCACAGGTATCCCAATCTGGCCCTAATGTCTTACTTTATCAGTAACAAATAACAAGTGCATCATTTTATGATGGAGTTTGCTACATATTAAAGAGCCAATCCTGCAATGTCTGAGTAATTCAACCATAAGAGTGGTCCCAATGAATTCAAGTGGTTGAACCATCAGAAACAGTATGATTTAGCGGACAAAGCACTGGACTTGGCATTAGAAGATCTAGGTTCTATTCCTGGCCTTGCGTGTATTACTTCACTTCAGTTTTCCCGTCCATCTTCAGTTTGTCTTGTTTATTTAGCTTGTAAACTCTTCAGGGCAGGGATTGTCCCTTGCTGTGTGTCAGTGTACCACCCATCACAATGCGTCTTGGTTTGGGCCCCTGGTTGTTACTACAATACAAATAAAAAATAATAATCAGAGCCTAAAATAGGTCACAAAAAACCCTACCCTACATCTAGCTTGAGCAATGCAAAATATCTGTTTTGTTTGCTCCTCTATTTTCTTCTTTTGTCTTCCTAAGAATCCGCATCTCCCATGGCAGTGAAACAGATACTGTATCTGGAAACTCACATACTTAAAACTTTTTAGATTATAAAATTTAATGTGTGAAAACCATTAATAAGGCTATTATTTATTCAAGGATAAAGATTACTCTGAATTATGAAATAAATGTCAGTCCTTTCCCAAAATTATAAATACTTGGAAAATTGTCTGGTTTAAGCTTGTTAAAAGTTTAGAAGAAAAAATAATGCAACCTAAAAAATACAATCCAAAACACAACATTATATCCCTGTATTTTATGATGATATTGTCATTGTGAAGCATTACTAAAATAGCTGAATCGGAATCCTGTTTTTATGGCACACATTAATACTTTGAGATTTTAATGAATTTAATTAGGCCCAACAGCTACAGTAATACACAAAGTAGTATTAATTAATCCTTAAAAATCCTCTGTACAGCAGAACATGTACAAAAGAAATAAAACTACAATCTTTATTAGAAGTAGCTATTGATCATTCATTTTTTCTTGAGACACCATTAAAATCAAAGATAGGAATGAAAATAGTGTAAAGGAAAAGGTCTAGAAAAATTTAAATCCTTAAAATCTTTAAGTCATTATGAAGTCAAGAAGCCAGGTGGGGATTGAGAGCATTAAGAAAGAACAGTGAAAAATCCCAACTGTTCATATAAAATAAAAGAAGGAATACAACATATGTAAAACGTATGCTTTTGCATCCAGGGAGCACTGTTGCAATTATTGCTCTTCTGTCTGATTAGCAAACTGCTCACCAGTAAGAACAGTAAAGGGCTGGAAAGCATGATTTGTGCAATTTATCACATTGACTTTCAAGAAAAACATGATGTCAGAATCTTGATTGTAGGTGGTCTTTGAAGGCAATATGCCGATTTCATATAACACAGATTCAATTTAAAATGTATGTAGAAACAGATAATACATATGCAAAGCACAAACCACAACACATTACTGATGTACATAGATATGTAACTGGCACAAATTCCTCAAAATTAAAGGTTAAATTGCTCCCAGAGGAAGTGTTGTCTAGCCAGTCCCACAGTCATATAATCACGAGAGAGACCCAAAGGCAATTCAAAGCCATCAGGAGACCAGCCTGTGGGATCCACCAAGAAGCTATATGTTACTGCTTTAAAAAAAAATTCTAATCCATATTGCTATAGGTGCCAAAAAGTTAAGCTGAAAGATGAGGTGGCATATCATCATAGATAAGAGCTGGCAGTCACCTATGAAGGCTCCTTTGTCAATGAGGGATTATTTCCTATTGTCTTAATCTTTCTTCTTTCATTACACATGGGACATTATTACAGTTCGTTGATCTGACTAGGTGAAAGATTTTCCTAACTCTCAGCCAATGTATTCTCTTTCTTAATTTCATCTGACCACTTTACTTATCACTACACCTCTACCCTGATATAACGCTATCCTCGGGAGCCAAAAAATCTTACCGCATTATAGGTGAAACCGCGTTATATTAAACTTGCTTTGATCTGCCAGAGTGCTCAGCCCTGCCCCTCTGGAGCACTGCTTTACTGTGTTATATCCGAATTTGTGTTATATCGGGTTGCATTATATCGGGATAGAGGTGTATCTTAAAAATTCTTCTGCTTCCTTGGTATTCAGATCTTAAAAAGCCTGCTTGCCTTACTCACATGCATAGCTTAATCATAGGGCCGATTGCAATGGGGTTGCTTGTATAAAGAGAGCAGGATTTGGGACATGGTAAATATTTTTCAGGCATTTTTAACAGTTTGAGTAGTTTAAGCCTATACTAAGACTGTTTTTCTATTCATGTGGAGTGAATGGGAACATTTTCTGTGCAACTGCAAGGTTTGCTAGACACTTTTTGGGGGAAGGAAAAATATTTGGTGGTAACAGTGGTATATGGTGAATGACCATACACAGTATGCACTTACCTAACCCACTGTCTATTCCTGAGGTAAATGGGTACAATAGTTATAGTGCAAGAGGTCAAGTACAGAAGGACCCCATTACAGTTGTGACAAGCTGGTCCCAAAGAGACGCAAACACACTGCAAAGGAAACTCCACAAAACATGTACTGGAGTTCCAAAAGTTTCTTTAGTGGCTTTGCATTCAACTTGGCACAGGAGCTTCACCCTTCTTTGCCAGATTGTTTTTCCACCAGAGCTCATAAAAACATTGCTCCCAGAGACATTCTTTCCTCTACTGCTGTCCTATTCACTTACTTGGCCATATATTCAATGCACCCTCTTTCCATCTCACATGGGCCTCTTAAAACACCCATTCCTCTCATAAGGAGTCATTACTGGGGTTCATTATACAGTCATATTTTTTTCTGAATTAGCCTAAATGTGAATATTTGTCCATTAATACAGTAAATGCCAAGGTATATTAAAATGCGATAACTGAAACTGTAAACACACAGATGAAGTAACTAATGAGGTAACTATGTATTTGTATATAATTTCAACTGTGTCTAGAAAAAAAATTCAACTGACAAATATGATTTAAAAGGGACTTTCACAAAGGCAGTAGGGATGAGGGCCCTTAATTCCCATGAACTTTAATGACAGTTGAAGATACTCAACCTCTCTATCTTTCTAGCTATTTAGGTACAGTAGTTGAAATGAGCTCATCACTGTGGTAGCTGAGTGCTAACAAACTTATATAAAAATACAAGCAGTACCTGTGGGAAGTAGGTAGTATACATTATCCTGACTGGATGGAAAGGCAGAGTATGAGATGTTATGTGGCTTTCCCACAGAAGAAATTAGTATCTGAGCTAGGTTTAAAACTTAGGATCATTAGCTCCTAGTCCTGCATTCATACCACCACAATAGGCTCTTGTTAACTTTATCAGTTTTGGGGGGTTTTTTTACACCTCACGGAAGTACCATTCTTAATTCATATTTCTGACAGTTCATCCAAAAATAACTAGAGAAATTATCATCCATTACCTTTGTTCAGCATAAAAAGTTCTGATCAACATAAAAAATATTGTCAGTACCACAACCTTTTCCAAAAATTGTGACATGATACTTAGCAGCTTAATGAGCACACAGCATGTATATCAAAATTACCTTAAAATAATTAAGATTCAGCTCTCTCTTCATCTTTATCTCCCTGGGCCCTGGTCCTGCAAAGACGCATGCATGTGCTTAACATTAAACACATGAGTAGGCCTATTGAGATCAATGTACCTACTCACACACACGTTTCTGCAAGATCAGGTGCTTGGTGCCTACACACTGAACAACCTTAAACCAGTAGTTGATTTCACATATAATATGTATTCTAACTGCCAGATTAAATGTGGGGTGGGGGGATGAGGGGAGAGGGACGGGAGAGAATTAAAGGAAACCTATGAACCATTCTTTTTATGCTTTTATTTAAAATAAAGAAGAGATACATATAAAGTCAACATTTCATTAATAAGAATAATATATATATGCATACAAAATGTGCACATATGTATATTTATTTTTAAATTTATTTTTACTTCTTGTGATTTATAAAATATAAAAATATATCCATCCACTATTATGGTAGTATATGACACCTCCCCCCCCCGCCCCCAAAATGCCCCCAAAACACCATTAGCAAAACTCCACACTCAACACAACAGGTGGGATTTTTTTCCACTAAATGTTCATATATATCTCTGTATACCACTAAACCTATACGTATCAACACACACACACACACACACACACACACACACACAAAATATATACTTGCACTTAAGGCTGCTTTAGGATGCTTCGAGCACACTTTATTAGGAGACGAGATGTGTACCAAAGCACACTGCAAATCAGCTCATCCTTGAAGCTCAGCAACATTAATCTAAAGCAATATAACTCATAACATCTCAGTGCATCAATACACAATAGAAATATTATTAAACACATTTGTACTGTATTAGGATTTTTTAGTTGTTTGTTTTCCCAGATACAAAAAAGTAGTTGTATTACAATATAATGAAGACAATCTTCCAAGTTGCCTGGGTGCTGCAACATGGAGCGTTGCGGCACCTAATTTTTAGGCACCTTGCCACCCAGTGGAATCCACAGCCCTGAGTTGGGAACCTAAGCTCCCTATACAATGCATGAGAAGAGTAAGGTGTCTAAGAAGGGGACCCAGAAGAGCCACATGCTGAGCACTGAGCTCCCAAGCTAGCCAGTAGGAAGTCCTGAGGAGAGGGATTTAGGCCATAGGAAGGTGCTTATCTCTGCTTCAGATCCTTAGTCATGAATACTCACCCGGAATTACTCACCCTAAGGCATTTCTTGCAATGAAACTCCCAAGATGGTGGTGCCCCTTAAATCTTTTAAAATATGCATTGGACAAGGGGGACTGAAACCTGGGTTTCCCACATGCTAGCTGAATGCTCTAACCACCAGGTTATATGGTTATATTCATATACTCTCTTACATTAAATAGACAATGGACCAAAATGGCACAGCTTCAACAACAAAGCCAGAGAGACTTACCCACAATATCCCATAATCCAGTGGTTAGGGAACTCTCCTGAGACATGAGAGACCCTAGTGCAAATCTCGTCTCCACCTCAGACAGAGGGAGGAATTAAACCTATGTTTCGCACATCCTGGGTGAGTGTTCTAACCACTAGACTAAAAGTTACAAGCAGGGGGCACTGCTGTCACTGCCATCTATTTTGTGGGGAGTTCGGTGTGCTCTCAGAAGGCCTATTGGATCAGGCCCTGCAGGTGAAAAAAAGGAGGAGCAATGCCCAGTGTGAGGATCCCGCAGGGGTGCCTAAATGAGGTAGCTGTGTGCATGTCCACCACCAGAAACTTAGATGCCTAGAGAACTTTGTAAGTACCTACATTCCACTATAGAGTTAACCGACAGCTGAGTAGTAGTTTTGAGGATCTCAGTGGTACCTAAGTTTTGGAGTTAGGCACCGAAGTCCTTTTATGGCTCTAGCCTTCAAATGTTGAACAGCTACTGAACTGTGCTAAGAGGTTATAAATGTTGGGCAACTGCCTAGTGCAACAGTTAAGACAGACATGTCCCACAAACTTATAAGCTGAAGAGTTTGACTTCTCCATATACTAAATAAAGGATATTAAAACTTCAAAATACTTGTGATAATTTTAAGAAAGTAAAGAAATAGAAGGTGCACATCTACCAGTCTTTATCCCTTAAGATTTCCTTAATGAAACAAAGAACATATCTGAGAGCTGTGACTCAGAGTCCTGTGTCGCTGTGTGAAACAACAGAAGAGATTTTATTTAAAAATTTGGAATAAACTCTTAATATAACCAAACACTAAAACCACTAACAGTCACACTATTTTTTAAAAAGGGCCTAAATTGTTTATAGGGAATACATATGTTGAGGTATGAAAAGGAAATTATGTTTTTCACCCCCAGGTTCCCAGTTTTGCATGTATAATTTAAATGTCAAAAAATTGGCCATAAATATTTTGCATACTGAATTCTATGAAGAAAAAAATAGTTTTCAAATACATTATATTTATGTGCAAAAATAATTACAAGTCAATATTTAAATATTCTAGGTTACAACAGATTGACAAACACCACAGTTTCAAGAAAAAAATATTTCTGTCTTGTTCATATGTTCTAGCCACCAGTTCTTACAACATTGCATTAGTTTACTGTAATGAAATAGGCTCATTTGAACAAGCTGCTTTGAACTCCTGCTGCCCCAATTCCTTCACTGACTTCCATTCTAATACTGGGGATAGCCACTAGCTGGGAATTGAAGGAATACAGTATTTTTCAGCCACATCCATTCCTGCCCTATGTACCAGAAGCTGCAAGTGGGGTTGCAATGGGAACAGCCTTCTACAAATAATTTAAATAATTAAGCTGTATGAATATAAGGATCAAATCATCATTATAGCTCAATAGATAATATAGTAATGGGGCCATACAAGATCATAGATTATAGAGCAATAGCCTGCAAAATGTAGTTTAATATAGATATTGTAATGGGATTCCCCCATCCTCACTAGCTGGGTTGTGAATAGGTTTGGCACATTTTGGGGGGTGCCACCACCTGTTGTCAGCTCTAGGGAAGATAGGCACTTTTGTGTGAAGGCTCTGGCTGCATTAAAGTTTGTTGAAAATAAAAAACTTCAACAATGTGGCCTTTCACCCAGGGGCAGCTCTAGACATTTCGCCGCCCCAAGCATGGCGGCATGCCGCGGGGGGCGCTCTGCTGATCGCCGGTCCCGTGGCTCCGGTGGACCTCTCATAGGCGTGCCTGCGGAGGATCTGCTGGTCCCGCAGCTCCACCGAAGCCGCGGGACCAACAGACCCTCCACAGGCATGCTGCCGAAGGCTGCCTGCCTGCCTGCCGCCCTCCCGGCGACCAGCAGAGCGCCCCCCGCGGAATGCCGCCCCAAGCACGCGATTGGTGTGCTGGGGCCTGGAGCGCCCCTGCTTACACCATTCATTTGGCTAGCCTGATGCTAAAATATTATTAGTTAAAAGAAACAGGGAAAGTATTTACTTTTGTTGCCTTATAACTAAAAATGGCTGAACTACTTGTTATACAGACTCAAAACAAATATTCTGAGGTGAGAACTGTAACTCCAGATTTTAGCCTGCTGTGCTGTGATATATGGCAGAGTTGTAAATCCTTGCCTATGTTTGGTTGCTGTCCAAGTGGAAATTGATCTCATGCCTTGTCTTTTTTTTTTTTTTGGGTGAGGGGGGGAGGAAATAATCCCAATGTCCTGGCTAACATTTCCTCTCTCAATAAACAAGGACCTAAATATGTCCAAAGCTGTGTGAGAGCCTATTGCCTAGCTCAAGCTGGGTGCCACATTTGCCTACCCACTGCACTACCAATAGCCAGCATGTTGCTTTGTAAAAGACTTTGGGATCTCTGAGATTTGAAAAATAGTATATAAAACCAACTATTGTGTATATAAATCTACAAAATGGCTTTTCTGAACCTCTGCAGTTTTGTTTTCATAGCGCCCCTGACATATAAGTTGTAAAAATAAAAGTTAAAGTTATGTCCACATTCCCGGTTCCTTACAGAAGTGGATTGCTAAAGCTGTTTCCAATAGTTTGTCAGTGTTCGCTGTAATGGATAAAAATAAATGGTTATTATTACAAAACAATGAGCCACATTTCAAGTAATCCACCCAATCCATAGTAAGGATTTTACCCTCCTGTTTTTTATTTGTGTGCAAACAGCTGTATTTCATTTTTCAGCTTCTTTGTTTTCCAAAGTTTTTTCTGTTTTTAAACTTCTCGTCAGCTAAAATACAGTTGGTATCATGGCCAACACACAAGTAAAATTAGGGGAAAAAAGTCTTTTAGTTGAGGTTTTCTTAAAAAAAAATCTAGTGAAAATAACAATAGTTGAAACAAACTGATTTTGAAAACTGTTGTGAAATACTGGTTACTGCAATATTGCTCCAGTCGATATTGAATAATACATTACTACTGCTACCTAGATAGTCTGTGATAAAACATGACAAATACATATAGACTTGGTACCTTGAAAAAAAGTCCCCAGCTTCCTAATTTTGACTGTACTTCATTACTTCCATGGGGAAAAGTTCAGGTTTTTTTTCTTTTTTTTAAATATAGCAGAGTTGAGAAAGAATGTACACTGGAAGAACTCCAATTAATTTACATATGCTTCTTAAAAATTAAAAATAATGACATACATTACATTTCTTTAAAGGTTTATTTCCCCTTTTGAGATTTACCTTAGAGTTTATTACCCTATAAAGATCTGGATAGCATTTCATCTGTAAGACAATGAGTAAGGACTGGCTGGAAAACAACATTTCTGTTTTATGAAAAATTCTGAGATTTGGAATTTGTTTTCATTCCAGTGCAGAACAAAACAGTGTCTTTCTGAAATCTTTCACAAAAGTAAGACAGAGACACTTCAGAACAGCCCAGTCAATCTCTCCTTTGGAGTTGTTCCTTTGTCCAGCTACACCAAAAGGACAGGAGACATTTAACATAGATTTAATCAGGCCATAACTTTATTATTAGATGTTGGGGACTACCCAGCAGATGAAAGTGTACAGTGCAGGTAACACCATGTTTATTCCATAATTACCGGGGGGGGGGGGGACACTTCTGCCAGCTCCAGGTCCTTCCCCTCCCCAATCTACTGCTGGGAACTTACTATCCATCTGCGCCCCCACCCCCACCCCTACCCTGTAGGAGGGTTAAGGTGGGCTATAAGAAAGGGAGGTTGGCTCCTTGCTGTAACAATCATAGGAGTCCCCTTTAACGAACCACTCCTTTCAAGTCCATTTCCAATCCATTTATCCTGTCACTGTATACCTTCCCTATGGAGTACCTTCACTGGACATCTGACACATACTTACATAAACAGTTGCATGAACAGAGCCCTTTCTGCTGTGAGAAAGGCAAAAAAAAAAATAAAAAATTAACTGCACCCAGGACAATCTGGTGGTAAAGATAAAATTCCTTCCTAGCCCCCCTAAAAAGGGGTGGGTAGCATAATGCTCACAGCAGGTCTTGACTGAATCTGGTATTTCATCACCTAAAAGGCAGGGAGGGTGGGTGCTACCTCAGCCTGCTCCATGTGAAAGGGGGCTTCATGCACAGGGTTGCCCCCTTTAAACCCTTCTGCCCATCCGGTTCCCAGGGGATGAGTAAGTGTTGCCAGGCTGGCCCCTAGTCTCCTTTTGCAGCAGTTTTTGCCCCCCCCCAGGTCCCCAGACAAAAAGCACTGTTTCCTTCATTTGGCCAGCCAGCCAGCCAAATTCCTCCCCCCATTTAAAGGTGAGGTGCGGTCATTTTGCACAAATATTTAAATATTCATTGGTCACAAGAGAGAACTATAGCCTAATCACTAGGCTGTTGGCTATTCTGGGGTGGGTTTCTCTCTCACCCGAAATTCCACTATGGCCCTAAGAATCCTTCCTGACAAAAGTTTAGTCAAAACAAATATATTTTCCACAAAAATTTGGTTTTGATGATCGGCATTTTTGAAAAAAAAAAAAGTTTATGAAACTCCCAACCAGCTCTTCCAGAGAAGAGAGCCTAAATCTAGTTTGAGATCCAAATTAAAATGAGTTTGGTGTTCTTAATTCAGTCCTCGGGAGACAAAATTTTATTTCAGAAAATTACATGGGCATGATCCTGTCAGTGCTCAGCAAACAGGAAACTCATTTGCAGGTGCTCTGCATGTAGAATGTTTTCTGTAGCAAGCCTATACTTTAGTATTTATGGCAATTCTATTCTGGAAAGGTGCAAGAAATGGATGCTTGGAAGATTTAGATACTTCATATTCCGAAGGGGGTTCTGGTTGGTCAGATAACTGGGAGAGCAGTGTGGGAGGTTCATACTGCAACATCTGTACACAAATCTATCTGCCTTCTGCACTTCTTTTTAAAAGGACTTCAGTTCCCATTACTGGAGAATATTTTCTGAAGACAAGAAATATTTTAAAAAGTAGATATTTAAACCCTATGGGCCAAATTCAGTCTTCAAATGCATGCACACATTGCTCCCACTGACTTTAACAGGAGACCTGCCCACATATCCATAGCAGAACTAGAACACAGGTTTTAAACACAGAGCTCCATCATTTTCATTAGAGAAAATTCAGTTAAAAAAAAAAAAGTAATTTTTTTCAAATCTCACATCTCGGATATGGCCTGAGCTGACCTCGAATTCCATTGGACATTTTGCTACAGAAATGCAAAATGTACGTGTTCAAAATTGTTTATGTACTATGTAAAATTGATTTTTTCTTTAATACTGGAATCTGGTCCATCTGTTGAGAAAACATCAAATATTCTGAATATATACAAAGAATGGAACTGCTTTATTCCACTGGCTATATCCTGTGGTAGATGCATTTTCATCAGTATGTTTGTCTTGCAGACAAAATGAATATCAGATGGTGGTTTTGAAAAAGGGCAGACCTAAGATGAGGTGATTAGTTTCAAAAACAGATTTTTATTCTTGATAAATTATTACCAAATACAATCATCTGTTGATTGAGGATATAAAACAGATTGGTCATACTATAACCCACAGGTTAAACGAAAAACGGAAATAATAAGTTTATTTAACATGGTCTTGCATTAAGTTCCCAGCAGTGAAACTCTAAGGCAAATAATTAGATTTTCAAATTACAGATATACATTTGTTAAACCAGACATTTTTTGAGGTCATCTATTTCTCTATTGGCCACTATAACTGCCTTTATATTGAAAAGCTATTTCCACTTAGAACTCATGATTAATATGCCTTGTGTGATATAATTATCAACTAGAATTGCCTTTGCTGTTTTATTCAATTATAGTCTGTTCTCTGTTGTATGTGCTGATTATTTGTGAAGACTGTTGATGAATCCACTAGTCCTACAAAGAAATTGTAGTAAAGAATCACAGACTAAAAAAAAGCCATTACTATAGGAGTAGGAACAACAGAAGAAAAGAAGAACTTTGATTTATTAAAAGCAGTTATTAACAATACACATCTAGTATCCCTTACTGAAGTGATGGAATAATGAATACAGTCTATTTATTATGAAATTATTTGTACTAGTGACAATTGATTTCCTTTTTCTTTAAGGCAACTAAAGCTCTTCTGTGCTTACCTTGGAGTTAGAAGAAAGAAATGGTAAGATCCCTTGGCCTTTACCTGAGAAAAACTTACCTGGACTTAAATAGAAATTTTGCTCAGGTTAGGAGCCAGAAAGACTTGCAATTGTTTGCTATGATCAATGCTGTTTGCTTTTTTATAGTAAGTATATTTTGTCATTTGCATTATATTCTATAATACAGAATGATTCACATAAAATCTCTGGCACACATATTCTCTTTACAATTACAGATTCTTCTTTAGAGATCACACTCTGTATATAAACATTCAGAGTTCAGTAACAAATTTCTTAAAATGTTATTTTGCAGACTTTAGGCAGATACAAGGAAAAATCATTATGAAAGTTCAAATTACAATAAAGCACAGTGGCAAGTTTTTGGAACCAAAGCTAATAAAAGATTAGAAGTTTAATATCCATCTGTTCTATCAACAGAAAACAGCCTACAGACTGTAAATATTTTAATGTAAATTAAAATTTCTCAGGTCTTCGTTTTTCTTGTCTTATTTCATCTCATACTTTAGAAATGGTAGCCTGAGCTATAAGAAACAATTGTTTACTCCTGTTTCAGATAATTTTTGAGATTTTCCATTACGAGAAAACACCACACCTTTCTGACCTCAAGTTATCATCACCAGGATCTCTCTTCTCTCAAAATTCTGAAGAGCACACATTAAGGCTATTAGATAGTGCAAGGGCACTTCTGTATTCTAGAGTAGATAGGCCTCTTTAATTTGGGAGATCCAAAAATACTCTCAATACATCCACTAGTATTTTCACTTTTCTTATGTCCAGGTTGAGGTTTAAAATCCTTGGTCAATAATCCTGTCCTTTGGATCACTCCCACAAATATGCATAAAATGTTAGGCTTATTCCAGTCTCTCCAGCCATCACTCAAACACATCTTCGTAGATTTCCATTGACTTTAGGGTGTCAGGTCCACTGAAATAGTAATTCTCTCTCCCTCAAACCAAAAATACCAACAAACAACCTGTAACTCTTCTAACACTTTGGTAGCTATTTCACAGACTCATAGACTTTAGGGTCAGATGGGACCAATGTGATCATCTATTTCAGTTGGAACTATGTGAAATAAAAACAATCTTTGGGAAAAGGATAAGTTTTACTGGTATTATTCTAATGTCCATGATATTATTAGCTTGTCTCATTTTATTCAATCATTCTACTTTTTTCAGTAGAGATATGTAACATGAATTGCAGAATTTTTCCAGATCGGAGGTAATATGGACACTGTTTTGCCTAGTGGAATACAAGTTTTTCTTGCATTGACTTTTAGGTATCTTGGTTTATTCCAAATGTTATTACTTGGGATTTGATATAATTGACTCTAAAGCCTGAGATTTTTCTGAGTGCCATCACTTGTTTCATAAGATATGAGGCTCTGAGGTAAGGCAATCTGCAATCATCATTAGAACATCATGCACATGTAGTTCATTTTTTTTCTCCCAAACCATCTGTATTGATTCCCAAGGTAGTGCTACTTTTTCTGATCTTTTTGTGCAGGAGGATGGAAGCATTCCTGCCAAACGTTTAACTAAAGGGCAATCGAATGGAGCAAAAAGGGGGTTCCATTCTTTTCTGGGCACACCATGATGGCCTTTCTGGGTTCTAGTGAGGACTAGGTTCTCTCTTTCTTGGCTTAAGATTGAGACAGAAACACTGAAAGGAGGTGTCCTGGTTTTGTGAAAGCAGAATAGGACTTTAAAAAACAAACCAACCCTGGGAGAGGTGCTAAGGACCATCTTGTGGCTATGGATGACTAAATATGAAGGACTATAGGACAGCAAAGAGAGAGCACATGTATACCTGGCTGCTATCTAGAAACTATCTTCACAGAAATGAATTGCAAAGCTACCAAGCAGAGAATCTTGAAGAGAGGTTCACAAAACCTCAGGACTGGGTTCAGCCTCCTAGACAGGGGCGGCTCCAGGCCCCAGCACGCCAAGTGCGTGTGTGGGGCGGCATGCCGCGGGGGGCGCTCTGCCGGTCACCGGGAGGGCAGCAGGTGGCTCCAGTAGATCTCTCGCAGGCGTGCCTGTGGAGGGTCCGCTGGTCCTGCGGCTTCGGTGGAGCATCCGCAGGCAAGCCTGCGGGAGGTCCACCGGAGCTGCGGGACCAGCGGACCCTCCGCAGGCACATCTGCGGGAGGCCCACCAGAGCTGCGGAACCGGCGACTGGCAGAGCGCCCCCCGCGGCGTGCCGCCATGCTTGGGGCGGTGAAATGGCTAGAGCCGCCTCTGCTCCTAGAGGCATTAGGGAGTTCACTGGACAGTGGAGAAAAGTGCCTTCAGGAAATGGGACAGCAGGGGAAGATCTCACTTTTCCTTCATCTCCAGGACACTTAGCACAGAGGGAGCTAGGGGACTGGATTTAGCCCCAGGTATTTCTTGCTAAGTGTTTCTGTCAATTAGCTGGAAAACTGTCCTGAATCATATGGGGAAAAAAATCACATGCTACCACAGAAACAGAAAGAGCAGAAAAGAAGAGAGAGCTCTTGAGAGCATGAAATTTCTTCATTGTAATTGGTTATCATCCTGCCTGTCAGAGGGGGTGAGCTGTTGCAGAGTGAGCCACAGAGTAAAAATAATGCAGCCTGAAGTCCCAGCCGCAGTTTATTGCACTGAATGCAGAATGTACAACTACCTGCTTTGTGGACAGTTGGTGTATGTGTGCATTTAGTGCAATTAACTCATGGCAGAGCCGCCCAGAGGAAGGGGCAAGTGGGGCAATTTGCCCCAGGTCCCGCAGGGGCCCCCACAAGAGTTTTTCGGGGACCCTGGAATGGGGTCCTTCACTCTCCCTGCCGCCAAAGACCCCAGGCCCCCTGAATCCTCTGGGCGGCCCTGATTCATGGTCATCAGAGACTGGGTGAGGGCTCTTGAGACCAGAGTGGCTGAACTGGAGGAGCTGAGAGAGACAGAGAGGTACACAGACAAGACTTTCCAGGACACAGCAGAGCAGCGCCTCCCCAAGCTGGATAGCCTTTATGCTGTTGAGAAGATGAAAGTCTTGAGGAAGGAGAACATCAAGCTGGAGTTTAGGGAAATGATCCCATAGTTGGGACCCTCCTTTCTGATGATATCATGGTATCCTCTCACACAGAGAATATTCTTCTAGGGGAGAAGATCCCAGTAATTAGGAAGAGACAGATAATAGTAATGAGGGACTTGATTATTATAAATATAGATAGTTGGGTATGTGATGATGAGGAGAACCACATAGTGATTTCCCTGCCAGGCATGAAGGTTGAGGACCTCTTGAGACATCTAGATAGACTTATGTGCAATGCTGGGAAGGAGCCAGTGGTCATGGTACATGCAAATACCATTAACATAGAGTAAATTAGTAGATGGGTTCTGGATGCCAAATTTAGGCTCCTAGAAAAGAGATTAAAGTCCAGAACATCCGTGGTAGCATTATCTGAAATGCTTCCAGTTCTATGCCCAGAGGCAGTTAGACAAGCAGAACTACAGGATCTCAATGTGTGGATCAGATGACGGTGCTCAGTGGATTTAAGTTTATTAAGAGCTGAGGAACCTTTTGGAAAAGCCGATATAGGAAGCATAGGCTCCACCTATAACAAATCAGAACCAGACTGCTGGCTTATAAAATTAAAAAGGTCATAGAGGAGTTTTTTAAAATAAGGGATGGGGGAAATCCAACAGATGCAGAGGAACACACACTTTAGACAGAGACATCCCTTAGGGGAGGATTTATTAAAAGTGATATTCTATATTCTAATAAAGAGGAGAGCATAGAAGTTGATAAAATACAGGTAGGTACTGAAGAGAAACAGTCAAATGAAAGAAGAATCCCATTCAATTACATCACATAAAGGAAGACAACTAAATATTGACAAACTTTATAAGTGCTTGTATACAAATGCAAGACATCTAAATACTAAAATGGGTGAACTTGAATGCCTGATATTTAACAGGGATATTGATATAGGAGGCATCACAGAAATTTGGAGTAATTATGATAATCAATTGGACATGATAATACCAACATACAAAATATATAGGAATGACAGAGTAGGTCTCACTGGTGGTGCCATTATATGCAAAAGAAAGCATAGTCAAATATAGTAAAAATTTTAAATTAATTGAACAGTACCACAGAAACTCTATGAATAGAGCAGCAAAGAGTCCTGTGGCACCTTATAGACTAACAGACGTTTTGGAGCATGAGTTTTCGTGGATGAATACCCACTTCGTCGGATGTGGGTACCCACTGACGAAGTGGGTATTCACCCACGAAAGCTCATGCTCCAATATGTCTGTTAGTCTATAAGGTGCCACAGGACTCTTTGCTGCTTTTACAGATCCAGACTAACACGGTTACCCCTCTGATCTATGAATAGAAATTCCATGCTTGACTAAATAAGACTGTAGCAGTAGGAATATACTTCTGAGTACCAAACCAGGATGGTGATTGTGAAATGCTCTGGGAGATTAAAGAGGCTACAAGAACAGAAAACCCAATAACAATGGTGGATTACAACCAGTGGTGAGCTGGAGCTGGTTGTTAAATTTAGAAGTCGGTGTAGAACCAGTTGCTAAAGAGGTGGCCCAGCTTCCCCAGGGGGCAATTTAAAGGGCTGGATCCCCAAGGCTTTTAAATTGCCACCAGAGCCCCACTGCTGGAGCCCTGGGGTAGGGCTGTGAGGCTCTAGGGGCTAATTAAAAAGTCCGAGACTCCCGCTACCTCTGCTGCCCCAGTCCTTTAAATAACCGCCAGAGCCCCGTGGCTTCCCCAGGGCTCCAGCAGCTATTTAAAAGGACCTGGTAGAAGCAGGGGAGCCCCGGCCCTTTGAATAGCCCCCGAAGCCCCAGGCTGCTGCTGCTACCCCAGTGGGGGGCTTGGGGGGAAGGAGAAACTTGCGGGTTCTGAGGGGGGCACTCGGGGGCAGGGCGTGGGTTGGGGTCGGATGGGTGTGTGGGGGGTAGAGAGACAGGCACGTGGGGCTTGTACTGTACTCATCGCGCAGCTCCCTATCAGGTCTTTGGGGGTATTTTGGTGTGTGTGTGTGTGTGTGTGTGTGTGTGTGTGTGTGTGTGTGTGTGTGTGTGTGTGTGTGTGTGTGTGTTTTCACTTGCTCCGGGTGAAGGACCTGAAGACACACACTCCCCATCGCCAAAGTGCCGCCGAGGACCTGGTAGAGAACCGGTTCTTAGGATTTTGGGAGCTCATCACTGATTACAACTATCTCCATATTGATTGGAAATGTGTCCCCTCAGGACCGGGGGTGCAGAGATAAAATTACCAGACACCATTAATGACTGCTTCTTGCAGCAGCTAGTTCTGGAACCCACAAAGGGAGAGGCAATTCTTCATTTAGTGCTAAGTGGCACACAGGATCTGGTCAAAGAGGTGACTATAGCTGAACCACTTGGTAATAGCAACCATAGTGTAATTAAATTTAATTCTTGAAGAGGGGAAAATACCAGAGAAAACCATCTTAGCAGAATTTAACTTCAAAAAGGGGAACTACACAAAAATAATGAAGTTAATTAAAAGGAAATGAAAAAGAACAGTCACAAGAGAGTGAAATGCCTACAAGCTGCATGGAAACTCTTTAAAAACACCACAATAGAGGCTCAAACAAGATATAATCCCCTCAATTAAAAAAGTGGTAAAAGGACTTCCCCAAAAAATGCCACCATGGCTAAACAGACTAAAAGCAGTGTTCTGTGACAAAAAAGACATCTTTAAAAAACTGGAAGTAAATCCTACTGAGAAAAATAGAAAGAACATAAACTCTGGCAAGTCAAATGTAAAAGTATAATTAGGCAGGACAAAAGGGAATTTGAAGAGCTATTAGCAAAGACAAAAACTAAGAGCAAATTTTTAAGTGCATCAGAAGCAGGAAGCCTACCAGACCATCGGGGGGCAACTGATTAATTAAATGTTGTAATGCCCTACTGAGGTACGTAAGCACTAACCCCTGCTCATTGAAATGTAACTATAGCTCCTGTAATACATCTGTGAGACCTACTTTTATCAGATATGAAAATGTCAGTTATGGACATCAAAATTACCAACTTATCTACATTAAAACTTTTCAGATCAGTGGGGCTGGCCTGGAAAAGAGTCGTCATATACATTTCCTGATTGCGTCATCATGTGCATAATTGCCAGGCCATTGAACCCAAGCATATTTGTGGTGTGAAAGAGTGCAGCATGTTGCAGTTTGTGGATAATGCACCATTGCCATTCCCCAAAAAGGAGAGATAAGCCAGATAAGTTGGGGGCAAGAAAATAAGACACAGAGTGAGTTTTGCCATTGACTTCAGTGGGGCCAGGGTTTCACCCAGAAGGGTTAGTTTTCATCATCCCTTTGGCCTTACAAGTGTACTTAGTTTTCTAAATCTATTATGTGTATTATGTAACATTTATACTAGGTAAGGAAAGCATGAAACCAAGCAAGCTGCTTAAGCGCCTGCTAATAACATCGTAAGGACCATGCCAGGAAACTTACAGAATTATTTTTAAAAGGATGCTAACTGCCCTCAAAAAGCAGAAAAGTACTTTTCAAAAGGTTAATGTTGTTTCAGAAAGTCTTAAAGTTTGCAGTATTCAGTGTTGTTGCAGCCGTGTCTGTGCCAGGATATTAGAGAGACAAGGTGGGTGAGGTAATATCTTTTATTGCAGCAGTTCTCAATCAGGGGTCCGAGGCCTCCTGGGGGGCTGCAAGCAGGTTTCAGGGGGTCCACCAAACAGCGCTGGAATTAGACTCACTAGGACCCAGAGCAGAAAGCTATAGCCCCACCAGCCAGGGCTAAAGCTGAAGCCTGAGCAGTTTAGCTTTGTGGTGCCCCTTGTGGTGTGGGGTCCTGGGCAATTGCCCTGCTTGCTCCCCTATAATACCAGCCCTGGCTTTTATATGCAGAAAAACAGTTGTTGTGGCATTGGTGGGCCATGGAATTTTTATAGCATGTGGGTGGAGGAGTTCAGAAAAAAAAGGTTGAGAACACCTGTTTTATTGGACCAACTTCTGTTGGTGAGAGGGACGAGCTTTCGAGCTACACAGAGCTCTTCCTCAGGCCCAGGAAACATACTCAAAGTTTGCTGTCTGTAAGAATTGTTGAAGTAAGGAAACCTTACAACAGTTGAGGAACTAGTCTTACTATCCATTACTGAAGCTGCTGAAATTATGTCTCACACACATGCACAAAAGAAAAAAAATAGATATAGTGAAAATGTTCCCAATTTTCAAGATCACTGTCATATGCCAGATGGATGAAATCATTCTTGCTGTTCAATGTTAAGTAAAGAAATGTCCACTGCACCATGATGAATCTCCTGATGTTGCTGTACAAACAGAACTTATTGCTTTGTTTTTTGTTAATAAATTATAGTATTGTTATCATGTAGACCAACCCTTCAAATTTTCCTGGGAGCAAGGATTTAAATTTTGATTTTTTAAAGAAGGAAACCAAAAACCACTGGGAATGGCATTAGTTTATCTGTACTAATAGTGCAGAAGATATGGGTGGGGGGAGAGAAAGGCCTTATCACTCGAACTGAAACTGTCCATCCTTAAATATAGTGGGTTCATTACATTGTGCACAAAAAGCACTTGCAGCAAAGTAATTGTCTCTTCAGTTAAGCACAGCATAATCAGATGCTGTAAAACTGGTACATTTTATCAAATCAAGTCAGCTCCATATACTTTGTGAGAAAATAGGGTGTAAGAACCAGTTACACCTTTTCTGTATTGATGGCTGTCATGAAGAAGTTTTGAGCTGGCCACTTAAACTCAGAAATGAGTTATTCCTCTAAGAATACAAAAATGCCCATACTGGGTCACACCAATGGTCCATCCAGTCCAGTAGCCTCTCTTCTGACAGTGGCTAGTGCCAGATGCTTCAGAAGGAGTGAACAGAACAGGGCAATTTATCGAGCGATCCATTCACTGTCCAGTCCCAGCTTCTAGCAGTCAGAGATTTAGTGACACCCAGAGCATCTTGATCAATAGCCATTGATCCTCCATATAATTATCTAATTCTTTTTTGAACCCAGTTATACCTTTTGGCCTTCACAACATCCCCAAGCAACAAATTTCACAGGTTGACTATGTGTTGGGGGAAGTAGTACTTCCTTATATTTGTTTTAAACAGCTGCCTCTGTACTTTTTCCAATTCTAATATATCTTTTTTGAGATGGGGTGACCAGAACTGCACACAGTATTCAAGGCATGGACATATCATGGATTTATATAGTGGCATTATGAGATTTTGTCTTATTTTCTCTCCCTTTCCTAATGGTTCCTAACAGAGTTAGTTTTTTTGACTGCTCCTGAATATTGAGCCAGTGTTTTCAGAGAACTATCCACAATGACTCCAAGATCTCTTTCTTGCATAGTAACAGCTAATTTAAAACTCATCATTTTGTATGTATAGCTAGGATTATGTTTTTCAATGTGTATTACTTTGCATTTATCTGCCATTTTGTTTCCCAGTCACCCAGTTTTGTAACATCCCTTTATAGCTCTTCGCAGTCTGCTTTGGACTTAGTACTTATGCAATTTCATATCTGAGTTCCTTCAGAACTCTTGAGTGAATACCATCTGACCCTGGTAAGTTATTACTGTTTAATTGTTCCAAACCTCTTCTATTGACATTTCAGTCCAGGATTGTTTTTCAGATTTGTCACTTAAAAGGAATGGCTCAGGTGTGGGAATCTCTCTGATAGTGAAGACTGATGTAAATAATTCATTTAACTTCTCTACAACAGCTTTGTCTTCTGTGAGTGCTCCTTTAACCCCTCAATTGTCCAGGCATTAAAAAAATTAAATTTTTGCTCTTAGTTTTTGTGTTTGTTGCTAATAGCTCTTTAAACTCTCTTTTGGCCTGTAAATTATACTTTTACCAGCCCCATTGGTTGAAAAGTCCTGATGTAGGTAAGTTGGTAATTTTGATGTCCATAACTGGCATATTCATATCTGATAAAAGTAGGTCTCATAGATGTATTACAGGGCCTATAGTTACATTTTGATGACCTGGGGAAGTGCTTAGGTACCTCAGTAGGGCATTACAAAATTTAATTGATTAATGCTTGGAAAGAACTTTGAAGCTGAGAAGTGTTATGTAAGTGCTTCAGTATTGATATTTAGTGCTTCACAGCTGCAAAGACAAGCTGCCAAGAGAGTGAGCACAAGTTAAAATGCTCCTCTTCCTGAAGAGATGCTGACTTCACCCAGTATGCTGGAACACAAATAAGGAAGTAAACAGAGTACAGCTTTGCTGGGTGTGCTCCATAAGGAACACATGCAATTCACATTTACCAAATGGAAAAGTGAAAATCAGAAAGCAGAGAAGTGCCATTTTCAAGTTTTTAAGTATATTATAAACAATGGAGTGTAAAACCAAATTAAAAAACTATTCGAGGAGATGTACTTGGCAGTTTCCCTTTACTATGTCTGCCTTCCTAGTGGATGCATTCAGAATATTATAACAGAAAGCAGATTAAAACAACAGAAGCACTATTATAATAATAATAATCACCACCTTATCAGAAGTCATCTTGACTCTGCAGACTGAAACACTAGCTTCAGAAACAAAGTACAATGCTAAAATTTATTTTGCTTTCAAACCTGAGACCTAGAATTCTTTTTACGTCCTAGAATGTCCATTTTTTTCCAAATTAGAACTAGGATGTTTACTGAACTTCCATGCTACATGTGTGACAGTGGGGTGTGTAGTTAACTGGAAGAAATCCTGTGGAACGTTCTGCTTTTCGGTGGCAGTGTTTGTCCTGTGGTGGCCCCCTGCAAAACTCCATTCCCGAACTCTTACTGGAGTGGCTATCCATCACACTGGGCCGGGTATGCATCACTGCCTCACCATGCTGGGCAGGGGTTGCATTTCACTTGTAACTGAGACCCCATGTCAGGGGACTCCATGCCCCTCATGGCCTTGGGGCCCCCTGTGATTGCATGGGTTGCAGGTCCCTAATGCTGCCATTAGCTTTGGTGAGAGGGGATAGAATACATTACACTAAGGGTGCCCAACCTACGGCCCACAGGCTGTACATGGCCCAAGAGACTATTTCATAATGCCCAGGGCCTGCTTCAGCACAATACTACTAATGGATGATTCATTAGCATTTTGTTGTCCTGTTTACATCATTTTATTTTACACTCATGTGTAAACAGATAATACTGTACATAGAAACAACCTATCTAAATATATATGAAACAAGCTGAATGTAAAATATAAATAAATACAGGTGACTTTAAATCTTATTAAAATATGTAGAATCTGTTTGGCCCACCCAAGAGTCTGCTTAGGTTTATGTGGCCCATCTGGGTAATAAGGTTATGGATCACTGCATTACACTATAAGTACAACAACAATGATCTAGAGATTCTGGTTATCATTACATATAATCTTGGAATCCATAAGAGTCAGGAATCATGTTCATAAATCCCAAAGTAAAAACAACAACAGAATGTTTTATTTCTTTGTATTCTCCTACTAACAACACTTAATTCAAATAAAGATACTCCACTAGGAATGCCAGAATGCAGTGGTCATTTTGATTTTGTGGTAGATTATCAAAAGGCAAAAGAGACCATGTTTGGATCCAGATCTTGTTTAGGTTAAGGTTTGGGGTAGAGGCTGAATAAGGGTCAATGTTCAGGGTCATATTTAACAGCACCAAATTCTTGTGAAATTTCACTTAAACATGGTGGAAAGTTCATGCTATCTGTTGATCTTTTATGGTGATCTTGTAAGATTTTTGGCTGCATCCAAACTGAAATTAGAATGTTGACCCATTATGGTTGTGGATTGAAAACCACAAGAGTAGGTTCAAATATGAGCAGCTAAATTTGAATACTCCTATGATCCAGGGACCTCTTAACGTCAAGTGGTAGAGGGAATAAAGGGTGCATGAGGGTTACAAAAACCCTTCAGGTCTGATACGTACAATCTGGTTCACAATCTGGTTCACAATCTGGTATCATATCAGATCTCTAAAAAAAGCCTGTGTCACACTGGTCATCAATACCATTGCAAAACAAATGTATGGGTATTGTGTACAAAGTTATGAATAGACACTGAAAAAATATGTTCATAGGATCTGTATCTAAGGTCTGGTCATCAGCAAAGGTGAAAAGCAGGTTTTCCTTCAGATAAGAAATGTTTATCTGTCTTTTTACATGTTAATTAAGTATTGTAGGGTTCACAGTGAGCCTCCACTCACAAGTGTGAGCCAAATGCTAATGAAGGATTGTGAAATCTTGAAAGCGGAAATTAACAGGAAGAGGTAAACAGTAGCAGTTATCCTTTTTAGGGGTAACATCATAAATGAAATGAATTTTGGAACTGTATTTGGGTTACAGATGAACCACTAGGTACACCTTCAATCTGTGAGCACAAGCTGTCAGCAGGCTTGATCTTATGAGAAGGGGTCTCAAACAAGCTAATTGAAAATGCTGAGGAAGACCTATGGGTAAATCTTCTTGTAGGAGATAACAACAAGGTATTCTCCTAAATTTAGTCTCTAGAAAGTGTGTTATGATTTTGTTTAATGTGGAACCTTTCTTTCTAATATTCTTTCTCACTATTACTTGAATCTCTGTTCTTTGGTAATTAACTTATTCTTCTTTTCACTATAAATATATCTAAGTGCTGTGTGTTCAACAGAGCTGTGTTCTTAGGTATAACTAATAAGCTGCAGTACACTGTTGCCTTGGGAATAGCGGGCTTGGTAATTCTATGAGTGTTCAGTGGATATGGGGCTGGGCACTACAGGGAATGCTTGAAGGATTCTGGGGTTGGTGTGTGCCTATCACTAAACTGTACAGAGACAATGATTCCTGCAGAGGCCTGGAAGATAGTTGCCAGAGGTTGGTGGTTTCAGGGAGCTGATCCAGAGCAGGCACAGACAAGAAAGACAGCGTCATACTAAGGGCAGGTGATGATGAGATGATGCCTCACACTCTGGATACCCTTGGGAAGTGTCACAACCCCAACATTTAAAGTGGTTTAGATTCAAGATTCTGGTTTTGGCCCATCCGTTCAGTAAACATATTCAAATAGTGACCTATCAACATCTGCAAACCGATTTTTCTTTTCTTTTTCTTAGTTTTCAGAGGGTGAGGGAAAAGGTGGATGTGGAAATGGGTTTGGGGATTCATTCTACCTGCACTGAAACTTCGAACTCTCATGAAAATAGCATTGACATAAAACTAAGCAGTAGCTCCCTAGCATGTTGAATGACTGTGACAGTTCAAGCACATAATTTTATAGCAGGCAGCAAACAAGACTGGGAATTCAGGGTTAAAAACTCAAGTAAAATTTTGTATTCTACAGTAATGAAAGTTGACCAAGAGAGTAAATCAAATGGATCTCCTAACAAACTGAAAACAGCTGTTTGGCAGAGTTTGTTTCTGATTTAGGTTAGGTAATTATTGCTCTAGTGTGGTTCAAGGTTGTTCTGTATTAGTGAAATATGATATCATATAAAAATCATCCAACTTCTTTATTTACTGTAGCATCAGAAATTCCACTGCATAAAAAAATTGCAGAAATGTAGTCTTCTAAAAACATATCTCTAAACTTTTTAAATGTCAATTTCTTTAGTATTCCAACACATAATTATATTGTTGTAATAAGTTAGAGTAATTAAGTGTTATGTATCAATACTGAGGAAATGATATTTTGATTCTAAACGGCTAAGTCACTCAAATTTTGTTTTTAAGCAATATATATAAACAACAACATTTTAAAGAAATGTAGCCAATGATACACTATCTGGGCTTAGTCACCTAGTCATTAAATAGCTACTTTCCACCTTAATTTTGAAGAAAAACAACACTATCATTTACAATATATCATTTATACACTAGAAAGTTTTTTACAGGCTTTGCGTGCCAACAGTAATAAAAAATAAAGAGGTGCTAAACTTAAATGTCCAGAGTTAGAGAACCATTCTTTAAAGAAAATATGTTAAATGTTATAGCAATTTAAAGTAAATTAGGTCATTCAAATAATTCCAAACTCCATCTTTGTTTCAGGAGTTACTACAGTATGATTAGTTTAGCACTTTTATTACCTACAATCAACATTCTGGCTGTGCTGGTAATTAAAATACTATTTTATTTTATTTTATTGACTCGCCTGTTGGACACCATACAGTGCACAAGTATATGAAACTGTTTAAAAGGCTGAAGCATCTTTTTTAAATGACTGAATAGTAAAGAGACACCATGTGTGTTCTAAGTGCACCGTACAACAATTTCAATTCTGGAAAGCTAACAAAAAAAATTGGCTCCCATTCTCATATTGGCTGCAATTTCTGAGTCAGTAACAATTACTGTACGTTGCTAGACTGAATCTTTAATTTAAAGCCCAAGAAAATAATACCAATAAATATTTTAATAACTATAATATAATCCCAGTAAAGTGCTACAAACTGAAGTGCTTATCTTTCTGAGGCTTCAGTTTAAGACCAATCAAAAGTTTCAAATAAAATTATTTGGGTGATTTCAGGTCAGCTCTTGGCAAACAGTGAATCAACATCAGTAAATTAATATACAGAAATCTGACTTGGAGGCTGAAATGGTCAGAGGACTGATTATGAATGTACGTATTAGGAGTATGCTTACCATGTCCAGCAGATAATGGTTGCTTTATTTCCAGTATTGCAATATTTTCTTAACTTTGAGAAATGCTAATAATCCTGCTCAAACCAAACACAATAGAAGAAAAGTACAATTTTCATATACAAATGTTGCAGTCTAATAATTCTGGTAATTAGTGTGTACCTGCAGACAACAAAGGAAACATCTTTCAAACATAGTACACATTCAGTTGTAGTAAATTGTTCCATGCAAACATCCCAATGAAGAACAGAATCTGAAAAGGATTAGACACAAATTCAAGCTAAAATAGCATTAAAGTGAGCCATTACTTTGCTTTTAAAAATATACATGGCTACAAATTATCTTTTCTTTTTTTTTTTTTTTAATATCCAAGCACAAGGAGGAGAATGGTAATCAATCAATCTGAAACCCTTTCTGCATGATTCTCATTGTCAGAGAGATTCCCAGATACAGGCTGTTTAAATATATGCAGGATGAGGGCCATACAGGTACCCGGAGTATAAACTGTAATGGACAGGAGCCCCCAGCCAAAAAAACCCACACTGAATGGATATAGACAAACCCATTGGAAGCAGGTGAATTTCCTCAGTTCAAAGCAGGATTGGGCCTCATTCTTGATGCAGCTGAGGCAAAGGGGAAGGGAAAGATGAAAATATGACTAAGCCACCTTTCCTATCTCCTGAGCCTGAAAATTACACCAATATCACTTAGGCAACCTAACAGACATCTCTACCAGCAGAGAATCAGCCAGAGCACAGTGAGCTCCAACTCTGTCCCTAACATGCCCCAAATAGGAATTAAAGGCAGATGACTTACAGCTGGCTCTTTCAGCTTCATGCTGCTTGAGAGATTCCCTTGCATCAGGAGAATCCTCAGCCACCCCTCAGGAGCAGCTTTCCAGCTGCTTCACACACTGACTATAATCTAGACTTAGCCATTTTTATAGTTTGGCTTTATTAGTCACTTAATCAACAACAAAACAAACATCAGCCTAAGGTTTCTCCTCAAGCTTCACCATCCTAGGGTCTTTGCGGCAGGGACTATTCTATCCCACCACCTAGTCCCCTCTGCCAAAAGGAACACTCCATGCACCTCAAATCAAGATGCCTCAACAGATATACTATAGGACTACTGCAAATACTGAGGCAACCATATCAACAGAAAGGCAAAATTGGCCATATATCAACTGTGGCCCCTGTACCAAAGGGCCACATCCTGCCTCTTTTCAATCTGCTTTGTATGACGGGCATCACAAAGCAGCTAAAGCCGGTCTAAATTGCCAGATGAGGATTCTTCTACATAAGAGAATATTTCAGTTATGAAGAGCTGACTCCGCCAACCTGATGCCATCCCTCTCACAGCCTAGAGTAATGGGGCATGGCTGGAACACTGCTGTGGTCTGGCAATCCTCAGCTCTTTAAATGGCCCTTTGGGAGCATTGCAGCTGAGTGTAATTTAGAGCAGCTTTCAAATACTCTACATTGTGCTGAGGGCCAAACTGACCTCAGAATCAGGAGGAAGGGCACATAAAAGGTGGATTATAGACATCTTTGCCCCCCTATACTCCAAGGCCCTGTATCTAGTGCAGCTCCTTGGACAAGGATTGGGCCCAACAATAATATCCTGCTGTGCATGAAAATATCTAAAATCAGGTTTGTGCAGAAATGTTGTAGAATCTATATAATGAATAGCTAGCAGAGAAAACAGCTAGCAGAGTCTGCAGTACCCATGCTCCTTTATGCAATATTTTACATAGAATCTCATCTCTATTGCTTTTAAAAAACACTACTTTTGCATTACACATCAATTAATAAATATATTTCACGTTTGCTTAGAAATTGATTGGCAATGCACATAAACTGAATCAAGAAGGTTTTGGCTTATGCTACTAATAAAAATAAAGTGGCCATGTTAGCTCTTTAAAATATGTATCTTTCCTCAAGGAAACTAATGTAGTGCCAGTCTAGTGCAGAGGAAGTCATGCCACTGTTATATCCCTACATATTTCTGATTCCTTTATAAAAGATTAGGACATTCAAATTTGAAGTGAATAGAAACACAAATGTAATAAAAAGTAAGAATAATTGCTTTAATTACTAATGTAATGTACAGTTAATATTTTTGTTCTGTTATATTTATGTGGTGCCTTTCACCCTGAAGGATCACGTCGGGATTGTTTGTTTCTTGGGTTTTGTTTTTACACATACTAATATAGAAAATTATATACACAATTTTCCAATGTCAACCTCAGTTTCTAAAGATGCAGCCAACACAGTCACTGAAATGTCCCAAAGTCTACTACAAAACAATATCTAGAGGAAGAGCAGTTGGCTCAGACTCAGTTCAGGCAAGGCAAAAGCAATGCTAGTCAAGAGAGGGAAATGCTTTAGAGTGGTATGAATCCTCAAGGTCTTGGCGGGAAGGGGGGTCTCACCACCAACCCTGGATGAGCAGACAGTGCAGACTGGCAAATATGCCTTCTTCCACCTTCAATTATCTAGGTGACTTAGCTCTTTTGTCTCACATGAGAAACTGACCACAATGATCCAGATGTTCACCCTCTCCAGACTGGTCACTGTAACTCACTGTGTCTTGGGCAGAAGTAAGGCAGAGAGAGGCTCCAGCTTGGGTAGATTTCAGCAGCCCATCTCCTCAAGGATCATCTTAGCACCTACGGAGACAGATCACCCTGACGCACCCTGCAACCTCCACTGGCTCCCAGACCACTTTAATTGCCAACTGGAAGTAGCCTCAATCCTACTTTCCAACATCATCAGGACCCAGAGAGATTTCAGACCAGGACATGCTAAGACAGATTAGTTCCTCTGGCACAATATAGCTACCAGAACAGGATGAAGTACAAGACTGAAGACAAAAGGTTCTTGGTTGAAGCAGCTCAGGTATGGAATGAGTTAGCAAAGGGGATGAGACTTACTCCAAACTGACCACTTTTACACACAGTGCAAGAACCTCTTCTTTTTTTTTAATAAATATGTTTTCTGTATTTTTTTTTTAAAGATTGTAAATATGCTCCAAGCAGAGCTTCCTGGAATCTGGGAAGTGTGAAAACAGAAAACTCCATCAAGTCCACTATCTACCTCACTATGCAAATCTAATTTACTTTTGCAGTGATCAGATAATATAGAGGTGGGCTCAGAGAAGAACTTATGATAGGCCTCAGCGTTTCATCTTACCTGAAGCATGGTACTTCCAGTAGCACAGTGCCCTCTTACACTATAGTGAGCATTGGCGGATTCAATACAGATTCAGAGGAAACTTGCTATTTACTAAATCACCAGAATCACTTTATGAACCAGATGGTATTTACCTGCAGGTCTCCAATCTGACTAGCATAATCTTGTATAGCATATGAAAGTAGACAGAACAGCAGCAGCAGCACATGGTACTAGCTGTAGGCCATACCACTGAACTAACACAGTATTGCACATATGGGATGCCAACAGCTGTTCCCATGTATATGATAGTAGAACAAGAGCCATGGTACTTTTATTTAAGTCTGACATATTATTTAAATTTTTCATACATGAAAATAAAGATTTTATAAACAAAAAACGAATACAATTTAGGGCGTTGATTAATTGCAGTTAACTCACACGATTAACTGAAAAAAATTAACTGTGACTAAAAAAGTAATCATGATTAATCGCACTGTTAGCAGAATACCAACTGAAATTTATTAAATATTTTGGGATGTTTTTCTACATTTTCAAATATATTGATTTCTATTACAACACAGAATACAAAGTGTACAGTGCTCACTTTATATTTTTTATTACAAATATTTGCACTCTAAAAATGAAAAAAGAAATAGTACTTTTCAATTCACTTCATACAAGTACTGTAGTGAAATCTCTCTATTGTGAAAGTGTAACTTACAAATGTAGTTTTGTTGTTGTTACATAACTGCACTCAAAAACCAAACAATGTAAAACTTTAGAGCCTACAAGACCACGCAGTCCTACTTCTTGTTCAGCCAATCGCTAAGATAAACAAGTTTGTTTACATTTACAAGAGATAAAGCTGATGACTTCTTATTTACAATGTCACCAGAAAGTGAGAACAGGTGTTTTCATGGCACTTTTGTAGCCAGCGTTGCAAGGTATATATGTGCCAGATAGGCTAAACATTCATATGCCCCTTAATGCTTCAGCCATCAATCCAGAGGAAAAGCATCCATGCTGATCATGCTTGTTAAAAAAATAATGTGTTAATTACATTTGACTGAACTCCTTGAAGGAGAATTGTATGTCTCCTGTTCTGTTTTACCTGCATTCTGCCATATATTTCATGTTATAGCAGTCTTGGATGATGACCCAGCATACGCTCATTTTAAGAACACTTTCACAGCAGATTTGACAAAATGCAAAGAAGGTATCAGTGTGAGATTTCTAAGGATAGATACAGCACTCAACTCATGGTTTAAGAATCTGAAGTGCCTTCCAAAATCTGAGAGGGACAAGGTGTGGAAAATGCTTCAGATGTCTTAGAAGAGCAAAATGCTGAAGTGGAAACTACAGACCCCAAACCATCAAAAAAGAAAATAAATCTTCTGCTGGTGGCATCTTACTCAGATGATGAAAAGGAACATGTGTCGGTCCGCTCTGCTTTGGATCATTATTGAGCAGAACCTGTCATCAGCATGGACTCATGTCTTCTGGAATGGTGGTTGAAGCATAATGGGACATATGAATCTCCAGTGCATCTGGCACATAAATATCTTGCGATGCCAGCTACAACAGAGCCATGCGAATGCCTGGTCTCACTTTTAGGTGACATTGTAAACAAGATGCAAGCAGCATTAACTCCTGCAAATTGTAACCAAACTTGTTTGTCTGAGCAACTGGCTGAAGTAGGACTGAGTGGACTTGTAGGTTCTAAAGTTTTACATTGTTTTATTTTTGAATGCAGTTATTTTTTGTACATAATTCTACATTTGTAAGTTCAACTTTCATTATAAGGAGATTGCACTACAGTACTTGTATTGGGTGAACTGAAATATACTTTTTTTACAGTGCAAATATTTGCAATAAAAAAAGTGAGCAATGTACACTTTGTATTCTATGTTGTAATTGAAATCGATGTTTGAAAATGTAGAAAACATCTAAAAATAAATGGTATTCAATTATTGTTTAACAGTGCGATTAATCACAATTAATTTATTTAATCACTTGAGAGCTCTAATAAAATTATCAATGAATCAAGATTGTATGTAAAACCCAGATAACAATGGGTTCATTATATCTGTGCTTACAGCTTAAGGTACTTTATTTTAGAACAATGGCATTTTTTCTGCCAAACAAATACATATTTAGAAGAATGTATATAGATAGCTGTACTCTAAAGGGTTACAGAAAAAACTAATAAAATAATAATAAATTGCAACAGCCAGTATTCACACAAGTCACCCGAACAGCTCTTCACACTCAGTTTACAACCTTGCAGTCACCCATTTCAAAATATATTGAATTACAGTCAATTTTTCCTTCTCTAGGTTTTTCCTGTAATGATATCAGAATCTTTGTAGATAACAATATACTAATTGATCTCCAGTTAACTCTTTGCTTCCAAAGCACTTACAACTGTATTCTGGGGAAGATCCTCAGCTGATTTAAATTGATTTCTGTGGAGTAACATTAATTTACTTCAAATCTGGCCATCCTCTGTTTTCATATATCAAATGAAATAAGGCCATGGGTCAGCAGCTTGATATACAGTTTGAAAGTACAGTAATGCTTTAGGCAAAAATAAAGTGTGCTGACTGACTGTACAGATATGAACTCTGATCCTGCAATTACTTATGCGTGTGAGTAACTTTACACAAATAGTCCCTTTGAGTTCAATGGGGCTACTTGCGCACAAGGTTAGACAGGCAAGACTCACCAGCCAGCACCCAAGAAGGAATTCTCTGCAGTAACTCAGTTCCCATCCCATCCAACATCTCCCCGCAGACCATTGAGCAGACTTATCTGGTGATAATCCAAGATCAATTGCCCAAATTAAACTATCCTATCATAACATCCCCTCCATATACTTATCAAGCTTAGTCTTAAAGCCAGATAAGTCTTTTGCCCCCACTACTTCCCTCGGAAGGCTGTTCCAGAACTTCACTCCCCTAATGGTTAGAAACCTTTGTCTAATTTCAAGTCTAAACTTCCTAATATCCAGTTTGTACCCATTCGTCCTCGTGCCTACATTAGTACTAAACTTAAATAATTCCTCTCCCTCCCTAACGTTAACCCCCCTGATATATTTATATAGAGCAAGCATATCCTCCCGCAGCCTTCTTTTGGCCAGGCTAAACAAGCCAAGCTCTTTGAGTCTCCTTTCATAAGTCAGGTTTTCCATTCCTCAGATCATCCTAGTAGCCCGTCTCTGGACCTGTTCCAGTTTGAATTCATCCTTCTTGAACATGGGACACCAGAACTGCACACAATATTCCAGATGGGGTCTCACCAGCGCCTTATATAACGGTACTAACACCTCCTTATCCTTGCTGGAAATACCTCGCCTGATGCATCCTAAAATCGCATTTGCTTTTTTAACAGCCGTATCACATTGGCGGCTCATAGTCATCCTGCTATCAACCAATAGCCCAAGGTCCTTCTCCTCCTCTGTCGCTTCCAACTGATGCGTCCCCAACGTATATCTAAAATTCTTATTATTAATCCCTAAGTGCATGACCTTGCACTTTTCACTATTGTATTTCATCCTATTACTATTACTCCAGTTTACAAGGTGGTCCAGATCTTCCTGAATAGTATCCCTGTCCTTCTCCATGTTAGCAATACCCCCCAGCTTTGTGTCATCCGCAAACTTTATTAGCACATTCCCGCTCTTTGTGCCAAGGTCAGTAATAAAAAGGTTAAATAAGATCGGTCCCAAAACCGATCCTTGAGGGACTCCACTAGTAACCTCCTTCCAGCCTGACAGTTCACCCTTCAATACGACCCGCTGGAGTCTCCCCTTTAACCAGTTCCTTATCCACCTTACAACTTTCATATTCATCCCCATCTTTTCCAATTTAACTAACAGTTCCCCATGTGGAACCATGTCACACGCCTTACTGAAATCGAGGTAAATTAGATCTACCGCATTTCCTTTATCTAAGTAATCCGTCACCTTCTCAAAGAAGGAGATCAGATTGGTTTGGCACGATCTACCTTTAGTAAATCCATGTTGCCCACATGCTCAGGGTTTAGCTGATCGCCATATTTGGGGTCGGGAAGGAATTTTCCTCTGGGGCGGATTGGCAGGGGCCCTGGAGGTTTTTCGCCTTCCCCTGCAGCGTGGGGCATGGGTCGCTTGCTGGTGGATTCTCTGCAGCTTGAGGTCTTCACACCAATTTTGAGGATTTCAATAACTCAGTCCTGGGTTAGGGGTTGTTATAAAAGTGGATGGGTAGGGTTCTGTGGCCTGCCTTGTGCAGGAGGTCAGACTAGATGATCATATTGGTCCCTTCTGACCTATGAGTCTATGAGGTATGAAAGTGAGTGTAATACGGGGGTCATGGTCCTGGACCACATTCTCATCTGTTTGGGTCTTTTACTTCTCCATCTCTGCCCCTCCCACCACTGGTTTCCCCTCTGCTCATCCCCGTACAACTCCATTTTGTTTCTGAAGTGTTCACTGAGGAGCAACTGTATAGGCCAATAAGCTATCTCCTCTACTAAGACACAATTTAAGCCACAAAGCTCTAAGGAAAATGGTCACTTCATCCACCAATTAGCCCATATTTTCTCTCTCACACACTCTCAATGTACCCATGCTATGAAGAATTATACCCTTTGCTATTTGTGCCAAGTATTACGTACACATAAAAAACTATACAACTATATATAACTATCTATCTGTGTATAGATATAGTTATAAAAAACTAGAGAGAGAGTTATTTTATTTTTGAACTTTGATAGCTATAACAGAATATAACTGCATGATATCTAGCAATCTGTAAAGGAAAGAATTTGCTTCCTTTAAACCAAACTTAGATGAGCACTTGAAAGGATGTAAATGGTAACAAGGTTTCTTGTCAAGGGGCCACAGGGCAGACTCACCAGTTCTTTAGGAAGTGTCCAACTATTGCTGAATATCTTGGGCCTGATTCACCTTTTATCTCCTTTTACTTTCACCAACATAACTCCATTGACTTCAGTAAGAGTAACTCCAAGTGTAATGGGAAAGCTTGGGCCCAGCCTGGTCATGATTTGTTCAAACTCCAGAAAACCTTGGACTGAGGAGATCCAAAGAGCCTCAATACCAATAAATGTACTGTAGTACCATGATGCACTAAAACTTTGAAACACACAGTTCATGAATTAGAAATGGACCGTGGTTAATAAATTCAGACCCACATATAGTATATACAAAGTTCAGGGTTGTCCACATGAAAGGGTTTAGTTTTGGCTCAGTTCTATTAAAGTAGCAAAGAGTCCTGTGGCACCTTATAGACTAACAGAAGTTTTGGAGCATGAGCTTTCATGGGTGAATACCCACTTCGTTGGATGCATGCACTAATAAAGTGTGTATATTCATTAAAAGACTCAGATCTACCCACCCTATTGAAAACATACATTTTAGGTGGCAACTGAACATATTAGGGCCCACATTCTATTGAGATTCTGCAACTGTTACTTAGGCAGAATAGCAATTACATAACCAGTGCCACTGAAGTTAATGTGGACTGGATTGTCCAGCCCTTACTCCCATAGGCAAACAATTGTTTGTACAAGTAATCCTAGTGACTCAAGAGAGTAATTAGTCTCTAGTGGGAGTAAAATGGCTCACAATCTGGCCCTAATTAAGCAAGTGCTACCTGTGACAGTTTGTCCCCCATTCTAGAGCCCCAACTAATGTACTGGGGTTCCACTAAGCCCACCCATTCCACCAGCCTGGGCTCCCTAACCCTGTCTTGCTGCCTGCACACGCACAGGTAGGGACACACCCAGCTGCACAATGACACCGATATGGAAATCAGTGCTGCATGGGAAGGCTTTCAGCTAGGGAATTACTCAGCACTCAGGTGCACACACACCCTCTCGAGTGTAAACCCAAAATTATATTGTTTTGTGCTGCACAGAAATCTATACAGTGTAAGCACATGAAATCCAAACCGCTTCCTCAATGTGGAGGAAGATATGCACAGCTTTTTGCCCTCGCAGGTTATGAATTACACAAACTGGTTTTAGAATAAACAAAATATAAGTTTAGTTAATTAACTACAAAAGGTAAATTATAAGTTATTATAAAGAATAGCAAACAGATCAAAACCGATTACTGAGCAAATAAAGCAAAAAACACAATGTAAGCATAATATACTAAATTGACCGGTAAATAGTAGAATATTCTCACCCTAAATGTTTTGTGCAGGTTGCAGAGTTTCTTGAAGGTAAACTGCACTGCTTGTAGCTTAAATCTCCATGTATTGCTTTCACAGGCTAGACCTTTCTTGCCTGGGCTCAGCCCCTGTCCCCCCTAGCTAAGTTCCTTTGACTCTTGTTTTCAGACATCTTCCTTCTTGGGCGCGGAGGCGGTGGAGAAGAACCAAGATTAACTCACTTCCCAGCCTTAAATAGGATTTGCATATGGTGGGAATCCTTTGTTTCCCAGTTTGACCCCCCAACCCTTCTTAATGGAAAAATACCAGCAGTCCAAGATAGTATCCAATACCAGATGACATGATCACATAATCCTGCAGAGTCAAAGCTGCATCCCAGCAAACTTCGCAGGAAGGAGGGAAATTAGTACACCGCTACATTGATATAACGCGACCTGATATAACACGAATTTGGATACAACACGGTAAAGCAGTGCTCCGGGGGGGGGGGGGGGGGGAGAGGGGCAAGGCTGCGCACTCCGGTGGATCAAAGGAAGTTCAATATAACGTGGCTTCACCTATAATGCAGTAAGATTTTTTGGCTCCCGAGGACAGCGTTATATCGAGGTAGAGGTGTATCTTCAAAATCCTATTGTTCTCCGTAATGGCCCATTCCAGGCTTATTGTATAGTGTCTGGTGGGCATTCCCCAGGTGAAAACACAGTTGTAATTGTTACATAATCAATATTCCTAACTTCAGGTGCAGAAATGATACATGCATACAAATAGGAAAATCACATTCAGTAAATCATAACCTTTCCAACAATGTCTCACATGATCCATCTTGTATAAAAGACATCTTAGTTATGCCATATTCATATCATAATATTTCTATAAAGGATATGGGGCGTAATGTCACACTACCCAACATAAAAGATTAAAGAATGTGGCCTTAAATTTCCAACAGTTCTTTTTTTCAATATTTCTTTCTTTACATAAAAGAAGATTGAGGCTTGTGCCAATTTTTTTAATTAACACCCCCATCATAATACCAATACCTTAAAAAAAAAACAGTTTTGATTCACATATGTGATGGCAAATATAACTGTTGCTTCCTAACAGCTATGAAACAAACTGAAGGTTTCACAATGAAACATACACCAGTATTACAGTAATAGCTTCTCTATTGGGTTGTTCTTTTTTCTCTTGGTATTCTATTAAGTGTTTTATATTTTTTCTTATAAAATAATTAAAATATATTCTATAATATAATGCACCTGAATACAATCAAATGTATTCTGAAGAGTTGTGAATTATTGCAGAATCCAGTACTTTTGAAAAGCAATTTTAACTTTGCATTCTTACTTTTTATGTTAAAATTAAGGAGAGGTTGAGGTCCAGTTGAAAGTGTTTACTATAGAAAACTTGGTCAAGCTGGTGTTTGACCTTTGACAAGAGACTGCCCTCAGTCCAGCTATTCCCAACAAACCAGGCCCAAGACAATAGGCTGCTTTATAGCTATTAGCTAGGTCAGTGTGTTTCTCCAGGAAGACCTCAAGCTGAAAAGCCAACATGCCTGACAACCACAGCCAAGGTACCAAGGGTCCAAGCACTAGACATTGGAAAACAAATGGAAAAAGCACACATGGCTACATCTGGAATCCTAATGGGCCACCAATGGTTCCCAGCTAAAGGAAGAATTACCAGTGTTATTTTATCATCCCTTGTGCTAACTTAGCTGTTTATGTACAGCAATAAATGATTTTTTAAAAACATATTTGGGTCATTATGTCATATACCACCAGCAAGTAGGGTTGTTTTATTGTGCTTGGAGTCAAAATACATTGCTATACCCAGATGTGAGGGAAGTTCAAAACCTCTAGTCCTGCTGTATTCATTCCTGTTGGACAAATGGATTAAGTTTTTAAAAAGGAAACTGAGAATTTATATGGCCTGTAATCCCATCTCACCAGTAAAATTGGCACCAACATTTTTCTAGATAAGTTTGCCTTGCCAATGATAACACTAAATATTAACATAGTAAGCAAAACAACATTTCAACCAACAGGAAATGCCAGATACAGTTGTCATAACAGCTCTCAATTCACTTCTGCTAGGGCCACACTATGCAACACTCAAGAAACAACTTCTGGCTGAATTATTTTTTAAATATCATAGCATACGCTTTGTAACTGAGCATGATTTAAAATTCAGGGGGGAAAATTTCTTACTGTAGCATAAATATTTTTAAATGTCTATCCTATTAACATGCCAAATCATTAAAGGGGAACTCCTCAGAAGTGGCTAGGGTGACCAGATGTCCCGATTTTATAGGGACAGTCCTGATATTTGGGGCTTTTTTTAATATGGGCTCCTATTACCCCCACCCCATCCCTATTTTTCACACTTGCTATCTGGTCATCCTAGAAGTGGCCCTAAATTTAGATCTTGCAAAAACAAGCTCTTCCAAAACCAAAGAGCAACGTACTTCCTGCAGGGTTTCTAATTCAAGCATTCCAGCATTGAGAACCGGAAAGTGAAACAGATTATAAAGAAGAGTGAAACTAGATTCATTGGTACTCCCTCCTGAAGTTGAGAGAAATGTCAAAAAATGACCAAGCAGTATAAACAGTAAAAAACTAAATTGGATTTTAATTTTTTAAAGTTGTAATTAGTTAACAGATTACCAGCAAGGATGTTTGTTTAAAGTAGGATTTTTGAATTGACATATCCACACAATTTGATCCAATTTCCATCAGTAAATATATTCTGCCATTACCTTCCACGTCACTCTCCTTCATTAACAGAGATTTGAGCTGTTTAAAGGTAAATACAATTTAGGAAGCAAGAGCGGGGTCCAACTCCAGCAAAAGTAAATGAAAAGATTCACATTGATTTCAATGGAAGTTTGATCAGGCCCCAAGCTAAGGAAATAAAATAATTCTCAGTCCCCTGTCCGTTTTTATTTCATTTATTTTATTTGTTTCACTCTGTTTCCTTTTCTCCATTTATTGTTCACTACTTATTCTGTTTTTCTTTCTTGTCCTTTCTCAATTTCCCCCTGGTTTTCCAGTGGAAACAGGGCTAGTCTTGCTTTTTCAGCACATGATCTGCAAAATGACCTTGAAATCAGAGTTAGAGAATAACATTTTGCGTGTCCCTCAGACAGAATAATTGGCATACCCTTCATAATACACTATAATGAACAACAGGATAGGGGACAAAGGCAACTCCAGATGAATAAGCTGGTCAATAGCCTATAGTAAAGTTAAATTAAATTCACCTTAGCTGTCTGTTTTAAAGTAGGACAGGAAGCCTTCACTAAGTAACTTTTCATTTCTGTAGCCCACATCAACAAGAGAAGGTGTGATTAAAAAACAATTCACAACAACTTCAATGCTAAAGTAACTGCTTTTCAGAACAGTTCTTCCTCCCTGTTTTCCCTTTCAAAATACACTCTGAGCAACCCTTATTTGCCATGGAAAAACAGACATGCGAATTTGATACTCTGTACTTGTTGATATGTTTTTAAAGCTGACTTGCAAAGTGCAGAATGTGAAGTTTCCTTGCTTCTGGTGCCACATGACAGATTAAAAACACAATTAAGTGAATAGCTAAATGTCTCTCCTGATTTCCAAGAACAGAAGTAGTATTAGGTTATACTGAAAGAAAAAAAAGAAAACCTACTCAGCAAATTACCCCTTGATATTATCAAAAATTGTTTTAATAATACCTATTTCTTGTGTTTGGGAACAACATAAAGGTATATATTCAAATGCAACAGTGCCACGAACTGCCAATTTTCAATATACTGGAACAGTATAAAATTATAAAGCTCCCAAAGTTAATAATTAAGTATAAAACAGCTAAGCAGGCTACATTAAGAGTCGGAATATCTTTTTCTCACCACTTCCCCAGATGTTTTCTTACTTAAAGAAAGGAGCAGAGCAAGGATTAGAGAACAGTTGCAAAGAAACACAAAACACCTTGACAAATACAGCAACAAAAATAATAAGCTTTCACGTTGTTTATGAAAATTATCTTCTATACATGTTAATTACACCCTGGTTTTGTCAGTATTAAGAAAATCCTATCCTTGAAAAAAAACAAACCTCTAATGAAATGCAACTCACTACAGAGAAAAGGTGCAGTCACTTTATTGATGCAAGCAAGAGTGCAGAAAAAAATGCCCTGTACAATCTAAATAAATGGAAATATTTTGTCACTGTTACAATTTTTCCTCAGTACATAAAAGTTATTTCCCTCCTCTCATCCCCCATTCTCCTCCCACTCCCAAACCCATTTCAAAACAGAGGAGAAATTAAATGCTGCTGATAAACAGGTTGAAACATTCTCTTGTGACAATGCTCATTGAAGATAAGATTTATGAACTACACAAGTGATTTTAAGCGGTATGTCTGGTCAATGAAATCTTGAGGGTAGAAGTGACCTTCCCATACTGACTCAGATCCCTGTGCAGGGAACCGTGCACCTTTTAAGTACTAAGTATTACACTAAAACAGGGTTTAAATCTGTGTTTTTCAATTACTGTCCATGGACCAGTGCCAGTCCCTGAGATCTCCCTGACATAGCTTAGGATGGCAGCAAGCTGGTCCAAGATATCAAAAAGGTTGAAAAAGACTGGTTTAAATAATAGGGAAGACTTGGAGCAAGATTTTTTCACTAACAAGAATTTCACCATTGGTTGGTAACTTTCCAGAAAACCTAGATTCACAAACGATGCTAGTCTCTCTCTGAAGAGGCCCATGTGTCCTTTACAAGCTTTCTGTGTCGCAACAGTATAAACTAACTGACAATGAACAAATGGACAACAAACATCTAAAACTATGAAAAAAACATGAACAACAAACAGAAGCACTTTTCTTAGCAAGCTAAGAGCACTGAGGAACAGGAGTTCTGACTCTGGCCATGTGGTAGTAAGAGGGGACTGGAGCAGTGTCGACTCGCACAGCCTCTTAAAGCCTCAGACGCGCCACATGGCTGACACTCGTGCAGGTCACCTGACACTACTATGAACAGTTCCAGCTCCAGCGCATAATGCGCATGTGCACCAATGTTTGGAATCCACATAGGGACCATCACTCAAAGAAGAACTACTATTTCTCACTACACTGTATCAGCTCAAGAAATGGAGAACTCCAGTTTCCAATTCTATTAGTTTGTCATTTTTCACAATAACTACATTTCACTGTGGAAAATGGCCTTTCCTACTAATTGTGAACATTTGGCATTAAAATGCTGCTAAAATTGCTTGCTTTTGTTTACTTCTCTATGTCCCACGATTGCTAACAAAGTTAAAAGGAATGTACACAATTGGACAAGACTTATTTAAAAGTGTGATGCAGCACAGCAGGAGGCGATCATGCCTTTACAAAATTTCTCTGTGAGGATCTGAGCTGGTTATTTTCCTGAGAAAATAATTATTTAGAATTCAAGTACATTCCCTACTAGATAAACAACTCTAATTTAGGTTTAAAGTAGGTCTACGGTATATACATTTTAAAAACATATTATATATTTGCAAAGGGTCATTTAATATTTCCATATTGATATCACATTAATTTTGACAGTCAAAGAAGATAGTGGAGCCAAAAATACTGTAATTGTAAAGCAAAGCTTGTTGCAGCATATTCCTTGGCCAGCTCTTCATACAGCAGATGTCGGGCTTCCTTCCCAAAGCACTGCACATATTTGCTGGTGCTCTTATGTTTTCATATTAGAAGTTCTGTATTTAGCAGGTTTCCTCAGTAGCAATAAGCAAACAGTTCATAAAGTCAGTTTTCAAATGTAGCTGTAAACATCCATTTTTGCTTCACCCAGCCATTTGTTTCATGCTCCCCTTAAGCCTGGCCTTTTGCTATAACAGGGGCTAGGCAAGACAATTATTTCTGCATGGTCTGTATCTTATGTTGAAAAACTTGCTCAAAAGCCAGTGGGATCCTAAGTAGGATCCTAAGTAGGATCTTGATTCAGCAAGGCACTTAAGCACATACCTAACTTCAAGTTTAAATATAGGCATGTGTTTAAGCACTTTGCTGAACTGAGGCTTAAGTGCACCATCCATAAATTAATTTGTCTTACTGGAAATGAATTAAATTTTAGTCATCCAGATATTTACTAATTACTTTTTTCTAAAAATCAGTCTTTGGATAATATTTAACAACAACAAATAATTGCTGATATATTGAAATATCAAGAGTGAATCCAGAAATCAATCTAGAACAGTATAGGCGTCTGCACTGCAGTTTAAGGTGCTGTCTGACTTAGAGTTTAAAACAGGCTATAACTTGAAGGTGAGATTTTCAAAAGTGCTCTGTGTTCGCCTAACGCTGCTCCCACTGACATTAATGGCAATGCAGGTGGGGGTGGGGGAGACAGAGCGTTTGCGTATGCGTGTACGTGTACGCATATGGTGTTGTGGAGTAATATCGAGGTTTTATTGGAATTTGTTTGAGATGATGTGCATAACTCTCTAATGGCTTCACAACTCATGTTTAATGCACCCCCTTTTCAAACCAATAAAACAGCTATACCACATTATTGTGTATTCTCTGAGTGGGATTTTCAAGTGGGCTCAGTGATGGCTTAACTCTTCTCCCACTCAAATCAATCCCGTCTCCTGTAAACTCTGGCTCCTTTAGTACCATAAGAGGGAGAAATTTTTCTAAGTGACCTAAAATAGATTGTTTTATACCTATAATTATCATAATTTTAAAGTCTAATATCTCAAGCACTCCCAGAGCTAGAAGCAAGTGTTGTGCATCTCATTGGAAAGCTGAAAATCTCTTTCCAAAATGTATAACATTTCCATTCCTAGAACTAGTGGATTGCAAGGTATCACTGGTGTAGAGCGGATTATTGCCCATTGTGGGGCCCAAATTAGGCCAGTATAATTTCTGAGGTGCGGGTAATTCTTCGCTGGGAGGCGAGAAGGTATTTTTTTTCCTGACAGGTTGATTTTTTTTTAAATAGCAGATGTTTGAAGCTGCTCCAAGGTTTGGAATGTTAGAATAAATCCCAGTGGAAATGGATTAGTGGGCAGAGAGCAGGTGAGGTGGTCAAAGGTGGATGTAAATACAATTTATCAGATGACTCTGCAATTTGTCACATTGGTATCACCACGCCATATGTGGCATATATACTATTTCTTTCCAGCAAAGAGCCAACAGTTTTTGTGGCCAGTGTGCTCAAGGATAAATTACCACATCACTGGTTTACTGTGTATCAATTTTAAACAAGGAAAATTCCTTCCTAGCTTATGATAAGTTTGTGTCCTAGAGTGGGTATCCTTGGAGAGAGGGAGGATAAGAGCCAGGGGAATCTACTAATTTGTTTTCCCATTTAAACAAAAAATTCTCTTTCCCAACCATGGAAGTTGGCAAACAAACCTAGGTGTAGTGTACTTTTTTGGAACTATTTATACTGCCTGAAAAGTATACTGATAATATGCAGTACCAAAGTCCTCAGGGATGAGGACCTATTGCTGGCAACTTTGAGAGGTATTCTCCTGTGATGGGATATAAACCCAACACAGACCAATGAAGGGTTAACAGGAACCGGAGAGCCCAGTTAGCTCACCTTGGTTTACCTGGAGGCTGTGTCAGGCTCAATTAGGAACACACCTAGATGGGAACGAGCTGGGTAGTTACCATAAAGGAAGGCATTTAGAGCAACATTAAGAGGATACCAAGGGTGCGAAGGCCCTGGGTTTTCTCTTGAGAAGGCCTGAGGAAGAGGCAGGGTGGTAGTCCTCTCCTGGGTGAAGCGACTGAGATATTGGTGGGGAGTGAAGAGAGGAATAAGCTATAGGAACCAGGATTAGTTTCTGTGGTGGGGCCCTAGAAAGTGGGATGGGAACCAAGGGAAATGGCCTTGCAGGTCAGTGTCCTGATAATAGGACAGAGGATAAAGAGGAATCAGAAGAAAGACTGAAATCCCAAAGCCACAGGGGTAGAAATGAGTTGGTGTTATAATTTTGATGTCAATTGGTGAAGATACTGAAACTGAAGACCCACTGTGGGGCAGAAGTCTTTATGGTTTGCTACTTGTGTTTTAAATATTGGTGAAGGGCATTATGTAGAACAATAATGCCCTGAAAGGGGCAGGACTCTAGAGGGACCTGGCCAATCAGCTATGTACCCCACTACATGAGATAGACAGCAATGCCAGAAGATGGTGCTTTGGGATGGTAAGTGACAACAATGCCATGAGGGAGTGTTCTGGCATGGTGAAGTCCATTAAACTTCCAGAAGCATTTTGGAAAATTTTAGCATCTGATGCCATCTGGGCCATTCCAAAAGCAACAACATACTTTCAAGACCTGGGATAAGTCATTATTCACCCACCATTGATCAATTCAGTCCATAGTTTATGAGAACTCCTGGATTCCTCACTGACACTAAGCTCTCACAAAGCAGTGTCCTCAAATAAAGCTTTTTACCATTTCAAGCTGGCTAGGAAATGCCATCTCACTCTGATGGATGATGATCCGGCCTGGCCTCAATTATACACCACACACACATACTGTGGGACTACAACAAGGCTTCATGCCCAGATATAATGCCGTCAGCTCTTAGCCCTAGTGCAAAAAGACACAGCACGTTTCCTAAGCAAACAGGCTATCGCAAACACATTAAATCTGTCCTCTGCTCTCATCTCTGGCTTCCCACAGAATATTGAGCCATATTCAACGTCATGGTTCTTATCTTCAAGGTGCTGAAATGGTGTGGGCCCACGATACCTAAAAGGTTGCCTAAAATTTTGGGACAAGAGCTCTAGTCAATAATTCATCTCCTCAGGAACACTGGAACTGCCACATGTATACAGCAGAAAAAGACTTTTTGGGGGCAGGTATACAAGTATGGAATGAACTCTGACAGGAGCTAAGAACCACCAGACATCATCATCTCCTATTTCAAATGCAAGATGCATGTCTTTAACCTTGCCTTCTCTAATGTAAACACACAGAACAGTCTACGTATAACTTTTATCATACCCACCAAAATAGAATACCATACTACTCAGATAATTTTCCCTTTGTGAAGAATATGAACTGAATTCGACGGTGAAATTTTAACAAGGAAATCCCGGGAGCCTGTAAAAGCCCCCATTCAGCATGTCCCTGGTTGTAAACTATTTTACAAATCAGTATAAAGATCCTGACTGTGCAGTAACACGATTATAACAAGGTTTATTCTGCATACACATACAATACAATATGTTTTTTTAAGACATCATCATCATCATGACAGAACAGTTTTGTTAATGTAGATGGTCCCAGTAGGTTTCTCTATATTGGCCAGGACAACCATGTTAGCACCTTAATTTCAAGAATGTCCAAGCATGGTTTAACCTTACGTGTAGAAAGGGTCTAAAGAGAGAATGCCTCTCTCTGTATTCCATAATGCTGCAGTTGAGATCAGAAGAGCCACTCAAGCTGCAGATCAATTGGTATAAACAGGATGGAGCTACTGGCAGGATGTTCTTGGAGAGAGCCTTGTGGGCCTTTGAAACTCACTCCCTGTTTTGGTCTGAAATAGCTCAAATGTGATGACCTTCATGGCACATTGCAAAGCTCATCTTTATTTTCCTAGGGGAATTGTAAGGGTGGGGTATTGCTGGAGAGGAAGAGGGAAATGAGTTTTAAAATGGCCTAGCTTATTGGCAGCTGTTTATTTTAAATTGCACTGCTACACTTAGGGTATTATTTGTGATGTATTTTTAAGTGATGTTAAGGGTGCCTAGACCATGTACATAGGAGCCCTATTTTTAGCATTTGCATAAATCTAAATATATAAAATAAAAGGCATCAACACTTTAAAGAATGGAAATTGCACATTGAGGAAAATAAACTGTACTTTCACTTGGCAGTTTATTTTCATCATAATGTGCATTCTTTAAAGTCCACCTGTCTCCAAATAAAATAACCTTGTCTTTACTCTTTTCAGTAGTCCCTTCCCACTTATATACACACTCACCTTTTTGCAAGGCACTGTTTCACTCTCCCCAAAATGAGTTACTATAGTAGTCTTTGATAATTGCAAGCCGTAAGTGCATCTTGTCATCACTTTTTTTTTTAATGGAAGCCTCCCACTGACAAATGAGAGTTCTATTTGTGAAAGTATGGCATGACATTGCCCAGTGTTACATTACTACATCTGGCAAACAAAAATACACCATGAGAGTATGAGTGAGGATGGAAAATATTAAACGAGGAGAAGAAAGGAAAGCTAGGAATTAATCAGTGATGTTCTAAACTAGCAGCAATAATTAATCTTTTCCCTGCTAATAGTGACAGAAAAGTGGAAGAAAAAGAACAAGAGCAGAGAGAGTAAATTCATTCAGAACATGCAGTAACTATCATTTGTTGAGGCTTACATTTTTGGTAATGAAAAAAGCATCCTAGAATGTAAACATACATCATACTTCTAGCAGGAAGTCCTCTGCATTTCAGAAATCCTGATTCAGTTTTCCTTTGGGGAAGCTCTCCAGTGGCAGCATTTCAGGTTCTTGAAATGCCCTTCCCTAATGCAGACTCTGGAAATATCATCATAAACAAAAGGGTTATGTTAGACTGGCAAATGCTTCCATGGGAAAACCATCAGCTGGAACTTGGCTCTGTCGCAGAAAAAACTGATGCATTGCCTCGTTTTATACCATTATATCAGTGAATTACATGGTGAACCCTGCGACTGACTCAAGTTAAGAAAGCATAAGGCATTTTTGCTAATTTTAATGTCTGCATAAACATTAAGAAAGTTACTGTCTATATCACATACAAAAAAGGGAAATTTGACTATACAATCATGCTGAAAGTTATTAGGAAAAGAAAAAAGATATGTTGATCCTCTATGATACCATAACTAAAGTACAGTGGCAACAGTATTTAGACTAAGCTTTTTATGCATTCATTTTGTAGAAATTAATGATGATTCAAGAACAGAGTACATTTCCTTATTTTCGTATTGCAGTTAAAAATCTGTTTTTCTGTAGATTTATACTGACGCATCTTGTAAAATTGCATGTGAGAATGGAAATCATACCTTCATTTGTGAAGATAAAGGATGAAAAAAGAAGTCTCACATGCACTGTATTACTATTACTATTTTTTTTTTAATCCAAATGAGTCTCGGGCTTCTTTTTTTTAAAAAAACAGCAACAATTTGGAATAAATTATGGAAGCAACTAATTCACATTGGGAGAGACAAAGAAAGCTAATAACTTTTATTCATTAAAATACTATAAAATTGATTCTATCACATTTCCAGTTTTAAAAAATTAAGTGATGAAGGAGGTTTCTCAAGAACATTTGCAAATGATCTGGTTTACATTAAAAATTTCAAAAAAATTATTTCCATTTTTTTAAACAATTGTGTCTTAGAGACAAAATTTTATTTCTTAGACGAACAGAAACACACTGGCCCAAAATTCATTACCAGTGGATGGCTCAGACATGGCCTATGTGATACAAATTGAGGGTCTCTAGTAATTCCTAGCCAACCGACGTCCATGCCATGTATTTCTTAAGGCCACAATCAGAGATCAGAGCCCCATCGTGCTGGACAGTGTACACCCAGAATGAAAAGATGGCCCCAAACAGCTTACCATATAACTAAAATACATGACTGCATGAACTGGTAGGCCATGAAGGCACTTTCATTAAAGAGGCACAGGACTTAATGGATATAGAGATTTAGGAAGGGATGACTAATTGGGTTCAGGTCATATTTTTATTTAGAGAGCCTATTTGTTTATTTGAGAATATCTGACTTCAGAAAAATATAGAATTGAAATAATGGGGTAAAACATGAACAATGCTGGGCAGGGCAATGAAGTCAGCAGACACATCACAAGAGTCATCCTGAGGGGAGAGACAAGCTGAGATTTCAAATACATATTATTGTTTTCTGTATCTTTCATGAGATAGTCATGGCAGCAGTCAGAGAGAAGTAGGGTGACCGGATGTCCTGATTTTATAGGGACAGTCCCAATTTTTAGATCTTTTAATTATACAGGCTCCTATTACCCCCTCACCCTCATCCCGATTTTTCACACTTGCTGTCTGGTCACCATAGAGAGAAGAGAAAAAGGCAGATTTAAACGGACAGTAAGATGAGCATCAACAGCAAAAAAGCAGACCAAGATTTTAGTTATTTTTCTTTTAATGATCCAAACATTACACTGTCAGTTATGTGACCAGACATGATGCAACATCCACCCCAAAGATATATATCAAAACACAATTGGTAATAGCAAATACAATGCACAGCTGCACCGGCTCTCAGGGAACTAAATAGTCTCCGATCCTGGAGCCTAGTGTTACAATGTGTCTGCCACGTGTCATTCTGCTGGAGGGCTCTGTTATGACAGATTTTTATTTATTGAAATATTTTATTAACTTTTGAAGGCCTCAATTCTTTATTTTCCTACTTAAGAAGTAGGAATTATAAAGAGTATAGGAAAGTTGAAATTGTATGAGTTACTGTATATGGAACCAAATTTTCAAACTGTGGATTCTGTGCATCATAAACATATACATGCACCTATGTGTGAATGCAAATTTGATTTTTGCACTTATGGCAATTAAGTGTGCCATGCAAAAACTGCCCATGCAAAATTAGAGGCCCAGTTACAGGTCAGCAGATTAAAAGGCAGAAGAATTTTGTCTTATAATTAAAGACATATGACCCTCTGGACTAAACCTAATAAATGAGTCCCTTTCTGCAACCTCAGGGTCTAAAACAATAACTTGTAAACTAAGCCAAGCCAACTAATAGAGCAGCTGAACTTCACCCAACTTTCACAAGAGCAACCACCAAAACCCGGAGAGCAAGATGCAGAGATTCCTGGCATGTAGGTGTAGTGCTGTCTGAAGTTTTTGTATCTGTCTACCCAGTGCTAATACTGTCCACCAGAGCACTAGCACTACAGCTAGCAACAGAGACTGAGGGTACGTCTACACTATGAGATTATTCCGATTTTACATAAACTGGTTTTGTAAAACAGATTGTATAAAGTCGAGTGCACGCGGCCACACTAAGCACATTAATTCGGCGGTGTGCGTCCATGGTCCGAGGCTAGCATCGATTTCCGGAGCGTAGCACTGTGGGTAGCTATTCCGTAGCTATCCCATAGTTCCCGCAGTCTCCCCCACCCCTTGGAATTCTGGGTTCAGATCCCAGTGCCTGATGGGGCAAAAATCATTGTCGTGGGTGGTTCTGGGTAAATGTTGTCACTCATTCCTTCCTCTGGGAAAACAATGGCAGACAATCATTTTGCGCCCTTTTTCCCTGGATTGCCCTGGCAGACGCCATAGCACGGCAACCATGGAGCCCGTTCAGCTTTTTTTTTTTTTTTTTACTGTCACCGTATGTGTACTGGATGCCGCTAACAGAGGCGTTACTGCAGCGCTACACAGCAGCATTCGTTTGTTTTTGCATGATAGCAGAGACGGTTATCAGTCGTTCTGTACCATTCGCTGCCATTGTAAATTGGCAGTAAGATGATGGTTATCTGTTCTGTACTGTTAGCTGCTATCATGGGTGCCCCTGGCTGAGGTCGGCAGGGGGCGCAAAGGCAAAACTGGGAATGACTCCCCAAGTCAATCCCTCCTTTATGGTTTCTAAAAATAGAGTCAGTCCTGCCTAGAATATGGGGCAAGTGTACTAGAGAACCAGTGTATCAGAGAGCACAGCTGCTCCGTGTCAGATCCCGCAAAAATGATGAGCTGCATGCCATTCACGGGGGGTACCCCTGCAACAACCCCACCCATTGCTTCCCTCCTCCCCCAACCTTCCTGGGCTACCGTGGCAGTGTCCCCCCCATTTGTGTCATGGAGTTATAAAGAATGCAGGAATAAGAAACAGTGACTTGTTAGTGAGATAAAATGAGGGGGAGGCAGCCTCCTGCTGCTATGACAGTCCAGGCAGGACATTAAGCGGTGCGGGGGAGAGGAGCCCAGCATCCCGCTGCTATCCTAGTCCAGGCAGTACAGAATCTTTTCTTTACACAGGAAAGGGAGGGGGCTGATGGAGCTCAGCCCCCAGTTGCTATGATGAGGACGGTTACCAGCCATTCTGTACCATCTACTAGCAATGACCGGGAATCATTCCTATTTTTACCCAGGCGCCCCAGGCCAGCCTCACCTGAGGCCAGCCAGGAGCACTCACGGGCTGATGGTGACGACGGATAGCAGTCATATTGTACCATCTGCCACCGGGAAGGGGAGAAGAGTGGATACTACTCTTCACTGCTGCAGCATCGCGTCTACCACCAACGTTCACTAGACATAGGGTGACATTGAAAAAAGTCAAGAAACGATTTCTTTCCCTTTTCTTTCACATGGTGGGGGGAGGGAGTAAATTGACAAGCTATACCCTGAACCACGCCGGACAATCTGTTTGAACCTACAGGCACCAGGAGCTCAGCCACGAATGCAAATAGTTTTCGGAGACTGCTGTGGACTGTGGGATAGCTGGAGTCCTCAGTATCCCCTCCCTCCCTCAATGAGCGTCCATTTGATTCTTTGGCTTTCCGTTACGCTTGTCACGCAGCACTGTGTACCCTGGAGATTTTTTTTCAAACGCTTTGGCATTTTGTCTTCTGCAACGGAGCTCTGATAGAACAGATTTGTCTCCCCACACAGCGATCAGATCCAGTATCTCCCGTACAGTCCATACTGGAGCTCTTTTTGGATTTGGGACTGCATCGCCACCCGTGCTGATCAGAGCTCCACGCTGGGCAAACAGGAAATGTAATTAAAAAGTTCGCGGGGCTTTTCCTGTTTACCTGGCCACTGCATCCGACTTCAGATTGCTGTCCAGAGTGGTCACAGTGGTGCACTGTGGGATAGCGCCCAGAGGCCAATACCGTCGATTTGCGGCCACACTAACCCTAATCCAATATGGTAATACCGATTTTAGCGCTACTCCTCTCGTTGGGGAGGAGTACAGAAACCGATTTAAAGAGCCCTTTATATTGATATAAAGGGCCTCGTAGTGTGGACGGGTGTGCTGTTAAATCGGTTTAACACTGCTAAAACTGGTTTAAACGCATAGTGTAGACCAGGCCTGAGAAAGTGTCCTCTTCCCTCAACTCCTCATCCTGTGCTATAAAAAAAAAACAAACCCAAGAGTGTTTCCTAATATTCCTCCTCCCACACAATAAAGGGGCATGTGAACGTTTGAGAGACACTGAGGCTTTTTTCTCTCTGCTTCCACCTTCCAGACATGCCAGCATCCAAAATGAGTGAGAAATGACTGGAAAATGGCTGTTCTATATGATGATACATTCTACATCTAGCTACTAACTACACAGAATATACTTGAATGTAAGACTTGAAAGTTCCCTTTAACCCTTATTGTTGGCTGAATGAACATGCTCCCAAATATCTGTCAACTATCTGGAAACACTTGCCTCACGAAGCAGGTATAATTCTTGCCATTTGGCAAATTTATTATTCAATTTGTCCCTTCTTTATGGAGCCACATAAACAGTGCTAAGTGCCAATGCCGTGACTACCTTTGTTATGCTTGCTCTGGGGAGACAGAATATAAGTTTTTGGACTATCACTTCATAAGCATTTAATTCACAGAACACCTTTTCATGGATGCATTTTAGAACCTCTCACATATAGATCATCAGTAGTTTATATATTTAATAAGGACTTAAAAAAATTGTTGAAAGTAAAGTATAACACTAGAAAAGATTATCAAGGCTGTAAAAAAATCTTTATTTTAAAAGCCTTTAGAAAACCAACACTTTAGAATAATTATTTACAGGTTTAAAATGACTTTCCTGGAGCAATGCAAAGGTACATTATTTTTGAGGTAATCTAAAAAAAATACGCTTAATTTTTACATTCTGAAAACATACAAAATATTTAAGCTGTTAAAAATTAATTTCAAAAGATCTAATCAGGCTTTTGAAGGATTCAGACAGTGTGTGTCTTTCAGCATTGTGTTTGCAAAGAGATACAGTTGGTTGTTTAACCACACAGATATCATTTAGTCTGCAACTTAAACAAGCATTGATAAAGTTTTTTACAAAAAGATGCTATCAGTAAAACAAACAGGGTATTTTGTATTACTTCAAAGCTCATTTATAATGTGTTTAGGAAAATTCAATGGAAACAGGAAAATAATGTCTTGATTTTCTAAACTTTTCAACATCTGCTTTTACTTACTTGAAGCACTGTAAAGTTCTCTGCATTTTGAATTGGTAACTTTTTTTCTTTTGTCTACTCCTGTATTTGAATATCTTCACATTATGTTACTCAGAAGATCATGTGTATGCAACCACAGGAAAATCACTGATGCTTTTTAGCAATGCTGAGCACTAGTTAGCATAAATGTTTTAAGCAAGCACACTAGAAACATAATAAAAGTTATTTTCCTCAGAAGGCTAAAGTTACTAAATCCTTATATTTTCCGCTGCACATGTGTAACATTAGCACAGATATTTTTAAGCTAAATATTGGACTGTTTACACATATTCTCTCTCCCAAGTATGTATAACTCACATCAATTTCTATTAGAGGAAGCATCCTTTTCTACAAAAGGACTTCTTTTTAGTGTTCGCCATTACTCAAGCCAAGCTAACGTTCCAAAGCCATGAATTTCTTTCTTTAAGGTTTTTCCCTTCCACAGTAATTTCCAGGTTGCTGCATAATTAGTCTACCCATAATCAGCTTCTATTTTTGATTACAAATACTAGAAACTTAAATTCTATGTAATCTTAGGAAAATAACACAAATAGAAAGCAACAAATTCATGTGTGTATCACTAATCAAACAGGTTACGATGAACAGTTTGAATACCTATGAACATACTACAGTATGTATCAGAGAACAAAATCTATTTAAAAGGTTAAATGTGTGTGTCCAAAGACACTTTAAACCAGAGTAACAGAGTGAGAAATCACGTCCAAAGTCTTTAATTACAAGATAACATACTATTTGATAAATACATTGTAACATCATGTGCCCTTTCCCTCTACAAGAGTATCAGTATCCACTGTTGCTGTGTATGCCTGACAGACCAAGACACTGAAGGAGGCAAAGTTTCCTGTGGAGCTCTTGAATATGCAAAATCATATTTTATACTCAGTCTCTTAAATAAATGTACAGCTTGATGTATCTGAATACATACCTCCCTTTCTTTGACTTTTTATTTCCATATTGTAAATATTTAGTTTTAACTGTAACATTCGTCTTAATATTCTTCATAGGTATGTGTGGAACAGACTACAAAGTGTATTGTTTTATGTGGTTTTCAGTAAGGCATATAGATATAATTAGAATAGGTGACTTATGTGTTGAAAGGAGAAATGAGGTGGAACCAAACTTCTGGACTGGACCCCCTCAGCCTGAAAGTGTGTGAGAAAGCAGATTTTTCATCTCAATTCAGATTCATATCCAAAGTTCTCCCTTCAGTCCATCAGTTTTAATTGTAGCTGAACCAACATACTGGGCTCATGCTCCCTAAAATTTTGAAAAGATGTGGACCTCCTCTGACTCATGGCTAGCTAAAAGTGAAAGGGTTTTGTTTGTTTGTTTCTTTTAAATGACTTAGTATAACTCAATCCATAGAACAATAGGTTTGTTGATATCTGTAACTGGGAGGATTGAATTAAGAAGACTTTGGGAATATCTAACATGAATTTTCACACATTTAGATGTTTGAGAGAATGTTTAATATTCTTGGCATGTAGTTTTCAATGATTAGGTTACTTGCAAACTAAAAGTTTAAACTGAGTGTCAGGGAATTTCCATTTTTTGTTAATGTATTATTGTTATGGAACTGGGCCAGCAGTTGAGGTTGTATGGAAGTTGCACTGTAATGGGAGGTTCTGGAGCTCTTACAGTGGATCACACAGGTATGTTGGAGCAAATGAAATGTGGAGTCTCTTGTGATTTGAGGCCCAGGTCCTCAAAGGTATTTAGGCTCCTAACTTCCATTGATTTCACTGGAAATTAGGAGCCTAAGTACCTTTGAGGATCTGGGCCTGAGTGCTTTATTTTTTGAGGGCAGTAACACTTCCATAGGAGTTAGACAGTGTCCATTCTTTGAAGAGAGAAACAACAGAATGTGCTGGAATTCAGCATGTAATCTCAGCTGCTGCAGAAAGCATGTGACAGAGGCCTGTTTTATGGAGCATGTGTGTGGGAGGTGGGGGTGGGTGGGAGGGGAAGGGCTCCTCTGATCCTTCACTTTGTACCTAATCCCCTATAATGCATTTCCCCTCTCCTTGTTCCTCAAATGACTGACAGACTCTAAGCCCTCCTGCATGGATTCCCACTTCCACCAATCAGGGGAAGTGGATTGTATTGCAGGATTGGACCTGGATGGAATGGAGTTCTGCAGTAGTTTGGGGCTATGGAAGCATGAGCCAGGAAGTTCCAACTTCACTGGAGAGGTTAGAGTTAGGACAGCCCAGGTCTGGTCTACATCAAGGTTCCCCTAGTGCCATGCACAGGCTCAGACTTGTCCAGCTGCAGTCTCCACAAAGATCTCTGGATCCCTTATCTCAGCCATCCCACCATCGACAGAACCCTGTTCCCTCTCATTCCAGATCCCCACTTGACCCTCAGAACCACCCTATAACCCATGCTTTATGAAAATGAGGACTGAAGGAATGGGGGTTCAGAGAGGAGCATGCTGAGGGAAACTGAGGCAGGAACTGAGAGTCTACAGAACATATGGGGGACAAAAGGAAAAGAACAGAGATGTGGAAAGAAGGGGAGAAGAGGGGTGTGAAAAAGTAGGGCAGATGAAGTACGAGAAGTGGAGTACTAATTATCTCTGCTCTGATGAACCAATGATGGTTCATAAAAGAACAAATGTACCCATGAAAAGGTCATCTGACAGTCAATCTGTGTGAAACATTTTCTCTGAATCATCAATCCTCAGATCCTCACACATGAGCCTTGTAAGGTTTATCAGAGTGGAAATAGACTATCAGCCATTCTTGCACTCCAGGAGCCTTTAATAAGCCCCATTTCCTCAGATCTTCCTTACAACTCACCATACTACTGGCCCTCCATCCACTCTGGCTGCCACAGAGAAAGGCAATGGCAAAGATGGGAATATAATCCAGAATTCCTGATTTCCAGTCCTGCGCTTTGACCACTAGATGGGTATCCCATGCTATATAAACAAATTCAACTTTTTAAACTTAGTTCTGTTTCCTTTCTTTTTAGTTCACTTTCCTATATGTCCAATGGAACAGAAGACCAGAGAAGCCAAACTAGCTCAGTCTACAACTTCCATTTATACAATGTACCAACATCATCAACAATGTCATCAGACATGTCCACAGCCCTTGGAGTAGAGTTTGTTACTTAAACTGTTTGCGGCTGAATGGAAAAGCAGTTAACACATTTGTTTTCTTACTCTAGCGTAAAAATAGCAGCTATTTAAAAAAAAATTCTCATGTATTGTGGCAATACCTACATCGCTGACTCATCCCCTAAGAGTGCAGGGTTTAAAAGGGGCAACCCTGGGCCTGAAGCCTCCCTTTTTCACAGAGCGGTCTGAAACAGAACCCATCCTCCCTCCCCTTTAAGTGGTAAAATACCAGGTTTGGTCTAGACCTGCTGTGGGCATTACGCTAGCCGCCCATTTTTTAGGAGGGTTGGGATGGAATTTTTCCCTTACAACCATACTGGCCTTGGTACAGTTGGGATTTTACTGCCTTCCCCACAGTGGGTTCAGCCAGGGCTCTGTTAATGCATGGCATGATGGGCAGCAGGCTATATGTTGCAACTCATTATTAAAGTGTAGGGCAGATGTCCAGTGCAGGTACTCTATAGGAAAGGTATACAGTGACCAGATAAACAGCTTGGAAAAGGACTTAAAAAAAAAAGAGGTGTTTGTTAAAGGAATGAACAGGGAGTGGTTGGGGAGACTCCTATGATTGGTACAGCAGGGAGCCAACCCCCCGTTCTTATAGTCCACCTTAATCCTCCTACGAGGGGGTGTGGATAAGGCCCTGGCAATGGATTTGCTGGAAGATCCTGGATGGAGAAAGAGGGGGGCTGGCAGAAGCCTCCTGGATAATTACAGAATAAAAACGGGGGTTACCTGCATTGTACACTTTTATCTGCCGGGTAGTCCAAGACATCTAATAATAAAGTTGCAAACTGATTAAACCAATGTCAAAAGTCTCCTGTCCTTCTTTCGGTATAGCCAGACAATACATTATTGGTTTATCCTAATTCTATTACCTCATTATTCATGTACTTGGGGGAAGTCGTGCAGAAATGCCAAAGCACATGGCTTGCATCCCACTATATGCCCCCAAATCTCCAGTATTTTCTACTGAAGTAAAACGAATGAGGAGTACTTGTGGCACCTTAGAGACTAACAAATCTATTTGAGCATAAGCTTTCATGGGCTAAAACCCACTTCATCGGATGCATGCAGTGGAAGATAACAGTAGGAAAATATATATATACACAGAAAACATGAAAAAATGGGTGATGCCATACCAATTGTGATGAGGGTAATTAATTAAGGTGAGCTATCACCAGCAGAAGAAAAAAAAACCTTTTGTAGTGATAATCAAGATGGCCCATTTCCGACCGTTGACAAGAAGGTGTGAGTAACAGTAGGGGGAAAATAGCATGGGAAAACAGTTAGTACAATTAGAATACATTTTTTTTCCAACTGAGTTGCAGACTTTGGCCATGGGGAGGGGCATATCTGCCCACTGCTGTCACCAGATTGCAACATTTCTTAAAGCTGGTCAGATTCAGGGCATTAGCCATTTGATAGCAGCCCTTTGGAATACAACATGCTCATTGAACAGCAAGTACTTTTGTTTCTGGGTTCTTACAGTTTATTTTATTATATAACAACACTGAAAACTTTAACCTAGGAGGATGTATGGAATAAATAACCCATAGTTTACATTCCCCTGAAAAAGTTAGACAATATGAATTCACACAAAGGTCTTTGTCAAAGTTAAAATCAAGAACAAAAGATCTTTAACCGTGGAACATATGGGTAAACATACTTCAGCCAAATCCATTCTTCCTCACCCACTGCTACTTCTGGGCAAGTATCACAGTGAGTTCACTCCTACATTAACTGAATCAAACTATTAGAGTGGGTTAGTGTAATTTTCTACACCTTTTAATACTATGTATAAACATTCATGTGAACAGAATTATGTTTGGTGAACATGGCTGTTCTTCATGTAAATACCAATATCCCCACACAAAGAGTATTTGCCATTTATTTGTCACCATTTTCCTTTCAGACATCTCAGTCATCGAGTTAGGAGCAGAAACATCCAATTAGAAGCAAAAACAATACCACATGCCTGAAGTGACCAGTCACACAGTAGTAATACTGAAGAGTCAAAGTAATCATCTTAAGCAATCCAAAGACTGACAATTATTCACAAATTGTTAAAACAATTATGAAGAGAAAATACATTTATTAAGAAAAAAATCAATCAATTTGTAAACATTTCATTGACAAAAAAATGTTGGATTTTGTCAGATAATTTATTTGCAAGAAATAATTTGATCAGTACTACTCACAAACAGACATCATATGAAATCAGATAGCTAACATGCAAGCAACAAAGGCTATAATCCTGCAAACTCTTAACACGTGCTTAACTTTGTTCCATTGACTTCCGTAAAGTTACTCAAATGAGTAAAGTTAAGCACTGTAATCATTTGCAAGATTGAAACCAAAATAATATTTTTTCTTTGTGATGGGCCCAAACAGAAATTTCAGATCCAAACAAACCTTTCTGAATAATAGGGAATAAAGATCCAAATTTTGTGGTTGTGCCATATAGAACCTCTGCAATTGGCTGAGTGAAACCACAAATCTGAACAATCCTGAATGTTTTCAAAATCATGATCCAATTTTGTATTTGAAGGTAGTTGTTTCTACAGTTGCGTGTCTTATGAAAAACAACTTGTAACACAATATATCAGGCCCTTGTCTAAAAGGTACTATAAAAAACACAATATTCAACTATTGGCAAAACAATTTGATCCACATATTTATTCAATATTCAAGAACATTAATAAATACAAAAACCAAATCAGGATGTAGATTATATAAAACTGATAACACAAGTTCTTTAAAATAGCATTTTTCTTGATCCGATTGATTGTTATAAAGCATCCATAAATGTAACTCAACAAAGAGCATTCGGTATGCTGAATTTTCCAATTATTTTTCATATTAAACCTTGAGATTTTACTTTGTGCAACAGAGGAGCCATGGACTGGTCCACTGTTATTCTCAAGAGCATATTTTATTTATTTTTTGAAACATCCATTTATCATTTTAATTATCTGTTTTTGCATTAAAATTATGCACCTCAGCCTGACATTGTTATTGCAGAAAACTTCTATTTCTTTTATATGCTTTTCTCTCTGTGTCAAAACAAAAAATGCTGTTAACCAGAAAACATTAAAAAATCCATATAATTTTGTTTTAACCATTTTACCAATAATGTTGTAGCTAATTATCCTAACTACTGTATTCCAAATATATTATAAGAGAGGCTATTAAGTCAGCACTGAAGAAACTGCTAATGTGTCTCAGATATCCAAATTAAGATTTGCTGAATGCTCATTTTATATCAACCTGCTGTGAAAATATTACTATACCTGCTGATTTTATGAGGCTATTTTGGTTTTGTTTTGTTTGTTTTTTTTTAAAGGAAGCTTAGGTACAAGGAAGTTAATGTTATAATTTAAAGATATTTAGCAAGTGGCTTAACATTTCAAAGGCAACTAATTAAGCTGGCATCTAATTAAGGTCATATTACAATTTATAATTTTAAAACTGTTGAGTTCACAGTTCATCTATTTTTTCTGCTACATGTTTTTTCCACCCCTCAAAATTAGAAATACCAGTACTTGACTAAAACTCTGCTAAGTGTCTTGAAACCTATGGTTCAAAAATCTTGATTATCAGGAGATAAATAAAGAGCATGTTGAAGCAGACCAGAGTTCTAACGAGTTAATGTAAAAAAAAAAAAAAAAAAAAAAAAAAAAAGCAATCCGCATCAAAGCTAGCAGGCTATAACCTGACAGTCATCCATCAAACCAAAAGTCTCCTTAATAAATGCCAATTATAGGGCAAATATGCACAAACGTGGATAGCATAAGCCATGGGATCATTTCCTTCCGAGAAAATTAGTGACCAGCAAAACACCCATGCAGTGTAAACTACCAGACTGCCCTACAGCAAGGTTCACTCCTGATCTGAATACTAACTATTATTATCATTTCACTCCTTTTTATTTTACTTTATTTTGTGCTGTTGTAAGAGTTCAGAACCACACAGAATTTTGTTTGGGGGTTATACAAATTGTGAAAGAATTTGTATAGAAGTCTAACATAACTTTTTAAAAGCCATGACATGCCTATAATGTATACAGAGTCTCTGACTTCCGCCGTAAGCGAGCCTTTTTCCTAACTTAATCATACTCAAATTTCACCCCTTTTAAAGATCCTGATTCAAAAATGTTCACTCATTCTCCACAGTCCACAAATTTATACCATCTCTTCCTGTGGTATTATATGTGCATAAATTAAAAAAGAATGGTATTGAATAAAGCCTAAAAACGTGACATTAGTAGTTTTTTCTAAATTTAGATTTAGTTTTCCAGGAAAAATGCTCAATTATATGTTCTTATAAAATTATCTGTTTATGTATGTAAAGGATGTTTTTAATTTGAGCTGAAAAAGTTATGTGTCCCAAATCTAAAACAAAGGGTAATATTGATACATCATACAATATGTAGAAAATAAAACACTCTGAGCAGTATTAAATGGTTCTTCATTATTAACTATGCCAGACAGCTGATTATTTTCAGGTCCTTTTGCAAACATCTCCTGAAAATCACACTTGACCATACCATGCTTTAGTTTTCCCAACAGCAGATTTGTTGGCTTTATTGTAATTGATAAACGGTATACTGAAAAGTAGCAAGTTGTCTCATATATAATGTTACAGGTCCACATCTTGGCATTATAGTTAAGCTCCAAAAACAAAGAAACATCATGTTAATAAGAAAAAAAAAGCTTTCCATGTAGTAATATTGTATACCAGTGTAATGACAGAGAGAATAAATTTCTTAGATGAAAATGCTCATGTTTGCTATATTTATACAAAATGGACTAGAAAATGCTTCATCAGTCCCCGGTTGATGTCTTACCTAATTGACCTCTAAAGTGACATCTTCCATCGCACAGGCTGGCCCGTGCTATATTCATTTATTTCCTTCTTGCCTGAAATTATGATGAATGGTCTGAGCTCCATTCAATTATTGAAAATGTGCAAAGAAACAGAAACAATGAAACTGGCAAAGTTCTCTACATTCTTAGGAACAATTTAGGCTAATTAGCATCAACTTCTCTCCCATTCATCATACCCCTTTAGAAATATAAACAAACTGTCAGCTCTAACCTAACAAACAGATCACTGAGCTACTTAACACAAATTATTCTTACATGAAAAGCTCTTTCTCAGGCAATATTCTCCTCTAGGGCATCTGGGAAGCTGAGCTATTAAAATTGAAGACATATGTTTTAGTCAAACTTAACTCCCAGATTGTAGTGATCACTGTTGTGACAGTTTTCAGTCAGTATACTGACTGCTGGCAATGTACTACACATTTAAATGAAATGATTCAACAATAGATCAAAATGATGCATGCTCATTTACTGTCGTATTGATACTAGGTAATTAACATTCTGCATCTATAAATGCAAGTATTGATTTTTTTGGTAGAGCTCAAATCTTGGATTTTTTGGCTTATAAATTTCATGTTCTGTTTTCTGTTTAATATAAAGATAGTTTTAGCAATCATTTCATAGACAACGGGCCTAAGACACTAGCCTGTCAATCTGGATCAAGCAGAAACAAAGGCTATGCTCTGAAGGGGCCAGACAAGGGAGCAGCTCTGGCTCTCCTGCATTCTAGCTAGACTTCTCCATATGTGCTACAGATAAAATGATAGCTTTCCAGGAGGAAGAGCAAAAGAGGAATCTAAACACTTAGAATTCTTCCTAACTGCTGAAAAAATCCCAGTGCTACCTCTAATTTTAAAAGGATAATGAAAATTTTTTTTTTAAATTTATTCAAGTGCATGAGTACTTAAATGTGGATTCCTCCTCCTCCATCTGACTACAAGCCTTTATATTCAATCCTTTAACTAAGAAATTCTTCATTATTTCAGTAAAGAAAATGGTTCCAAATCCTGCAGAAGGAAGAATGAAGTGACCTCTTTTCAACCTTAGAATGCTAGGATTGTGTATAAAGGCAGTGCAATAATTCTTTTCAAATCCAGTAACAGTTTATGTGGAGAGAGGATTTACTGGGAACAGTGTTAACTGTTGCACGCATAAGAGCAAGCATAGAAAGGGGGAACTTCCAATATCACCTTAAATATGTAGTGGTTATAAGTGCTATTTTCAACAGGGTTGTTTTTGTTTGTTTTTGTTCCTACTGGAAGTCTTTTCTTCTGCTGTATCTTTCTTCCCTGGGGTGGTTATATATGCAACTGGAAAACTGAGAATTAAGAGGAGAGACTCTTCCGTCACTTCTCCTTTGAACTTTCTGCTTTGCTCCTTTTTCATGGGATTAACTCTCTTTTGTTCTGAATTGTTCCAGTGAATTGCTGGACGGTCTGCTTTGGTGTGAGTGTCTTGGAGAAGAGTTTTGATAGACGTACAGGAAAGATAGTAGTTAAAGGGGAAGAAAAGGATACATACACTCCCCTCTGCCACCATACTCTCTCTTCCATAAGGAAAACCTGGGACACATTACTGTAAACAGGATGGAAGAAAATAGTTACTTTTTTCTCCAAACCAAAGCCCTTCCCACTCACTCTCCCCCCTGCAATGTAACTCTTATGTTCCTTTTTCCTCCTTACCCATATATACCATCAAAATTCATGAACATGCACAGCCCATTCTACCAACACCACCCCATCACATTCAC